>NC_143132.1:56527500-57152500 GCF_059928025.1 Delphinapterus leucas | reverse complement strand
AACTTGTCCAGCTTCCAAGTAAGAGCAGAATATTGGGATAACTATAGCTCATATTAGAATAAAACAGGTTGGCCTCCCTAGAAGAACTACAAAAGCACAGATTCAGCTTGAATAACTGCCATAGGAAGTATATTTTAATCAAAATATGTCAGTTTAGATTGTTTAGTTTGTGCTTATGAAATGTTCTTTCTCTAAAATTCATTGAGATAATCTGCCCTTTTGAGATAAACTATATAACATAGTGGTTAAGAGCATGAGTATAAAGCTAGATTCCTAGTTTTGCATTCTCGCACATCTGTTTAATAACTAAAGCAAGTATTTGTCTTCTCTGTGCCTCAAGTTCATCATTCCTCATTTCAGGAATGCCACTGAAAATTTCTCTATAGAGATGTTATGAAAATCTGATTAATTTAAATATATAAAACACTTAGGACAATATGCAATAAATATTAAAGATTCATTTTTACAATACAACCAATATTGTTTTCTAAGTTAGTGATTTTGTCCATAACTTCTTCTCCAATTGGTAAGAGATGCTGACTTTGGCTTCGTAGGTTTATCGGAGTAGCTCACAGTCTTATAAAAATATCTTAAAACTTTTAAATGAATATTTAGCATAAAATTGCCACCAACAGCATACCTATAAATGGAGTTATAATTAATGGTTTTGGTTGAGTAGGAATCAAGAAACAATGTGTTCCTAAGATAATGTATATGCACCTTGAATTACAGAAGAGGAGAGAGAAGGACGAGAGAAGAAAGGGGCCGAAGACATGAGTCTGTCAATGTCTGCCATGAACTCAAGAAGGCTGCTGAAGAATCTAGCAGAAAGTTTTCTATCATAGCACAGCAGAGCAGATGATGTTAACACATTACTGAGGAATGGGTGCAGTCGGGGTAAGGAGGAAATTGGTAAAAAAACCTAATTTAACTTTTTCCATCCTCTAAATTACAGAGTTTCAGACAAAGTGTCATTCCTACACAAGTAATTGCTGCTTTGGCCACATGCATTCTCTGAATTTTTGTATTTAATCAGATGCCAATCAATCCACCCATCAGTCAAATCAGGTGTTAATTCCCAAAACCCAGGTCAAAAGAAAATTTGCTTAGATTTTTTAAGTGCTAAGTTGGCAAACAGAAAAGTGGTCGAACTCTACTGAGGCTAACAGTAAATGTTTCTCATGGACACACAGGATTTTGGATCATTTCCTTCTTGGAAACATTTTTTGGTTCTCATATAAATAGATGCAGTTAATACCATTTAGTTAAAATTAAAATTACTTTTTAGGTACCAGAATATCAATAAAATTTATATGAAGCAGTAATTGTTTCCTTTTTAAATTTTTAACACATATAAATGTATGTCAACCAAAACAATTTTACCTTACGCTGTTTTCCTAATGAAAACAGCTCTTTATATTAAAGGAATAGTCAACATTTGTTTTTAGAACAAAATGTTATGCTTCTAAGTACAAGATTTCTGTGGAAGTTATTATTTTTTTAAGTTGAACTTTTTAGAAAATAAAATTTAGGGCCACTTCTGCCAAAAGTCTCTCAGATATTAATTTCCCCATCTGATAGTTTGAGAGAAAGAAAATGGGACAAACTGTCACTGATTTTCTTAAAAGGCAGTCTCTTTTTAATATTTTATTTAAAATATTAATAATAGTAATCAATCACTCATAAAACAGCACCTAAAAATTAACATACATGCTGAAGGATTTTCCCAACAGGAAACTCTGAAAATGTTAATCAGTTAAAGCACAGAAAGTATTATTTCCATAACCAATCAAGTGCTGGTAAATATTTGATAACTGGCTCTCCAGGGAAGCACAAGTTCTCATTTGTAGTGGTTTACCAATGTCTGTGGTGTCAATACTCCCTCTATGGCTCATTTCAAGCTACTAAAGTGATGTTCATCAGCTCACAAAATTCCTAAAAACTTTAACAATTGTTTGACTATATTATAGCACTGCACCCACTATGTAGACTAAAGATACAGTATGAATTTCTGTTGTTGATTCCATTTTATGAATTCTAGTTCAAATTTCTATCAGAAAACATCTGAAGGTATAAAACTTTAATATAAAGTTTTTAATTTTATAATAAAGATGTGTTTTGAAAGGTTTCTTATATTTGCCCTCAAAATTTTACATCTTTATTCCTATCGTAATCTGTTATAGATGATCAATGTATGTTTTACTATATATTTCACAGTTCATTACCCATCCATTGAACTGAGTCATTATACCAGATGGTATAATTTTGCTAGTACTTCATTTTTCATGAGTGTGCTTCATTCTGGTACTTATTAATTATAAGCAAGACAGTATACATATATGTAGGAGGCACTGTGGGGGCTTCTGCTGTTCACAGGTGATTACAATAAGGGTGAGATTAAATGTGAGTTATGAGTCCACCTGTGTTTGCTCTTGTAAAATGTTTGCTCTTCCTCAAAGTAATACCCATAAAATAAAACTTAATTTCAAAGTAATTCACAAACACTCTGGAATTAATAGCCAATTCCAAAGTTACTCAAAATAATATTTAAATCCACATTTCATTTAATAGATACTGGACTGGCTAATTAGCTACAACAAGTTATTCTTTGGTCAAAGATGAATCAAAATGTTTAATTCTGTCAAAATAAGAAAGTTAATATATTTTTCATTGCAAGTAATATTTTTTATCGAGAATGTCTCCCTGAAACCAAAACTCATTCTTTCTCCTTCTTACTCTTTTTTTCTTCCTTATTCTAAATTGTGTGGCATCTTTCTTGTTGATTGGCTTGTTGCTTTTATACCTATTTAATTCTCACATCCCTCAAGATTATCTCTCAATGTATTCTGCATCATTTCACATATTTTTTCTTTTAAGAGATCCCATAAGTCTAATCTTTATATCAGTAATTTTCTAACACTCATTGTTCTATACACAAAATTCCAGGAGTCCAAAATTCCCTTATAAAAGTGTTAAAATGAGAAGTTCCTTAATCTTTGTCATTCTCTACCCATCTCTTAGACATCTCAACATTCTATACTGAAATTAATAACTTTATTTTGAGCACATATGATGTTCTCATAACTTTCCATATCAAACTGTCCCAGCTTTATCAAACGGTGACAGGCTTATTGTGATAGTTAAAATATCAACTGACTTAAAAACTGCACTTGGAGCTTTAGATACATTACCTCAATCAGTTTTCATTTATCTGACAAAGTGATTATGTTATCCACAATTTATGTAGGAGGCAACAGAGACTTAACAGAAATCCAGAAACAATATAGCTAGTTAGTGGAAAAGCTAGAATTAAACCAAGCTCTGCCTGAATCAGAGTCTATTTTCTTCCCACAATACCATACTAGCTTTCTAAATGAATAAATTACCAATTACAGTACCATAACCATGCTACCTCTATATAAGAAGTGTTTCTTTATAAGAAAATTAAAACCATCAAAAGAAGTATCTCCCTTTCTCTAAGGCAAAGCCTTAGATGTTATAACAGTAGTAATTGTAAAGAGAGATGTAGGATTTTGATCTGCCAATATTCGTACTAAACGGAATTTTTGACAGGTTGGATTCTGGTTAAGCAAGCCAAGGGCCTGCTCTTTTTTTTTTTTTTTTTTACAGTTTCCCACTACATTTTTTTTTTTCTGCTGCTCTTTCTATAAAAAAGGAAGAGGTATAAAATGAAAAAAGGAAACTTTTAAATTGAGTTATGGAAAAGCTGAAAATAACAGGCATGTGATAGTGCCTTGGAAGACACTAAGAATAATAAAGAAAAACAGCATAATTTCATCAAGGTTTAAATAGTAACAAGGAAACACATGAGAGAAGGACATTTTGAGTAAGTGCTGCTCATCCAAGAAAGAAATGTTAGGAATTACCTCAGACCTCCTAGGAGATGATAGGAGACAGCCTTAGTGTAGGATGCAGCCTGAGATGAAATAATGGTTAAGACTGAAATAAATCATAAAGAAAACTCGATTTTTTTGGTGACAGGGATACTAGGAGAAAGTATACGAGGGGATTCTTGGGCACCTAGATTGGGGCTGGAGGATCCACTTCCAAGATGGTTCAATTACAAGGCTTAAAAGTTGCTGCCAGCTGTCAATTCTTCTCTGCATAGTGCTCCCCACAGATGGCTTCAGCTCCTGCACCGCATGGTCGTTGAGTTACAAAAGCAAGTGTAACAAGAGATTTAAGGGCCAGGGCCTAAAGACTGCCATAGCATCACTTTCTCCATATTCCACTAGTCAAGCAGTCACAAAGCCCAGATTCAAGGGGAAGGAGTCATGACCCACCTCTCAATAGATTTTTGGGTCATATTTTAAAATTGCCAAGGTCATCTAGCCTATATTTGAAGAGTTTCAGTGGTGACTATATTGACAGACATAAATCATCCCACCTTGCTAACTGTCCTGTAATCTGTGTTCTTGTGTTCTTATTACTTCCTCACCTTATCTCTGGTCTACATCTTTTTAAAATTTATTTTATTGAAGTATAGTTGTTTTACAATGTTGCATAATTTCTGCTCTACAGCAAAGTGATTCAGTTATACATATATATACATTTTTTAATATTCTTTTCCATTATAGTTTATCACAGGATATTGAATATAGTCCCCTGTGCTACACGGTAGGACCTGGTTCTACATCTTGAGTGTATATAGGATAAACTCCGTACAGTGGCTTTCAAGCTACTTGAAAATAAACACTATGTCTCTGTTCTTATTCTGCCTAAAACCCTAACTATAATATGGAATATTCCTGGAGTGTACCATCAAATAGCCCTTAACACCTGATTTGTGTATTCCCATTCCAAAGCTCTAGGATCCACATATAACACTCCGGTGTAATCTGACCAGGACAGAAACGGAACAAGGATATCATCATACTTTCTTGCCTGTATTTTAAATATCCATAAATGCTAATATATTACCCTGTAGCAACTTATTAAATATGTTTTTAACTAATATCTATAGCTATTTTTCATTCCTCCTCTTGCTCTGGTATATGTTTACACACTCTCTTTAATTTTAAAACTATATATTTTTTTCCTGGGCAATAATTATCTTCCCAATAAAAAGACCTCTATCATTTTTGTCTATTTGTACTTCTATTAATCTTAAAGGATGTTTTATAAAGCAAAATATTATATAAACAATAACATTTAACTTCAGGCTTTCTTCATTATTAAATAGTATATAAATATAGTATACACAGCAATTTATAATAGCTACTGAATCTTTATTGTATTAACTTTCCCCTTTTTTAAAACATCAGGCCAGATGTTATAGAATATGAATTATATAAATATTCCACATTTCTATGTCCTGTACCTGTGAAAAATTGTTAAAAAAATAAAACCGAAGTGCGATATCAAACCATGTATATTTTTTAAGCTCTAGAGGAAAGTTAACAGATTTAATAAATAGAAAATAAAAATTTTAACTTTAAGTCAATGGATAACATAGGAAACTGGATAACCTCCATTTATCCTTTCTCAAGTTCCTGACATTTATTGTCCATGTTATCATCTCAAATGTGGATGGATGATAAGAAGAGACATGCTTTCATTGGGAATATATCTAGGTCAGGGCTTATCAAAATTTTATCAATCTCAGCACTACCCTGGGTGTCTGTTAAATAAGCACATTCCCTGAGATCCTTCTTGCCCAGGGTTCGGACTCAGTCACATTGGAGGGAATGGGAAGGGTATATGTGTGTTGAATGCTGCCTCCAGGTAAATCTGATGTAGGTCTTTTGTGGGTCACACCTTGAGAAGCATGACTCCAGCCACCATCACTACCATTCCAGTATATTCAGTGTGATGTATTACCTACACTGCCACCCCTCATGTGTATAAGCTAAGCAAGTCACTGCTTTAACAGTATACCTTCCCTCCCTCCCCAAGTTTCTTTCACTCTTCAACCTCAGGACTTTCATTTCTTCTTACATTTTGCCTTCTTCATGATCAGGTTGTTTCCTTTTGCATTTTTTTTTCTTTTCTAACATGAATCACTTGTCTTCCCTTCACAGCTTTTTCTTTTGTTCCTCTTTTAGGCCTCCAGGAACATCACTTTTCAGACCCTTACTCTTCTCTGGTGTACATCTGTGTTTCAGTGGTGTGTCTTCTCCCCTTGCCAGGAAGAAGGTTAACAGTTGTGAGGCATTATGGCCAGAATTATTAGCATATATGTTTGGGCTTCCTCCCAGCTAAGACTCCATAGGCCTGTTTTCCTCTGTCCTAACGGCTCCTTACCAAAAAGCTAATTTTTTATTTCATGAAAAGGTAACATCTACTATCAAATATGGTATTTTCTGTAACTACTTAGATGACATAGTTTTTGTCCTTTATTTTATGAGATTAATTACATTAAAATATTTTAAAATATTTGTAATATAAAAAACATATTCCTAGAATAAGCCAACATTGTCCATGATACAGTACTTTTTTATACACTGATGCGTTCAGATAGCTAATATTTCTCTTCTCTGAAGATACCTGTATAATTTAGAAATATCTCCCATATGAATGTTTAACAGAACGTTCTATAAATTCACTTAGGCTTGGTCTTTTTATTATGAGAAGGTGTTCAACTACTGACTGACCATGTAAGGTAAAGAAAGACAAAGAGATTTCTCTCTTAATTCAGTTTCAGTATGTTATATTTATATAGAAAAGTAATATTTCCCACATTTTCAAATTGATTGGCATAATGTTAATTTTTCTTATCTTTTTACTCATTTATGCTACTATAGTCTCATTTCCATTTTTCACTCCTACTGTTATTCATGTCTTCTCTCTCTCTGTTTTTGTTTGTTTGTTTTTGTCTGATAAATTTTGCCAGCGCTTGGCTAATTTTATCATTTTTCAAAAGAACAAATCTTTATTGAACTTTCTAAAGTAGCTTTTACTTTTCCTGTTTCACTAATATTAACTCATGTCTATTATTTCACTTAATTATAATTTTATTTTGTTTTTGTTTTTATTTTGCCTACTTCAGATGTCAGACACCCATTTTTTAGCCTTTCTTTTTTCCTAACATAAAATGTTTAATGCAACTTTAGCTTTATACAAATTTAGATATAATATTTTTGTTATCACTAAATCTAAGCACTTAAAAATGTCCATTTTGATTTATTTTTTCACATATGAGCTACTAAGGTGACGTTGTTAAATTTTCTAATTGCGTTTTTCTGATTTTCAAATTTTTCTAACTTGCTGGGTTTTGCTATTCTATTATTGATTTACAGGTTAAGTGCATTGTAGTCAGAGAATACACTATGCTATAAATTATTTAAACATCACCAAGATCTGATATGGCTTTGTTTTGAAAAGAGTATGTATTTTTTAAATTATGGTATTACACGTATACAGATTAGACAACTCTTGTTAGTTATGTTGTTTAAATAGTCTAGATCCTACTGTCTTTTTGTGTACTGGAGCTATCAATTGCTGAGAAAGGTATGTTGCAGTCTCATTCAGTTTTAGGGGATTTTGCTGATTTCAATTTTTCTTTATCTTAGAGATTTGTTAGCAGCTGTTTGACTTCAGAATTTCTTCCTAGTAAATGAAATTATTTTATCCATAAATAGTAAAACTCTATATTTCTATCAGTGCTTTTTGACTAAAATCCTATTCTAAATTATGTTTTGCCAAATTTTTCTTTTGTTTACTTGCCTTCTTTTGTTTAGTATTTTCTCAGTATTTTTTGTCCTTTTATTTGTAAACTTTCTCTACCTTAAATTTAGATATATTTCATATAAACTTCATATTACTAAGTATTTTAATTTATCTGACAATATTTAGTCTCTTTGATGAGTTGGTCTATTTTTTATTATGATTATTGATGTATTTGGATTTGTTTCTACAATGCTAATTTATGTTTTCTAATTTTTTACTTTATGCCTATCTATCTATTTATCTATCTAGCTTTTAAATTCTTCTGGAATTGTTTGCAATTCTTTAAAAAAAATTTTTCTCACTATTTTTCCTTCTTTACTAGCTTGGGTGGTATTTTCATCTTTTTATTTCTATTATTATAAGGGTTAAACTTAAACCTTTAACTTGATTATTTACCTATCCACATCTTAAGTTGACCAATATGTTTACTATACAAAAGTTTAACAAAACATTAGGATCACCAAAACCTCACTGTGTCTTCGTAATATTATAATGACATTAATATGTTTTGGTGTTAGAGTTATTCCGGACTCATTAATGCTCCTCTATATTCTGAAAGAATTGGTGAAAGTTTGGTGATATTTCTTCCATAAATGTTTGATAAAATTCACTAGGACAGAGGAGCTTCAAGATGGCGGAAGAGTAAGACACGGAGATCACTTTCCTCCTCACAAATACATCAGAAATACATCTACATGTGGAACAACTCCTACAGAACACCTACTGAACGCTGGCAGAAGACCTCAGACCTCCCAAAAGGCAAGAAACTCCCCACGTACCTGGGTAGGGCAAAAGAAAAAAGAAAAAACAGACAAAACAATAGGGATGGGCCTGCACGAGTGAGAGGGAGCTGTGAAGGAGGAAAGGTTTCCACACACTAGGAAGCCCCTTCGCGGTGGAGACTGCAGGGGGCGGAGGGGGGAAGCTTCGGAGCCACGGAGGAGAACACAGCAACAGGGGTGCTTAGGACCAAGCGCAGAGATTCCCGCATATAGGATCGGCGCCGACCAGCATGCACCAGCCCGAGAGGCTTGTCTGCTTGCCCGCCAGGGTGGGTGGAAGCTGGGAGCTGAGGCTCAGGCTTCAGTTGGATCCCAGGGAGAGGACTGGGGTTGGCAGCGTGAACACAGCCTGAAGGAGGCTAGTGCGCCACGGCTAGCCAGGAGGGAGTCCGGGAAAGAGTCTGGAGCTGCTGAAGAGGCAAGAGACTTTTCCTTGCCTCTTTTTTCCAGGTGCGCGAGGAGGAGGCATTAGGACCGCTGCTTAAAGGAGCTCCAGAGACGGATGCGAGGCGCCACTATCAGCACAGACCACAGAGACAGGCATAAGACGCTAAGGCTGCTGCTGGAGCCACCAAGAAGCCTGTGTGCAAGCACAGGTCACTATCCACACCTCCCCTCCCGGGAGCCTGTGCAGCCCGCCACTGCCAGGGTCCCGTGATCCAGGGACAAATTCCCCGGGAGAACACACGGCGCACCCCAGGCTGGTGCAACGTCATGCCAGCCTCTGCCGCTGCAGGCTCGCCCCGCATCCATACACCTCCATGCCCCTGGCCTGAGTGAGCCAGAGCCGCCAAATCAGCTGCTCCTTTAACTCCGTCCTGTCTGAGCAAAGAACAGACGCCCTCAGGCAACCTACACACAGAGGTGGGTCCAAATCCAAAGCTGAACCCCGGGAGCTGTGCGATCACAGAAGAGAAAGGGAAATTTCTCCTAGCAGCCTCAGAAGCAGCGGATTAAAGCTCCACAATCAACTTAATGTACCCTGCATCTGTGGAATACATGAATAGACAACGAATCATCCCAAATTGAGGAGGTGGACTTTGGGAGCAACGATATATATACACATATATATATATTTTTTCCGTTTTTTCTTTCTCTGAGTGTGTATGTGTATGCTTCTGTGTGTGATTTTGTCTGTATAGCTTTGCTTTTACCATTTGTCCTAGGGTTCTGTCTGTTTTTTTTATTAATTAAAAAAAAATTTTCCTTCATAATTATTTTTTATTCTTTATTTTAATAAATTTATTTTATTTCATTTTACTTTATTTTATTTTACCTTCCCCTTCCTTCCTTCCTCTCTCTCTCTCTCCCTCCCTCCCTCCCTCTCTCTCTCTCTTTCTTTCTTTCTTTCTTTCTATCTTTTCTACCTTTTATTCTGAGCCATGTGGATAACAGGCTCGCGGTGCTCCAGCCAGGCATCAGAGCTGTGCCTCTGAGGTGGGAAAGCCAAGTTCAGGACACTGGTCCACAAGAACTTCTCAGCTCCACGTAATATCAAATGACAAAAACCTCCCAGAGATCTCCATCTCAACACCAAGACCCAGCTTCACTCAAGGACCACCAAGCTACAGTGCTGGACACGCTATGCCAAACAACAAGCAAGACAGGAACACAACCCCACCCATTAGCAGAGAGGCTGCGTAAAATCATAGTAAGGCCACAGACGCCCCAAAACACACCACCAGACGTGGACCTGCCCACCAGAAAGACAAGATCCAGCCTCACCCACCAGAACACAGGCACTAGTCCCCTCCACGAGGAAGCCTACACAACCCACTGAACCAACCTTAGCCACTGGGGACAGACACCAAAAACAATGGGAACTACGAACCTGCAGCCTGCAAAAAGGAGACCCCAAACGCAGTAAGTTAAGGAAAATTAGAACACAGAGAAACACACAGCACTTGGAGCAAGGCAAAAACTCATCGGACCTAACAAATGAAGAGGAAATAAGCAGTCTACCTGAAAAAGAATTCAGAATAATGATAGTAAAGATGATCCAAAATCTTGGAAATAGAATGGAGAAACTACAAAAACATTTAACAAGGACCTAGAAGAACTAAAGAGCAAAGAAACAGTGATGAACAACACAATAAATGAAATTTAAAGTTCCCTAGAAGGGATCAATAGCAGAATAACTGAGGGAGAACGGATAAGTGAACTGGAAGATAAAATAGTGGAAATAACTACTGTGGAGCAGAATAAAGAAAAGAGAATGAAAAGAATTGAGGACAGTCTCAGAGACCTCTGGGACAACATTAAACACACCATTTGAATTAAAGGGATCCCAGAGGAAGAAGAGATAAAGAAAGGGACTGAGAAAATATTTGAAGAGATTATAGTTCAAAACTTCCCTAACATGGGAAAGGAAATAATTAATCAAGTCCAGGAAGCACAGAGTCCCATACAGGAAAAATCCAAGGAGAAACATGACAAGACATATATTAATGAAACTATTAAAAATTAAATACAAAGAAAAAAATATTAAAAGCAGCAAGGGAAAAACAACAAATAACACACAAGGGAATCCCAATAAGGTTAACAGCTGATCTTTCAGCAGAAACTCTGCAAGCCAGTAGGGAGTAGCAGGACATATTTAAAGTGATGAAGGAGAAAAACCTACAACCAAGATTACTCTACCCAGCAAGGATCTCATGCAGATTTGATGGAGAAATTACAACCTTTAGAGACAAGCAAAAGCTAAGAGAATTCAGCACCACTAAACCAGCTTTACAACAAATGCTAAAGGAATTTCTCTAGGCAGGAAACACAAGAGAAGGAAAAGACCTACAATAACAAACTCAAAACAATTAAGAAAATGGTAATAGGAACATACATAATTACCTTAAATGTAAATGGATTAAATGCTCCAACCAAAAGACATAGACTGGCTGAATGGATACAAAAACAAGACCCGTATATATGCTGTCTACAAGAGACCCACTTCAGACGTAGGGACACACACAGACTGAAAGTGAGGGGATGGAAAAAGATATTTCATGCAAATGCAAACCAAAAGAAAGCTAGAGTAGCAATTCTTATATCAGACAAAATAGACTTTAAAACAAAGACTATTACAAGAGACAAAGAAGGACACTAAATAATGAACAAGGGATCAATCCAAGAAGTAGATATAACAATTGTAAATATTTATGCACCCAACAAAGGAGCACCTCAATATATAAGGCAAATACTAACAGCTATAAAAGGGAAATCGACAGTAACACCATCATAGTAGGGGACTTTAACACCCCACTTTCACTAATGGACAGATCATCCAAAATGAAAATAAATAAGGAAACACAAGCTTTAAATGGTACATTAAACAAGAAGGACTTAATTGATATTTATAGGACATTCCATCCAAAAACAACAGAACACACATTCTTTTCAAGTGCTCTTGGAACATTCTCCAGGATAGATCATATCTTGGGTCACAAATCAAGCCTTGGTAAATTTAAGAAAATTGAAATCGTGTGAAGTTTCTTTTCTAAACAGAACTCTGTAAGACTAGATATCAATTACAGGAAAAAATCTGTAAAAAATACAAACACATGAAGACTAAACAATACACTATTTAATATCCAAGATATCACTGAAAAAATGAAAGAGAAAATAAAAAAATACCTAGAAACAGATGACAGTGAAAACACGATGACCCAAAACCTATGGGATGCAGCAAAAGCAGTTCAAAGAGGGAAGTTTACAGCAATACAATCCTACCTTAAGAAACAAGAAACAGGGCTTCCCTGGTGGCGCAGTGGTTGAAAGTCCACCTGCCGATGCAGGGGACACGGGCTCATGCCCCGGTCCAGGAGGATCCCACATGCCGCGGAGTGGCTGGGCCCGTGAGCCATGGCCGCTGAGGCTGTGTGCTCCGCAATAGGAGAGGCCACAACAGGGAGAGGCCCGCGTACCGCAAAAAAACAAAAAAACAAGAAACATCTCAAATAAACAACCAAAACTTACAGCTAAAGCAATTAGAGAAAAAAGAACAAAAAAACCCCAAAGTTCACAGAAGGAAAGAAATCATAAAGATCAGATCAGAAATAAATGAAAAAGAAATGAAGGAAACAATAGCAAAGATCAATAAAACTAAAAGCTGGTTCTTTGAGAAGATAAACAAAATTGATAAACCATTAGCCAGACTCATCAAGAAAAAAAGGGAGAAGACTCAAATCAATAGAATTAGAAATGAAAAAGGAGAAGTAACAACTGACACTGCAGAAATACAGAGTATCATGAGAGATTACTACAAGCAACTATACGCCAATAAAATGGACAACCTGGAAGAAATGGACAAATTCTTAGAAAAACTCAACCTTCTGAGACTGAACCAGAAAGAAATAGAAAATATGAACACACCAATCACAGGCACTTAAATTGAAACTGTGTTAAAAAATGTTCCAACAAATAAAAGCCCAGGACCAGATGGCTTCACAGGCAAATTCTATCATATATTTAGAAAGAGCTACCACCTATCCTTGTCAAACTCTTCCAAAATATAGCTGAGGGAGGAACACTCCCAAACTCATTCTACAAGGCCACAATCACCCTGATACGAAAGCGAGACAAAGATGTCACAAAGAAAGAAAACTACAGGCCAATATCACTGATGAACAAGTAGCAAAAATCCTCAACAAAATACCAGCAAACAGAATCCAACAGCATATTAAAAGGATCATACACTGTAATCAACTGGGGTTTATCCCAGGAATGCAAGGATTCGTCAATAAATGCATATCAAGCAATGTGATACACCATATTAACAAATTGAAGGAGAAAAACCATATGATCATCTCAATAGATGCAGAAAAAGCTTTCAACAAAATTCAACACCCATTTATGATAAAAACCCTGCAGAAAGTAGGCATAGAGGGAACTTTCCTCAACATAATAAAGTCCTATATGACAAATCCACAGCCAACATTATCCTCAATGGTGAAAAACTAAAACCATTTCCACTAACAGGAACAAAACAAGGTTGCCCACCCTCACCATTATTATTCAACATAGTTTCGGAAATTTTATCCGTAGCAGTCAGATTCCATAAAAGGAATCCAAATTGGAAAAGAAGAAGTAAAGCTGTCACCGTTTGCAGATGACACGATGCTATAAATAGAGAATCCTAAGATGCTACCAGAAAACTACTAGAGCTAATCAATGAATTGGTAATGTAGCGGGATACAAAATTAATGCACAGAAATCTCTTGCATTCCTATACACTAATGATGAAAAATCTGAAAGTGAAATTAAGAAAACACTCCCATTTACCTCTGCAACAAAGAGAATCATATATCTAGGAATAAACCTACCTAAGGAGACAAAAGACCTATATGCAGAAAATTGTAAGACACTGATGAAAGAAATTAAAGATGATACAAATAGATGGAGAGATATACCATGTTCTTGGATTGGAAGAATCAACATTGCAAAAATGACTATACTGACCAACACAATCTACAGATTCAATGCAATCCCTATCAAATAAGCACTGGCATTTTTCAAAGAAATAGAACAGAAAAGTTCACAATTTGTATGGAAACATAAAAGACCCCGAAGAGCCAAAGCAATCTTGAGAACGAAAAATGGAGCTGGAGGAATCAGGCTTCCTGACTTCAGACTATGCTACAAAGGTACAGTAATCACAACAGTATGGTACTGACAGAAAAATAGAAATATAGATCAATGGAACAGGATAGAAAGCTCAGAGATAAACCCATGCACATATGGTCACCTTATCTTTGATAAAGGAGGCAAGAAGATACAGTGGAGAAAAGACAGCCTCTTCAATAAGTCGTGCTGGGAAAACTGGACAGCTGCATGTAAAAGAATGAAATTGGAACACTCCGTAACACCATACACAAAAGTAAATTCAAAATGGATTAAAGACCTAAATATAAGGGCAGAAACTATCAAACTCTTAGAGGAAAACATAGGCAGAACACACTATGACATATATCACAACAAGATTCTTTTTGACTCACCTGCTAGAGAAACGGAAATAAAAACAAAAATAACCAAATGGGCCCTAATGAAAGTTAAAAGCTTTTGCACAGCATAGGAAACCATAAAGAAGACAAAAAGACAGCCCTCAGAATGTGAGAAAATATTTGCAGATGAAGCAAGTGACAAAGGATTAATCTCCAAAATTTACAAGCAGCTCAATATCAATAAAACAAACAACCCAATTCAAAAATGGGCAGAAGACCTAAACAGACATTTCTCCAAGGAGATATACAGATTGCCAACAATCACATGAAAGAATGCTCAACATCATTAATCATTAGAGAAATGCAAATCAAAACTACGATGCGATATCATCTCACACCAGTCAGAATGGCCATCATCAAAAAATCTACAAGCAATAAATGCTGGAGAGGGTGTGGAGAACAGGGAACCCTCTTGCACTGTTGGTCGGAATGTAATCTGATACTGCCACTATGGAGAACAGTATGGAGGTTCCTTAAAAACGAAAAAAAAAACTACCATATGACCCAGTAATCCCACTGCTGAGCATATACCCTGAGAAAACCGTAATTCAGAGTCATGTACCAAAATGTTCATTGCAGCTCTATTTACAATAGTCAGGACATGGGAGCAACCTAAGTGTCTATCAACAGATGAATGGAGAAGGAAGATGTGGCACATATATACAATGGAATATACAATTCCTCAGCCATAAAAAGAAACGAAATTGAGTTATTTGTAGTGAGGTGGATGGACCTAGAGTCTGTCATACAGAGTGAAGTAAGTCAGAAAGAGAAAAACAAACACCATTCGCTAACACATATATATGGAATCTAAAAAAAAAAAAAAAAATGGTCATGAAGAACCAAGGGGCAAGACGGGGATAAAGACGCAGACCTACCAGAGAACGGACTTGAGGATACAGGGAGGGGTAAGGGTAAGCTGGGACAAAGTGAGAGAGAGGCATGGACATATATACACTACCAAAGGTAAAATAGATAGCTAGTGGGAAGCAGCCGCATAGCACAGGGAGATCAGCTCGGTGATTTGTGACCACCTAGAGGGGTGGGATAGGGAGGGTGGGAGGGAGGGAGATGCAAGAGGGAAGAGATATGGGGATATATGTATATTTATAACTGATTCACTTTGATATAAAGCAGAAACTAACACACCATTGTAAAGCAATTATACTCCAATAAAGATGTTAAAATAAATAAAATAATTTGGACAAAAACAAAAAAGTGATAAGCCAAGATAATAAGCTGATATACTATGAGACATAGGTAAAACTCACTATGTTAAATATATATAATGAGTAAACAAGTAGAATGTGAGATACGGGCAGAATCCTTAAGCTGAGCTAAATATAAATAGTAAATAATAATCTATAGGACATGCTAAAAATGGCAAAATTAATTATAACGTATTCTGAAATAAACAAAAGTGTCTCATAAAGATAAAAAGGGATAGAAAGGTTATATATTAAAAATGTGTCTTGTGGGCTAAGAGCTCTCTCATTCCTACATCCACAACCCATTGGTGACACCTAATATAGTCCCATTATGGCCCCAGATATGTTCTACCCAAAAAAGACAGATAACACCCACAGTCATTCAGCAGAATAACTGGAAAGCTCTCTGCCTCTGCATTTGTCTGACAGAGTATTGTGTGTCATTGGCCCTGGCACCTTTTGTCTATGAGCCCTTTGCACATACTTCAAGTCTGGTTCTCAAAATCGTATCATCAGCATGGAAGGACATGGTGGCCAAGAGAAAGACAGAAAGAACATTTGAACTTTATAAAGCCCAGGACCCATTAGCAGGTCCTTTCTCCCATGTACAACCTATTCTAACTTATTCTAATTCTATTATCCTATCTCATCTCTCTCTATTGCCTCTTGCTTTGAGTGTTAAATTTATTTAATAAACTGTGACTTTGTCTGTAATTAACTATGACTTTCTGTTCTGTGATCTCTGGTGTAGTTTGTCTATTAATGTGCTCAGAGGCTATCATTGCATCAGGTAATGTCCTTATATGATAGGTGATGATAAAAAAATCACAGCGTGTTTGCTAATTTTCTTTAAAACAGATATTTAAGCCCAATTATTAATGAATTAAGAAATTAGGAATGCAACATATGTTAGGATCAGAAATATCCAGTTGTACTTATTGTAGCAAATCATTATTTATCTCTGTGATTTCTCTCTAACCTTGACCAATACCAGATATTTCTATGCATGAAAGAAAAATCCTCCAAAAAGCTGTTAATTAATCTCTGGATTATCTTAGGAGGGCATTTCTGATACCATCTGGACATGATCATATGTCCTAGAGAATGGGAACTTGTGATCCATATCATTTTAATGTCTATTTATATAATTACAGGTAGTTTGCCTTATATAAAATCTATAATCCGTTTCTAAAATAGTGTTCTATTCCAATGGATTCCACTTACTGATAGCATATCAAAAGCTACATTCCAATGATGCCTGCAATATTTCACTAACTTCACTCATGTCTGACTGTGTCAGCACTCACATCTATCTTATACTCTGTTTTCAGATCAGTCTTGCTAAGGAGATGCTTTGAGTCACTTTCATGTTTAAAATGTCTCAGCGGATCCAAGTTTGGATTCAATGAAGTCCACACTTCTTATTCTGGAATTCCAAAATTTTGGAAAATCAGGCCCTGCCTCTGTTCCAGACTTACTTTTTCTATTATTGTAAATAAAAGCTACAGTTGCAATGCCTGAATGCTTGATCAACTCCCCAAATCCAACAAACCTTAAGAAAGTATGGGATTTGGAACTAATAGTGTATGTCTGTGTTCTGTTACAACCTACCCATTACTTAATGTTTTGAGCAATATTTTTGTCATCTACAAAATGGGAAGATCATAATTGTAATTATAATAATAGCCATAATTATAGTATTCTCACAGAGTTGTAAAGATTAAAATAGATAATCTCTCTCTCCCTCTCTTTCACTCTCAGTGCTTCAAAACACCATTCTGTGGATCAGCTACATCCACATTTTAAGAATCCCCCTAGGGTCCTTAAACATCACTTCCTTCTCCATACCTAAATAATAATAACTCTACTTTCTCCTTAAAGCTTTTCCTGACATATTTTATCGATCTCACTTCCATGGATAAAGATAAGCTGGATTGAGTCCCTTTACAGTGTAATAAAAGGATATGAGCTTTTATGGCTGTCAATGCACTGTGGGGCAATGTGTATAAGGTTAAGAGCTGGGATTCTTGCTAACTAAACAATTAAGACGTATCCAGGAAGGAATCATACAGATAGGCCAAACGAATCTATGTATAAAGTCTGGGACATTCATGAAACAAACAGAATCAACACAATACACGTTATGAAAACTGGACCACTGTGTGTAACATTGCCCAGATTTTGAATTGCAGGCGGCCCACAAGTGGTATATACCAAAATAGCACTGAAAGGGCTTTGAAACCAGTTTGCTATTTGAATCGTGGGCTGTAAAATTAGCTCAGGACATGAATTCTGAACTTAAACAGGTGTACTGTCTGCTAAAAAGTATAATATAAATAACTCATAAAAGGCTCAGAATGCAACCCAAATTATCTGTTATACTAAGACTCAGGAACACCTCAAGTTCAATGAGAAAAGCAATCAACAGGTGTCAATATTGCAGTGATACAGATGACAAAATTATCTGGGAAGAATTTTAAAGCATCTATGATAAAAATGTTCCAACAAGAAATTACAGACCCTTTTGGAACAGTTAAAAAATAAAACATCTCAAAAAATAAATAGAAAATATAAAGAACCAAATCAAAATTTAAAACTTCAAATAAAATAACAGAAAGAAAAAAACTCACTAGATGGGTTGAATTAAAAAAATGGAGGTGACTGGAAATTGTCACTGAGCTTGACAACAGATCAATAGAAACTATCTAATTTGAACATCAAAGAGAACATACATTTTAAAAAAAGTGAACAGAGACTCAAGAATTTTTGGACAATTATAAAAGATATAATATTTGTATCATTGGAGTCTCAGAAGAAGAGAAAGAGCAGATGGTTGAAAAAAAAATACTTGAAGAAATAAAGACTGAAATCTTTCCAAATCTAACCAAGAAGCTAAATCTAAAGAAATACACACACCAACATATCAAAATGAAATATTTTACCCTAAACAAAAGACAGAAAAAAATCTTGAAAGTATTCAAAAAGATGTAATGTGTTACTTCTACAGAAATAACAATTTGAATGGCAGCAGAGTATTTCATTAGAAACCACGGAGGACAGAAGAAAGTTGCCCAACTTTTTTCAAGTGCCAAAAAGAAGAACTGACAACCTCAAATCCTTTATCTAGATAAAATAGCCTTCATAACATAGGAGAAATAGTAACAATCTCCATAAAAAAGACTGACCATAAAAACTAAGAGAGTACCACAAGCAGACCTGCTATAAACAAAATGCTAAAGAAAGTTCTATAGAGAGAAAGGAAATAATAATAGAAGGAAACTTGGACCATCAAGAAAAAATAATAGAATGGAAAGAGTAAATATAAGGTCAAACATAATAGGCTATAATTATCCCCTCGAGGTTTCTTTTTCTTTTTAATGAGAGAAGAGTTATAACATTATCTGGTGTGGATCTAAATATATATGAAGGTAACATTAAAGATAACTATGTCATAAAAGGTAGAGGGTAAAAATGAGTTCAAATGTAGTAAGGTTTCTACATTCCTCTTGTACTAATAAAATGTTGACAGTAAAAAGTGATAAGCTATATATGTGTCTCATAATTCCTAGGGAAACCAATAAATTTAAAAACTATAAAAAAAAAATCCTCAGATACGGCAGATAGTTCAAAATAAAAGTAACCCACAGGAGAGAGAGAAACAAAAGAGTGAAATGGGAAACAAAGAAATGAAATACAGAAGGAATAAACAGAAAACAAGTAATATAATGGCAGATTTAAACCCTAAAATATCAAGAATTACCTTAAATATATAAATGGTCTAAATATATCTCTTTAAAGACAGAGATTGGCAAAGCAGATTTTAAAAATTGCCCTAATTATTTGAAATCTATAAAAAAAATTTACTTCCAATATTTAGTTGGTTAAAAGTAAAAGTAATGGAAAAAATACACCATGCAGAAAATAATCAAGAGAACGCTGGCTATATTATTTTCAGACAAAGTGGACTTCAGAACAAAGAAAATTACTAAGAGAAAAATAGGGATACCACATAATAATAAAAGGGTCATTCATCAAGAGAAACACAGCTAAGATCTGCTTGGAACAGATGCTGCTAGAGCCGTAAGTGATAGGAACACTTAAATAATAACACAGACGAATTGCTGGAGACTGAGTGTGGAAAAGCTTGAAGATGAAAAATTCCTGGGGGCCACAGCCTTAGGGTGACCCTATACTCTTGTGGGTTTTACCTCCCTGAAACTCACCAAGATTCTTAAGGTACAGAGCTAAGAAAAATCCCCCCGTGGCTCTGGAGCAGGTTACTTTTCATAACCAATGTTCTTTTTTCTTTTCTTTTCTTTTTTCAACCACTTTTTTGAGGCATGATTGACGTTTTTAAAAAGTTGTACATATTTAATGTATACAACTTGATGAGTTTTGAGGTAAGTGTATATCCATAAAACCATCACCACATTCTATACCATAAACATATCTAACACTTTCAAAAGTTTCCTCCCGCCCTCTATTTATTGCTATTATTGTTGTTATTACTACTATTACTATCATTAGAACAATAACACAAGATCTATCCTCTTAGAAAAATTTTAAGTATACAAAGCAGTATTGTTACAGAGGCTCTATGCTGTATAGTAAATCTTTAGGACTTATTCATCTTGGATAACTAAAACTCTGTACCCTCCTTTACTACCTCCCCATGTCCTCCTCCCCTTAGTCCCTGGCAACCACCATTCAACTCAATATAAAAATAACTAATAACTGATTAAAAAATAGGCAGAGGAACTGACCAGACATTTCTCCAAAGAAGACATATAAAATTGTCAACAGGTAAACGAAAAGGTGTTCAACATTACTAATCATCAGGGAAATGCAGATTAAAATCATAATGAAATATCACCTCTTACCAGTTAAGATGGCCATTATCAAAAAAATAAAAGAACAATTGTTAGTGAGGATGTGGAGAAAAGAGAACCTTTGTTCACTGTTGGTGGAAATGTAAATGGATACAGCCACTATGAAACAGTATAGAGGTTCTTTAAAAAAATAAAGATATAATTACTATATAACCCAGCAATCCCACTTCATGTGTATATTTAAAGGAATTTAAATCAGAATCTTGAAGAGATATCTACACCCTCATTGTAGCATTATACATAATAACCAAGACACGGAAGCAACCTAAAATGTCCATTGATGGATGAATGGATAAAGAAGATATGGGAGTTATACATATATATCCCATATATATTGTGTATACACATACAAATACACAATGGAATATCCTTCAGCCTTAAAAAAGAATAAGATCTTGCCATTTGTGACAACATTGTTGAACCTGAAAGAAATAAATGCTAAGTGGAATAAGCCAGACACAGAAGGATAATACTACATGACACCACTTATATGAAGAATCTAAAATAACCAATTTTAAAATAAGTGTTCTTAATAACAAATGTCTATGCACCAGTGGAAAAGACTTATCAGGGGAAAAGATTCTCTAGGGGAAGAGACTCTACCAGAGCCTTATCCCACATAGGAGAAAGGGAATTTATACAACTAGTGCTTTCCAGCCTTCCTGTCTCAATGAAGGGGGTGCCAGGTAGAGCTAAGAAACTATTGTGAAGAACACAGCCCAGGGACATAGGCACACTAAAAGAAAGAGATTTAATCGTACAATTATAGAATACTTCCTCTTTCTACATCTTACCATCACATCGAATACAACAACAATGGCTTACAGCTGAAAGAACTGCAAGACATTGACTCTGCTTAAGGAGGAGCTCTTGGGGTAGCCTAAAGACAACAGGGGAAGGGGAATTAAAGGATACCAGAGCAATTTGAAGGTGGCACAAATTGAAGCTAGAATAAAACTGGCACCCAAAGTTACAGTAAGCACTAAATACAGCCTGACTCCTATCCAGATTGATATAAACCTCATATTAAAGCCCTGGTACCTCAGTTCCTATTATCTAATACATCATGCCTGGCTTTTAAGTAAAAAGTACAAGTCATGCTAAAACAAACAAACAAACAACAACAAATCACAGCCTAAAAAACAAAGCAGGAAATAGAACCAAACTGTGATATGAAATACATTTTGGAATTATCAGACAGATAATTTAAAATAGCTATGGTTAAAATGTTAAAGAGCTCTAATGGAAATAGCAGACAACACGGAAGAAAGAATTAGCATTGTAAGAAGAAAGATTCAGGTTCTAAGAAAGAATCAAAAGGAAATGCTAGAAATTCAAAACACTGTAAAAGAAAGGGAAGTGTATCTTTGATGAACTCATCAGTAGACTGGACATAGCCAAGGAAAGAATCAGTTTGCTTAAAGATATGTCAATTGAAATTTCCCCAACTAAAGTAAAAAGAAAAGAAGAATTTAAAAAGATGGACTGGCTCATCTGTGAACTATGGAACAATTTCAAGAGGCGTATTATACGTGAATTGGAAAGAGAAAAAAAGATTGAATGGATCAGAAGTAATTGAATAAATAATGAATAAATAGTTGAACAAATAATAATAATTTTCCAAAATTAATGACATATACAAACCACAGATCCAGGAAGCTCAGAGAATACTAAGCAGGATAAAAAAATACACCTAGATATACCATACTCAATTGGCAGCAAATTAAAGATAAAGAGAGAAAAATTTGAAAAAGGCCAAACAAAAGAAGAACAAATATAAGAATTACAGTGGACTTCTTGTCAGAAACCATGTAAGCAAGAAGAGAGTGGAGTAAAATATTTAAAGTATTGAAAGAAAACAAACAAACTTGGAATTCTATATCCAGTGAGATTATCTTCCAAAAATAAAGGAGAAATACTTTCTCATAAAAGTAAAATTAAAAAACTTAATCATCAGCATATCCATACTGCCAAATATGATAAAGAGTTCTTAAGGGAGAAGGAAAATGATATAGGACATGAATTCAGATATACATACAGAAAAAATGAGCATAGGATAAACAAATTTTTTAAAAAAGGTAAAATAAAATCTGTTTTTCTTATTATTAATTTATCTAAAAGATAATTTTTGTTTGAAGTATTTAGTGGTATAGCATATGGATAAAGGAAATGAATGACATGTGTCATAAGGGATGTAAGGAAGGAAGTGGAAATACTGTTATGAAGTATCTGCACTATACATGAAGTGATACAGAGTTATTAGAAGGTTGACTTAGATTAGTTTGAAATGTATATTGCAAACTCTAGAACAACCTCTAAAAAAATGAAATAGAAGTATAATTTATGTGCTAAGAAAATAAATAAAATGAAATCACAAAAAGTGCTCTATTAAAACCATAAAAGGCAGGAGAAAAAAGCAAAGAAAGCTCAACAAATAGAAAACACTTACAAACTTGGTGGAAGTGAATATAACTGTATCACTGATCACTTTAAATGTCAATAGTATAGATATACAGAACTTATCAGAATGAATAAATAAAAATGTCCCAGCTATATGCAGCTATATGTTATCTATAAGAAATCTATTTTAATATAAATGGATTCCAATAGTTTAAAAGTAAAGGAACTGGGGGAGATATGCTATGATAATACTAGTAAAAAGAAAGAGTAGCTATATTAATTTTACACAAAGCCAACTGAAGAACAAAGAAAATTATCAGGGATAGAGAGACATTATATAATGATAAAGGTGTCAGTTCTCAGCAAGACAATGATCCATAACATGTATGCACATAACAACAGATAATTAGAATGCAGGGCTACAAAATTTGCTAGAGTTGAAAAGATAAATCAACAAATATATAACTATAGTTGATGACTTCAAGACTAATCTTTTACTAATTGATAGACTAAGCAGGTAGGTAATCAGTCAGAATAAAGTTGACCTGAAGAGCACTCTCAATCAACTCAATCTAACTGATACTTACAATATACTGATATTTCATCAAGCAACAGCAACACATTTTTCACAGGCTCAGTGGAAATTTAATAAACCACACTGTAGGTCATAAAACACACCTTAGCAATTTGAAAGAACAGAAATCATACAAAATATGTTCTCAGACCACAATGGAATTAAATCAGAACTAAATACTAGATATTAGCAACAGAAAGATAGTTGGAAAATTCTCAATTATTTGGAGATAAAACAACACACTTTTATATGACACTAGGTCAAAAAAGTCTCAAAATAAATTTAACAAACCTTGTACTAAATAAAAATTTAAATAGTTTATCAAAATTGGTGATAGCAGCAAATGCAGTGCTTAAAAGGAAATTTATAATATTAAACGCATATATGAGAAAAGAAGAAAGCTCTAAAATCAATAATCTCAGCTTCTACGCATGGAAACTAGAGAAAGAGGAACAATTTAGGTCTAAAGCAAGCAGAAGAAATAATGAAAATCAGAGCAGAAAACAATGAAATTGAAAACAGGAAATAAATAGAGAAAAATCAATGAAACCTGAACTGGTCCTTTGAAAAGAATTGATAAATTGGTTCTTTGAAATAAAATGGATAAAACTGTAGCCAGCTAAACAATAAAAAGAGAGAAGACAAAATTATATATATTAGAAATGAAAAAGGGACCATCACTACAGGTCCTGTAGACATTAAAGGATAATAAAGGAATAGTGTGAAAAACCATATTCCCACAAGTATTATAACCTAGACAAAAAGGACTAATTCCTTAAAAGACACAAACTACCGAAATTCACAGAAGGAAAAATAGATTATCTGCATAGGCCAGTATCTATTAAGAGAAATTGAATCAATAATTAATAATATTCCAAAATGGTAGAGCACAGACACATATGTTTTTACTGGAATAGTCTATCATACTTCTAAGAAAGGAAATGATACCAATTCTTCAGATCAAAATGTTTACTACTTGTTCTTTGTGAGGATTAGAGTACAGAAAGCACCTAGAGCCCAGTACCTGTCATAATGCATAAAAGTAGTGAGCAAATATCATTTTCATATTTCACTTTAATAATTTGGAAATAACTCAGGAGAAGGAATTACTAAAGAATTAAAATTCATTTTATATTCATTTTAAATGACAAAATTTAAGAAAAGAGTACATGATTTGTTCTTTTTATAGAGATTTTAAAAAGTTCTATTTGTTTACAAACATGTAAGAGCATCCAAATGATTTTGCAGCAATACAGCAGTCACGAAATATATTATCTTCATGTAATTTAACAGAAAGAAAGTTAAATTACACTGGCCTCAATTTTTTATAGAAGGTAGATTCTAATTTTTAAAATATATATTAATTGTAAGTGCTTTGTGTTCACAGGTAGTTTTTTTTTTTTTTTTTTTTTGCGGTACGCGGGCCTCTCACTGTTGTGGAGCACAGGCTCCGGATGCGCAGGCCCAGCAGCCATGGCTCACGGGACCAGCCGCTCCGCGGCATGTGGGATCTTCCCAGACCGGGGCACGAACCCGTGTCCCCTGCATCGCTCAGGTGGACTCTCAACCACTGCGCCACCAAGGAAGCCCCGCAGGTAGTTTTAATATATTAATTGCATTTAACTTTTGAGGTTATTTGTGTCTTGTATGTTTAGTTCAGTTGTGGTTGATTTAGTATATTTAGGATGTAAAAATATTTGGTACATTACAAATGAAAGATTACATTCTCAACTTTAATTTCTCGAAGATTCAGAGGGGTTTTGATGTATTTCTTTTAGAAATTACTTAGAGGTAATTAGTTTAGCCAAGCTTGGGCACAAACAGTTTACTAGGCAAGCAGAAGTTTGAAATCTCTGTGGATACATGAGTTGGAGCATCATTTCATCCAACAGACAGCTGAGAGAGAGCTACAATAGGGCAGTGGCTGACACCCAACTCATAGCCCATCTTCTCCAGCCATGTGACTGACAGGGTCTTGGTGCTCCGGCCAGCCTCTGAGGTGGGAGAGCTAAATTCAGGACACTGGTGCACCAGGTACCTCCCAGGCACACTTAATATCAATCGGCGAGAAATCTCCCATAGACCTCCGTCAGGACACTAAGACCCAGCCCCACTCAACGACCAGCAAGCTCCAGTGCTGGACACCCCATGCCAAACACCTAGCAAGACAGGAACACAACACCACCCATTAGCAGAGAGGATGCCAAAAATCATAATAGGTTCACAGACAGCCCAAAACACACAACTGGATGCAGTCCTGCCCACCAGAAAGAAAAGATCCAGCCTCATCGACGAGAACAGAGGCACCAGTCCCATCTATCAGGAAGCCTACACAACCCACTGAAGCAAACATACCCACGGGGGCAGACACCAAAATCAATGGGAATTACAAACATGCAGCTTGAAAAAAGGAGACCCCAAACACAGTAAGTTAAGCAAAATAAGAAGACAGAGAAATACACAGCAGGTGAAGGAGCAAGGTAAAAACACACAAGACCAAACAAAGAGGAAATAGGCAGTCTACCTGAAAAAGAATTCAGAGTAATGACAGTAAAGATGATCCAAAATCTTGGAAATAGAATGGAGAAAATATAGAAACGTTTAACAAGGACCTAGAACAACTAAAGAGCAAATAAACAATGATGAACAACACAATAAATTAAAATAAAAATTCTCTAGAAGGAATCAATAGCAGAATAACTGAGACAGAAGAACGGAGAAGTGACCTGGAAGATAAAATAATGGAAATAACTACCACAGAGCTAATTAAAGAAAAAAGAATGAAAAGATTTGAGAACAGTCTCATATACCTCTGGGACAACATTGAATGCACCAGCATTTGAATTATAGGGGTCCCAGAAGAAGAGAAAAAAAAAGGGTCGGAGAAAATATTTCAAGAGATTATAGTTGAAAACTTCCCTAACATGGGAAAGGAAATAGTCAATCAAGTCCATGAAGCACAGAGTCCCATACAGGATAAATCCAAGGAGAAACACACCAAGACACATATAAATCAAGCTATCAAAAATTAAATACAAAGAAAACAATTAAAAGCAGCAAGGGAAAAGCAACAATTAAGACACAAGGGAATCCCCATAAGGTTAACAGCTGATCTTTCAGCAGAAACTCTGCCAGCCAGAAGGGTGTGGCAGGACATATTTAAAGTGATGAAGGAGAAAAACCTACAATGAAGATTACTCTACCCAGCAAGGATCTCATTCAGACTCAACGGAGAAATTAAAACATTTACAGAGAAGCAAAAGCTAAGAGAATTCAGCACCACCAAACCAGCTTTACAACAACTGCGAAAGGAACTTCTCTAGGCAGTAAACACAAGAGAAGGTAAAGACCTACAATAACAAACCCAGAAAAATTAAGAAAATGGTAATAGGAACATACATATCGATAATTACCTCAAATGTAAAAGGATTAAATGATCCAGCCAAAAGACATAGACTGGCTGAATGGATACAAAAACAAGACCTGTATATATGCTGTCTACAAGAGACCCACTTTAGATCTAGGGACACACACAAACTGAAAGTGAGGGGATAGAATAAGACGTTTCACGCAAATGGAAATCACAAGAAAGCTGGAATAGCAATTCTCATATCAGAGAGAACAGATGTTAAAATAAGAACTATTACATGAGACAAAGAAGGACATGACATAATGATCAAGGGATCAATCCAAGAAGAAGATACAACAATTGTAAATATTTATGCACCCAACATAGGAGCACCTCAATACATAAGGCAAGTGTTAACAGCCATAAAAGGGGAAATCGACAGTAACACAATAACAGTAGGGGACTTCAACACCCCAATTTCACCAATGGACAGATCATGCAAAATGAAAGTAAATAAAGAAACACAAGCTTTAAATGACACATTAAACAAGATGGACTTAATTGATATTTATAGGACATTCCATCCAAAAAAAGAAGATTATAATTTCTTCTCAAGTGCTCATGGAACATTCTACAGGATAGATCATATCTTGGGTCACAAATCAAGGCTTGGTAAATTTAAGAAAATTGAAATCATATCAAGTACCTTTTCCGACCACAACGCTATGAGACTAGATATCAATTACAGGAAATAAAATCTGTAAAAAATATAAACACATGGAGGCTAAACAATACACTACTTAATAACCAAGAGATCACTGAAGAAATCAAAGAGGAAATCAAAAAATACCTAGAAACAAATGACAATGAAAATACAACGACCCAAAACCTATAGGATGCAGCTAAAGCAGTTCTAAGAGGAAATTTATAGCAATAAAATCCTACCTCAAGAAACAAGAAATATCTCAAATAAACAACCAAACCTAACACCTAAAACAATTAGAGAGAGAAGAACAAAAAAAAACCCCTGAAGTTAGCAGAAGGAAAGAAATCATAAAGATCAGATCAGAAATAAATGAAACAGAAGTGAAGGAAACAATAGCAAAGATCAATAAAACTAAAAGCTGGTTCTTTGAGAAGATAAACAAAATTGATAAACCATTAGCCAGACTCATCAAGAAAAAAAGGGAGAAGACTCAAATCAATAGAATTAGAAATGAAAAAGGAGAAGTAACAACTGACACTGCAGAAATACAAAGGATCACGAGAGATTACTACAAGCAACTTTATGCCAATAAAATGGACAACCTGGAAGAAATGGACAAATTCTTAGAAAAGCACAACATTCTGTGATTGAACCAGGAAGAAACAGAAAATAAAAACAGACCAATCACAAGCACTGAAATTCAAACTGTGATTAAAAATGTTCCAACAAACAAAAGCCCAGGACCACATGGCTTCACAGGCGAATTCCATCAAACACTTAGAGAAGAGCTAACACCTATCCTTCTCAAACTCTTCCAAAATATAGCAGAGGGAGGAACACTCCCAAACTCATTCTACGAGGCCACCATCACCCTGATACCAAAACCAGACAAAGATGTCACAAAAAAAGAAAACTACAGGCCAATACCACTGATGAACAAAGGTGCAAAAATCCTCAACAAAATACTAGCAAACAGAATCCAACAGCACATTAAAAGGATCATACACCATGATCAAATGGGGTTTATCCCAAGAGTGCAAGGGTTTTCAATATGTGCAAATCAATGTGATAAACCATATTAACAAATTGAAGGAGAAAAACCATATGATCATCTCAATAGATGCAGAAAAAGCTTTCGACAAAATTCAACACCCATTCATGATAAAAACCCTCCAGAAAGTAGGCATAGAGGAAATTTACCTCAACATAATAAAGGCTGTATATGACAAACCCACAGCCAACAACGTTCTCAATGGTGAAAAACAAATCATTTCCTCTAAGATCAGGAACAAGAGAAGGTTGCCCACTCTCACCATGATTGTTCAACATAGCTTTGGAAGTTTTAGCCACGGCAATCAGAAAAGAAAAAGAAATAAAAGTAATTCAAATTGGAAAAGAAGAAGTAAAACTGTTGCTGTATGCAGATGACATATTATACATAGAGAATCCTCAAGACGCTACCAGAAAACTACTAGAGCTAATCAATGAATGTGGTAAAGTAGCAGGATACAAAATTAATGCACAGAAATCTCTTGCATTCTTATACACTAATGATGAAAAATCTGAAAGAGAAATTAAGGAAACACTGCCATTTACCACTGCAACAACAAAAAAATTAAATACCTAGTAATAAACTTACCTAAGGAGACAAAAGGCCTGTATGCAGAAAACTATAAGACACTGATGAAAAAATTAAAGATGATACAAACAGATGGAGAGACTTACCATGTTCTTGGATTGGAAGAATCAACATTGTGAAAATGACTATACTACCCAAAGCAATCTACAGATTCAATGCAGTCCCTATCAAGCTACCAATGGCATTTTTAACAAAACTAGCACTAAAAATTTCACAATTTGTACGACACCACAAAGGACCCCGAATAGCCAAAGGAATCTTGAGAAGGAAATATGGAGCTGGAGGAATCAGGCTCCCTGACTTCAGACTATATTACAAAGTTACAATAATCAAGACAGTATGGTACTGGCACAAAAACAAATATAGATCAATGGAACAGGATAGAGAGTCCAGAGTTAAACCCACATACATATGGTCACCTTATCTTTGATAAGGGAGGCAAGAATATACAATGGTGAAAAGACAGCCTTTTCAATAAGTGGTGCTGGGAAAACTGGACAGTTACATGTAAAATAATAAAATTAGAGCACACATTATTTTATTAATTATTATAAAATAATAATTTTATTATAAAATAATAAAATTAGAGCACACAATAAAATTAGAGCACAATATTTTATTTATACACAAAAATAAAGTCAAAATGGATTAAAGACCTAAATGTAAGGCCAGACACTATAAAACTCTTAGAGTAAAACATAAGCAGAACACTCTATGACATAAATCACAGCAAGATCTTTTTTGACCCGCCTCCTAGAGAAAGGGAAATAAAAACAGAAATAAACAAATGGGACCTAATGAGACTTATGAACTTTTGCAGAGCAAACGAAACCATAAACAAGATGAAAAGACAGCCCTCAGAATGAGAGAAAACATTTGCAAATGACGCAACTGACAAAGGATTAATCTCCACAATATATAAGCAGGTCATGCAACTCAAGATCACAAAAGAAACAACCCAATCCAAAACTGGGCATAAGACATAAACAGACATTTCTCCAAGGAAGATATACAGATCGCCAATAAACACATGAAAGTTTGCTCAGCATCACTAATCATTAGAGAAAAGCAAATCAAAACTACAAGAGGTATCACCTCACCCCAGTCAGAATGGCCATCATCAAAAAATCTACAAAAAATAAATGCTGGAGAGGGTATGGAGAAAAGGGAACTCTCTTGCACTGTTGGTGGGAATGTAAATTGATACAGCCACTATGGAGAACAGTATGGAGGTTCCTTGAAAAACTAAAAACAGAACTGCCATATGACACAGCAATCCCACTACTGGGCATATACCCTGAGAAAACCATAATTCAAAAAGAGTCATGTACCACAGTGTTCACTGCAGCTCTATTTACAATAGCCAGGACGTGGAAGCCACCTAAGTGTCCATCGACAGATGAATGGATAAAGAAGATATGGCACGTATTTACAATGGAATATTACTCAGCCATAAAAAGAAATGAAACTGAGTTATTTGTAGTGAGGTGGATGGACCTAGAGTCTGTCATACATAGTGAAGTAAGTCAGAAAGAGAAAAGCAAATACCGTATGCTAAGACATATATATGGGATCTACAAAAAAAAAAAATGTTTCTGAAGAACCTAAGGGCAGGACAGGAATAAAGACGCAGACATGGAGAGCGGACTTGAGGACACGGGAGGGGGAGGGGGGCTGGGACGAGGTGGGAGATTGGCATGGACATACATACCAAATGTAGAATGGATGGCTGGTGCGAAGTAGCTGCATAGCACAGGGATATCAGCTCAGTGCTTCGTGACCACCTAGAGGGGTGGGCTAGGGAGGGTAGGAGGGACACTCAAGAGGCAGGGGATATGGGGATATGTGTACACGTATGGCTGATTCACTTTGTTATAAAGCAGAAGCTAATGCACCACTGTAGAGCAATTATACTCCAATAAAGATGCTGAAAAAAATAAAAAAAATATAAAGAGCATTGGTTCAAACCTTGAAAAAAAAGCTAAGAGACTAAAACATACTATTTGATTAAGTACTGGCTTCTGTTACTTAGGAGGCTGCCAAAAAGTTTGAATCTTATCCAAAGCAGTCTATTACATTCATCCGTTTTAAAACCCTCAAAGCAAGGGAGACATAAAATACACAGGGATTGTATAAAAACTGAAAAGAAGCAATTAATTTGGAACAAATGTCCCACTCATGTGATTAAATAAAGCCTTAAAAATAAGCCTAGTGGCAGCTTCTAGGTATTATATTTTTCCCTCCAGGAATAAAATCGTTTTTAAGTCTTTTGTTTAGTATTTAAAGTTTTCAGACTCAAGAAAAATTTTCCTTTCAAAATTTGAACATTAAATTTATCCAAGGTATGTTCATTTAATACATACCAAATTAACATCAAGAAGATCTATAAGCTCTAAAACAGTAGTTTTGACTTTTCTCAACAGAATTTCAGAAAATATATATCAGTGCCCAAAGAAAAGAAATTACATAAGCTATGTTTCATTCATTTTTTGAGAGACAGAGGAAGTGAGATTTGGATGAGGAGGTGCTTTATATATTTTATAGTAAATCATAAGGCTATGTTCTAGACAGACAGCTAGACATAATATTTTCATTTTCCATCAATCATGTTTTACCTAGCTAGGCATACTTGCTTGGATTTATGTAATATTTTCTATTAGTCTAAAATTGACTTACTGAAGTACTTTCTACCTTTTAAAATTATGTGGTTTAATCACTATATAAAGCAGATTTAATGGTATAATAAATGAAGTTACAATATCAATATGAAAGTGGTGTGTTACTAATTAAAAATCATTTTTATTTAAAAATAACTATTTAGTTTAGAATAATCAGAAAATGAATACGATAAAAGAAGAAAAATTTTAATGTCCATAATATTCACCCAGAGATAACCATTTATAATACATTGATATAAATCTTTCCAAAGAAAAATGTGTTCCTGACTTAAATCTATTTAAATAATTTCAGTATATTTCAGTGTAGGCATTTCAATTTGGAGAGTTAAAGCTGCAATTTGGGTTTTTTTTTCATATTAAGATAATTTAGGTAAAATAGGCACAGGGTCTCTGATGATACTAGAAAGTCACACATTGAAGGTGCATAATATAGATGTATCAATATTTATATTATAGATCACACTTGACTTTGGGATACAGGAGAGGCATTGGAGGTGGCCTTTCAGTTAGGCAGTTAGGATATTTCACGTAAGTCTAACCTGAATAAGAAAGGAGCCCACATCAAAAATATTAAATAACAGCTAACTCACTGAGCACTCATTATGTGTCGTGTGCATAGGATCAATCCTGTGCATGAGATGATTATATTTATCCTAATTTTATAGGTGAGGAATGAGAAGCACAGAGAGAATAAAAACACCCAGGGACAAAAGCAAGTATGTGACAGAGCTAAGAGCTGGTCACACATACCCAACGTAAGAGCTTATCTCCTTAACCATCAGGCATTACTGACTCACAAATATAGATGAGGATTCTAGGTGCTAGTAATGGTAGATTGATTCAATCCAGTTTCTGGACTCTGAAATAAATTTTGGACCATCTGGAGTTATCTATATGTAATTAGTAAGAAGTAAAACTTTTACAACTATTACTCTTACTTAAAAAGGCATACCATGGTGCAACCTGAGTAATGTGACTGGTGGCATTTTCACATTTATAAACAGATACCAGCTGATAGCCAAACCATTTAGAATTAGGATATTAAGACAAAATAAAAGAAATGGTCAAAAATTCAATTTGCCATATTAATGTAAAATATATTTCCCTTTTTCAGGGGAAAAGGAAAGTGGGAATGGTAAAGTCAGCTGGTCCAGTTAAAAATGAAATGAAGTATACTGAGTTTCCTAAAACATACATTAAAAATTGATTCTGATGTCGTCTTTTTTTTTTTTAACTTATTTCACTGCAGAACTCCTAAATATGCCAAACACACACAAAAAAACTGTATATGCACCATCAGCTACAGGAAGAAAATAATGAGTGCAAGTCACTGTACAGGTGTTTCATGGGTGCCAGGGAAATGGGGTCAAATTGGATTTGGCAAATGCAAGAGGAACTTTGTAAGTCTGAACTCCAACACAATGATTCTCTACTATAAGGTGGTTTTAAAAACATACCATTAACAAGATACCACCATAAATAATTAAGTTATGATCTTTGTTAAGGTGGCCCTAGCCTAGTAGCCTCTTATTCCTCCTGACTGTAAAAGCTTTCTCGACCAGGTGATTCTACTGGACATGGATCTGTGAGAAACTCTATCCCTGAGAAACAGTGTTATGAAGGATTCAGGTATCTCACATCTATTAGCTCCTCTTCCTTGATACTCTCACCAAACATATCATAAGATGAAATAGAAAGTAGAAAGTAACCAGCCCACTGTTTATACTCTGTAGCTCATAGCTGTGTAAAGTTAACTGTACAACAGTATAGGATGGGTTTCACCTATTTCCACCAAAAGTCTCTGCTATTTTCAGTAAGTCTTGGGTAAAAACAAGCAACCAAAAACATGGCTGGTCTTGTTACAATAACTAGGAACCTGGACAAGGTGCCTATTTCTGTCTCTTACATTCATGATTCTAGCGGTCAGAGTAGAATAAATAAACCTTGGAGCAGCTCCATTTTATAAAAGTCCTTGTGTTTGTCTGGCATTCTCATTTGACCTACAAATTACACACACACACACACACACACACACACACATAAATAATTTGGCTATATATATTCACTTGCATTTATATGCTGCCCAATCCACATAAAAGAAAATGAGTAAAATATAGATAGAGAATCTGGTGACAATGTCTAATCCATACCTGTATCCAGACAATCCAGTGGTCAAAATTACAGAAATACATGAGCACTCATCTTTGATTTCTGAAAGATGCAATGGAATCAATTTAACTGCTGCTCAAGGAACATTCTAAGAATCCAAGGAGTGACTGCTGCACAAGAGCCCCTGGAGATTGGCTGCTGTGGAGTTTGACATAATTCTAATTTGGTTTCCTTTCAAAGGAGGCATTCCAATCTTTTCTTCAAATAATTGAGCAAAGCAATTATGCAGTCTCTAGAAAAGCATTAATGTGCCCACAGAGGACACCTCAAAATATTTTCTCATCATTCCATAATTTATTGATTTTAGAAAACATTTCATTCCTCTTTAAATGACCTACATTTCTCAATTCATGGAAACAGCCTGGTTAACCACTTTTTAAATACAAATTGAAAGAAGAAGCTTGCCCTTCCTAGTCCTGTATTAGTGATTTCACCACTTGTTTACTCTGATGCATTATTGTATTCATTGGTTTAAACTCTACTATTTATTTCAATTAGCTCATATTTTATAATGCATTTGAGATTATTTATAGCAAGACTGCTCAACTGCTAATTGATTAGTTGCAGTAATCCCCAGAGACACTCTACTTTGAAAGTGTGAAAGACTATGTCTTATTTTAAATGATCGTAAAGTGACAGTGATGAATAAATTGGGAAAGGGGAACATCCATCAAGTGAGCAGTGGTTATAGAGAGTTTGGGAGCTAGATATACTGAAAGTTGAATACAAATAAAAAGAGGGGCTTAGGAAAAAGAAAAATAACATTCAAAGCCAAAATAAAAGGGGGCATTAATACTTGAAATCATGAGCAAAAACCCAGGATAGAGAAAGCTTAGAAATTCTCAGCGTAGGAAGGTTGCTCACAAATGTCAAGAGTAGAGTGGGACATTTTTCTCTTTCTGTTCACAACAAATTTATCACATTCATTCCACCTTTGGTAGCTTTTTTTTTTTTAAAGCTCTTTTTAAAACCTAACTTTTTTCCTAACTACTATTTTTAGAAGAAAGGAAAAAATCACCAATAATTCAATTTTCAGATTAAATCTCCATAAATATTTTAGCAGATATACTTCCAGTAGTATTTTGCTTATTTTATATCTCTCCTTACTGTTTTAATACACAGATAATATACAATCATCATAGAAATATAGAAGATAGAAATAACGAAAACAAAAATCAATAAAACAATCTGGAAACCCCAAATCAAGATATAACCACTGTTAACACGCTGGTGTCTATTTTTCTATAACAAAATGACCTTGGAATGAGATTGAACACCCATGTTATTTGAATCTTGATTGGGAGTATAAAAAAGATGAACCGACTTTTGTCTGACCCATTGAGATTGCACTGTTGCTGCCCCAGTTATGGAAGCTATACTGCTGCCACACTCTTGTATGATTGTGGTTGAGGTCAAAAGATCAGGCTGCAGTCCTGTACAAGAGCAGGCTTGGCCTCTCAGTGCAATGGACTGTTCCACTGTCAATTATCCTAGGATAATTCGAATAATCTTCTCCTTCCCCCCAAGGGGGTGGGTAAGAGAACTCAGGAGATAGGATTTAGGTAAGAGTAAGTAAAATTTTCTTCTCTCTTTGAAAAACTTGATAAATATCAGATGCATCTGCTTTCAAACTCTTATAATAAAATTTATGTAGAGCATTAAGCATTTGAATTTGTATTTTTAAATTACTTTAAATATCTTACGCCAAATCTATAAAATCTATGAAATATGCAAAATCTGTAAAATCTATGAAATATTTCTTAAAAATAGCCTAACACTTTCTCCCTTTCTCTCTCTGAACTGGCCAAAGTGTTAGCTGTATTATGATCATCACTTTGTATGATCCATAATATTTGCACTGTGTTTTGTAACTATAATTCCTTGAGATGGAGAAGAAAATACAAATATATATATAGTTATTAATTATAATAAAATAGTATGCAAATGATTACTAACAATTTTTTAAAATTTCACTAAAATATCTTATTTTCTATAAAATAAATGTTCAAAATTGACACAATATGTAATAGCTAGGCAAGTAGTATAATTAAAATGTATTACTGATATTAAAGATATATTTACCAATAAAAAAGAATAAGTAAGATTCACTTTTATTGAATTCTTTCAAAATATTAGGAAATTGATAATTTCCACATTATAAAGATATTTTAGAGCATAAAAAACATGGTACACTTCACAATTCACTTTATGAATCTAGTGAAATGAATCTAATGCATTTATCTGACAAAAAATTCTGCTAAGTTTACCAAAAAATTACTGACAGATGCATGAATGCAAGAACATAAGAATAAGCATTCAAATTAAATAATATCATCACATACTGAGTGAAGTACGTCAGATACAGAAAGACAAATATCATATGATTTCGCTTATATGTAGTAGCTAAAAAAAGGGTACAAATGAACTTATTTACAAAACAGAAGTAGAGCCACAGATATAGAAAATAAACTTATGGTTACCAGGGGATAAGGAGGGGCAGGGATAAATTGGGAGACTGGGATTGACATATACACATTACTATATATAAAATAGATAACTAATAAGGACCTACTGTATAGAGCAGGGAACTCTACTCAATACTCTGTAATGGCCTATAGGGAAAAGAATCTAAAAAAAGAGTGGATATATGTATATGTATAACGGATTCACTTTGCTGTACAGCTGAAACTAATACAACATTGTAAATCAACTATACTTCAATAAAAATTTTTTTTAAATATCATGAAAGGTTAATCTACCCAATCAAGTAAAATATATCCTTATATTTTGTTGGTTTAATATTAGAAATTGTTTTCATGTACTATATATCACATTAGCAGTAGAAAACCAATATCTTGATAGATGTAGAAAAGATTTTTCAAATGTAATTTGGCATCATTCTTAATATCAAAACCAACCGATAATCTAAAAATTAAATTAAAGTAATAATACAACATTTTTAGAGTACAACAGAAACTACTCACCATTTGTAAAACAGCTGCTGGCATATCATGGGGTCCGAAAAAGCTAGAAAGCCCTAGAAGACAAAATGCAACAATTAAGGAGATGGTTTTATTCAGGTGATTGCAGTGGGGAGATATTCATTAATCAGAAATGTCTTGAAGAAATGGAAGGAACCTGAGATTAGATAAATACAGGTAGACAAATGAGTTATGTGTGGGTCTTAAGGTCGTCATGATAAAGTTTAAAGGTAGGTCTTACCCAAGAAATTCAGGAAAGGGGAAGATGAGTCTTAGACTATACAAGAGCAGGACTATCCAAGGTCATTAGATATATCCTAGACACAAAAAGAGGGTAAGATTTCTTAACCGTTGATGTTTTCTTGGAGCAAAGGGCTTGGATGGAGTTCAACATTGCTAATGTCTTATCAAGAACATCAAATGACTATGGAATTGAAGTTATCCACCATGAGCTTGATATTATCAGAGCCACTGAATCATGCAGTCAGATAGACACAGTACCCATTGGATAATGCAAATAGGTATACTTTGTATTGGGCCCAAGAAGCTCCAAAAAGCATGAATAAATTATATATGCAGGTGACTCAAACTCATGTTATCTGCTTCTACTGTACCTGTGCTTCTTCCTCGTGGTAAACTATAAGCTTATGAAGAAATTCATATTATCAACTGACAAGGCAGGAGAAAACAAGAGAAATAATTAGTATATAGGGGCACTGTTATTCTAGCTGTTGTAACTGTCATTATAAAGCTACTCAGTTGTTGCTTTAATGACAGTCATAAGAGAATAGTGTTCCAGTAGGCAAGCAATTATTACAAGGAGAAAAGTTGTTTGAAGTATGGGTATATCAATACATGGACTCCTCAGCTGTGGGAGAACAGCCTTTGCTGATTAATTAAGGCTCTGGAAAGAACAAGATTTGAAAATGAGAAACAAAAAAGCTCTGGAGAAAAGATGTATACATATATCTGTGAGAAAAGATACAGAGCATATGGCTACTAATGAGTACGTACACAGAAGAAATTCTAAAAAAAAATTTAGATGAAAAGAATAACTCATCCAATGGATGTCAGCCTATTTCTCTTCAGTCACCTGATGCTGGTACAGAGGGGAAAGCAACCATGAAGATAGAGGTGAAGAATATATATGGACCCAACACCATTAGTGCCTCTTACTTCAAATCCTTGTTTAGCTAATGACACTGTAGAATGCCCCACCTGCCACCCAAGAGACTGATGCTGAGTAACTGACACAGCACCATTACACACAGCTTTTTTTTTTTTGGTGGAAGGTGAATGATATGGATCATTTCCTAGAGGTAATAGTGATTTGTTCCTATTTGAATTGATTCATACCATGGCTATGGGTTTGCTTTTCTGTCCACAATGCCACTGATAGCACCACTAACTGAGGGTTTATAGAACAGCCGATCTATTAACATGGCATTCCATACAATATTGCTGAAGAGCACTGCATACATTTTAAAGCATATTGGGGCAATATTGGGTGCACAGCATGGGATACACCAGTCTTCTATAACCCATTGCTCAGAAGCAGTTGACTAAACTGCACAGTAGAATGGTCTGTTAAAGGCTTAGGTAATGTACCAGATTAGGGACAACACTCTCCAGACTGGAGTCCTGTCTTCCAGGATAAAGTATATATTTACTTTGGACTACCAACTGATATATGGTACTTTGCTATCTATAGACTGAATACATAAATCCGGGAACCAAGAGGTACAAGTAAATTGACTCTTTTACTTTCACTTCCAGTGAACTGATTACAGAATTTGTCTTTCCATTCCCAAGACAGACCTTAGGCCGTGGTTGGTTAGAAGTACTGGTTTTTAGCAGGAATAATTCAGCTTGGAGACATAGCAAGGGTCCCAATGAACCTGAAGCTACAATTAGCCCCTCGTCTCTCTGGCTTCTTCATGCCACTGAAACCAACTGCACTATCAGGAAAAGAGGGTTACTGCTTCTAGTCATCCTCAAGAGCAAGGGTAGCTCCTACGCAATGGGAGTAGGGGGGATGATGCCAGTAAGACAGAAGCTTTACTGCGGAATTGCTTGGTGTATCTGTGCCCAGTGATAACAGTAAATGGGCAGTTGCAGCAAGCATGGCCCAAGAAAGAATGATAATTAAGGATTTAAACTCTTGGGGATGGTCTAGGTCACACCAGAAGGCACACAAGCAACCCAGGCTAGCTGTGGTACTGGTCTAAGGTGGGGGATATACAGAATGTGTGGTGGAGAAGGGAAATGAATACCTATTATAATCTTAGGACCAGCGGGAGCAATAGGGATTATTCTCTTTTACTTCACCTCTTTGTCTAGCTGTCACTCTGGTGGCAACATTGGCATTTTCTCTGCTAGAATGCACTTTTTCTAGATGTTAACATGGTTCATTCCTACACTCCATTCACATATGCTCAAATGTTATCTTCTTAATGGTGCCTTCCTCTTTATCTAAAAGAACAATGTCTTCCTGTTCTCCAGTCTTTCCACCCCTCTTCCCCTGCTGTACATTGTACTTACCAATTTCAAATAAAATTATTTACATATTTATGAATGTATGCATTAATTGCTTATTAATGCATATTTTTTGTTGTCTGGCTCTCTCCTTGAATGTAAAATTCACAGGGGAATGCATTTTTTTTTCATTATTGTATCCCCATCACCTGGAAGAATGCCTGGTCATAGCAAATATTTAATAAATATTGGTAGAATAAATAAATTAGTTTCCTTCCTTTTTCTGATTGATGACAACTTAGTGACCTGAGACAAAAATGGAAAATGAAAACAAGGTTGTTCTCTCCATCTCTCAGGGGCTTTATGATCTCTTCTTTGCTTTTATCTTTTCCACTCATGATTGCCATCCTTTTCTAGAGAACTCAAGCCAACTACCCAACGCATGTCTATATATTCTTCCAGCTCTAGGATACACCATGCATGGACTACAAACTTTATGTTTACTGTACATATTCTTCCTAAAGGAAATTTTATTATCTTAGCCATGGGCAAGGACTGTCTTTCCAAGGACTGTAGTTCCCTTGATCTCATCACCTTTCGCTGGGACAAGAGGTTGTGGAGCTGAAGGTGAAAATCCATTCCAAAAACAAGATTGTGAACAGGAAGGCAGCAAAAAACAGACTACTTCATTTTTTTTGTAGCAAACTAATTTTGACTAGTACATAATGTATGCAGAACTAGTTAGGTTAAACATATAGTTACATTAGGCTTTTTGAAAAGAACTAAATGACCCTATTATGATTTTAGTATCCCTATACAACTAGGTCTATAATTTAAAAATCATTGATAGTAATGCTCATTTGGATACTGTGTCTGTGTATTTCCTCAGAGAAGCAGATACCAGAATGAAATTCGTCATTCAAGAGATTTATTGGATGAAAGACTTGTGAAAAATAAAGGGGGGATTTCCCTGGTGGCACAGTGGTTAAAGAACCTGCCTACCAATGCAGGGGACACGGGTTCAAGCCCTGGTACGGGAAGATCCCACATGCCGCGGAGCAACTAAGCCCGTGCACCACAACTACTGAGCCTGTGCTCTCTTAGAGCCCGTGAGCCACAACTACTGAACCCGTGTACCACAACTACTGAAGCATGCGTGCCTAGAGTCCGTGCTCTGCAACAAAGAGAAGCCACCGCAACAAGAAACCCACACACCGCAACGAAGAGTAGCCCCCCCTCGCCGCAACTAGAGAAAGCCAGCATGCAGCAACAAAGACCCAATGCAGCCATAAATAAATAAATAAAATTTTAAAATAAAAAAATAAATGGGGAAGGAGCAGGAGAGTGGGAGGAGCCTACCGACCTCAATGCAGGTTTGACTCCTGTTAAAGAAAATAAGAAGAAAGGAAGATTGTGTAAGAAGAGCCTCAGACTATAGTGCAGCTCTGAAAATGCCCTGATGGTTTTCTCTGGCTGATGGGGAGCCCCAGAACAAAATTTTCCATTAGAAAACTCACTCACTGGGCAATGCAACGGCTGGAGTACCCCTACCATACACAGTTATTACCTGATAGGATCTTTTTTCTGCATTTTTTTTTTACATCTTTATTGGAGTATAATTGCTTTACAATGGTGTGTTAGTTTCTGCTTTATAACAAAGTGAATCAGTTATACATATACATATGTTCCCATATCTCTTCCCTCTTGCGTCTCCCTCCTTCCCACCCTCCCTATCCCACCCCTCCAGGTGGTCACAAAGCACCGAGCTGATCTCCCTGTGCTATGCGGCTGCTTCCCACTAGCTATCTACCTTACGTTTGGTAGTGTATATATGTCCATGCCTCTCTCTCGCTTTGTCACAGCTTACCCTTCCCCTTCCCCATATCCTCAAGTCCATTCTCTAGGTCTGTGTCTTTATTCCTGTCTTACCCCTAGGTTCTTTATGACATTTTTTTTCTTAAATTCCATATGTATGTGTTAGCATACGGTATTTTTCTCTTTCTGACTTACTTCACTCTGTATGACAGACTCTACGTCTGTCCACCTCATTACAAATAGCTCAATTTCATTTCTTTTTATGGCTGAGTAATATCCCATTGTATATATGTGCCACATCTTCTTTATCCATTCATCCGAAGATGGACACTTACGTTGTTTCCATCTCCGGGCTACTGTAAATAGAGCTGCAATGAACATTTTGGTACATGACTCGTTTTGAATTATGGGTTTCTTAGGGTATATGCCCAGTAGTGGGATTGCTGGGTCATATGGTAGTTCTATTTGTAGTTTTATAAGGAACCTCCATACTGTTCTCCAGGCTGTACCAATTCACATTTCCACCAGCAGTGCAAGAGTGTTCCCTTTTCTCCACACCCTCTCCAGCATTTATTGTTTCTAAATTTTTTGATGATGACCATTCTGACTGGTGTGAGATGATATCTCATTGTAGTTTTGATTTGCATTTCTCTAATGATTAATGATGGTGTGCATTCTTTCATCTGTTTGCTGGCAGTCTGTATATCTTCTTTGGAAAAATGTCTATTTAGGTCTTCTGCCCATTTTTAGATTGGGTTGTTTGTTTTTTTGTTATTGAGCTACATGAGCTGCTTATAAATTTTGGAGATTAATCCTTTGTCAGTTGCTTTGTTTGCAAATATTTTCTCCCATTCTGAGGGTTGTCTTTTGGTCTTGTTTATGGTTTCCTTTGCTGTGCAAAAGCTTTGAAGTTTCATTAGGTCCCATTTGTTTATTTTTGTTTTTATTTCCATTTCTCTAGAAGGTGGGTCAAAAAGGATCTTGCTGTGATTTATGTCACAGAGTGTTCTGCCTATGTTTTCCTCTAAGAGTTTGATAGTTTCTGGCCTTACATTTAGGTCTTTAATCCATTTTGAGCTTATTTTTGTGTATGGTGTTAGGGAGTGATCTAATCTCATACTTTTACATGTACCTGTCCAGTTTTCCCAGCACCACTTATTGAAGAGGCTCTCCTTTCTCCACTGTACATTCCCTGATAGGATCTTGAGGAGACAGTAGCCTCAGCATGTACACTGCAATGCAGGCTGTCACTTAGCTACTCCTTTTAGTAAGTTCTCTCATCAGAGAAGATCTGAACAGTACATTCTCATGATTGCCTCTGCCACTGACTCTTACTGTTCTCTTTAATATCTTCTCCCCAACAGACTATAAACACCACAAAATCAATTAACATATACACCTTTGTTCTTTCCTGCATATGCCTCACCTAAAGTAGGGGATATAGTGGTTAAAAGGTTCTACACATGTAAAAAGGTTATATTTATGAGCTGCCTTGGTGTAGCAGTGGGTGATTTCCTCACAATGAAAATAGTTTCTGTAGTTTTAAAATTTAATATGCATCAGAATTTTCAGGTTCACTGAAACATTTAAGACCTCATTTAGCTTATATGAGTAATGAAAACATTCAGTATACTATATAACCTTGTTCCACAGGTTAATTATAGGTCACTATTAAACATTGACTTTTTATAGTATCTTTTATTATTTACTTCTTTGAAAGCAAGCTATGATATTGAGATATAGCATTTCATTTCAGATTTACAGATAGAAGATTGGGCCAGATAGAGTTGAAGGAAGAAGCTGAGGACTTCTTGAAGTGATTTTTAGTCCTTGAAAATCACAAAATACATGAATGGAAACACTGAAATTAGGATTCACAGCTGATGAACTTTTCATTTGCTCTTCTCATTGATTTACACTGCTGCTGTCTTTCTTTCTTAAAAAAAAATTCTGGGTTTCTGTATACAAAAAATATTTAAAGATCGAAAACACTAAGTGGTGATGCTCAATGAATATCTGCTGGTAATCTTCATGGCATCGGGTTCTCCTGGATGGGACAAGGATCACTTGGAAAATAAAGGAATTCCAGAACAACCCTAACAGTAACTATCATTTTACTTATTGGTTTCCAAATATTCTGCTAAGCAATTCATAAATATTATCACATTCTTAAAACGACCTCATCCCTATTTCATAGATGAGGAAACCGGGCTAGAGAAAAATTAATTGCCCAAGGGCACAGAACTAGCAAGTGGCAGAAGTGAGATTAGAACCCAAGTCTGTATGACTAAAAATGTGTGCTTTTTTTTTTTTTGGCTGCACCATGTGGCATGCTGGATCTTAGTTCCCCGACCAGAGCTCGAACCCATGGACCCCTGCACTGGAAGCACAGAGTCTTAACCACTGGACCGTCAGGGAAGTCCCTAAAAATGTGTGCTTATTTAGCACAACATCATGCTATATTTTTCCTTAGAGACACTTGGATTTCAAAGGAATTCTTTAAGAGATAAAATAAATCCAGTTTGATTACAGAAACAGGAGATCCAGTAGAACTAAGATGTTGGAGTCATTTCTGCCATTCTGCCATCTCTAAGGAAGGGAATGAAAGGCAAAGAAAATCTATACGTATTAAGTAATTAATATGTGCCAGGCTTGGCTTTATATTTGTAATTCCTACAATGACCTTGTTACCATAGTTGACATCTACTTTTTCCTATGCTCATCACTTCTCCCTATTTGAGTAGCATCCACTATATAGGGACCTGTTCCTTTTCTCACATCAGGCATGACACTCCAGTGGCTGCTGTCAATTACGCTATTCCATCTCCCTGTATTTATATGTAAACAATTGATATAGGCCAGTTTAATCAAAGCTCTTCTGTGAGATGTTTCCAGTTAGATCCAAGAGACACAGGTCTGTGCTTTCTAGTGGAAAAGCTGAGAAAGCTGATATAAGAGAAAGGAAATAAAGGGAAATGAAGAGAGAAATCCTGATGGGATTGAAGTCTGGTTCTGAGCATATCTGAGCTTCATCACTGACTTTGATTCAATTTGATTATGTCAGCCAATACATTATCTTAGCAGCCAAAAAACAATTTTTATTGGCTTTTGGTCACTTGCAACCAGAAGACTCCTAGCTATTTTAATAAAGCAGACAGGAATTCACATGCTTAGTCCAATATCTCACTAACCAGCAAGTGACGAAACAGACTGAAATCCAAGCAAATCTACTTCTTAAGCTCCTTTTTTTTTTCTTATTTATTCCTATTCTACAATAGAACATAAATGTATTTGAGTCTTTGACATATAACTAATAAGGATGACTACATTCTTCTTTTCATTCGGCTAAACTTGTGAGCAGAAATTTTGTGCTAGACATGGTGTCTTTATATAACAAATCTACACTGCCTTTTACTTTGGGAAGTAAATATCACCTTAGTGGCTGTAAAGAGTTCATCTAATTCACCCAAACTTCTTTTGGATAAATAAGACTTTGATTTCAGTTTAGCTGAATGAAATAGGTACAATCAGGTGAAACCCTAAATATAGTTGACCTAACTCACGTTCCATCTAAAGAAATTCAGCTTTCACACATTTTCCCCCAACTATCTTGGCATATCTATTTCTTTTCACACATACCTGAGCAACTATTTTCTTCATGTGCTGCCTGCTTCAGAACATAGTTGTAAAAAATTTCCCCAGAGAGTGCTATAAATGCAACTTCAAGTGTAAGATCACTGGAGTCAATGAAAGGAACAAAAGTAGAAATACTGGAAGAGGAGGAAATAGCTACAAGTGCACTGGATTTCTGCACAAACTCAATCTACTTTTCTCCCAAATATGTAAGGATACTAAATCAAACCAAAATCGTGATACAGAAATATAAAAACATTATTAGCTGATTGAGTTTGACTGAAATGACTCAATTACAGTGGAGAGAAGACAGGTAGATATTAAGGATTATGCAGAGACTAATGAGGTTCTGGGAAGGGTTCCCCTCTCTTTTTTATTTCTGGTTTTACCTACCCTCAAAATGTGAAAAGAAACTTGGAACAATATTCATCTTTAAATGACCATTACACACTATTTCTGAATATCATTATTCACACAGTTATATGAATACTGGAAATTGACAGAGTTTTTTGATATATGTTTAAGTATTATATAGAATTACCTATTCATTTCATTAAAGTTTTATACTATAGATCCTTGAAACCAATTTATTAAAGTTAAGAAATTACATGGACTCCTCCCCCTCCTGATATTATGGTGATTGTATTTCTTGTATTTATGGGTTAAGAAAATACCTAAAGTGAAATGCTCCTTTAAGTTCAATAATGTTTATTTATTCTGTGTTTGTTTGTTTATTATCCTAGTGGGACAGTAAACTATATGATCACCCTCCTTATCACAGTAATACTAATATTTATCATAATTGTTTATCTGTCTTTGTCTATAAACTCTAGGAAGGCTAGGTCCTCATTTATTTTATTTAAAATAAATAAAATACATTGTGTTTATTTTTATCATATTTTTGTATTTATTGATAATAGTACCTGACAGAATGGCACATTATATGTATTGAATGAATATTTGTAGGATGGGTAAATAGATCTTCCAATGAAAAACACACACTGAAAACTCAGAAAATATTCAAGACTTGAAATCCCAAAAGTTATGCAATACTTAGAGAGTATATACAATACTTGTTCTCAGGGAAATCAACTGCTTTGAATTTTGAAAATATTTTACAATATTCCAGGCCAGGCTCCTTGGTACACATTACATATTCTACATTATACCATTTAATACTCATAGTAAGTAAGTGAATGGGGTAAGCATTAATATCCCAGTGAGGTTATGAGTTTATTCATGGTTACAAAGCTAGTAAGTTGCCAAGCCAGACGCTAACCTTTGTTTTTAAATATATTTTTATATTCTACTATCTCTCTATGAAGAAAATTGGAAAGAGTCAGAGGTAAGTTTTAAGAAGCAATGAAATAAGTCACTCAAGTTTTGGTGGAGGTTGAGGAATGATCAAACAAAAGTTTAGGTTTTATTATACTAGGACTTGGGATAATTCCTTCAAAGGCCAGGCTAATGAATAATTTTGAAGAAATTTAGTTTCCTATTTGCATCCCCTACCTTGAACAGTTTTTAAAATAATCCAAATTTTGTAACTATTAAAATCAGTGTTCTAACTTAATGATAAACAAAATATTGGAAAATTATATAAGAATTTATGATAGACACATAACCAGGAAAATAATTATGCTTAATTCTTACTGTCCTAGAATCTCTGATTTGGAATATACAGTTACTCAAATGTTCTGGCCTCTGCTTGAAATTTTTGGAGGGAGTAGAGAGAAAGGAAGGAGTATTACTACTTTATAACATCACCTATTCAAATTTTAAACAGTTGACATTTTTAGATTTTTAATTGAATTGTACAGAAATTTACTTTCCTCTGTCTTCCCCCATTGACCTTAGTCTTTGTCCTCTGAAGTAACCCAAGACACATGTACATAAGCATAGATACAAATATAGATATATTTAATATGATAGCCCTTCTGAAATTTGAAGGTAGCTTTTTAGAACAGCATTTCACTATATATACTGTCTCACACACATGGTCTTCTCCAATATTTCTCCAGTTCTCCTTGTATCTTGATCGTCCTTCTTATTACCTTGTTTGTACATAATTTACCTCAATTGTTCCCTCTTGCAATCCATTTTGTCAAGTTCATGATATTGAACTAATCCCAGATATAATTAGAACAATGTATCTTCAGAATTGTTAAAGGTTTATTTGTATATCTTAAAACCAAATTCATTTATAAAGTTAAAAGAACAAAATTAAAATGATTTAGAATATCATTTTGTTGAATGTTTAGTGCATTGTTTTGATATACATGTACATGTACACAGGTGTATATATTTAAATAATATTTTACAAGATTAAATCACCATTTATACACTTTTTATACCTATAGTAGTCAGCAGGCATCTTTCATAGACTTCTACACACATCTACAAAAGTTTAACATTTGCCATTATTATTAGGATAGCACTTATGCCCTTTTCTTTATATTAATAGCTATCCTTTGAGAGCTACAAGAGATCTCTCACAGGTCAGGGACCCATATTGAGAGAAGCTGTTGGGAATGTAATTAAAACTGATAAAAATTAAAAAGGATGGAAACATTCTGGATGATATTATCCTCATATTATGATTTCTGTCTTGAGCTTTTTAAAATGAACTCTGGAATTATTTTACTGTTGCCTCATGATTTTTCCATTACTGACTGGGGTGAATCCCAAGACAGCAGTATCCATGTGGACCACAATTGGAACTAGAAATGTGGCCTCAAATCCAGAGCCTTATGGTTTGACATGTGTACCACCATTAATAGGGTGGACATTTGTTCTCCCTGTTGAGCACATACACCGAGCAGAGCAGGATTGCTTAAGAGAGATGCAATATGAATAAACATAGTCCATGCCCCCTAGAATAGAGGTTAATTAATGAGTAAAATAGTAAAACTAGAATCCCGTATCAAAATTAAACTACGTTTCCCTCCAACTCAGTGAAGAGTCACAAAGATAGTAAACTCAACAGATAAGATTTGGTTAATAGTTAAATATTCCAAAGTCCTGTGCTCCCAGGCATCTGCATCTGGGACTGATGTTTATCAATCCTGGAAAATTCAGCATAGAACTAATTTAAAGTTTGAGGTTTTCTTAGGAATTTTCATAAAACTATGTTCAGTAATAATATCATCTGTTTAAGTGGGTTTTACAATTTTAGGAGGAAATGAGTAATACCTCTTAAGAAGAAACTTACAGAGGAAGTAATTTGATTTGTCTTGATGTTGTATATATATAAAACTTTTCCTGTCTCTCACTTCTTAGAGAAATATTAAATATATATGCATATATATTAAATATGTATATTTAAATATATATGCAAATAATAAAGCAACACATTTTCTACTTTAAAATTTAATGACTTAGTTGTTTGTATCTTTGAGTTATCCAAACTCAAAGTTCATCCTACCAGATCCTAACTCAAGGCAACCACTTTCATCCAAAGCTGCTGGTAGAACTATAGAGTTCATAACCAGTAAGAAATACAAATCATTTAAAGCCATGGTTCTAAGATTGCACTTTCATTGTTAATACAATTTCAAAACAATAATACAGACATTTTACCATCATGTAATGAACCAACAGATAAAATATAACTTGCCATTATCATTACTGTTTAAAATAATATTTTAACTTCAAAAGGTAGGAAGCAAATCTCAGAAAAGAAGGCCAGTCCTTTAGAGCGAGTGAATTTCTCATTATGGAAAAAAACTCATTATAATGCATTTGCCTTTATCTCTCTCTTTTTATCTCTGAATGGTTTTTAAACTCTATTTAGGAACCACCCCTCTGTGGACTTTGAAAATTCAGCTCATTAAATGTTGGTAAGTATCATGGATTCAAGACCCAGACGTATTGTTACTGTTTTTGTTGTCTTATTTGGTCTCATTTGCCTGCACATTTGCTAGCAATTCCCCTTTCTCAAAACTCCATGGTCCCTAAAGACATATGAGCCCCAGAGTGCCCACAGTGCTAAGCAAATAACTAGTACTATTTACACACTCTGTGGCTACAAGAATACAATAATTATTTAGAACACAGTTATTAACAAGAGAGAGAATCCAACTCCCCTCTTTAGATCTGTGTAGCTTTTAATAGCCACAAATGACAATGATATGTTTTCAATACAAGGTAAGAAAATTCAAGGTTTCTGGGTCAGAGATCATTATTATTTAAAGCAATAACCATATAGTTCTTCATACCCCCTTCTCTTCCTTGAGGTGATGTGATGAGGGAAAATGGAGAGTCTCTATGACAGAAGAAGAACCCAGAGATTAAGAATTTTGGAGTTTACACAGAAACGGCTGCACAGCAGCCCCCCTTTCCCTCCAGAGGGAGGAAAAGACATTAAGTTTCAAACATAAACAAATCCTCTCTTGGAGAAGACAGGAAGGTCCTTGGATGTTTGCAGCCCTTTGGAATGAAATAAAAGGCTCCAGGGGAGACAGGGCTGTAAATCTCTTTGGAGGTCTCCAACATTCAAGGCATGTTCACCAGACAAATAGCCTCTAATCCTGGTTGCCATTAATTTTTTCTTAGAAAGCCCTAATTGTGCTTATATATGAAAATATTAGTTGTTGCTCAACAATATATACATGACAGTCACATTTTATTTAATATCTATTTCCCTTATGTCATTTCTGAATCCCCTTGGGTTCTTTTCCTATAAACAGCAAATATGTTGAGATAGTCTTTCTCTACTGAGCCTCTGTGCTTCTCCGAGTTAATACAGCTTATTCAGAGTATTACTATTGCGCATATTAGTTTACAAGATGTGGTTAAATTCTGGACCATGTTAGAAAACCCAGCTCTCTCATCACAGCTCTATTCTATTCCAGAAAAAATATAGAGTATGTTTGTCTCTAAGTTGTTCAACTTTCTTTAGACATTTCTGCAGGTGAGAACTTAACTGGGCATGGAGTAATCTTTTCTCAATCTACTTATCAACAGTGCACCTTTAAAATACACCATCTGCTGTAAGTGTTTAAGCAGGAGGTAGATTTGCTCAAACTACAGTCTTCCATCATCATTGCATTTTCTCAATGGTTTTTAAAAGTGACTTTTACAAAAAATAAAGATGATAAACAGAAAGGAAAAACATTCAAATTACATGTAACAGAAACTGGAATTTAAACGTCAATGAGATCCCAAGTTTTACTCATCAAATTATCTAGTTTGTCTTTTCTTACTTTTTATTAATGGCCATAATCAATACTGGTGATGTTGCTATAAAGGAGGCACCCTCATATGTTGTTGATATAGCATTTAAAATACTATTGAAAAATATTTCACCAGCATTTTATATACAGTATCTACACACTTTGATTATTATATAGTGTATATAGCTTTGTATAGTATCTAAACTACCAGTGAAAATTTTTCATTTTTAGTAAATTATTTGCCTTTTTAATTTGGTCTTAATTTTTTATGGACAAAATTCTAAATTTTCTTGTAATCCAGGCAATACATGCTTTTACGACTTCCTCAATTAGTTATTTTATTTATATATAAGTTGTTTTCTTATTATATAAATAGGTGTTTATCATATATAAAACTAAACTATAAAAACAGCTACAACAGCATATATGGCATGTCCCTATCATTACTCTATTTCAGAATTTGCTAGGCTAATCTTGTCTACTTAGATATACTTTGTCAAGCTCTGAAAAATATTTCATAAATATTTTGATTGTAATTTCAGTAATACTATAAAATTTTAAAGAAATATGTATTCAAATACTAAATCATTCCATTCTAGAATATGATATAATAACAACAAAAGGGGCTTTTTACATGTCAGGCACTGTGTTAAGTACTTTGAATGCTTTATATAACTTAATCTTTAGAACAACACTCTGAGGTAGGACTTATGATCATACTCATTTTCAGGTGAGAAAAGCTGAAATTAGAAAGGTCAAATAATCTCAATATTTCAAGTCAAGAGTCAAAGATAACTTTTATTTTAAGCCTGGCTAACTGAGAGAAAATTGCTAAATTTGACAGAGAATATAAAAGGTTAAAGAAAAGTTTGTTTATCTTAGGATATAATATAATTCAGTGCAATTATATTTTAATTGAGGTAACACAGGTTTGTCCAAGTGCAAATGCTCAGCAAGCAGCTGCACAAGCAGAACTTATACTCAGGAAAGATGCTGGAGATGTAGAGGTAGGAGTCACCAACTCAGATATGACCGCTCAAGTGGATAATTTCTTCAAGAGTCAGTGACTAAACAGAGTCTAGACAAAGAAGAGCAAAAAGCTGAAGTCTTAATCTCAAGACACTCCTAAATTTAAGAAGCCAGAGAAAGAATCAAGATCAAGGAATATACATTGGTCAAGGAGAGATGAGCCTGAGGCAGAAGAAGTGGAAGAGCTGCAAGAAGGGCTAAAAGATAAGAGGGATTCAACACTAGAAAAGGTAAATATTCAGGGGATTTAATTTTATTTGTATATTATTGGTAACCTTTGGCATAGCATGTTTATATGGGACGTGGAAGGTTAAGAGTAAGTGTCTAATGAGGAAAAGAAGATGGCAAGCTTTCACCACTGTTGATGGAAGTTTAATGTAAACAGAAGGAAAAAAAAAACAAGATAATGTGTAAACTAGGCTGAAATGCTGCAGAGAGATTAAGGAAACTGAAAACTCTAAGGGAAATGACTGGCTTTAAGAGAAAGAGGGCATGAGTGGTATTAGAATTATGTCTCTTCAGGTGTTTGATTTTAATTACAATTCTATCCTGTAGAAACTGATACAAGATTTGCATCTTATGTCACACACATTTTCTACTTAAATCTCTCTGTCATCTTTTTAGAATAATACAACATAGAGTTAGTAGCCCGTAATCAGAGTCAAATTTTACTATTTTGGGGATGCATAGTCTTTAACACTTTAGAAAATCCCTAACTGTAATTCACAGGAATAGAATGTATGGATGCCTTTTGTAATTAATGACCACTTTGTATGTATGAGCAGTCTCCTAGGCTATTGGATTATGATAAATTACTTTCCTCATACTAGATTACCTTGTCCATTCTTAACTTAGAAGCTAGTCTTCTTTTGAGACAAGTAGTCTTTATAGGATTGTGTGCAATTTGTGGTAAAGACCACATACCATCACCATAGCAATAAGTAAAGTTTGCAAACAATGGAGTTACATGACAATGCTAAGTAAAAATGGTGCTCAGGACTAAATAACTAAAACTTTGTCTAGTAGAACTTTCCCAGCTTTCACTTTTCATTCAGCAAGCGACACTATATAAAACACAGTTGACAGTATTAAGAACTTATATTTGCAAAATTTAGGTTGTTAGCGTGAATATACTATAAAAAAATCATACTCATGGCTTCATAGTCTTCCATTTATTTTTAGTATTTAAGGCAGAGGTTTCTTTGTAGGACTTCTGATAAATGGTATTGGAAAGTATCACATTCCTTAAAAATTTTTTTTGATATTTTGGTTAATTAATGTGATGGGAAGCTTATGAAATGACACTCATTCATCCCCCTCTACTGATATTTATGCCCTTTTGTAATTCCTCTCTGTTTTTGTGTGCACTGGACCTAATGACTTGCTTGTAAAATAAAAGTTAAGGATGCCACTTCTGAAATTAGGCCACTAAATATGTAATACCCATCTTGCTTGCAATTGTTATCTCTGGCATTTTGAGCTTTTGATCTAATGAAGCAAGATGCCATGTTGTGAGCTTCCCAAGGGAGGGACCCAGAAGGGAAGACACTAAGGGTGGCATCTAGCCAACAGTCAGCAAGAAATGGAAACCACCATTCCAACAGTTCTTGAGAAGCTGAATACTGGAAATAATCACATGACTGAGCTTAGAGGCAGATCCTTGGATCCACCCCTGATTGAGCCCTTAGATGAGATTGCTTCTCCCTCCAACACCATTACTGCAGCCCTGTGAGAGACCCTGAAGCAGAGGACTCAGCTAAGTCATGCTCAGATTCCTGACCTACAGGAACTGTGAAGTATCAATAATAAATAAATGTTGTTTTAAGCCATTAACATTTTGGCTAATACAAGAAATATGTTTATTTAGTTCTTGGTTTGTCAGAGTGCTATCACTTTTTAAAAATGGAGCTCATCTCCAAAGTAGCCACTTTCAACAACAAGAGCAACAAAATACCCATAAAAATTATTTTAATAAATCTTTCCTAAATGATCCAAGATTCATTCTTCTCAGACATTCTTCAAAATTCTGTGAATCCCTCACTTAACCATAAGTGACACATAATTTTTCACAATTGACACAGTTTTTCCCTTCTATGAATTCCCATTGTATTAACAGTACCACAAAATATCTCAAATTTCATAAAAGTTAAATTAATGAGAAATTTTCAAATACCAAATGGCTGGATTTTTGGCTTCATTGTAAGACTCTGAGAGAGTTAATTTTTCCTGTCCATTAATTTAATATCTATCAATTGAGGAAATTCAATCTCCTGGATTCAACTTTAGCCATATGTGGCTATCTGAATTAAAATTTAAATAAATAAAAATCAAATACAATTTAAAATTTTACTTTTTCAGTCACCCTTGACAAATTTCAAGTGTTTAATTGACACGTCACTAGGCATTACCATGGTGGGCAGTGAAATACAGCACATTTCCATCATTACAGGCAGTTCTATTGCATAGTGCTTCCCCAGGAAAATCTCTTAACTTCCTATAACTTAAAAATACTATGCAGTATTTAACACTAAATTTGCACTGCTAAAGAACTAGATTAAATATCCTACATATAATGATGATTATTTGTTAAATGACTGTTTCTTCATAGCATCTGGACTGGAGCCTATATATTTTTTATTCCTAAAGATAAATCTTGTTTCACTTGGCCATGTTACCATTTAAATAGTTTTCAATTTTCAGTAGTTAAAATGTTTTAAAATTTGACAATTTAATAATATTTTTAGAAGTTAGCTATTAGCACATTATAAAAATTAATAATTATTGCTATCAAAGTCATCTGCTTTGAGAAGAAATTATTTCAAATATGCAGATAAAAATTTATTACAATACTATTACACTGAATAAAGTTGCTCCATTGAGTAATTTGATATCATTTACACATAATTTGAATTATAAGTAAACTTAACTTTGCCATTAGGGTGGAGTTTTCCAATTTTTTATTGTAATTGCAAGTGGACTGAAGCATATTTTTAATGTATTTTAACATTATTTTTTTGTAAGATGAACTGTCAGTCATTCAAAAATTTTATTTTTAGTACCCATTATGTACCAATTCCTGAGATTTAAATAATATTATGAATAATTCAATTAGCTTAACATTTTATATTCCAGTGATATATCTACAGACATAAAGAGATGTGATGGTGTTGGAGTTAAAAGATCACTTGAATTCTCAGTAAACTAGGAATAGAGGGGAACTTCCTCAACTTGATAATGAATATCCACAAAATCCCACAGCTAACATCATACTTAATAGTGCGAGAAACTAGAAGCTTCCCTGCTAAGATCAAGAACAAGTCAAGAACGTCTCCCTTCATCTTTCTTTTTCAACACTGTACTGGAAATACAAGCTAATGAAACAAGACAAAAAAATAATATAGAAGGTATATATATTGAGAAGAAAGAACTTAAACTGACCTTGTTTGCAGGTGACATGATGATGTATGTAGAAAATCCAAAAGAATAGACAAAAAAAATTCCTGGAACTAAAAGTGATTGAATCAAGATTGTGGAATAGAAGGTTAACATACAAAAGTCAATCACGTTCCTATATACCATCAACAAACAAGTGGAATTTTAAATTAAAAACATAATACCATTTACATTAGCACCAAAAAAGGAACTATTTATGTATAAACATAACAAAATATATATAAAATCTACATGAGGAAAACTACAGAACTCTGACGAAAGAAATAAAAGCACTAAGTAAATGGAAATGTATTCCATCCATGTTCATGGATAGGAAAACTAAATATTTTCAAGATGCCAGTTCTCTTCCCAACTTGATCTAAAGAATCAATGCAATCCCAATAAAAATCTCAACAAGTTATTTTGTGGATATTGACAAACTGATTTTAAATTTTATGTGAAAAAACAAAAGACTCAGTGGCCAAGACAATATTGAAAGAGAAGAAAACAGTTGGAGGACTGCACTGCCCTACATGACTTCAAGACTTAGTATAAAGCTACAGTAATCAACACAATATGTAGTGGCAAAATAACAGACAAATAGATCAATGGAACAGAATAGACAGCCCAGAAATAGACCTACACTAAATATAGTCAACTGACCTTTACAAAATAGTAAAGAAAATATAATGGAACAAAGATATTCTCTTCAAGAAATGGTGCTGGAAAAACTGGACATCCCCATGGAAAAAAATGAGTGTAGACACAGACCTTACACCCTTCACAAAAACTAACTTGCAATGAATCATATGTAAGGGTAAAACACAAAACAATAAAATTCCTAGAAGATAACATAGGAGAAAACATAGATAAACTTGGGTATAGCAGTGACATTTTAAATAAAACATCAAAGACACAGTCCAAATGAGTAAGAATGGATAAGCTGAACTTCATTAAAATTAAAAATTTCTGCATTGTTGAAAGCAATATTAACAGAATTAGACGACAAACCACAGACTGGGAGAAAATATTTGCAAAAGACACATCTGATAAAGAACTCTTATCCAAAAAAGAAAAATAATTCTTAAACTCAATAATAAGAAAACAAGCAACCCAGGGTGGGGCTAATGGCGGAATCTGGGAGGGCTCACACCAAGGAGTACGTCCCAGAACTTCTGCTGCCAGTGTCCTTGTCCTTGTGGTGAGCCACAGCAACCCCCCAGCTCTGCAGGAGACCCTCCAACAATAGCAGAAATGGATTGAAGAGACAACCTTCACAAATCACCATCAATCCTAGGATACTGTGACACACGTCAGAAAATGTGTGAGAACTAAGAGCAGGGCTTCTGGGTCAAGTGAAATTTCACATGCAAGGTTTGTCTTCTTCCATTGTTGAAAGCCTTCCAGAAATTGCAAATCAAATCATTCATGGTGAATTTGAGGATATTTATTTCTGAAGCTTTCACTATTATTATCATCTCTGGAACAGGAAATTGTAAACTTGCTGCATCCTTTATTCAAATGAGAGTGGCAATATCACGTAAAACTATATGCTGAATCACAGAGCCTGTGGAACGAAAACCACATTCACAGAAAGACAAGATGAAAGGCAGAGGGCTATGTACCAGATGAAGGAACAACATAAAACCCAAGAAAAACAATTAAATGAAGTGGGGATAGGCAACCTTCCACAAAAAGAATTCAGAATAATGATAGTGAAGTTGATCCGGGACCTCAGAAAAAGAATGGAGGCAAGGATCAAGAAGATGCAAAAAATGTTTAACAAAGACATAGAAGAATTAAAGAACAAACACCTAGATGAACTGAAGAACAAACAAGCAGAGATGAACAATACAATAACTGAAATAAGAACACACTAGAAAGAATCAATAGCAGAATAACTGAGGCAGAAGAACAGATAAATAACCTCGAAGACAGAATGGTGGAATTCACTGCCATGGAACAGAATAAAGAGAAAAGAATGAAAAGAAATGAAGACAGCCTAAGGGACCTCTGGGACAACATTAAACACACCAACATTCACACTATAGGGTTCTCTGAAGGGGAAGAGAGAGAGAAAGGACCTGAGAAAAATATTTGAAGACATTATAGTGGAAAGCTTCCCAAACATGGGAAAGAAAATAGCCACCCAAGTCCAGGAAGCCCAGAGAGCCCCAGTCAGGATAAACCCAAGGAGAAATACACCGAGATGCATAGTAATCAAACTGACAAAAATTAAAGACAGAGAAAAGTTATTAAAAGCAACAAGGGAAAAGCAACAAATAACATAAGGGAACTCTCATAAGGTTAACAGCTGATTTCTCAGCAGAAACCCTACAAACCAGAAGAGAGTGGCATGATATATTTAGAGTGATGAAAGGGAAGAATCTACAACCAAGATTACTCTACCCAGCAAGGATCTCATTCAGATTTGATGGAGAAATCAAAAGGTTTACAGACAAGCAAGAGCTAAGAGAATTCAGCACCAACAAACGAGCTCCGCAACAAACGCTAAAGGAAATTTTCTAAGTGGGAAACACAAGAAAAGAAAAGGATCTACAAAAAAACCCCAACACAATTAAGAAAATGGTAATAGGAACATACATATCAATAATTACCTTAAATATGAATGGATGAACTGCTCCAACAAAAAGACACAGGCTCGCTGAACAGATACAAAAACAAGACCCATATATATGCTATCTACAAGAGACCCACTTCAGACCTAGGACACATACAGACTAAAAGTGAGGGGATGGAAAAAGATATTCCATGCAACTGGAAATCAAAAGAAAGCTGGAGTAGCAATACTCATATCAGATAAAATGACTTTAAAACAAAGAATGTTACAAGAGACAAGGAAGAACACTACATAATGATCAAGGGATCAATCCAAGAAGAAGATATAACAATTGCAAACATATATGCACCCAACATAGGAGCACCTCAATACATAAGGCAAATACTAACAGCTAAAAAAGAGAAAAACAAAAGTAACACAGTAATAGTGGGGGACTTCAAAACATCTCACTTACACCAATGGACAGATCATCAGACAGAAAATTAATAAGGAAACACAAGCTTTAAATGACACAACAGACCAGACAGATTTAATTGACATTTATAGGACATTCCATCCAAAAACACTTTCTTCACAAGTGCACGTGGAACATTCTCCAGGATAGATCACATCTTGGGTCACAGACCAAGCCTCAGTAAATTTAAGAAAACTGACATCATATCAAGCATCTTTTCCAACCACAATGCTATGAAATTAGAAATAAATTACAGGGAAAAAAACGTAAAAACACAAACACATGAAGGCACACAATACGTTACTAAATAACCAAGAGAGACCACTGAAGAAATCAAAGAGGAAATCAAAAAATACCTAGAGACAAATGACAACGAAAACACGATGATCCAGAACCTATGGTATGTAGCAAAAGCAGTTCTAAGAGGGAAGTTTACAGCAATACAATCCTATCTCAAGAAACAAGAAAAATCTCAAATAAACAATCTAAAGTTACACCTAAAGGGACCAGAGAAAGAAGAACAAACAGAACCCAAAGTTAGTAGGAGGAAAGAAATCATAAAGATCAGAGCCGAAATAAATGAAACAGAAACAAAGAAAAAATAGCAAAGACCAATAAAACTAAAAGCTGGCTCTTTGAGAAGATAAACAAAATTGATAAACCTTTAGCCAGACTCATCAAGAGAAAGAGGGAGAGGACTCAAATCAATAAAATTAGAAATGAAAAAGGAGAAGTTACAATGGACACTGCAGAAATACAAAGCATCCTAAGAGACTACTACAAGAAACTCTATGCCAATAAAATGGACAACCTGGAAGAAATGGACAAATTCTTAGAAAGGTAAAACCTTCCAAGACTGAACCAAGAAGAAACAGAAAATATGAACACACCAATCCCAAGTAATGAAATTGAAACTGTTATTAAAAATTTTCCAACAAACAAAAGTCCAGGATCAGTTGGCTTCACAGGTGAATTCTATCAAACATTTAGAGAAGAGCTAACACACATGCTTCTGAAACTCTTCCAAAAAATTGCAGAGGAAGGAACACTCCCAAACTCATTCTACGAGGCCACCATCACACTGATAGCAAAACCAAAGATACTACAAAAGAAGAAATTACAGACCAATATCACTGATGAATATAGATGCAAAAATCCTCAACAAAATACTAGCAAACAGAATCCAACAACACATTAAAAGGATCATACACCATGATCAAGTGGGATTGATCCAAGGGATGAAAGATGCTTCAATATACGCAAATCAATCAATGTGAAACACCATATTAAAAACTGAAGAATAAAAACCTTAGGATTATCTCAATAGACGCAGAAAAAGCTTTTGACAAAATTCAACACCTATTTATGAAAAAAACTCTCCAGAAAGTTGGCATAGAGGGAAGCTACCTCAACATAATAAAGGCCATAAATGACAAACCCACAGCAAACATTCTCAATGGTGAAAAACTGAAAGCATTTCCTCTAAGATCAGGAACAAGACAAGGATGACCACTCTCACCACTATTATTCAACATAGTTTTGGAAGTCCTAGTCACAACAATCAAAGAGGAAAAAGAAATAAAAGGAATACAAATTGGAAAAAAAGACGTAAAACTGTCACTGTTTGCAGGTGACGTGATACTATACATAGAGTATCCTAAAGTGCCACCAGAAAACTACTAGAGCTAATCAGTGAATTTGGTAAAGTTGCAGGATACAAAATTAATGCACAGAAATCTCTTGCATTCTTATACACTAATGAGGAAAACTCTTAAAGAGAAATTAAGGAAACACTCCCATTTACCACTGCAACAAAAAGAATAAAATACCTACGAATAAACCTACATAAGGAGGTAAAAGACCTGTACTCAGAAAACTATAAGACTCTGATGAAAGAAACAGATGGAGAGATATACCATGTTCTTGGATTGGAAGAATCAATATTGTTAAAATGACTATACTACCCAAAGCAATCTACAGATTCAATGCAATCCCTATCAAATTACCAGTGGCATTTTTTATAGAACTAGAACAAAAATATCTTAAAATTTGTATGCAGACAGAAAAGACCCCAAATAGCCAAAGCAGTCTTGAGGGAAAAAAACAGGGCTGGAGGAATCAGACTCCCTGACTTCAGACTATACTACAAAGCTACAGTAGTCAAGACAATATGGTACTGGCACAAAAACAGAAATATAGATTAATGGAACAGGATAGACAGTCCAGAGATAAACCCACGCACATATGGTCACCTTATTTTTCATAAGGGAGACAAGAATATACAACAGAGAAAAGACAGCCTCTTCAATAAGTGGTGCTGGGAAAACTGGACAGCTACATGTAAAAGAATGAAATTAGAACACTCCCTAACACCATACACAAATATAAACTCAAAATGGATTAAAGACCTAAATGTAAGACCAGACACTATAAAACTCTTAAAGGTAAACATAGGAAGAACACTCTTTGAAATACATCACAGCAAGATCTTTTTTGACCCACCTCCCAGAGTGATGGAAATAAAAACAAAAATAAACAAATGGGACCTAATGAAACTTTAAATCTTTTGCCCAGCAAAGGAAACTATAAAAAACCCTAAAGACAACCCTCAGAATGGGAGAAAATATTTGCAAACAAATCAACGGACAAAGGATTAATCTTCAAAATATATAAATAGCTCATGTAGCTCAATATCAAAAAACAAACAACCGTTTCCAAAAATGGGCAGAAGACCTAAACAGACATTTCTCCAAAGAAGACGTACTGATCTCCAAGAGGCACATGAAAAGCTGTTCAACATCACCAATTATTAGAGAAATGTAAATCAAAACTACAATGAGGTATCAACTCACACCACATAGAATGGCATCATCAGAAAATCTAAAAACAACAAATGCTGGAGAGGGTGTGGAGAAAAGGGAACCCTCTTGCACTGTTGGTGGGAATGTAAATTGATACAGCCATTATGGAGAACAATATGGAGGTTCCTTAAAAAACTAAAAATAGAATTACCATAAGACCCAGCAATCCCACTACTGGGCATATACCCAGAGGAAACCATAATTCAAAAAGACACATGCACCCCAATGTTCATAGCAGCAATATTTACAATAGCCAGGTCATGGAAGCAACCTAAATGCCCGTTGACTGACGAATGGATAAAGAAAATGTTGTACATATATACAATGGAATATTACTCAGCCATATAAAGAACGAAACTGGGTCATTTTTAGAGACATGGATGGACCTAGAGACTGTCATACAGAGTGAAGTAAGTCAGAAAGAGAAAAACAAATATCGTACATTAACGCATATATATGGATTCTAGAAAAATGGTACAGATGAACCGGTTTTCAGGGCAGAAATTGAGACACAGATGTAGAGAACAAACGTATGGACACCAAGGGGGGTAAGGCAGGGGGTGGGGGGTGGGATGAATTGGGAGATTGGGATTGACATGTATACAATAATATGTATAAAATCGATAACTAATAAGAACTTGCTGTATAAAAAAATAAATTAAATTGAATTTAAAAAAAAGAAAACAAGCAACCCAATTTGAAAAGGGCCAAAGACTGTATCTCACCAAAGCTTATCTATTCCTTCTTGTATTGACTGTATCTTTGTTATTGTATCTAAAATGTCATTTTATCAAAGACGTCAACTCATGAAAGAAGACACAGAGATAGCAAACAAGTATTTTAAAAGATGCTTCAAATCATATGTCATGGGGTTTCTCTGGTGGCACAGTGGTTGAGAGTCCGCCTGTCGATTCAGGGGACACGGGTTCGTGCCCCGGTCTGGGAAGATCCCATAGACCATGGAGCAGCTAGGCCTGTGAGCCACGGCTGCTGAGCCTGCACGTCCGGAGCCTGTGCTCCACTACAGGAGAGGCCACAACAGTGAGAGGCCCGCGTACCGCCAAAAAAAAAACAAAAAAAAAATCACATATGTCATCAGGGAAATGCAAATTAATACAACAATGAAATATCACCACACACCTATTAGAACAGTCAAAATCCAGAACAATGACAACATCAAATGCTGGTAAGGTTGTAGAACAATTGGAACTCTCATTCATTCCTCCACATCCTTACCAGTATTTGATGATGTCAGTGTTCTGGATAATAAAATACTGAGGAATAAATTTTAAAAAGAAGGTAAAAAATTTGTACACTGAAAACTACAGGACACTGATGAAAGAAATTGAAGAAGACACAAATAAATGAAAATATATTCCATGTCCATGAACTGGAAAACTTAATATTGTTAAAATTTCTATGCTACCCAATGTGATGTAAAATTCAATGCAATCTCTATCAAAATTCCATGGGCATTTTCCACGAATAGAATTAACATGTCTAAAATTTGTATGGAACCACACACAACCCCAAATAGCCAACATTCTTGAGAAAGAAGAACAAAGTTGGAGGCATCACAGTTCCTGATTTCACACTACATTACAAAGCTATAGTAATAAAAACCATATGGTATCAGTATAAAAACAAACACATAGATCAGTGGACAGAGTAGAAAGCCCAGAAATAAACCCATGCATGTATGATCAATTAATTTTTGACAGGACACCCAATAATACACAGTGGAAGAACATGAAAAGGTGCTCAACATCACTAATCATAAGGGAAATTAAAATCAAAACCACAATGAAATATGATCTCACATCTGTTAGGATGGCTATTATCAAAAAGGCAAGAGATGAGAAATGCTGGCAAAGATATGGAAAAAAGAGAACACTTGTACACCGTTGGTTGGAATGTAAACTGGTACAGCCACTCACTATGGAAAACAGTATGGAGGCTCCTCAAGGAATTAAAAATAGAACTAGCAATCCCACTTCCATGTATATATCCAAAGGAAAAGAAACTATTATCTGGAAATGTATCTGTACTGTCATGTTCACTGCAGTATTATTCACAATAGCCAAGGTATGGAAACAACCAAGTATCTGTCAATAGATGAATGGATAAAGAAAATGTTATACATTTTTTTTTTCTTATGTAGGCTTGTCACTGTTCATTCTTTAAAAAAAAAAAAAAATCCACTGCAAGCAATGTTATCAAACTCCGAAAGAAACATACACAGAATTACTAAGCGTATTACTAAAATCACAAACATGAACATCTGGAAAATGCAGAATCCTTAAAAAGTGTAAGTGATAGATGAACTTCATATTTATATGAATATGAAAAGAGGTGACATTTTTAGCACAGTTGCATAAAGAGCTGTCTTTTCATGTGAGGTTCATGAATTATCCTCCTGTTGGGATCAAACTTTGCTGAAATACTATGTTTTTGAAACAGTAGTACAGAACAAGATAGGACATCTTAATAATGTTATTTTATATAAATGATTATTACATATACACATATTTACACAAAGGAATATTATTTATTCAGACTTTAAAAAGAAGGAAATCCTGCCATTTTCCTACAATATGGAAGAACATGGAGGGCATTATACTGAGTAAAATAAGCCAGAAAGAGAAAGACAAATACTGCATGGTATCACTTACGTGTGTAATCTAAAGTAAGAAGAAGAAGGAGGAGATGAAGGAGGAGAAGGATGAGGAGAAGGGGGAGGGGAGGGGGAGCAGAAGTAGTAGGAGTCAAACTCATAGAAACAACAAAGAGTAGAATGGTTGTTGCCAACAGCTCGGCAGCAAGGGAAATACAGAGAAGCTGGTGAAAGAGTACAAGTTTTCATTTATAAGATGAATAAGTTCTGAGGATCTAATATATAATATGATGACTATAGTTTTTAACATTATATTGTATATTTGAAATCTGCTAAGAGAGTAGAACTTAAGGGTTCTCTATATAAAAGAAAAAAACAGAAAGGTAAATATGTTAGGTGATGGCTATGCTTATTAACTAGATGGAGGAATCTGTTCCCAATTTATATGTACATCAAATTATCACACTGCACACATTAAATATATAACAATTTTATTTGTCAATTATACCTCAGTAAAGCTGAAAAAAGAGCTATGAAGCCATGAAAAGACACAGAGGAAGTATAAATGTATATTACTAAGTGAAAGAAGTCAATCTGAAAAGGCTAAATACTGTATGATTCCAACTCTAGGACATACTGGAAAAGGCAAAACTATGGAGATAGTATAAAGATCTGTGGTTACCAGGGTGTGGGCAGATGGGAATGGATGAACCGAAGCACCACACAGGATTTTTAGGGCAGTGAAAATACTCTGTGTGGTAATTAATGATGGATAATTTGGCATTATACATTTATCCAAATCCATAGACTGTACAATCCCAAGAGTGAACCCTAATGTAAACTACAGGATTTGGGCAATTATGATAGAGCTTTATCAATTGTAACAAATGTACCACTCTGGAGTCTGTTGATACTGGGGAAAGTCATGCATATGGTGGGGCAGGGGTTACACAGGCAATCTCTGTGTCTTCCTCTCCATTTTGCTGTGATACTAAAACTGTTTTTTTAAAAAAAAAGTCTTCAAGAAAAAGGAAATACTAATGTTCTGACATTTTGAATGGTCATGTTTCCTAAATGCTATTAGGGTAAAAATAAAGTTCATTTTAATGCAAAATTAAGGGAATTACGAACACAAGATTCAAACTATGGTTACTTGGGGTAAAGGAGAGAGGGAGAGAAGATAGGGAGAGATACAGCTTCCTGTAAATTATTTTCAGAGTTGTAGTTCTTTCTTTGGATAAATACTTTATAGATAAGCATTACATAAAATTAATTACTAAATAGTTAAATGAACAAATAGAAATAGGCCATGCATGTGCCAATGATGAGTATATGCTTTGAATCAAGGATTATTAGTAATCCATAATTCCATTCTAGATACGAGAGGTAAAAAAAAAAATACAGGTATAAAATTTATCTTGGTTATTTAGACTGGCATTAAATGACATGCACCTATGCCCCAAAACCAAACAAAAATGAGGTGAACAGGGGGAGCATATGCTCACACTAAAATATACACCTAAAAATATTGTAAAGAAATAGATCAAATATTCACTTGATTATTGCTTTAACAAAATAAAAAGACATTGGAGAAAACATGACTATTAGACACACAAGCGAATCATAAGAAGATACATTTTCTATAAGATTTCCTAACCCAGCAACCTGTGGTACAGGCTCTATTCTCCCAGCACAGCTCCCAAACACAGATTCAATCACTCACTTCCAGTGAGAGCCTGGATATGTCTCTGACATGACCCACACACTCTCCTCAGACGTTCTTATGCACGCTTTTCTCTAGAGTCAGTTCCAACTCCAATGCATTTGGTCTCCAACAGTCTAAGCCAATTTATTCAGATTAAATGTTTTATCCACTTAAATCATTTTCATTAAAATGCATCATCTGATAACATGACTACAAAGTCTAACCACCACTCTTCCTCTCAAATTAGCAACTGTTTGCAGAGGAAATTGCAGGCATTCTCATCATTTTCTACCAAAAATATCTACCTCGAAATAAATAAGTTGCAACTGGACTCTCATTATGGAACATTATCAAAAATCATCTTATTATATGAGTCTTAGTATATTCACATTTCTAAAAAATTACCAATATTTAAGATTTAAAATCTCATACAACAATTTTTATCATAGCCACCAAATACACTAACTCGTGACACAACTTTACTCGAACTTGATTCCTTAATTTTCACTAATTCATTTTCTTCATTAACATATGACACTCCTCAGATTGTATTTTTACTATGTGTAGTTCCATAGAAATTTGGTGTGTAACAACAAATACTTTAAACCATTTAAAATATTAATAAACTAAATCTTTTCTTCAAAGCAATATCTGATATAATTTTAGGTATATTTGCATGCTGAAACAAACGTATATCTTTTTTTCCTCATACAAGAAACCAAATCAAGATGGTTAAATTACTTTAGTACAAATGGTCTATAACATAAGTTAATATTTTGGGGCAGTCCTAAAAATGAACTTAATATGGTCTTCTTGGAAGTATTTATGCTTAAATCACCACACATTTTACTTGGTGGGCTGTGAAAAACACCTACGTACATCGATAATGATTGAAAATAACCTATAATTTGCTTGTTTCTATTGTAATAAGCAGAGTCAAACATAACATTACTGAATCAAGAAGACTGAGTTTAGTGAGTTAGTATCATTATGCTGGTTCTGCCACTATGCCAATTGTGAACTTCTTTTCATGGACTGTCTTAAAAATATTTAGCACTTATCAAACACATACTGTTCTCCAGATGTTGTGTGAAGCACTTTACATTACTTAGTCCTCTTAAGTCTTAGAACCCCTCTGTGAGATTGATATCATTACTAAATTTATCAATTTATCAAAAGAAATGAAGACTTATCAAGTTTAAGTAATTTGCCCAAACTCATGGAGATTTTAAGTCACCACTAAGAAACAAAGTGAAGTTTGTCTCACTGCAGAGCCTGAGTTCTTAACCATTATACTCTATATTTTTTTAAAGCACCACTTTCACAGCTAGGATGTTCTGCTACTAAACTGCGAAGCCTGAAAATATACGTACCCAAAGGACGTGAAGCCCATTTCTCAACATTTTCTAGGGACTAACTTGGTCTAAATTATTTTATTGCGTTGTTTTCATAACTGTGGATTTTCTCATTGCTTTTCCAGTACATGCTTCACTGATGACCTACTGCAGCAGTACTGTGATATGCTTATCCTGTTAGAGTTCACTGTGTTGTAGTGAGATATATGCCAATCTAGATATGTATGGCAGCTTTCTGGGTGGCTACTGGATATATTCCAAATGGAAAGCTATTGAAGAGTATGTGATGGTTCAATTTAAGTTTGTCATATTAAATAAACATGTCTTGGAACATGGCAAGTCCTCGTTATGCAAGAGCTTGAACCAAGCACCACAGGTTCCTTCTATAAAAATATTCTTTGCTCAAAATGATTTGGTATTGCTAACTGCTATAAGCATCAGTTTGAATATTTTGTGAGTCCTGGAGCAAGTCACTTAAACTTTCTATGAAACACCACCAAAATATAGAGACCAAAAGCAAAAAGAAAAACTCACTGTACATTACTTATGTTTCTAAAATATTATTTTACCTTAAAATGACATTATTACAACATGTAACATTGGTCTTTTATACAAATGTATACTCTTGAAATATCTGTAATTTGTACCTCTAAAATCAAGTTTGATTTTGTTATATTTCTTTAAATTTGCTAATTCTATTGCTAATAAAAATATAAACAGTTAACTTTAAAGGACAATGAATGACAGAAACATAAAAACTACTTGGTTTATGTAAACTGGTTTTAGAATATCAGTTCTAGATTTATGCTTTGTAGAATGTTTTACATCTTCACAAGTGTTTTAACCAGTTAAGTGATTTTTCAGTATAATGATCATGCCTTAATTTTCACCAACAATTATTGAAAGAGCCTTTCATTCTAGATCTTAAAATGCAGCTATTACAGACTGTGGAAATTTGGTAAGATAAATTATATGGGGGCTTCATTCACAGTCTCAGACACAGGCCATATATGTACATTTGAATCTTGGAGGTTTTGCCACTCCCACTACACTTAGATTTTTTTTTTTTTAGTGCTTCATGCTGGTGTTGGCATGAGATACTTAAGAAGCCCACTGTTTGTACATGAGTCCAAAGACGCTGTTTCATGTTGAAAATAGCCAGATCTTTAATAGAAAGCACTAAAGATATATAAAGGCAATGACTTTGGATCTGATGAGAACATGTCCGTTTTTCAGTCATTATTCTTACCATTTCCTAGAGTTTCAATATGATTTTTATCACTACTGAAAAGGACATTCTCTTCTAACTTTAAACAATATAATATGGTGATGTTAGGATTATTTTAAACTCAAAATCATAAACACTGTCAGGGTTTAAGTACATTAGTAAACCAGAGAACTAATCCGTGATTTAATTTTACTCTTGCTAAGACTGTTTTCCTCAACCATTTTTTTTCCCCTAAGCCTACTCAGTGATATAAATGATCATTGTCTACAATGAACCTTTACCTCATAGCTGTGATCTTTAAAATATCAAAGTTTATTTATGTATGTGGGAGTAACTAACAAGGTAACTTGTTCTAAAAGAAATTAGTGGCATGATAGTAAGTTTCAATTACAACTCTGGCAGCAAATTGCTTTGTCTTTATGATTTGGGTGCCTTCAGCCAAATTCTGATGGTGCCAAATTCACAAAATCTGGAAAATGACTGATTGATGCTTGGATCACAGTAATTTGATACAACTTAATTCATTAACACAAGTTGGTTTCTTGATATTAGATAGTTCCAACACATACCATTTCAAGGCTATTTTTGGAAATGGGAATGTAAATTACTTTTAGCTAGTTAGAAAATTCTAACTAAATCACTGTTGAAATTTTAATGGGTATAATGAACACATATTTGCAGAACCACAATTTTTTGCCAATTCTAATTTCCATAACTGGATCCTACTTTTGTTATAGAACATATTATTATTACACTACAGCTTGTGGGTAATGAACCACTCAGGGTTTTCACAGTAAAGGGGATCAGAACAGAGGATCTGCTTACATTTAGAATTGCAGAAATGTTTCTCAAGCATTAGACCATGTAAATATTGGGCAGTTTTGATCCAGAAGTTACAAACTGAACTTGATGTTATTTACCATCAAATGTGGACCATCCAACACATGTTAATTAACCTTCATGGGAATGATACTGTGCCTGATATTAAGAAGAATCCAAAGAAATGTTAACTATAAAAAACCTTGTGCTCAAAGACTAGAAATAGAAACAGCAAAGCAGTGTAAGCAAAAAGGTAAAGATAACTTCAGTATTAGAGTACAGATTGCCCCGACTTATACTGATTTGACCTAGAAGTTTTCAACTTTACAATGATATGAAAGTCATACACATTCAGAAGAAACCATACTTCCAATTTTGAATTTTTGATTTTTTCCCCTGGCTAGAAATATGTGGTATGATACTCTCTGGTGACACTGGGTAGCTCCCAGTCAGCCACTTGATCATGAGGGTGAACAACCAATACATTCACAACCACTTTGTACCCACGCAACCATTCTGTTTTTCACTTTCAGTACAGTATTCAATAAGTTACATGAGATATTCAACACTTTATTATAAAAAGTGTCTTTGTGTTAGATGATTTTGCCCAACTTAAGGCTAAAAGAAGTATTCTGAACACGTTCAATGTAGGCCAGGCTAAGCTATGATGTTCAGTAAGGTAGGTGTATTAAGTGCATTTTCAAATTGCAGTATTTTCAATTTAAGATGGGTTTATCTGGATGTAACGTAAATTGAGCAAAATCTGTATACAATTTCTGATTATGTTATGTCAAGAGTAAGGGCTATAGGAATTAATAGGAATAAAAGTTCACTGAGTAAGTGTGATCACAGGCATCTTCTTGGATGACCTGAGATTTGAGTCAGGTCTTAAATACTAAGTAGAAGAGAACGAGTTTTAGGTGAAGTAAGCATGAACAAAGGTGCTGGTATGAGCAAATACAAAGTAATTAAAGACTCAGAAGTTTTCATGGAGCTATAGATTCATGTAAATGAATAGTGGGGGTCTGAGATCCAGTTTGCACATTAGCCTATCCAACATCAGCCAAAGTTCCAAGATTGAGTTTCCTGCTTGTTATATGGGGAAATGCTCTACCTGTACCTAAGAGCCCTGAATTCAATTTAGGTAAACCAGTAAAATCTAACAGTAGAAAATTAATGCAAAAAATACCTAAACTGTTCAAAAATACACTTGGGTTTAGTTTGAGTATCAGTTCAAAAACAGATGCTGATGAAGCCAATGAAGTCTAATAAGGTGAAAGTTCCCTTGTATAAAAATACGCCAAGGCTCACCTACAAGGAGACAGAATTAAAGAGCTATTAAACAGATATCACAGTGATCTATTCACCATGGACAAGGAATCTAAAGTTCTTGCTAAGACTTCTTTTTCTTTTCTTGCCTGCCAGAATTAATAGTATTGCATGTAACTCATTTTAGTGGTCACATAAATTGTTGCCTTCCACTGAATTTCACACGTGTATACCCATTAGTGATGGATGACAAAGCTATTTGCCAAATGTTGGTTGGAATTAATCTGCATGACCTTATAAATTATATCTTTGTGATGTAGGGTCACACTAAGACAGAGGGAAAGAAGGTACAGAGGTAGAGGGGAAGACAGAAAAGATAGTTCTGCTTATAAAAAATAACCTGCTCTATAATTCCTCTAATGATAATTTCAAACAAATAATGTAAATATGATGAGATTAAATATGCCTATGAGCAGAAGGCTACAAATATTTGGACTAACATAGAAAAAAAAGTAAAATGGTCCTGGGTCAAAAACACTCATTAATAACAAGAAAAGTTGGGCATTTTGGTAATTAGAGTTAGACCATATCAAGGTTTCTTACTGACTAGTGCATAGATGAATTTCAGGGGAGCACATAGCTTTAGTCAAAATCTTAGAAAAGTTCATAATGATGAAGAACTAAGGAATCACTGGAATAGATTGGAAAGGATTTAAAAGGTTATTTCAATTGGGAAATTGGGGCTTGTTAAGCCGAAGTTTCAGATTTATCATGAACATGTCCATATTTAGTGATGCATGTGGAGGAATTGAGGGTATGCATCATGGGAGTAACTGGGTAGGTATGGTAGAAATTAATAAAGGTGACTATGAATAGCTAGATTGAAGAATTTTCATTTTATCCAGAAAAAGAAAGAGGAAAAGGGGGTATAATGTAGGCAGGGATGGGATGGGGTAAAGCTGGAAGCTTTGAGAAAAAAAGTCATATTTTGTGTTTGGGAAACATTAATCTGATCTAAGAGCACTGTGCCAGAGGGATTATAGGGTGAGGCTCCAGGGCAGAGTACCAAACTAGGAAGCTCTTACAATAATCTGTATAGATTATGCCATGTGTTGTTTTCTTTCCAGTGCACTGAGGCATAAAGTTAGGTTGAAACCATCTGGATAAAAAATCTCTGTAAAGAAAATTTTAACCCATGGGATTCTCCCTCTTCTGCCAGGTGGGAATTTGGTTTCTCTTCTCAAGTCAGCCACCAGAATCCTTTGAATGATCAGATTGTGATCTCTTCAAATCTCTTTAAGGTACAGTAGTTTACACAATGCCTGGTAAACGGTAGGTGCTCAATATAGCTTGTTTTATTACTGTGTCAAGTAGTCTGTCCCAGCAGATGGTAGTAAAGTTAAAATTATATGTCATTGCATGAAATATTATGTGCATATCATGTGTTTATTTACTAAAGCTTTTGAAAATCTTACCTCAAAAATGTAAGGTTAAAGTGAGATAACATATTGAAATTGTTTTGTGAATAATCTTAAGTGTTCTCCAGCTGTGAGGTGATACTAGAAGTTCTAACAGTACTTACATTATACATTGTTTCTTCCATATCTAAAGACAAAAGAACACTCAAGTTATTGAAATTAGTACAGCACAATTAGCCAATTAATATGCTTACAAGGGTCTGATTTGTTTTTACCCAATTAGAACTGAAGGGAATGAAAAAAGTAAGACATATTTCCTACCCACAAATAGAGTTAGTCTAACTGAGATGCTAAAACTAACACACATTATTGAGCAGGTACAGATAAGAAAGAGAGAATACAATTAAATATGCATATATATTATATAAAGTTATATAAACTATTCATCACTGTGGTGATGTTATAGTCATTTCACAGCATTGCTCTTTTGAATAGTACACAATATTATTTACTGTATAAGAAATCAGAAGCTCTAAATGGCTCCTGATAAAAATCATTAGCTGGCTATATCTTTGCGTGCATATAGTCAAAATCCTAACACTGAATACTTAAATAGACTCACAGCTCATTGGCAGTAGCTGAGTAAATATAGCAACTCTTAAAAGTAGCATTAAGATCATAGCCAATGCAACAAGGCAAGAAAAATAGAAAAAAATAAAAAACTAGAAAAATAGAATTGTTATAGAGAAAATGATTATAAAGAAAATCCAAAAAATTAACACATCAACTATTAAAATTAGTATGCAAATATAACCAGGTCACTGGATTCAAGGTAAATGTATTATGTCCCATAATACAAAATCAATAATTTCATAGGTCAAAAATAATATTGAATATTTTATATGGTTTAATTTAATGTATCTGTTTATTTCTATATATCAATATTAATGTATAGAAAATAAAATTTATGAAAGACACTATGATTGTATCAGAAAACATCAAATGCCTAGGAATAAATCTAATAATGTGCAATAAATTTAATAGATTTATTAGAAGTAATCTAATAAATAAATTTAATAAAATTTGTGTAAAAATTCTAAGTAACACAGATACATATATAAGTTTATATATGTTTATATAAAATGTAATTTATTACATATTTTTTATTTATGTATAGAAATTACAAATGTGTGTGTAAACAAACATAAATAAAGAATTAGAGAAAGACTTTAAATCTTTGAATAAATGATAGATACGCCATTTTTCTAAATAAATGGAGGAATATGTCATGGTAATGGGTTGCAAAATTTAATATTGCAAATGTAGTGATTCTTTCCAAATTCATCTTCATAATTCATTGTAATCCTAATCAATATCTCAGAAGCTTTATGTGTGTGTGTGTGTGTGTGTGTGTGTGTGTATACATGCAGGCATGCATATGTGTGACCTGATAAGCTGATTTTACATGAAAAGACAAAGGTCCAAGAATAGCCACAGCAATCTTAAAGACACACAAGGCTGGAAGACTTAAACTACTAAATATCAGTACCATACTGCCTTAGAATAAAGCTATATTATTATAGTGTCAAACTGATATAACTATAGACAAATAAAATTAACATATGCAAGATCACTTCAGTGCGGTTGTGAAAGGGTGATCATTTTTTAAAAAGTGATGCTGGGTTGACTAAATGTCCATAAAGGGAAAAAAGGAACTTGACCTCTCTTTCACATCCAACACAAAACACAGTTCCAGATAGATTGTAGATATAAATACAGAATTTAAACTATAAGGATTTAGAAGGAAGTGGAGAAAAACATTTTCTTGACCTATGTGTAAGCAAAGATTTCTTAAGAAGGCATAAAGAAACACCAACATAAAGCAAATGTGCGTGTATATGAGTGCACACGTACACACATCTATATTAAGACTTAAAACTTCTCTTTATTAAAAGACACCATTAAATTAACCTACTCACTGGAAGAAGACATTTGCAATACATTTATGTCCAACAATGGACTTTCATCCAAATATATTTTTAAAACTTCTATAAATCAGTAAGAAAAAGGTAACTTTTTAAGAAAATTGAGCAAAAGACATAAACAGATTTTTCACAGAAGAGGATATCCAATTATTCAATGAATTTATTTAAAAGTATTATTCAATTCTGTTATATAGTGAGGAACTACAGATTAAAACAATAACATACCCCTATATATAAACAAGAATTGCAAAATTGAAAAAGACCCCCCCAAAATTGTTGGTAGGAATGTGGAGCAGTCAGAATTCACTCTCCTACACTGCTCATGATAGGGCAAATTGATACAACTATTTTGGGAAATTGTTTGGCAATATCTTCTAAAGGTGAACATAGGTTTACTGTACGATCCAACAATTCAACTCCTTCATACATGTGCTATATATATATATATATATATATATATATATATATATATATATTCACCAGAAGATACATACAGTAATGTTCATAGCAGCACAACTCATACTCTCCCAATACTGGAATCTACCCAAATATCCAACAATAGAATGAATAAGTTAATTGTAGTGCATTCCCAAATAGAATATTATGTGACAGTTTTAATACAGGAACTATAAATGTGCAAAACAAAATAGATGAATCTCATGGATATAAATAACACTGAGGAAAAGAAGTCTGGTATTAAAAAATATATAGTATGTATATGATTTAATTTGTATGAAGTGTAAAAAAGAAAAAAAAAAGATCTATGGTGCTAGGAGTCAGGTTACTGTTTGCTTTTGAGGGTAGTGACTGAAGAGGGGCATTGGAGGTCTGCGTGGTGTTGATAATGTAATATTCCTTGATCTGCATGCTGGTAACATGGGCATATTCACTTTGTAAAACATTAAGCTGTATAATTATGAAGTGTTTTTCTACATGTTATATTTAGGTAAAAAATTCAAAAATTTGCCTTTAATGTCATTGTTTTGGTGGAATGGGCACCACACACAAATAAAAAAAGATATTTTGTTAGTAACTAAATAAAGCAAAACTTGGGCAAAGGAAGGATGCATTCTGAAGTGCTCTTTAGCACATCTCATTTTGAAATTTTAATAACTTGCATCTTGCCATCTTTTAGTCTTATTATTCAAATGTATAGGATAATTTATCTTCAAATATTGCTAAGTAAACATAAAGACATGCCCCTATACAAGCCTATAAATCTAAGTGATGTATATGTCTTCATTCATCATTTCTTTTCCTTTCTCTGAGCCTCAAACTGTGTGCTTTTTATTCTGTAAAGGTCATGACGGCTCATAAATCCTCTCACTGACAAGAGATTAAATGCATTTTCAAAAAGCAAGTTTGGCTTTGAGAAACTATGAGAACTCTGTAAAATTCTCCCTACAAAATTACCAAACTGTTTCCTTTAAAGTGTGGCCCTTGGACGAGCTGCATAATCATCACCAGGGAACTTTTAATTATCTCAATTCCTAGACTCCATCCCAAACCTCCTGGATCAGAAACTCTGAGGGTGGGGCCCAGCAATCTGTGTTTTAACAAGCTCTCTAGGTGGTGCCAATATCCACTAAATGTTGAAAATCACCATTTTAATGAGTTAGTATCAGAAAGGAGCTTTATAACAAATCGATTGATTTAATTAATTAAGAGATTGCAATCTTACTGTACAATTACTGTTAAAACAGGAGGCAGAAAACAGTATTAACTGCAGTAGGGCCACTGCAGTAAACATTAGTTGTCTACTCCAAATCCATTCATCTATACTAAAGAGAATCCCTTTTTTTTTTTTTCAGTCCATCATAGAGGGTGGCCATATTAACCAGTTCTGGCCAATGTGATATACACAGATGTAAACATTTTTAAAAGCATAAAGATTCAGCTGACATATTTTTTTGTTTGCTTTGCTTTTCTGTTTTTACTTTTTATTCCCTCCTTCTTCCTTTTTCTCCCCTGGCATGTAGATAGGTTGCCTATAGGTACAGCAATATCTTGGAACTATGACAATGAAAGCTTTGTGCTGAGGCTGGTGTGGAAGAAAAATTGCAGCTGGCTGAGACATTTTTGACATCATGAGCACCATTTTACAGGCCCAGCAGAGTTTATCTTCAGACTTCAAAAGTAAACTCTTATTTGGTGAAGTCACTGTCATTTCAGGCAATTGAAGGCAATCCTAACCAATATAACAAATGATACAGAGATTCAATTTGGGTCACATAAAAGGAGTAAAATAAAATAAGATGTGGGAAAAAAAAGAGAAATGAGAGCTATAAAATATATATGGGGCAACAGAGTAAAAGTTGATACAGATCAATAAGAATGACATTCCATTCAATCTATGCTTTAGATTCTCTAAATTTAGATCTGAATTTTACTTAGTATTCTGTTATAAATGTGCCTGTCAGTGTTAGGCTCAGGCAAAAGCCCCAAATAGACATGAGCTTCTTGTTTGTAACACAGCCACACTATAGACACATGGTGAGAAAGTTTTAGGAAGAAAAGATACAGGACTTTATTCTGCTTTACTGCTTGCTCTTTTAGATCTCTGGTTTCTGTCAGGCCTTAGCCATAACCAGTGGCCTCTTTCCATGCTTGCTTAAAAAATTCTAAAAGAGGATGGATATCATTTGTAATAAAAATATATGTTAAGCAAAATACAAAAAAAAAAATTAGTCCCACTATTTTACTCCAAGTTTCTTTTGCTGGAAAGATGACTCAACCTAGCACATCCTGGCCCTGCATCCCAGCAAGCAACAGGAACTCTTTCCCCCAGACAGATATGATTCTCTTACACTTTAAGTTCTTGATTTCGATATAGTTGTAATCCACTGTTGGAAAGCCTTTTTCCACATGGCTTCTTACTTCCTATTACAAAGGTGGGCTCATTCAATATGCTTTCTTTGTGTAATACTGTCTGTTGATGGTGGTGATTTCACATCCACCCTGGGGCCAGTGGTGTATTCATTTCCAAAGAAAGCTCTTTGCCACTTGTTTTCCCCTTTCTTATAACAGCAGCAACAATTCCAGCTTTTGGCATGAAACACAAAACAGCACTGCTGACTATTAGATCTGAGCCAACTTTTTACAGCCTTGTCTTTTTTGTGCTTCTACCTCTGGGACAGTGGATTAAAGAAATAACTTGCAGTAACATTTACACCCATGGTCTGAGCATCAGGAAGATACAACTAAATGTGTGTTGGGAATTTTTGTTGTTCAACAGGATTTGAAAAGTACAAATGAAAAATAACTCATTAAGGTAACATCTATTAACTCCATTTCCTGACCACTTCAGTACTTCAGAATTAAATTGTATCTCTTCAATGTCTAGGGGCACAAGCCTTTTCTAAGCCATAGTACATCTACTCTGTAGATCCTGTGATGATAACTTCCTGAGAGCATTTTATTTAACTCTAGCTAGTGAGGTTGGTGGATGTGCTCTGGGTACACTGCATAAATGGCTAGTTTGTCCTCCTTTTATTCATACAATAATGTGCATATTTTCTTCTATAAGGGTCAAAGAATTTTTCACTTTACTAATAAGACCCCAGAAGACAACAATTTTCTCAGCTGTTTCTATTTTCTTGATGGGAAAGTTGAAGCATAAAAAAGGCGTTGATTTTTTGTACCTAAGTGTAATGCTCCAACTGAGCACATTTCTCCTCAAAGACAGTGAGTGGTCCTTTTGATATTTACAAGAGCTCTATAATTCCAAGAGAATTAAGTTGAAAGGGGGATGGAAATATGGCACCTTGAATGTAGAACACTGATTCTTAAGTGTTATTTGCTTTTCTCCTATTATTAACTGTGTATGCTTTGCTCTTCAAGAGAAACTGTGCCTGTTCACAAGAGGCTGAAAATGTCTTAGAAAATTTCAATGAGTACTTATAAAATTAAGATGTTTCCACCCACAAGTATATCTATCCTCACTGATGACTCACTGATTGGTGCAGGTGGCCTTCTGATTAACAATACACTTCACTGAAGTGTGACCTCTGACAAGCAGGAACAGCCTTTCTCAATTTGGTGTAAATCAGCAGTTTCCTGTATGTCCAGTTCTCTTAGTCCTATAATGCACCTGGAACTCCTGACATAGTCCTGAAATATTTGGCATTTTGCTTCTGATATGAGGCAGTCCTGCAGGTACAGTGTAAACTAATCTTGTTCAATAACATATGGATTCACTCCTTCAGAATATTTCAATATTGTAAATTACAAAGTTCATATGAACATTTATGTATAGGTCTTCTATAAATGTAATTCCTTTTAAACCATTTATTTAGATATAATCCATAAAATGTACAATGTAACCATTTAAAGGGTACAGTATTATTTAGCATATTCACAGATATGTTCAACCATCACTGCAATTTAGAACATTTTCATCACCTTGAAAAAGAAACACTGCTCCCATTAGCTATCACCTCTCTATCTCTGTTTATACCTTTCCAACCCTAAACAACCACTAATCTATTTTCTGTCTTGCCTTCCCTGGGCATTGCACATAAAAAAAAAAAGCAGAAACAAAACCAACCAAACAAAAAAACCCAACTTTCTCCTTGTCTTTGGATTTCAGCATTTTTACTGTTATACCTTGTCAACTTAAAGAAAAATGCACAACATGAGAGTTGTGAGTTTAAGGTTTACTCAGGGTCTTACTGAGAACTATAGCCTGGGAGACAGACAATCAGTAGCTCCAAGTAAACTGCTCCACAGAGGTAGGGGAGAAGCCAGATATATATATGACTTTTTTTGGCTAGGAAATACATGTAGTCAAGCATGTATCTTGGTAAAAGATTACTGCTAATCACAAAAAAAAGTTATCTCAAGTTAATGATTTGAGTGCTTTTCTATGTGTGGGAAGATGCAAGAATCTGGGGTCACTGAAACTCTTCCTAAGATATGTATTTAACTATCTAGCGGTGCGTTTATCCAAAGCACAAAGTGCTTCATCCTGTTTTTCATACTGCATTCCTCGCAGGGTGTGCTGTTGGTAGGCAATTGCAGTGAGTTGCAATTCACCCCTTGTATAACTGGTCTGTGCGGAATATTCTTTGCTCTTTTTTGTTCACCGTCTCCCCTGTTTTGGTCATAAATCCAACCAAGATTTGGGAGGCATTTTATGACCAATTTGTCTCACAGCACTATGAAGGCTCATTCCTAAGTCAGGTAAGGTTCTTGATAGGCCTTTCATGCACTAAAAATTCTCTAGATCATCTGTCTTACTGGTCTATTATGATCCAGGAAATATTTTTCTCTTGTTGCTTCTTCCAATATCTAGAGTTGCATTATTAAAAATAATTTTATATGGAACAATATATGTGATTGATTGCCTCAAGACATTTAGCCATCATTAATTTTGTCAGAGATTTGGTTATACATTGGGTAATGCAAGAAACAACAGTAATACCAGTAACAACATTAATAAGGTCATGATACAGCAGCAAAAGACACAAAACGTAAACAGTTTAAACACGAAAAAGAAAGAATAAATTAGGACAATGACGAGTATAACTAGTTTCAATCTGGATTGTAATAAGACACCAAGTCTAAGAGGGGATCCAGATGAAGAAACCAAATTCTGGAGTGACCAGATAGAAAGAAAAAGATAAATGTTTCATCTCTGTTTAAAAGGTATACTTTACCAACTTATTTTAAGTCATAGTTAGCATAGGAGGGAAGGTTTCCTTGTATCTTGGAAGACAAAGATTAAAAGTCAATAGGAGATCAGATCAAGATGGCAGAGTAGGACTTGGGGCTCACCTCCTCCCCACGAACACAAGAAAAATACTATATGTGGAACAATTCTCACAGAAGACGAACTGGAAAACAGCAGAATAACTCCTATACAACCAAAGCTGCAAGAAAGATTTCCATGTAACTGAGTAGGATGGAAAAAAGGCATCAGGTCGGGACCTGAGCCCCTGGGAGGCATCTGAAAGGAAGAGAAGGTCCACATGGGTGGACCCTCATCCTAAGGAGTGAGCAGATCCAGCCACAGACTGGGCATCCTAGTTCTGGGGTCCTATGCAGAGGAGACAAGCCCTCTTGTCTCAGATATAAGGAGACAAGAGGGCTTGGGACAGATATAAGACTGGAGAAGCCTAGGCTCTACTCACAGAGAGTGCATGGTGCTGGTTTGACAACAATCGGGACAGAGAAAGCTCTGCACTGGCAGCTGCCATCTTGCCACACTCCCCAGTCTGAGTGGAGCAAACACCTCAGCCCTGCTCACTACACACCACAGCTTGGCACAGTATCTGGGCCAGCCAGAACCTGGGAAAAGACTCTGGTCTAGCTAAGTAGAGACAGTGGTGGCCACTGTCCATGCTTATTCAAGCAGTGGTGGGAACCAGCTCACCGTGATCCCTCCCAGCTCTCGCTCCCAATTTAGTCTTTCCACAGGTGCCAATAAAATAGCTGTTTATGATGAGAGCTTTCTAAAAAAATTTACCAATCTTGAAGATTTTCCTATTTAAAGGATCCATCATCTGGCCATTGACAAGTAGGATCTTAATAGCCGCTCAAACCAATAAAATGCAAGACACATCCCCACAAGAGAGTGCAAAGGATGCAGTCCTCACAAGATCTTGAAAGTTTGCTCCCCACCAAAAAAAGTCCAGAAAGTAAAAGCCCTCATTGTACGGGCAGACACAATAAAGTTTGAGATGATAAACGTCCCGTATGGACTGGGACCCCTTATAACAAATTTCCCTGAGAACTGGCATGGCCAGACAGAGGTATTTGGCTGGCTGCCAAATACCATATGTGCATCTTCCAGATGGCAGAGACCAGAGAGAGTTTTCTCACTGGTCAATACACCAAGCTCTCAAGACACAGAACAAGATACCTAAGAAGAACAGGCAGAACATTTATATCGAAGGCATGAAAAGGTAATGCAAGTTGCCCCTAGAAAAGCTTTGGTTCCCTTAAGATCAGAATTTTGAAAAAAAAAATGTTTTTTCAAAATGGCCATAATAATGAAACACATTTTTATCAGCTTTTAGAATTACTGTTGCCTTCCGTGGGAAATCAATTTTGGTGTTATAAGAGGAAGTTCAGAGAGAGACAGCAAGGAGGAGAGCATTGTGGTGCACATTTAGAGAAACAGGGAGGAGCAGAGGGAAAGACTGGAACAGCATCAGTGGCATTTTAAAATTTTGATATGGTTTCAAGCAAATTTTTATTGATTTCCTGTAAAGAAGTTACTATTTCCTCTTTTAGAAGCACCTAAATACCAATCAAAATAAGTTTTTCATTCAATCTGTCTGATCTTATAGCCAGCTTTCTCTAGCTGTGTAGGAAAAAAATTTGGAATGTCAAAAGAGCCCCATCTTCGCCATTTCAGGGTGAGATCTCCTTCAGTTCCCATTTAAGCAAGTACTTGCAAGTATAATCTCCATACAAACATAAACCCAGCTGGGGTGTTAGTCAGAGGTAGGTTATCTGGTGGCCTTTTTTCTTCTGTTTGGGAGGCTTTATTTCCCATTTTAAAGTTGGTTTGTCAGGATAAAATTACTATTAAAAAGTGTGTGGTGGGCTGTTTATGAGCTTAACTCTTCTCAGTATCACGCTAGAGTTGTTTCAGCTCTTTTACTATCTCGGTTTCTCCCTCTAAAACCTCATGGGCTCTCAGAAAACTGTATGGCCAATTCATACATGTGTATCCTCGGATGAGTGATTTTTTTAAATTAATGAGGCTTCCCTATGAGACTGCTACATGGTATGAGGGCTTGCCTCTACCACTCCTGTAAATTTCTCAGTTGTCTAAGAAAGCTGTAACAGGCTAGGGGGAACAGTGTCCCTTATCTTTGGAATTGAAAGCTTTCATTTGGTATCTTTACTTTTATTCTGACAAACTCTGTTAAAATAGTCAAGTCAAGTCAAGATGCCAGGTCACCCCTTACCTAATTACCCAGAGTCCAAAGCTTCCCAGTGTCTTTCAACTGAGCAACCTTCTCAGTGTCTTTCAACTGAGAATTCAGGTATCCCTTCCTGAAGAGACTTACTCAGTCATCTGGACTCACTGAGGAGGTGGACAGGCACAAGGGGCACTAGGCTCTAGATCCCTGTAGAGCTTAGGAGAAGGAGAGCAATCTGCTCTGGGTCCCTTTATGGTTGCCAAAACTATCAAAGAAAAATGTACAACATGAGAGTTGCGAGATTAGGTTTACTCAGAAGCTCTGAGTAAACTGGTGCATAGAAGTATGGGAAAAATCTAGTATATATATATATGTGATTTTTCTGACTAAGAAATATATGTTGTCATGCATACACCTTGGGAAAAGAGTACTGCTAATCACAAAGAACAGATATCTCAAGTTAGTAATATTCAAATAGTTCAGATAAGTACCACAAGCCCATTATCTTTAAGACAAAAAAAGTCACATGGACAATAAAAATATTTTTAAATGAAACTGAAAATAGTGCAAACGTACGTCAAAATTTGTGGTAAACAGCTGAAGCAATACTTAGAACTTTACTAAAATACATTTATTAGAAAACAATAAAAATTAAAACTTGGGAGGGTAGCAATCTAATAACTATAAATAAAAAATAAGAAAATAAATAATATAGATGAGGGCAGAAATCAATGAGATAGAAGAAATTAATAATAAAATCAACATTAACAACACCAAAAATTGGTTCCTTGAAAATACAAATAACATAGAGAAATCTATGGCAAAAAAAATCATGACTGAAAGAAAAGTAAACCAACAAAATACTGAGTAGAATAAAAAGGAGAAATAGTGGAAAAAATCTCATCATGATTGAAAAAGTAATAAAAGAGTTTTGTTTCTCCTTAGGATGCAGAAAGTCACAAAAGAACAGTGCTTCCACCTAACAATAAAGAGTCAAATAATTTACAAAATATTACTTTTTTTATTTGAGCCAAAAATACGCCTGAAGTTGTAAGAAAACTGAACTGTAAAAATTACAAGTCTCTCTGGGGAGATAAGACCAATGGACTGTTTCATATTTGGAAGAACACAGGAAGAAAAAGCGGCACTCATTAAAGTAAATAAGAACAATTAAATTTTTAACAAATTCTTAAAGGTCATGTGTGCTAGCATGTCAAGGTGAATCTGTACACACTCATTGGCTCTTTTTACAGGCGAATGAGAAAGATCAGGTGCTTATGAGAAAGATCAAGACCTGAACAGAAGATAAAGAGAGACCTACTTGGTGGCATAGGCCTTTAGGAGGTGATCAATGACTGATGAAGGACAGAACAAAACCCCATATGCTTCCCTGGATCTTTCTCTCCTACAGAGAACAAAACTTAAGCCTCTGAAAGAAGGTCAACAAACTCTCTCACCCACAGGGCTCAGTCTAGGATCAACTGTTCATGCAGCAAGGTATACGCAAAACCCATCTATTGGAATAGACAAAATACAAGAAACTGGACAATTTCAGCAGAGAGGATAACATGTAAAATATGTAGAAATGCTATAAAAAAACAAAAAATGGATCAATGATGCATTCCATTCATGAGCATATTAGCCCAGGAAATACGAAAGCAGAGTTTCCGCAAAAGAATAAAAAACAGCTGCATTAGTTTTCTTGTGCTGATGTAATAAATTACCGCAAATTTTGTGGCTTTCTGTTTTTATAGAAATTCATTCTATCACAGTTCTAGAGGCCAGAAGTCTGAAATCAAGGTGTATCCAGGGTCACACTCTTTCTATGTGTTCTAAGAGAGAATACTTCCTTGCCTTTTCCAGTTTCTTGTAGCTCCAGGTGTTCCTTTGCTTGTGGTTGAACAACCTAAATCTCTGTCTACATTTTCACCTGGCCTAATCTCTGTGTCTCTCTTCTGTGTGTCTCTTATAAAGACACTTATAAGGACACCAGATAATCCAAGGTGATCATATCTTGAAATCTGTTACTTAATTACACTTGCAAAGACTTTCCTTCCAAATATGGTCACGTTCAAAGGTCTCAAAGATTAGAATGGACATATCGCTTCAGGGGAGGGGCACCATTCAACCCAGTACAAAAACTAATCACCAATTCAGGAAGCTCAGCAGGTTAAAAATCAAACAAAAATCCCTCTATATACATGATAGCTGGACTGCTGAAAATGAAAGATAAACTCTTAAAGCAGCCAGGAGAATGCAGGAGGAACTATAACGTATAGAGGAACAAAGATAAGAACTACAGCAGACTTCTAATCAGAAATTATGCAAGCCAGAGAGAAGATAATACAATGACACATTTATGGTACTGAAAGCCAAAAAACACACTTTCAAAATGCAGATAAAATAAAGACCTTTTTGGTCAAAAACTGACAAGAATTCCCTGCTGGAAGATGAGAAATACAAAGAAGTTCTTTAAACAGAAGGAGTATGATACCAGACAGAAACTTAGATACCATACATGCATGCAAAAACACAAGCACACACACACATACACACACTCACACACACAATACAAAGATGTATATAATAAAGAGCACCGGAGGGCTTCTCTGGTGGCACAGTGGTTAGGAATCTGCCTGCCAATGCAGGGGACACGGGTTCAAGCCCTGGCCCAGGAAGATCCCACATGCCGCATGTGGCACAACTACTGAGCCTGCGCTCTGGAGCCTGTGCCTGCGCTCTGGAGCCTGTGAGCCACATGTGCTGCTACTACTGAAGCCCGCACACCTAGAGCCTGTGCTTAAAAACAAAGAGAAGCCACCACAATGAGAAGCCCATGCACTGCAACAAAGAGTAGCCCCCGCTCAACGCAACTGGAGAAAAGCCTGTGCGCAGCAACAAAGACCCAACGCAGCCAAAAATAAAATAAATAAATTAATTTAAAAAAATAACCGTGAGTTTCTACATAGCACATGAGACTCCTTACGATCTCTGTTCAGTGTGCTCAAATTTAACTTTTAAAAAAAGAGTTAACTGTCCTTTCAGAAGGACAGTTAAGAATGTTTTGCTGATTAGCATATAATCACTTAGCTGATTCTAATAAAGACCCAACACAGCCAAAAATAAATTAACTAATTAAAAATTAAAACAAAAATAAAGAGCGCTGGAAATGGTAAAATTGTGGGCAAGTGTAAACAGCAATTTTTTAAAAAAAATTTAATCTCTTTATAAGATAATTGAATGTCTAAGGTAAATATAGAAACATTGTACTATGTAGTTTATAACATATGTAGAATTAAAGTGTATAACAATATAAGGTAAGGTTGCATCTATTTATACTATATATGTGAACTGAAATGATTGGGAGGTAGAAAATGACAAGTTAAAGTTGTATAATATAAACCCTAGAAACCAATAAAAAATAAAATAATTATAACTAATAAGCCAATAATAGATATAAAATAATAAAAAGTCAAGTAATTTAAAAGAAGTCAGAAAAAGAAGAATAAAGAGAACAAGAAACAGATTCCCCAACTGAAAAACAAAATGTAAGATGGTAACTTTAAACCCAACTATATAAAAATTACATGAAATGTTGTAAATAGTCAATTAAAAGACAGAGATTATCAGTCTGTATAATAAATAAAGACCCAAACTGTATACTATGTAAAAAAAAATACAGTTTAAATGTAAAGACATAAGTTAAAAGTAAAAGAATGGAAAATTATATACAGTGCAAATATTGATCAAAAGAGATCAGGAGAAGCTATATTATTGTGACAAAGTAGGCTTCAGAACAAGAGTTAATACCAGAGGTAAAGAAAATATAGATATATAGATATGGAGGCACACACACACACACACACACACACACAACAATTGGATTAGTCAAGAAGTTGTAACAATCCTAAATGTGTATACAGCTAATGACAGGGCTTTAACACATGAAAAAAAAACTGATACAACTGAAAAGAGAAATAGACTAATTCACATTTATTGTTAGAATCTTCAACACTCCTCTCTCAGGAACTGATAGAACAGATAGATATTAAAGCAGTAAGAATATAGAGGATTTGAACAACACTATAAATATAATTGACCTAATTGCCATTTAGAATATCCCATCCAGTACTAGGAAATACACATCCTTCTCAAGTGCACATAGAACATATACCATAGTAGATCATATTCTGAATTATAAAGAAATCTCAACAAATTCAAAAGACTGAAATCAAATAAAATGTTCTCTGATCATAATAGAATTAAACTAGAAATCAATAACATAAAGATCTATGAAAATTCCTAAATATTTATAAATTAAACAATATACTTCTAAATAATCCTTTGGTTAAATAAAAAAAAATAACAAGGAAAAATAGAAAGTACTTTGAATTGTAAACAAATACACTGAAAACAAAGGATTCATATGAAAATTATGAACATACGAAAATTTGTGAGATACAGTTATTATTGGGAAATTTATAGTGTTCAATGCTTATGTTAGAAAAGACGAAAGATCCTAAATCTGTGATCTAATTTCATACCATTAATCTTTTTAAAAAAGAGCAAATTAAAACCCAAAGTCAGCAGAAGAAAACAAAAATAAGAGCAGAAACCAATGACATTTAACACAGGAAAATTAATGACACTAGGAAAAGATCAATAAAATTAATAAACTCCTAGTCATAGTGGTCAAGAAAAAAGAAAGAAGGGAAGAAGCACAAATGAGGGTACATCACTAGAGATCTGACAGACAGTAAATGTATAAGGGAATATTATAAACAAATGTGCCAATGAATTTGATAATATAGATGAAAATAAATTCTTCGAAAGAACCAACTGATAAAATTCATCAGTAAATAAATACATACTATGATTTATGTTCCTATACCTCTTAATGAAATAGAAATTAAGGTTAATAACCTTACACAACATTTAAAAGGGCAGACCCAGATTGCATTGCTTGTGAATTCTACAGAATATTCAAGGAAGAAGCAATACAATTTCTACACTAATATTACCAGAAAATAGAAAAGAGAAAATATTTTCCAACTTATTTTTTAAGTTCAGCATTACCCTGAAAAAAAAAAGCAGGCAGACATTACTCAAAAGAAGAAGAAAGATAAGAAAAACTACAGACCAATATCTTTTATGAACTTAGAGACAAAAGGTCCTTAACACAACATAAATAACTATTCCACATTATACTGGTGGTCCTAGTCCATGTAATAAGGCAAGAAAAAAACACCAAAAACACTAAAAATTGCAAAGTAATGGATAAAGATCTCTATTTGTAGACAATATAATCATCCACATTAAAAATCCCAAGAAATCTACAAAGGTCACAGGATATAAGTTTGATATAATAAAATCAATAATGTTTGTATATGTTGAAAATTTGTAAATTAAAGTTTTAAACAAACAAAAAAAACTTCCCAGGAAACTGGATCCCATGAAATAGCAACAGCTCTTCCTTTCTCAGGAAGATCTCACACATGCTTCCCTCCCAAGAACCCTTTATATTCTCAAAGTTAGTGAAAAGCCATAGAGCTAACTCTTTTGTTTTAAATAAATTATCATATGGAGTTTAGGTTTCACACTCAACTTGATATCTGATGTCACATACACCCTGTGAAATCTTCAGAATGGAAGTTAAGGAAGATGCCCATTTTTATATTCTGTTACATACATTCCCAATGAAATTAGTTTTCCAATAAATTGGTGGTAAAAATAACCTATATTGGTTGAATCATTTGATTTCCTAATGTTGAACAACAGATCATATGAAATATGGATTCCTTTGTATTTGACATGAACTCTTCTCTCCCAGATACTCTCAAAGTTCTCTGCCTCACTTTCAGCAGGTCTCACATCAAATTCGACCTTTACTTGGCCACCATATATCTAAAGAAACCTCTTTTACTCTTCTCTACTCTCTCAATCACAACTTCCCGTTTCATTTTTACTTTAAAAATACTCATTACTATCTATAGCAATATACACATAGAAGTATGATGTTTATTATCTGCCTCTCTCACAAAATAAAAATTTGAGAAGAGAGTTGGACTTTTTTTTTCATAGCTATGTCCCTAGCATCTAGAACCTAGTTCATGTTTGAAGTTTAATAAATCTTCATTGAATTAACTAATAAATAACATTTACCAGCCTCTGAAATTTCCTTGTCCAGTTGTTTGCTTATGTATTGTGTGTTTCCTTTCTAGAATGTAAGCTCTTGAGAATTATAACTATGTGTATCTTCTCTACTGCTGAATTCTCAGATCTTACAACAGTTCATAGCACATAGGAAGCACTTAGTTATTGTTCTAAAATTCTAGAAAGTATCTATGAATCCACAATTACAATTAGGTGATGAATTTCACTTTTTTAAAATGTCTAAGTACACAAATAAATAAATAGCATTTTAAATATCTCTATGAAGCTGTAGTGGTATTCTTCATGTAGTCAGTTAATTTCATAAATGGTTCTTCTTGCTGTAGATTATAACATGTGACTTGAATCATAAGACTTGCTTATAGCCAGCATTTGTGTCAGAGGATACTGTAGTTAATTAACTAAATTGGCTTGATTCAGATTACACCTGTTTCTAATTTCCAAGGGATTAGAAAATGATATTTAAAACTAAAATGTCCTGTACCTCATTTTAGGTGATGAGAGATCATTTTGAGGTAAGTATTAAATTATTTCTGTCTCAAATTTTTTCTTCATCATTTCTTAAGATGAAATAGTACAGAGATATTTAACTAGTGAAGTAATATAAACATTTCGACAAGTTAAGTAATGAACATCTGCTGGATGTAGAAGTGGTGATAAGCAAGTGTTTGGCAAACATTTAGTGATCAATTACAAAGAACTGAGGATACCTCAGGAGACAAGAGATATACTAAGCCATTAATCCCTTAGAACTCATGGGCACTAATTAATAAATCACAAATGAGCCGCAGGCTAGATAGGTGATGTTGTATATAATTTGTAACACAGAAGTTCAAGGAAGTGGAAACTCAAAAACAGCAATATTAGAAAGACCAGCCACACAAATATGCTCAAAGGCAAAAGAGAAATAATCATAATACAGCACACAGGAAGTGAATTTTGAGACATCTTTCTTAAACAGAAAATGATTTCTTGATAATAATATTTCTCTACTTAGATCCATAATCCTGGACAGAAACATCCATGGGTTTGTTAAAAATGGCTTATGGCCAAGAGGGAAGAGGTGCCACCTAGAACTTCCACCTAGAACTGATCAAAGGTGGTGAAATTTTACGATTGTGATAATTAGTCCAGTATCTTACTAATTTTCAAAGAATGAGGAATTTAGTTATTAGAAAACGTGCTTTGAAAAGTTTGGTAAAACTGCTTCTCAAGTCCATTCATGCTGAACATTATCAGCTTCAGTGAAGCAAGTTTGCTGTAGCACTGGGTGAGTTTTGTGTTTCTTTCCTCTTAATATTATTCTAATTTTTCTAGGGCTTCAGGAAGAGTGTTAAATTGCTATGAGCCTGGCACTTTATACAATTCTATTTCTTCAGAAAATATAAAAGATAGTCATGTCAGTGTGGCACCTCAAGAAAAGAAGGAACTTTTATGTACTTTTCATTATGATTCTGAGCCTGCTTTATTCTATGCCTTCTTTCCATTATGATCCTGAGCCTGTTTTATTCTATGCCTTAAGGTCTCTGGCTTTTAAAACTGATAGTTTCCTTAAAGGGTGAACTGGTTAAGATATTTTAGTCAATCTCCATTCTTGGATTTATAAAATACATTTTTTCCATGGAAGCCAGGTACATTCACATATCATATTTATATCTCTACACCTACCTGAGAGAGGGCTTGTACTAGCTATGTCTTCCTTAAGAAGAGTTATGGCTTAAAGTTATCTTATTTTCTTACACTTTTCTACCTAATTTTTTTTTCCTTTTTAGGAGTAATTTTTTTTTTTTTTACTGGCAAAGTTACTAATAATTACAATGCTCTAACCATTTTCCTTTATTCCTCTCTGTTAACTCAGAGATAGGAGAAAAAAAAGTGTGGCTGATCCTTCCATCAGCATTCTAAGTATGCAAATTTAATATCACCCCCTTTTAATAGTTAGAATAGAAACGGACTATAGAAAGATAGCTGATTAAGCCTCTGATCATCTTACCATGGCTATTTTTTATATTAGTGTTCCTCTTAGATAATGTTTGGATTAAAAACCACTTGCCAAAAAAAATGATATATTTCATCATCTCTTTAAGCAATAATTTACAGGGTTTCATTAGTTATATTTCAGTGAACTTCCACGGAAATATTTGCTTCTTGTTTTGTATCTATTTTTATTTATTTTGCTAACACAACTCAAATCAACACATCATTTATTGCTAGAGAAGACCTTGAATTAGTGGCAGCCATTTCTGAAGAGACTATTTCTGCTGAGGCTTTATTATCATATGGTTTGGGAACTGTCCTTTGTGATAACATCAAGGCTACTAATTGCTCTTGTGCTCAAAGTTTAAAAATCCACAATGGCAACAGCTCAGCACTTGACTTTAAATCTTTGTGAGTTCCTTACCTCTTCATGTTACTTCTTCCTGAATCCTCTAAACATCACATGTACAAAGTTAATCCATGCTGTGTGAGTGTGTCTGTGTGCGTGTATGTGATCACTGAAACCAAGGTCTCTGTGCTTCTAAGTAAATGACTCATGGCAATAAGAAGCTAACCCTACACAACATTCAACGCAGTTTGAAAACACAGCATTTCATCCACTGACATTGTAGTGCTTCAGTCAAGGGAAGGATTTAATAGGATGGGAATATTTGCTGATGAACTATTGAGATGGACTATAAGATCAATTTTCTAAGACATATGTGGATACTTCAAGTTTGCTTTAGACGTTTTCTTCTTTCTCTTTCCATTTTCCCCCACTTCATTTGATGTGTGTGTGTGTGTGTGTGTGTGCACTTTCATGATATATTGTCTTTTCCTTTGTTAGAGTTAAATACTAGGACTATTCCTAGTATTTAAGTGTCATCCAATTTTCTTAACCCTTCCTTCAGATTCTTTTTTATTAAGGTTTATTATTGATCTACTGGGTTAGCCCTTCCTCATAATTACATCCCTGTAGTTCTTTAGCTCTTTAATAACGTCCATTCTTCATAACTAGCATAGTAAGATGCCTCTTTTTCTTTTCTAAGAAGCTAATGTATCATTATCCCTATAGGTTAAACTAATCAATTTCTCTGCTTGAAGCTGTGTTTGGATATTCTCATTTTCTATACTAGTTTCACTCTATTTATTTGAGTTTCTCATTCAATAATTTTTGGTGGCTAGAATATTTCTTCTAGATTTTGTCTTTTTTCATAGACTCTGACTCCTGGCCCCCAGGAGCAAAAGGGTACAAAGATTCAAAAGCAAGTTAAGGAACTGTCAATGAAAATCAGAGAATAGTTGCTTAGACTATTTCCTTCATGCAAAAGCCAATAAATATGTGCCAATGGGAAATACAATGATGGTGTTAATATCAGGGTTACTGACAAAGGACAAGTGGAAACAGGCAGCAGTAGGAATCCAGCTACCAATACCACTCTTATCTGAAATTCTGTGATATCATCAACAAATAATTGTTGAGTAGTGTTTGAAGAACTGTAGGCTGAACACTTAGAAATAGGAAGGAAGGAAACAAATGTATTGATTGCTTATTTTACATTCATCTATTTCATAATAGTGTATTCTCAATAATGCTTGAACAATGCTAAAGCATCTTTCAAAATAAGGTAACTGAGGTTCACAAATGCAAAGTGCCTCACCCACATTTACACAGCTAGTAAAAATGCAGACTTGGTATTTGCAGCCACTTCTTTCTGATGCCCAAGACCATGCCTTTCTGATACACAACACTGAACACTTACTAAAAGTTAATCAAAACAACACATTCCAAACCATGTGAGAGTTTAGTAAAAGAACAAGTTACTGAACCATTAATCCACATACACGCAACATGGAATATCTGACCAACAAAGCTACATATAGCACTAAAGATTTCAAAACACGGATCTAGATGTTCTGATTTAGAAAGATGTTTTCTAATTGATTACTTGAGCGGTACAAAATATAATGATACCTGAGAACCACTGAGCTGGTATAAAATAAATTAAAAATTGCATGCCAAATATAACCTAAATGGAAGCATTTCTAAAGTCTGAGTGGCAAAAATAACTGCTTTCCCCTTGGTAGTGTTATGAATATTTTAACCAACTATTTCTAAGCCTTCTTAAAGCTTAAACTAACTCCCCAAACCATTTTCAGAGTGGAGATTTGAGCACAGATGTGTAACATTCATTTACATTCACAACTCCTAAGGATAAGAACTGTGCTTTTTTAGCACTTTCTGAATCAAATATCACCAAAACTTGCCAATAAGAGAATGGTAATTATTAGTGGTCACAAGGATAACTGTCAAAAGGTTCTCCCTCTTTATCAGCTTTTCTTAATTGAAAACATGTGAGACTGGGAGGATTTCAACTGAATTTTATCAGAAGTTTAACGTTTGCAAGAGAACAGGAGCTTAAAGTAAATTTATTTATCACTTTCAAGTCCTACCTGGTTTGCAAAGCCTTCTGAATTCTTCAGGACACTGAACTCAGATTTGAATGAGCATCCACTGCTTCCCCTCCCCACCCAGTTCTGCTAAGGAAGGAGTTATGTGACCTCCTGTGCTCTTGTATCTGTACTAGCAAGAATGACTTCACACTTAAAACAATGAAACCATAGAGGTTTGAACTTTGAAAAAATTCCATGAGTTTGAAACAGACACATCTTGGCTAGTGGGTGAATTTATAAAACAATTTTTTTCTTTTTTGGTGCATCATCAGCTCTCTTCATCTATGTTCCATTTGGTTATCTATTTCCTCTGTTTTCTTCCAACGTTATTTCTTTGTACCTGTTTCTTGGTTGGATCATATTTTTAAGTCTCTAACTGGAGACGCCACCTGTGGATAGTGCCTTCTGTCTGCTAACACTGCCACTGAAAATTCCCTTTGTTCCTCTCCCATTCTGGTTTCATACAATTTCACCAGTGTCACTTTTTTTTTTTTTCACACTGACAAAATAGAGACTTCTACACAGAACAAGAAGTATACTTCATTATACTGTGGGGCTAATAGTGTGCAGCTTTATGTTGTTTGGAAAAAGAAACTTGTAATCTATTTTTGATTACAGGTAGACATTAACCCATCCTTACTGTCATGCAGTCAAGGCCTGCCTTATTTATCCCTAACCTATGGTTGCCACCACCATAATCATCACTCTGAAGGGCAGTCCAATCCACCTTAGCCAGTGCACTGTTTCTCCCTGCAATTTCTCCTCCTCTTCTTCTTTGCTCCCTTTTGCCTTAAGAGCCTTCATATCTCCAATAATCAGTTTTCTAACTTCTCTCATAAAGTTCAAGGCCAATCTAGGGCAGAATCTTTCGCAGCAGAATTCCCATGTGAATTGTGAACAGATGAAGGGTTACTTACTCGGTGCTCCTTTTTCTCACAACTGAGGGCGGAAGTGTTCATTACCACCCTCCTCCACCATCCCTCTTTTGTTCTTTATTTCAGAATCTGAGCTATTTGTTTACTTATTCATATTTTATTCTTTGTACATATTATATGTGTTAGGAAATGTGCTAGATTCTAGGGATACAGTAATGAGTAAAAAATAAGAGAAATTCTTTGTGCCCTTTAAGCATACAGCTAGCTTAGCATGGGAAGATGGACATCAAGAAAAGAATCACACACATAAACATATTCAATAATACTGTCCTGAGATAAGTGCTACAAAGAGTATATAATGTTATGAAGCTGTATAAACAGGAAAAATGGAAGTGACAACAGGCCAGTCATGGAAGTGACAACAGCCTGAATCTGAAGAAAGACTGGGAGTTGGCTAGGCCAGAGGGAGAAAGGGGTATATACTGGGTTGAATACTGTCCCACCAAAATTCATGCCCACCTAGAACCTTAGAATGTGACATTACTTGAAAACAGGGTCTCTATAAATGTAATGAACTTAAGATGAGACTATACTGTATTAGGATGGGCCTTGATCTGATGACCGGTGTCCTTATAAGAAGAGAGAAATGGAACACAAAGATGCACACAGAAGGAAGATGATGTGAAGATATAGAGACAGAAGGTAATATGAAGACAGAGGCAGAGATTGGATTCATGTGTCCAAAGGCCAAAAAATGCTAAGGACTGCTGGCCACCAGCAGAAATGAAGGAAAAGGCATGGGATGGTTTCTCCCTCAGAGCCTCCAGAAGGAACTGATCCTGCTGACACCTTGATATCAGACTTCTAGCATCTAGACCTGTGAGATAATAAATTTCTGCTGTTTTAAGACACTCAGTTTGTGGTACTTTGTCATGACATCCATAGGAAACTATGAATAGGAAGACTGACTCCATTGGCTATCACTCTCAGTGACCCACTGGGAAATTTTGGACTTCCCAGCGCCATACCTCTGGGATCTGCATGGTCGGTGGTACTGGTCCCCATAGTGTAGCAGTTAACTGAATAGTCAATAGTAGGTTGGATGCTCTGATCTCCCATGATCTATTAACATTTGTATAATGCTGCATTCGCAAATAATATAAAAGTCTTTTCAAAAACACACAGTTCATTCATCAAGATAGACATATAGGACATCACAGGATGAAAGTGTATGAAGCTGCAGGAATTAGTCATCCCACCAATACAATTAATAAGTGGAAAAGAACTGAGTCAAGTGTGTTGGTATCAAGTTGTGAAAGCATGGGATAGAGAAAGCATCTGTGTTTGGAATTCTAGGATATAATGGCTATGGAAGAGGGGCACCAGGACTATCGAAGTCTGCCACCAAGTTTTTGAGGCTCATTGTATACATGGACCAACAAGTAGGAAGAGTCGTCACCACCCTGAGTAATTAAACATCATTAGTCGGAGGAGGGAGGAATGCCTTTACACAGTTTAGTCATGGAGGTCTCTGTATAGATCCAGGTCACCCACTTGGGCATCTCCTGGTAGTGCTTTGCCCATGTTGCCTGTGAATGAACATGTGTAGCAACTCTGGCTTGAAAATAGTGTGACTGCCAAAGGTTCAGACTGCTGAAGAAGAAAAGTTTGAATCACACTACCAGGTAAGTCTCAATCACATGCCCAAGTGATAGTTGAAGGTGAGAGGAATATAGAATGGAGAACAGCAAGGAGAGGCTAAGTACCAACTAAATCCCTGAGACCAACTAAGAAGCATGGGCTATAGTTCTTCCCACTAAACTCCCTCTTTTATGTTATCCCTCAGAAATAAAAGCCAAAGAAACTATGAAGAAGCTGTTCTCCAAACCTGCATGAAGAAATAGATCTGTTTGGAGCAAGGGGTGGACATGGTAGCTATAAAAAAAGAGCATCTTAGGTCTACTACTTTCCCTTCTTGATCCTGGCCAAGTTCTAAGCACAGTTGGGAGTACTAACACAGGCCCATTTCCTGCAAGACATAGAACTCTTTTAACAGGAAACTGGCTCAAGAATTCCTTATCAACCTGGCTGAAACCTTGTAATTGTTCGGCAGTTGACTTTTCCTTCCTCTGCCTTTCCTTCACAGATATCACACCTACATTGCAACCCGAAGGCTCTCTTTTTCTTGTCTGGCCTCCTGTCCTTTAACCTTTGCAAGTGTAAGCATGACTTGCACATTTACTCCTGTCTTGGCAACTGCTTCCTGGAGGACATGAGCTAACACAGCACTTGAGAGGAACTGAAACAATGCGGTGGGAAAAGAGTGAGGGGAGGCATGGTGCCAGATTAGACCGCAGATGCAAGTAGACCCAGATCACTAGACTATGTAAGGACTTCTGTTTTGTATTTTGATCATTACCATAAGAAAACTGAGAAACCTCTCTAAGAAGACAATGCAAAGGAAACCCTGTAATGAAATGTTTACTTGAAATATGAACTCTTCAGGATTGTTTGAATGTAAACACTGGCAAGAAGCATACATTTGTATATTTTTCTTCAGCTAGAGTTTCTACAATGAACTATAGGGAAATACAACAGCAAACCTGAGCTTCTAAGTCCATAAACGATAACAAGTCACCAAATTCCAATAACAATCTGTGTCATTAAAAAGCCAGTTAAAGAAATACTTCTTAAAATGGTACAGGTTAGGGCTTCCCTGGTGGCGCAGTGGTTGAGAGTCTGCTTGCCGATGCAGGGGACACGGGTTCGTACCCCGGTCCGGGAAGATCCCACATGCCACGGAGTGGCTGGGCCCATGAGCCATGGCCACTGAGCCTGCGCGTCTGGAGCCTGTGCTCCACAACGGGAGAGGCCACAACAGTGAGGGGCCCGTGTACCACAAAAAAAAAAAAAAAAAAGGTACAGGTTGATCTTCCTAGTAGCAAGAAAATATAATCACCTTGACTAAATTAAGCAGGAAAACAATATCTTTGGAATAATATCAACAGTTTATAGAATTGAAAATTCTAGAGACTCAATGTGATGGCCATGAAAATGTACCTTTGGAGACACCCCAATATTCACATCAGACACTGCTTTCTCCAAGCCACTCCCAGCCAATGACTGAGCACAGCAAAGTACTACAGATAAGCTGGGCTACTTCTGCCCAATGTGCGATTTCACTAATGTGCAACTTTTTCTTAGAGACGTCCCAGTGACCTGACCAAAACTCTCAAAAATGCACAGTCCTGTCCTTCTTATCCCTCTCCTTTCATGGGTGTCAGACCTGCAACACAGTCTGAAGGCTTTCCTGGTTTATTGCTGCTTCCTCCCCTTTCTTCATCCTCTTCACACATTTCCCCCTATTAAATCTTTTTCTCATCTTAATCCATCTGGTGTATGCTTCTTGGAGGCTACCAAGGTTTTTAAAATGGACAAAAACCAAGGGAGAGGGACTGAACCACAAAACCACCACCATGTTCACCCCAGAGGAACAGCCAGGTCAAACACTGTCACTGCTTTGCCCTATATCATCATCAGAAACAGTCACCAGTACTGCGGCCAGACTCCTGTCTCTCCTGCAACCATCCACATCATAATAAATATTTTCTCAATTGTACTTGTATTTCACATGACTCCCTCAAAGATTCAAAGTCCCAGGAAGTAGTGAATGATTAGCTGAGCCTGAATATGTGTCTGGGCTGCCAGTGAAAGAAAAAGGAAATGTTGTTCTTTAGATTATTCTAGAGGAAGGCAGTGTATTGCATTCCACAAATATTTCAATATTTCACAAATATTTCATGTATTGCATTCCACAAATATTTCATGAATATTTCACAAAAACATTCATAGCAAGTGCAGACCAAAATTTTTTGGTAAATAATGAAAACATGCTTTAATAAGGACTTCAAAAATTTTACTAAATTTTATTTTAAAAAAAGCATAATATATCTGTTGTATATTTGACAGAAAGTAGGTTGTACATTAATCTTTAGAAATCATGAACTGTTTATCTGTGATTATTCCAGCCAAATTTCATATTAGCCCGATGTAGTATTTGTAAAATTTAACTTTTAAAACACAATAAAAATAATCACATCTGCAAATTATTCAAGGATCTTATCAATTTTCCTAATAGCTTCCTTTAATCCTTTGATATTCGAGTCATTCTCTTTGAAACGCCAATCATATCATTATTCTTTTACTTTAATTTTAACTGGTTTAACTTCGCCAATCCAAGAGACAGAATGCTCTGAGCTCTGATTCAGACTGCTTGCACTTGTTGCCCTTGCTAGCTCATCACCTTTGAGCTAAGTTGCAGAGACTAGTTACTCTGTGTGAATTTTTTTCTCCACCTAAAAATGAAGATAATTAAAGAACCCCCTTCATAAGTTTGTTGAGAGGACTAAATATGTATATATCTTGGAACAGTGCCTAACACATAGCAAGTGTTCAATAAGTGTAAACTGCTATCATAATTTTTATTTGATAATACTTTGTCTGAGGTGTCAGAATATCCCTAATATCATTTCCTTGGACTTCTTGAAACCATGCATCAGTTGCAAATTTTACAGTTTAAATTTGCAGTTGAGTTGCATTTTTAATAATATTTTGGTTTTTCAGGGTAAATGGATAGATGATAATGATAGATATGTGTGCATGCACATTAGCAAGACATGTATTCAGATGTTGACAAATTAATTGGTGTAATAGGTTAAGATAAATGTTATGCTGAACTAAGAGGGATGTCTGAGTGGGGAATAATTAAATAAGTGGTGGCTTAATTAGTTAATATTTTTATATTATGACTACATTTGTATGCATTTCTCTAGTGGATTTATGTAAAAGAAAATCAGTTATATAAAATAAGAAGAAAGTGGTAGAAGAGATGGATTCTGGACCAAAGTTGTATTTTTAATTTTTTAAAACTTTCTAATCTATTCTCCTGTAGTTACTGGTTTGAAAATGACTATTCTAGAAAGTAAAAATCTTTTCTTTCTATTTTGGAGCTTGCAAATAGCTCATAAAAATAATATTCATTCAGATAAACTTCGTTTTAAGTATTACTATCATGAAAGATGTTGAAAACGGCATAGGAAATATTTTTTAATGAAACAATACATAAATTTTTTGAGGGTCTCAGACAGCTTAATTTTTTTTTTTTTTTTTTTGCGGTATACGGGCCTCTCACTGCTGTGGCCTCTCCCGTTGTGGAGCACAGGCTCCGGACGTGCAGGCTCAGCGGCCATGGCTCACGGGCCCAGCTGCTCCGTGGCATGTGGGATCTTCCCGGACCGGGGCACGAACCCGTGTCCCCTGCATCGGCAGGCGGACTCTCAACCACTGCGCCACCAGGGAAGCCCAGCTTCATTAATTTTTAAAATCTCATTTACTATGTAAATTTGGCATGAGGAAAAGCTTTAGAGATTTTTTTTTTCCAGTTCTCTTAGGATAGAGACTAAAATCCTTAATGCATCATACAAGGACATTCTTGCTGGTCCATCCTCGTCTCTCAGTCTTCTTTCCTTTCTGCTCTCCAGGAAAGCAGCCTTTTAACATTTCCTCTTGTAGATCATACCCTCTCTAGCCATTAGTCCTTTGAACATCTTATTCCCTCCTCCTGGACTCCTTTCTTCCCACTCGTATCCCGTTGCCTATTAACTATAGCTCATTCCTAAAATTTCGGTTCAATTATTATGTTCTCAAGGAAATCTTGCCTGATCATCAATTTTTCAGTACTCTCAAAGACCTTATGTTCCTTTCCCTCATGACAATTCTTATCCATTAGTTATTAGTGGTTATTTACCCTACACAGATTATAAACATCACAAAAGCATAAAGCATGTCTTTACTTTTCCCAGCTGGAATCCATTGCCTAGCAGAGTTCTGGCCACACAGTAGGTACTTAATACGTATTTATCATGTGAATTAAAAAAGATACTTATGCAAAATAAGTTAATGAATGGGCTTCGTTGAGTCAATGAACCTATTTAAATTTCATGCAGTTGTGTGTGAGTATATTTTAAGAGAAAAGAATCAATAGTTTCTGTTAAATGTGCACCAATGTTTTAAAAATATAGATTGAGGACAATGAAGATTCAGAGGGTTTAAGATTCTTCTCCAAGTCATTAAGGCGGTAAGTAGACAGACTAGGGTTTAAACCTAGTCTTTCTGCTTCCAACTGCAGGAAAAATCTAATATACTACAGTACATGTTTTAACATTTATTCAAATAGCAGCTTAAAAAAAAATGGTGTATACTACACACTGTCCTAGGTGCTCGGGATTCAGAGAGTAAAGGCACAGACCATTTCAAATAGATGTTTACAATAAAGAATGCATTCACTGCATACAAAATGTTACCAAAACTAGAAATAATAGAATATGACTCTCTCTAAACTCAACAGAAATATATACATATGTAAATACTTATTAGTTTTTACAGAGCATCTTACAGCACTATATATGTGGTCCCTTCTAACAACCCTGTGAGTTGTTTGTAAATTTTATTTCCTCCATTTTTCAAATAAGGGTACTGACATTAGCAATTTATTCAAAATTACATATCTATTTGGAGATAGAGGAGTTGTGGCCAGGTAGAACCCCCTGGTTCCTGAAGTAGGCTCTTCTCCATAAACTTCACTGCAGTAAAAAATAAATAACGTTTTAGGATAACAGAAAATTCAAGCTTCTAGGCTGCTAAACAAAGGATACTTTCCTCATTATGGTAAAAAATGATGATAATGATCATGATGCTCACATATTTTTTTTTAATTATAAAGAATGCTATTTTGAATGTCATAATATAGGAAATCTATTAGTAGTAATTCATTTCATAACAATATGGCTGACTGACTCCAAATATGTTGATGTTTTGCCCATTGCAGTATCCTGGGGTGTAAAGAAAAATTTGCGCATATGCTGAAGAACTCTGTGTCTTTGCAGATGAATAGGTAATGTGGATATTTTCTATATTATCCAAGGTAAAAACAAAAACAGAATCTTAGGCTAAGGTAATAGGGACAACTATGACACCTGGTCTAATTCATATCATGTTTCATACTCAAGTCTACTTCTGAGGCTCATCAGCAACCCCCTTCCCACTTCCTCCTTGACTATTCAAATTCCACATACTTTCAATGTCTTGCTCAACTCTTTGCTTCTTTGATTAGTATTCAATGGAGTTTGCCAACCCACACCAATTTCTCCTTTCTCAAATGTCTTTAGGTCTGAGCCAATGATTCTCAGTCTATTTTTATCCAAGAAATAACAGACATCTGCATTTACAACCTATTCCCCCCTAGATATACTCATATTTTAATACCCCCAAAATATTTTTCAACAATATAAAGCAAAAGATTACAAACATTTTGGACACAGAATGCGTAAGAATATCTACAACATATGAATAAATAGTAATAGCCTCTCAAAATGGTAAAACATGGAAGCCTGAAACATATAGTCATAGCTAACACTTCCATAGTACTTGCCATATGTCAAGAACTCTAAGTTGTTTATTCCTCACAACAACTTGATAAAGTAGGAATAGTATTATCCCTATTTTACAGATGAGAAAATAAAAGTACAAATAAGTTAAATGACTGGCCCAAGAAAACAGAACTAATAAACCACAAAGCTAAGACTTGAATTTATGCAACCTGACTCCTTAGCCCATGGTTTTAACTGAGTTCACTTTTACATTGTGAGCACAATTTCTAGGCCTTGCCAGCTGTAACTGCAAATGTTTCTTTCCCATCAGAAAACATATCAGATTACAAATGAGATAGTATTATTGTAAAGATTTTAATATATGAAATAAATAATTCAAAGCCTTAGAGAATTTAATTATTAATAAAAACTTTCTTACATATAGCACGTAACTAATAAATTAAGACATATAAGCCCAGAGTTACTAACTTAAATTTAGAAATGACTATTCACCACAGTAAGTTTGTAAACAACGTGGATACACAGCCTAGTGTTTATGCCATCATATGCCCATTACACTAGGGCAGTTGCTGAGTACTGGTAAGTGTTTAATTGGTGAAAACTTTCTGACTTACCTTGTTAATTCACCTAAGAAGACAGTTTTTCAAACTTCGCTGTACATTAAGATCAACACGGGAGCTCCTTAAAAAGCAAACAGCAAGACTTCACTCTCCTTGAGATTCTGATTTAATGTGCCTGGGTGGGTGCACACCTCAGGTGATTCTAATGTACAGTGAGGGTTGAGAACCAAGGATCTAACAGGTGGTTACTTTTAGAGTAATTGAGGCTGGAGGAGGGAGTGGTGGTAGTGCTGGAAGGCAGGAAAGAGCAGCAATAGGTAAGAATAAAGAAAGGGAGAAATTTAAAGAAAACAGTCATTCGTTTATACTTTTCATCTTAAAATAACCCCTACAGTTAATTATGTTTTTTCCTATGAATGGGTTTTTAGCAATGTTTTATCATTTATATTTTCATGTAATTAGAATGTATGCAATTTCCATCTCCAAAATAGTCCCCGAAACCTTAATTTTACATTTGGGATAATAATTTAAGGGAGATTTTTTTTAAATCTTAGAATTAAAATCACACTGTCTTAGATCATACTGCCAGGAAAAGTAATATATTTGTTTGCTGAATATATTAATGCATAAATCAATGAATAACATTTATGGGATTAACATCCTCCATTTCCCCTTGTTTTCTAAAGCTTTCTTTCTATTGAAGTTGAGCTCCCATTACCGCATAACTCAACCCCTTTGAGGCAGGTCCATTAGCCTTCAGTGACATATCTCAAGAGAACACCATGCAATCACACAGATCCAGGCCTTCTGAATATGTGTTTCATTTGCTGATAGTAAATTTCTAAATTCAGTTCACTCCCTAACCCTATGGATATTCATCTCACTGCCATTTAAATTCTCCCATCAATTAACCTACCATGTTTTACCATTTTTTATTGCTTTTTTTGGTCACCAATATGCCAGAGACCCTAAAAGTACTTTTACCTCTAGAAATCACAAGTTATGCCAGTCTCTTCTTCTTACTCTTTGTTGATAAAATGGCTTTTTCTTTTCCAATGTGTGTTGGTTTCATTTAGAGGCAAAATCTAATTCAGAACTTGCTCAGGAAATACTGTTAAGTTTTGAAAAGAAAACCTATGAGTAATCTAGAAATCTATTTCATTGTCTATAATTTAACAAAATATTATCCATGCAATGGCTTTGAGGCATACAGAAAGAAAATGAAGTTTGTGCTTTGAGGAAATAAAGAAACTTAATGGTAAAAAAAACACAAAAATCTATTCAATATATCTCATTTTCTGTTATTGAATGCTCCAGTATTGGTAAATAACTCATTTTTAGAGATTTTGATTAGATTTTTGAGCACCTAGTGTTATGTATTACCCATGATTCTTTTATCTGACATGTAAAAACCAGATTAAATGGTTTTCATTAACTAGAAAGAATTGATCCATTAATTTTTAGAAAATTCATTTCATTTCCATTGTTTAATGCTCTTACTCCTTTTATAAAATAGCTTTATAATAAATTGTGATGATATTATCCCTCTTTAAAATTAAAGTAATATGGAAATTTTCCATTAAAATGATGTTAGGTTGAAAATGCCATCTTCAGTGTTTTTATTTATAAATGCTAACTATTTTCCTCCTATGAACTTCATTTTTTCAAATTAAAATTAATTTAAATCTTGATACTTTTTTAGGATACCATTTTCATTCTTATTTAAAGGAAATTAATAATTAAAAAGATTTATTTTAGAGAATGTAAATGTTAACAAATACAGTTTTATCTTAATTTACATATTTCAACGTATTCTAGTAAAAGCATTATTAAAATTTTATTTGTTCTTTTTTGTTTGTTGTAACAATCTATGAGTAAGCATGTAAGCATGAAAGTCAATTCTAAATTTCACTGTCAATTGCTACTACCTTTTGTGTTAATTCTCAGCCCATCACAAATATTATATATAAAATACCAAAACAGCAAGAGAATAAAGTTCTTACTCTTTCAAAGTTAAGAATTACTGTTGCTGCTGATCATATTGCGGGAGAACACAAAATTATAAAAATATCATCAAATCTCTATTTGTGTTGTTATTTTGTTAATAAGAATTATATATCATTTATACTAGTAAAGGGCATTCTTCTATCCTTCTCCATTTTTCTGTGCCAGAGTATGATGAAAAATAAAACACAACAAAACATGCACGCACATATTTAAATCATATGACCACAATATATTTGCACTCAGAAGTGCTTATCACAATTCAGGAAATTTTTAATAGCTTATAGTTATTCTTACAGGGAGGGGTCCTATTTAAATTTAGATATTCAGCAATATTCACTTACACATTTAGCAAACATTTATCTTTGTGTCCCGGATCTAGTTTTTATATATAAGATCATTGGCTTTAAGAACCTCACAGTAGAGAGGGAACTTAAAATTCATAACAGATCATTATAACACAGTGTCACAGACAAAATTCAATTTTGATGTAGTCATTCAACAAAAACTTCATGATCCACTACAGTGTGCACAGGCCTTGACCTTCTGGGGCTTAGAGTGGGGCAGAGAAGACAGCTCAAACATTGTGTGCTCTGCCTAAAAATAAAGATTTAATATTTTGATTTATTATTTTTTTAAACTAAACTGCAGACACACTTGAATTTTATTAGTTTTTCTGTTAAGGTCCTTTTCTATTATCCAATCCAACCCAGAATCCCATAATGCATTTAGTTCTTGTGTCTCCTCAGCCTCCTCCAATTTTCAACAGTTCTCCTATCTCACTTGGTCTTTCATAACCTTGACATTCTTGAAGAGTACTGATAAAATATTTTGTAATGCCCCTCATTTTGGGTTTGTCTGATGTTTTCTCACGAGTAAACTGAGTTTATGCATTTTAAGCAAGAGTATCATAAGAGTGTCATATTAGGAGTACATGATGCTGATACATCTTTTTATTGGTGATGCTGTCCTTAACTACTTGGTCAAAGTGGTGTCACCAGGTTTTCTACTGTAAAATTACTATTTTCCCTTTGTCATTAAAAAATATCTTGGGGGGCATCCTTTGGGACTATGTAAATATCCTGTATTTCTGCAAACGTTCACCCACTGCTTCTAGCATCCATCATGCAACAACAATTACTGTGTTTTACTAATGGTGATTTTCTATATCTCTTGTTTCTTCTACATTTATTATAATTTGGTAAGAAAACATTGTCCCTTCTCCATGTATTTATTTATTCATTATTTATTTATATCATGAGTATTATTATATTGTAGAGGTTATAACTGAATACTATTGTTATTTATTTTGTTACTCAATCTGCTCCAACTTTACAATTAAATCATCTTTCAGGTTGGCTCCTTTGCCCTTTTAATGTGTCCCCTTCTTTTTATGAGCACTTCTTTACTTTCTGGAATTACAAAATGCTCTATAGGTTCATCCTGTATTTTCCCTGCTCCAGCTCTGGTATCAACTACTTCTCCAAGGAGCCTGGGTTCCTTTTATTGGAACATGGCCTTTAGAAACCAATATGAGAATGATAGGTGTGTTCATTCCTACTAGGATGCCAATTATTTTAAGCCCTCTCTGGGGACAGTGCTAGAAGATCACACTCACACACACACACACACACACAAACATCCTTCCTACAATGACATACCATCTACACTGATTTCTTTGTCTATCTATCTGCATATGTATTTTTAAAACCATGGCTCTTACTGGTACTTCTGATTCTAATCTCATACCACAGGGTCTATTCTAGTCTTTACCCTTTCCTTATTTATTTGTAACTTATTTTTCTGACAAGGAGAAACTGGCTCTCATTATCTACAATATATGCACTTCTTTGTTCCACCATGGTACACAAATAAAGTAGTTTTTGAGTGGCTAACCCATGCCTCCATGAGAAACCCAAATATAGCACAGTGTTTGTGTACCATTCCTCTTGTCTTTTACCTGTATCCAGTCATAATACTGTTTTCCAAACTTTGTTAGGTTTGTCCTTTTCTTCTCTATCATTATTGTTATGTCATTCATTTGTAATCAGTTATTTAATAACTTGTCATTCATTTGTAATAAGTTATTTGTGATAAAATTTTTGTTACAGGTTGTATTCCCTTTTGGGTTTCCCATATTCAGGTTGGCTTTTTAAAATTTATATACCATAAAATTATTTTTGTGGTATATAGTTCTATGGATTTTGACAAACCATGGATTACACTTTATTAAAAGAATTAAATTTAAATGGTTTCACACTTCAAATTTTCTTTTAATCCCATAGGTCCAACTTTATAGCCACAATGGGCTTAATAAGAGATGTGACTAATTAGTCAGCAAGAAAATATTAAAGAAATGAGTGAGAAATAATTAATGAGGGCAGAAAAAAATAGATTGTTAAAAAAAGACAAACCAAACAAAAACTATGATTTTCAGCCATTGTTGACTGAACTTAAATAGAAATTGCATATTTCTCATAGCAGCACACTTTGCCCATGATTTCCCATATGCCTGTGTCTTCCTTTTGGTGGAAGTGACATTGAATGAAGCATGCCCATAGCTTAGTTTTAGAATTTAACTTAAAGTTTTTAGAACTACCATTGAAACACAAATCAGCAAAACAATGTTTCTCAGAGTTTCCAGAAGAAAATGAAATTGCTTGAGTACTTAATTCATTTGCATGTATAAGTACTTGTAGTAATAAAATATGATTTGAAAAACAGATCTATGAGAAATGACAAAATATATAAACTTAACATTGTGTAACTAATTATTTTCTTCTAGAGTCAACTGCTCTCCCACTTTCCTAAATGATTACTTCATGTCATCTCTCCTCAAATATCAAAAAACTTCCTCCACCATTTGCACTCTTGACTGATGACCTTGCTTCACATTTCTCTGAGAAAATAGATGTAATTAAAATATCATTTTACAAGTCTCCAAAATGTCTACCATCTACCTGTCTATATATTCTGGCTTCTCTTCTACAATATGACCAATAGATAGATGGATAGATAGACAGACAGACAAAACTTTCCTTGCTCCTAACAAAGGCCAATCACTTGCTCAAGGATATTTGACCCAGAAATTGTCTCATTGCAAGTACGGTAACAATTTTTGTCTCTGTACAACATTACTGTTATCACAATACAAACATGTTATTGTTTCTATATAATGTTTTATATCTTTTAAAAATACGTGGCAATGTAAGTGTTTTCTCTAATTCCATTTCTCACGTTTGTTCCACTGAAACTGCTCTTGACAAGGTCACAAATAATATCCATCTACACTGTTAAACCTAACAGACAATTTAAAATTCTCATCTTTTTCATCTCTCTGTAAATTTAACACTGTTTTTAGCACTCTTTTCTGCTGGAAACAATTCCTTCACTTGGCTCCCAGGACAGTAACTCATCCCATCTCATTCTCAGTCTCACTTTATAGCTCTTCCTCATCTTCCTAACCAAAACAAAACTTCCTAACCAAAATGCCCCAGAATTCAGTTATTGGGTGAATAACTGAATAACTTCTTACACATATTTCCTTGGTGGCCTCACTTGGCCATATGTTTTCAGTACATGTGCATGCTTACGGATTGCAAATGTAAATCCCCAACCTGGAGTTTTCCCTGAATTTCAGAATTATAGATACAATCCCCTACTTAACACATCCACTTGGATGTCTAACTGATGTCTCAAACTTAATGTGTCAAATTGATTTGATCTTTATCCCAAATCCTTCTACTTCTACAGTCCTATCCAGCTCAGCAACTGGTAACTCTATTCTTCAATTGTTAAAAAATCTTGGAGATGTCCTTGACTCCCCTTTTTCTCACACACTCCATCTATTCCTTAAGCAAATATAACTAGCTTTACCTTTACATCAAGAATTTGGTCATTTCTCATATAATTTCTACTGCTATCCCCCCAGACCAAGCTACCGTAATTTGTCACCTAAACTATAGTCCCCTAGTGGGTTTCTATGTTAGCATCTCTTTGCTGCTGTGTAGTCTCAACACAGGAATCAAAGCAAGCCTTCGAAAAGGTATCTACAGAGAACCCTTCAATAATATAGGAGTTGAGACAAGTCCTTGTTTGTGACTTCTAGTGTCTTTGCAAATAGGTTAGGAAGTCATTTGCCTAAGAAATAAGAAAGTCAAGGGAAGATGTGAGGGTGTGAAATATAAGATAATAAAATTTTAAATAATAGCTATGGAGAATGGGCAAAATAATAGAGCAGGGAAATGTATAAGTAATATAAGACAATTTAAATCCTGTTTCAATTTGTGGATCATACTTTTGTATTAGCATTAGTCTGGGTGGTTTGTTGAATTTTCTCCAGCTCAATTTAGCTACCTGGGAATAGAGAACTGAAGCTAGCCAGTTGAAATCAACCAGGGTTGATTTTTTCCCACCTGGATTTACCACAGAAAGACAACAGAAAAGGTGAGTTGAAGATACTGTCAACAGAGTAAAATCTAGGATGGTCTGAAAATATAAACCAAGAAAACACAGATGTGATGGCTAATTTTATATGTCAACTTCACTAGGCTAAAGGATGCTCAGATAGCTGGTAAAACATTATTTCTGGGTGTGTCTATTAGGGTGTTTCTGGAAGAGATATACATTTGAATCAGTAGACTGAGTAAAGAAGATCCACCCTCACCAGTGTGGGTGGGCATCATCCAAACTGCTGAGGGACCCAATAGAACACAAAAGTGGAGGTGAATTTTCTTTCTCTTCTTGAGCTAATACATCCTTCTACTCCTGCCCTCAGATATCAGAGCCCCTGGCTCTTGGGTGTTCAGATATATATATTTAGAGAAGGAAGGAAGGAAGGAAGAGAGGAAGGAAGGAAAGGCTAGAAACAAGGATCCATGTCATCTTTTCAGCAGCAGCAGTGGTATGGGGTTCAATAACTTACAAGTTCTGAGAAAACAATTTCAGCCTATGAAATTTCTGTACCTGACTGAATTGGTAATTTTAGACAGGCAAAGATTCAGAAAGTTCACATTCAATACACCTATTCTAAGGAAGTTACCTGGGAATGTACTTTAGTGAAGTAAGTGTGAAGTCTAAAAAGAGGAAAACAATGGAATTACTCCAAAACTTTGATACAAATAAAGCTCAGAATGACAGTTTGTGATAGACCTGAAGAGAAACCATCCAAAATAAATCAGGAAATCAATACCCTCTAAATTCAAGTAACAGAATAAAAACCTAAAATCCATTAGCCACAACTTAAAGAAGACATTTGTATTTTTTCTAACAAAAAACGAAAAGCAATTTAAAATCTCAATAATATAAAAGTATATATAATATATATTATTGTATATATAATATATATTATTATATATAGTATAATAATAATCAGTGGAAAGAAAAACTACAACAGAGTTGTGATCCAAATATAAAGTAAAGTGATTTCCCTAATCTTAAACCACTGACAGGATGTAGGAAAAGATTAAATTTTACTCCAGGACCATGTGTTTTCAATGGCACAAGGTTATAATGAATCTATTAGAAAGAAACAAAACCCTATCACTCAGCTTGCCTCTGTACTGAGTAATATTACAGTAAAGTAAATCCTGTTATTTGCTTGTAAACATTTAGAATTGACCTTGAGATCAAACAAGGAAGTTTAAATAGGGTTCAACAAACAAACTCATAGAAAAAGATTTGCAGTTACCAGAGGCAGGGAGTGGGAGGAGGGGGGATTGGATGAAGGGAGTCAAAAGGTACAAACTTCCAGTTGTAAAATAAATCAGTTCTAGGGATATAATGTACAACATGATAAACATAATTAACACTGTTGTAGGTAATATATGACAGTTGTTAAGAGAGTTAATCCTAAGAGTTCTCACCACAAGGAAAAAATTCTTTTTCCTATTTCTTTAATTTTGTATCTCTGTGAGATGATGGATGTTCACTAAACTTATTGCGATAATCATTTCATGATGTATGTAAGTTAAATCATTATGCTGTACACAAACTTGTACAGTGCTGTGTGTCAATTACGTCTCAGTAATGCTGGAAGGGAAAAAAAGGTAAAATAATAAATAAATAAATAACGTTTTAAGACAAAATATAAATATTATCTATTCTGAAAATTTAGTAAAACAGCTGACAGAAGTTGGAAGGTTTAGAAAAGAAAGAGATATGGAGGAAAAGGTGGAATTCATAAAGTAAAACACAGCTAACAGAATTGTAAAGTTTAAGAAGGAAAAGAGACATGGTACAAAGTCAAACGTTAAAATAACTCTTAATTATTGGAAGTCAACCAAGGATATGAAAGAATAAATTAAAAATAATCACATAAGTATAAATAATGGAGGGGTGAGAATGGTAGGTAAGAGTATATGAATGCAAAATCTTCATTTTTCATAGAGTCAATAAATAATGTCTAGGTAATAATGTTATATGCCTATGACTTATTTTTTGAGGAATAGTCAGCAATAGGAATAAAAATAGAAATGGTAAAAAATGATTTCTTCCAGGGGAAGGCAGTGGGAGGTTAAAGGAATAAGCTGGAGCTGGACGTGGCTAGATTTTTATTGTAGGCTTTCTGTTGTTTTATTTATGTATTACCATGTGCATGTATAACTTTGTTATACCAAATAGGGCAGTCTCTTTCTCAGATAGTTATATAAAAACATCTTGCCTTGATACCTTCTCTAGCCATGGTGTAAGTTATCTAGGAAAAAACCAGAGCAGGAGTCTTAGGAGCTACTCAGCCATGGTGGGTACCTTAACTATAAAGCTCGAGTTGGAGTTTAGAGAAAACCGCCAAAGTAGCAGAGAACTAGTAGGTATTAGAAATTCATAGAGAAAGGTAGAGCCTAGAACACAAAAAGCAAGTGCTCACAAAATACAGCTATGAGAGAAAAGAACACTGATAAGTCAGTCTAAACCTATATCCGAAGCTTCTATCTACTCATTGGATCCTCAAGAGCTAACTGTTGCCACTACTGAGCAGGGAAATATTGTACCCAGTTAAAGACAGGGACAATAATAATGAGATCCCCAGAAAGTCCGCCAAATGATTCTTGCCTGACAATTCCATGGTCACTGCTTTAGGTAATCTGAATGAGAGATTACTGAAAAGAAGTCAGTGTCTACTTCCTTAATCTGTATAGTCCATTCCCATTATTCATAGTTGTTATGCTCTATAGAGTCACCATTAACACTGCATTAGCAAATACTGAACCATTGCTACTAGGAGAAATACAGGGTTAGGTTCTTAGGAGCCTCTGGTCACAACATTTTCATCAACAGATTGATATATAGTCTTGTTTTATATGTATTTCTATTTACAGACACCTTATTGAGTAGACATTGTTGATTCATAACAATGAACTCATGGCCAACAGAACTGTTAACTCACACCTGAATGAAGCTTATCTAACATATGTACTTTCTCTGTAAGGCACATCACAGCTTTTTTGCAGTTAGGGACACTAGAACATACTTGCACTATGCTTAGAAGTCGTTTTAAACAATGAAATCACCAACCAAAAGCACGAAAATGTGAGAAATGTGGCACTAGAAAGGACATTTGTTCACAGTATGAGAGCTGAAACAAGAAGGCAGAGAATCACTTTGTCCCAAGTCAGCTGAGAATGTGCTTTGACCTTAGATGGAAACGTGCACAATGCATGAACTAAGACCTTTGCCTCTCTGCACATGCTCACGAACGACTGCAAAAATGCTATGAATATTGATTTTTGGGTTTACAAATAAATTTTAGCAAGTAGATGAATTCCTAAATATGAAATCTGTAAATAATGAAGATCTACTGTGTATATATACATACATATATTCATATATATATATATATATATATATATATATAAAATGAGGATCTGCTATATACCCACACACTCTGGTGTGTGTGTAACCTAGAAAAATTCAAAAATATCAGTAGGTGCATTTCATTTCCCTGTTATTTTCTATGCAAATATTAAAGAAAAAGGACTATTATCCTTTTTTTTTTTTTTTGCAGTACGCGGGCCTCCCACTGCTGTGGCCTCTCCGGTTGCGGAGCACAGGCTCCAGACGCACAGGCTCAGTGGCCATGGCTCATGGGCCCAGCCGCTCCGCAGCATGTGCGATCCTCCCGGACCGGGGCACGAACCCGCGTCCCCTGCATTGGCAGGCGGACTGTCAACCACTGCGCCACCAGGGAAGCCCAGGACTATTATTCTTAATATGATAACAGCAACATCTTTGATTTAGCCTGCTGCAATTGATATAAAATTCAAATATTCTTTTCAGGGCTGGGCAAGTATTTTGGAAGTGTTATTATAATGATGATGATAGTCATAAAAATATTTTATGCAATTTCTTTCACATGAAAATTAACATGTGCCTTCCACATTGCCATCCTATAATTAATGCCATATGTCTTTTTTATTGAAAAGGCAGTTTGGGATGATGTAGAAGGAGAACATCCTTTCAAGCCTGTTCTAAACTATATTACTTACAAAAACATCATTTCCTGAAACCACCAGGAGAATATTACCCTTTTCCTTTATAATCAGATTTTATGTCTACATTAACATATTTAGTCATTGTTTACATGGAAAAGAATCAATTAATATAAACGGTTCTATCCTTTCTTTTCCACCTCCTTTTTTTTCTTTTTCTATTCTGTGATCGTTCAATAGTCTTTTGGGCAATGTTTTTATTGTGCTTATTCCTAAAACAATCACTCTTAAGATGTTTCTATAATATTTAGCTCTTTACATTCTGATTACTTTTAACATGTATGTTTTTTCACCATCTTTCTTTTTAAGCATACAATTAATGAATTTGCATAATAAATAAACCTGTTTAACCACCATCAAAATTAAGATATAAAGCATTTCTGTTACCCCCAAAGTTTCCTGAGTGCCTCTTTGCAGCCAGTGCAATGCATCCCTGAAAATCACTGACTTACTTTCTGTTACTAAAGATTATTTTGACTTTCTAACATTTCACATAAATGGATTCATACAGTATGAACTTATATTCATATGGCTTATTTCCTACAAAATATTATTTTTTATATTCATCCATGTTATCACCTATGTCAGTAGTTTCTTTTTATCGTTTAGAAGTATCCCGTTGTATGCATTTATGAAAATATGTTTGTTAATTTACTTGCTAATAAATATTTGGGTTGCTTTCAGTTCTTGACCCTTATGAATAAACCTTCTATGAATATTACTGTACAAGTCTTTTTAATGGACAAATACTTTTACATCTCTTTGATAACAGTGAAAATGTTGGGTGGAATAACAGGTATACATTTACATTTATAAGATACTGCCAAATAGTTTTCAAAAGTGGCTCTATCATTTTACATTCTCACCTACAATGTATAAGTGTTCAAGTTGCTCTGCAACCTTGCCAACATTGGTTTTCTTTTCAATGGTAGCCATCCTATTAGGTGGGGCATTGCACCTAATTGTGATTTTAACTGGATTTTCCTAATAACTACTGATGCTGAGCATACTTTCAATACTTACTTAATATTCATATACCTTATTTTGTGAAATGTCTGTTCCACTATTTTGATTTTGCCCATTTACCACTGCATTGATTTATTTTTCATTCTGTGATAGCTCTACATCTATATATCTGTATATATAGACATATATATCTATATATAGGTATATATATTATATATAGATATATATATATTATATATGTATACATATATATTATATATGTATACATATAGATATGTATACATATCATATAGATTATATACATATAGATCATATAATATACATATAGATTATATAAATATATCTATGTCAAGTTTTGAAATCATGACAGTGCTAGTTTTCCAGCTTTGTTCTTATTTTACAAAACTGTTTAACTATTTTAGGTTGCTTGGGTTTTCATATACATTTTACAATCAAGCATGTCAACTTCTATCAGAATATATCCATTGGCATTTTTATTTAGATTGCAATGAATTAATAAATAACTTCAGGGGAAATTAACACTTTAATTAACAACACTGAATCTCCCAATACATAAACTTGACATATCTCACCATTTATTTATGGCTCCTTTTGTTTCTCTCAGCATTATTTTGTATTTTATTGTGTGTAGGACTAATGTCTATTTTGATAAATGCTTCCCTATCTATTTTATGCTTTTTACTGTGTAATTCCTTTTTAAATTAGGTTCTACAATCATTTTTATACCATATATTCAGAAATAATCTAATTTAGAGGGAACATTGATAGGCCTAACCCAATTATAGAGTTAAGCCAAGTATCTATTAGATCTTCGAATCTACTCTATATCCTCACAACTCAATGACAGTTTAGTATCCTTGACCATTTCCAATGATAACATCCTTCTTGTTAAAGCAAACCATTATAGCTTTTTAAGTGGTTCTGAATATTAAGTTCTTTTTTTAATGTTAAAATGAAAATTATACTCTTAATTTTTACCTACCCCTCACCCCATGAAACCCTGAAAAAACAATCCTAATTGATGTGTAACATAAAAGTCTCTCAAATATTTGAAGACCACTATCAAGTTTATTTTTTTGTTTTCTTTTTTGATTGGTTTTTTTTCCAAGTTAAATACCCCAGTTACTCCAATAGTTAATCATGTGGTCTGAGGTCCCAACAGTCCATGTATTGTTTAGACAACCTCCAGCATATGAATAACCCCTCTCCAGAGTTATGTCCAGAACTAAACACAATGCTTACAGTTTGGCCTTTATGGTATTAAATATACTAAGAAGATCATCTCCCTAAACTATGACAATTCTATATTTTCACAATTTGGTCCTAAGGGGTCTTAGAATTGCATATTCAACAATTAGATTGTTAGTCCTTTGGTTGAGTACGCCTGGAACACTTGATCAATGTTAATTTTTGTTTGTTTCTCAAAATTCTCACAGTTTTATTTTGTAATGAATTAGAATGCTAAAACAATTGCTCTCACAATGAAGAACTGTTTGTTGAAAATCTCTCCTTTATGTGCCTGTTTTATGCTACCTACCTAAGACATTCATTTCCACATTTAGACTAGATATACACCATGTTAGGTGAACATGAAATATGTCTCCAATTCTAATTGGTTACAGTCTTAGTTAATCAAAAGAAAAGGTCAACAATTAACATAAATGAACATAAACACTTTATATTTGATGTAAGCCAGGTAAAATAAGAATTTTATGCAATCAGAGAGAAATGTAAATCTATATTGTTAATTAACCCTTTACCCCATGGGTAAGTTCCAAGTTTTTAGTTGTTTACTTTCAAAGAGGAACGTGAGTAGATAGCAAAGCAATGCAGTTTGCTTCAAGAAACAACAAATATCTGGAAATGGATAGAGCTACTCAAAATTCAGGTTTAAGATCACTTTAATAATATCTAATCTGCAAATATCCATATATCAGATAACTAAAATTTTACTTATGTTTAAAATGACTACTAATTTAGCAAAAGATTCATCATAGCTTTACTTGTAATACTAAACTACTGAATATAGTTAAACTGATATTAATCATGAGTGGTTCAGTTGATCACATAGTCATCTCTGATTAATGTATATTAAATTGAGTCTTTGGGGAAGATGGCGGAAGAGTAAGACGCAGAGATCACCTTCCTCCCCACAGATACACCAGAAATACATCTACACGTGGAACAACTCCTACAGAACAACTACTGAACGCTGGCAGAAGACCGCAGACCTTCCAAAAGGCAAGAAACCCCCCCACGTACCAGGATAGGGCAAAAGAAAAAAGAATAAACAGACAAAAGGATAGGGTTGGAACCTGCACCAGTGGGAGGGAGCTGTGAAGGACGAATGGTTTCCACACACTAGGAAGCCCCTTCGTGGGCGGAGACTGCAGGTGGTGTAGGGGGAAAGCTTCGGGGCCGCGGAAGAGAGCACAGCAACAGGGGTGCGGGGGTCAAAGCGGAGAGAATCCCGCACAGAGGATCAGGGCCAACCGGCACTCACCAGCTCGAAAGGCTCGTCTGCTCACCCGCCGGGGCGGGCGGGGCTGAGAGCTGAGGCTCAGGCTTCGGTCGGAGCACGGAGAGGACTGGGGTTGGCAGCGTGAACACAGCCTGCAGGGGTTTAGTGCTCCACGGCTAGCCAGGAGAGAGTCCGGGGAAAAGTCTGGACCTGCCGAAGAGGCAAGAGACTTTTTCTTCCCTCTTTGTTTCCTGGTGCGCGAGGAGAGGGGATTAAGAGCGCTGCTTAAAGGAGTTCCAGAGGCGGGCGCGAGCCGCGTCTAAAAGCGCGGACGCCACAGACGGGCAGGAGACGCTAAGGCTGCTGCTGCTGCCACCAGGAGGGCTGTGTGTGAGCGCGGCTTACTGTCCACTCCTCCTTCCAGGGAGCCTGTGCGGCCCTCCACTGCCAGCTTCCCGGGATCCAGGGAAGACTCTCCCGGGTGAGCGCACGCGCCTCAGGCTGGTGCGACGTCACGCCGGCCTCTGCCGACGCAGGCCCGCCCCGCCCTCCGTGTCCCTCCCTCCCCCCCGGCCTGAGTGAGCCAGAGCACCCGAATCAGCAGCTCCTTTAACCCCGTCTTGTCTGAGCGAAGAACAGACGCCCTCCGGTGACCTGCACGCAGAGGCGGGGCCGAATCCAAAGCTGAAAGCCTGGGAGCTGTGAGAACAAAGAGAAAGGGAAATCTCTCACAGCAGCCTCAGAAGCAGCGGATTAAAGCTCCACAATCAACTTGATGTAACCTGCATCTGTGGAATACATGAATAGACAACGAATCATCTGAAATTGAGGAGGTGGGCTTTGAGAGCAAGATTTATGCTTTTTTCCCTTTTTCCTCTTTTTGTGAGTCTGTATGTGTATGCTTCTGTATGAGATTTTGTCTATACAGCTTTGCTTCCACCATTTATCCTAGGGTTCTATCCTTCCTTTTTTTTTGATTTTTTTTGATTTTTTAATTTTTTTTACTTAATAATTATTTTTATTTTTATAATTTTATTTTACTTTATCTTCTTTTTCTTTCTTTCTTTCCATCCTTCCTTCCTCCCTCCCTCCCTCCCTCCTTCCCTCCCTCTCTTCTTTCCTTCCTTCCTTCTTTCCCTCCTTTAGACAACGAATCATCCCAAATTGAGGAGGTGGACTTTGAGAGCAAGATTTATGGTTTTTTCCCCTTTTCCTCGTTTTGTGAGTGTGTATGTGTATGCTTCTGTGTGACATTTTGTCTGTATAGCTTTGCTTCCACCATTTGTCCAAGGGTTCTATCCGTACGTTTTTTTTCTTCATAATTTTTTTTTTATTTTAATAACTTTATTATATTTTACCTTACTTTATTTTATTTTACTTTAACTTCTTTCTTTTTTCCTTCCTTCCCTCCTTCCTTCCTTCCTTCCTCCCTCCTTCCCTCCCTCCTTTCTTTCTTTCTACTTCTACTAATTCTTTCTTTCTACTTTTTATCCCTTTTATTCTGAGCCGTGTGGATGAAAGTCTCTTGGTGCTGCAGTCAGGAGTCACTGCTGTGCCTCTGAGGTGAGAGAGCCAACTTCAGGACACTGATCCACAAGAGACCTCCCAGCTCCACATAATATCAAATGGCGAAAATCTCCCAGAGATCTCCATCTCAACACCAGCACCCAGCTTCACTCAACGACCAGCAAGCTACAGTGCTGGACACCATATGCCAAACAACTAGCAAGACAGGAACACAACCCCACCCATTAGCAGAGAGGCTGCCTAAAATCATAATAAGTCCACGGACACCCCAAAACACACCACCAGACGTGGACCTGCCCACCAGAAAGACAAGATCCAGCCTCATCCACCAGAACACAGGCACTAGTCCCCTCCACCAGGAAGCCTACACAACCCACTGAACCAACTTTAGCCACTGGGGACAGACACCAAAAACAACGGGAACTACGAACCTGCAGCCTGCAAAAAGGAGACCCCAAACACAGTAAGATAAGCAAAATGAGAAGACAGAAAAACACACAGCAGAAGAAGGAGCAAGATAAAAACCCACCAGACCTAAAAAAATGAAGAGGAATAGGCAGTCTACCTGAAAAAGAATTCAGAATAATGATAGTAAAGATAATCCAAAATCTTGGAAATAGAATAGACAAAAAGCAATAAACATTTAACAAGGAAATAGAAGAACTAAAGATGAAACAAGCAATGATGAACAATGCAGTAAATGAAATTTAAAATACTCTAGATGGGATCAATAGCAGAATAATCGAGGCAGAAGAACGGATAAGTGACCTGGAAGATAAAATAGTGGAAATAACTACCGCAGAGCAGAATAAAGAAAAAAGAATGAAAAGAACTGAGGACAGTCTCAGAGACCTCTGGGACAACATTAAATGCACCAACATTCAAATTACAGCGGTTCCAGAAGAAGAGAAAAAGAAAGGGACTGAGAAAATATTTGAAGAGATTATAGTTCAAAACTTCCCTAACATGGGAAGGGAAATAGTTAATCAAGTCCAGAAAGCACAGAGAGTCCCATACAGGATAAATCCAAGGAGAAATACGCCAAGACGCATATTAATCAAACTCTCAAAAATTAAATACAAAGAAAATATATTAAAAGCAGGAAGGGAAAAACAACAAATAACATACAAGGGAATCCCCATAAGGTTAACAGCTGATCTTTCAGCAGAAACTCTGCAAGCCAGAAGGGACTGGCAGGACATATTTAAACTGATGAAGGAGAAAAACCTGCAACCAAGATTACTCTACCCAGCAAGGATCTCATCCAGATTTGATGGAGAAATTAAAATCTTTACAGACAAGCAAAAGCTGAGAGAGTTCAGCACCACCAAAACAGCTTTACAACAAATGCTAAAGGAACTTCTCTAGGCAAGAAACACAAGAGAAGGAAAAGACCTACAATAACAAACCCAAACAATTACGAAAACTAGAATAGGAACATACATATCGATAATTACCTTAAATGTAAATGGATTAATGCTCCCACCAAAAGACACAGACTGGCTGAATGGATACAAAAACAAGACCCATATATATGCTGTCTACAAGAGACCCACTGCAGACCTAGAGACACATACAGACTGAAAGTAAGGGGATGGAAAAAGATATTCCATGCAAATGGAAACCAAAAGAAAGCTGGAGTAGCAATTCTCATATCAGACAAAACAGACTTTAAAATAAAGACTACTAGAAGAGACAAAAAGGACACTACATAATGATCAAGGGATCGATCCAAGCAGAATATATAACAATTGTAAATATTTATGCACCCAACACAGGAGCAGCTCAATACATAAGGCAAATACTAACAGCCATAAAAGGGGAAATCGACAGTAACACATTCATTGTAGGGGACTTTAACACCCCACTTTAACCATTGGACAGATCATCGAAAATGAAAATAAATAAGGAAACACAAGGTTTAAATGATACATTAAACAAGATGGACTTAATTGATATTTATAGGACATTCCATCCAAAAGCAACAGAATGCACATTTTTCTCAAGTGCTCATGGAACATTCTCCAAGATAGATCATATCTTGGGTCACAAATCAAGCCTTGGTAAATTAAAGAAAATTAAAATTGTATTTTTCCGACCACAACACTATGAGACTAGATATCATTAACAGGAAAAGATCTGTAAAAAATACAAACACATGGAGGCTAAATAATACACTAGTTAATAATTAAGTGATCACTGAAGAAATCAAGGAGGAAATTAAAAAACCCTAGAAACAAATGACAATGGAGACACAACGACCCAAAACCTATGGGATGCAGCAAAAGCAGTTCTAAGAGGGAAGTTTATAGCAATACAATCCTACCTTAAGATGCAGGAAACATCTCAAATAAACAACCTAACCTTGTACCTAAAGCAATTAGAGAGAGAAGAACAAAAAAACCCCAAAGTTAGCAGAAGGAAAGAAATCATAAAAATCAGATCAGAAATAAATGAAAAAGAAATGAAAGAAACGATAGCAAAGATCAATAAAACTAAAAGCTGATTCTTTGAGAAGATAAACAAAACTGATAAACCATTAGCCAGACTCATCAAGAAAAAAAGGGAGAAGACTCAAATCAATAGAATTAGAAATGAAAAAGGAGAAGTAACAACTGACACTGCAGAAATACAAGATATCATGAGAGATTACTACAAGCAACTCTATGCCAATAAAATGGACAACCTGGAAGAAATGGACAAATTCTTAGAAATGCACAACCTGCCAAGACTGAATCAGGACGAAATAGAAAATATGAACAGAACAAACACAAGCACTGAAATTGAAACTGTGATTAAAAATCTTCCAACAAACAAAAGCCCAGGACCAGATGGCCTCACAGGTGAATTCTATCAAACATTTAGAGAAGAGCTAACATCTATCCTTCTCAAACCCTTCCAAAATATAGCAGAGGGGGGAACACACCCAAACTCATTCTACGAAGCCACCATCACGCTGATACCAAAATCAGACAAGGATGTCACAAAGAAAGAATACTACAGGCCAATATCTCTGATGAACATAGATGCAAAAGTCCATAACAAAATACTAGCAAACAGAATCCAACAGCACATTAAAAAGATCATACACCATGATCCAGTGGGGTTTATTCCAGGAATGCAAGGATTCTTCAATATACGCAAATAAATCAACGAGATATACCATATTAACAAATTGAAGGAGAAAAACCACATGATCATCTCAATAGATGCAGAGAAAGCTTTCAACAAAATTCAACACCCATTTATGATAAACACCCTGCAGAAACTAGGCATAGAGGGAACTTTCCTCAACATAATAAAGGCCATATACAACAAACCCAAGCAACATCGTCCTCAATGGTGAAAAACTGAAAGCATTTCCACTAAGATCAGGAACAAGACAAGGTTGCCCACTCTCACCACCCTTATTCAACATAGTTTTGGAAGTTTTAGCCACAGCAATCAGAGAAGAAAAGGAAATAAAAGGAATCCAAATCAGAAAAGAAGAAGTAGAGCTGTCACTGTTTGCAAATGACATGATAGTATACATAGAGAATCCTAAAGATGCTACCATTAAACTAGTAGAGCAAATCAATGTATTTGGTAAAGTAGCAGGATACAAAATTAATGCACAGAAATCTCTGGCATTCCTATGTATCAATGATGAAAAATCTGGAAGTGAAATCAAGAAAATACTCCCATTTACCATTGCAACAATAAGAATAAAATATCAAGGAATAAACCTACCTAAGGAGACAAAAGGCCTGTATGCAGATAACTATAACACACTGATGAAAGTAATTAAAGATGATACAAATATATGGAGAGATATACCATGTTCTTGGATTGGAAGATTCAACACTGTGAAAATGACTCTACTACCCACAGCAATCTACAGATTCAATGCAATCCCTATCAAACTACTACTAGCATTTTTCATAGAACTAGAACAAAAGCTTTCACAATTTGTATGGAAACACAAAAGACGCCGAATAGCCAAAGCAATCTTGAGAACGAAAAACGGAGCTGGAGGAATCAGGCTCCCTGACTTCAGACCATACTACAAAGCTATAGTAATCAATACAGTATGGTACTGGCACAAAAACAGAAAGATAGATCAATGGAACAGTATAGAAAGCCCAGAGATAAACCCATGCACATATGGTCACCTTATCTTTGAAAAAGGAGGCAGGAATGTACAGTGGAGAAAGTACAGCCTCTTCAATAAGTGGTGCTGGGAAAACTGGACAGGTACATGTAAAAGTATGAGATTAGATCACTCCCTAACACCATACACAAAAATAAGCTCAAAATGGATTAAAGACCTAAATATAAGGCCAGAAACTATCAAACTCTTAGAGGAAAACATAGGAATAACACTCTATGACATAAATCACAGCAAGATCCTTTTTGACCCACCTCCTAGAGAAATGGAAATAAAAACAAAAGTAAACAAATGGGACCTAATGAAACTTAAAAGCTTTTGCGCAGCAAAGGAAACCATAAACAAGACCAAAAGACAACCCTCAGAATGGGAGAAAATATTTGCAAATGAAGAAACTGACAAAGGATTAATCTCCAAAATTTATAAGCAGCTCATGCAGCTCAATAACAAAGAAACAAACAACCCAATCCAAAAATGGGCAGAAGACCTAGACATTTCTCCAAAGAAGATATACAGACTGCCAACAAACAGATGAAAGAATGCTCAGCATCATTAATCATTAGAGAAATGCAAATCAAAACTACAATGAGATATCATCTCACACCAGTCAGAATGGCCATCATCAAAAAATCTAGAAACAATAAATGCTGGAGAGGGTGTGGAGAAAAGGGAACACTCTTGCACTGCTGTTGGGAATGTGAATTGGTACATCCACTATGGAGAACAGTATGGAGGTTCCTTAAAAAACTACAAATAGAACTACCATATGACCCAGCAATCCCACTACTGGGCATATACCCTGAGAAATCCATAATTCAAAAAGAGTCATGTACCAAAATGTTCATTGCAGCTCTACTTACAATAGCCAGGAGATGGAAACAACGTAAGTGTCCATCTTCGGATGAATGGATAAAGAAGATGTGGCACATATATACAATGGGATATTACTCAGCCATAAAAAGAAATGAAATTGAGCTATTTGTAATGAGGTGGATGGACCTAGAGTCTGTCATACAGAGTGAAGTAAGTCAGAAAGAGAAAGACAAATACCGTATGCTAACTCATAAATATGGAATTTAAGGAAAAAAAATGTCATGAAGAACCTAGGGGTAAGACAGGTCTAAAGACACAGACCTACTAGAGAATGGACTTGAGGATATGGGGAGGGGGATGGGTAAGCTGTGACAAAGTGAGAGAGTGGCATGGACATATATACACTACCAAACGTAAAATAGATAGGTAATGGGAAACAGCCGCATGTCACAGGGAGATCAGCTCGGTGCTTTGTGACCACCTAGAGGGGTGGGATAGGGAGGGTGGGAGGGAGGGAGACGCAAGAGGGAAGAGATATGGGAACATATGTATATGTATAATTGATTCACTTTGTTATAAAGCAGAAACTAACACACCATTGTAAAGCAATTATACTCCAATAAAGATGTAAAAAAAAAAAAAAATATATATATATATATATATATATATTAAATTGACCAGAGAGAGTGATGTCAGCAAGATAGAAGAATAGGAAGTTCCAGCCCTTCCCACAGAAACACCTATTTAACAATCGTCCTTGGACAATAATGCCTTAATGAAAGCTCCAGAATCCAGGTGAGACTACAGCACCCTGGAGTAGCACAGAAATAAGAAAAGATGCATCGAAAAGGGTAAGAAAAACAGTATTGCTTTACCCCTCCCCTAAGGCAGCAGAGCACAGCCCCATGAGGGAAAGAGAAAGTAAAATTAGCATCTAACTATCCCAGACCTTCTAAGACCTGCTTCTCTCAAAGCCTCACCCAGGACACTGAGGGAATCAGCATGACTAGATCACTTGGGGTTATCTAAGAACAAAGGAAAGAGGGGGGGCACTCTCAATGGCTAGAGTGAGGATCTCAACAGCTGGCCTATCCCTCCTCCCCCCTCAACCCCTGCAGGAAGCAGGCCCATCCATTCTGGGAGTCTGGCACTGGGCCTGCCCACATCTAGATCCTGGGAGCGAGCCCACCCACACACCATGCTCTGGCCAGGCTGATTGATGAAGGGCTTTCCCTGCTGAAGCCAGTCTATAAAGACTAGAAGAGCTGGATTGCTTCTTCAAATGTAGAGATATCAATGCATGGCTACAAGAATTGCAAAGAGTTAGGGAAACATGACATCACCAAAAGAACAAAATAAAATTCCTATAACCAACCCTAAAGAAACAGAGATCTACAAACTGCCTGACAAAGAATTTAAGTTGTCATCTTAAAGATGCTCAGTGAACTACAAGAGAACATGAGCAACTAAATGAAATCAGGAAAATAATATATGACTTATAAATATATTACAAAACTACAGTAGTCAGAACAGTATGGAACTGGCATAAAAACAGACATGCAAACCATGGAACAGAACAGAGAGCCCAGAAATAAACCACACATACACAGTCAACTGATCTTCAACAAGGATGGTAAGCATAGACAATGGGGAAGGATATTCCCTTTAATAAATGGTGTTGGGAAACCTGAATATCCATATGCAAAATAATAAAATGGGACTCTTATTTTACACCATACACAAAAACAATTCAAAAGAGATTAAAGACTTAAATGTTGACAACTGAAACCATAAAACTTCTAGAAGAAAACAGGAAAAAGCTTCTTGACATTGGCCTTGATAATGATTTCTTGGCTATGATACCAAAAGCACAGGCAACAAAAGCAAAAATAGACAAGTAGGATTACATTAAAGTAAAAAGATTCTTCATAGTAAAGAAAAAAATCAATCAAACTGAAAAGGAAACTTAGAGAACAGGTGAAATATCTGCAAACCATATATTTGATAAAGGGTTAATACCTTAAATATATAAGGAACTCCTATAACTCAATAGCAAAAAACAAATAACTAAAAATGGCAAAGAACTTGAATAAACATTTCTCCAAAGAAGATATACCAACAGGTTTATGAAAAGGTGCTCAACATCACTAAACACCAGGGAAATGCAAATCAAAACCACAGTGAGCCAAAATCATACTTATTAGAATGACGTATTTTTCAAAAAGATAACAAATGCTGGTGAGGATGTAGAGAAAAGGGAACCCTTTTACATTCCTTGGTAGGAGTGTAAATTGGTGGAGCTGCTATAGAAAACAGTATGAAGGCTCCTTTAAAAATTAAAAATAGAATTACCATATAATCCAGAAATCCCACTTCTGAGTATACATCCAAAGGAACTGAAATAAGAATCTCTAAAAGATATCTGCACAACCATGTTAACTGCAGAATTATTCACAACAGCTGAGACACGGAGGAAGCAACATAAATGTCCACTGATGGATAAATAGATAAAGAAAACGTGGTATATACAACCAATGGAATATTATTCAGCCTTAAAAAAGAAGGAAATCCTGCTGTATGTGACAATATGGATAAACCTGGAGGGCATTAAGCTAAATGAAATGAGCAAATACTGAAGGAGAAATACTACATGACACCACTCACATGAGGCATCTAAAACAGTCAAACTTTTAGAAGCAGAGAGTAGAATGGTAGTTGCCAGGGGCAGAGAAGAGGAAAAATGGAGAGATTATCAATCAAAGGGCACAATGTTTCAGTTATACAAGGTAAATAAGTCTTATAGATATACTGTACAGCACTGTGCTTATAGTTAACAATACTGTATTGTATACTTAAAAACTGCTAAAAGTGTAGATCTTGTGTTCTTATTAGAAAAATTAATAACAAATAGGGTGAGTAAAAACTTTTGGAGATGATAGATATATTTATGGCATAGATTGTGGTGATGGTTTCATAGGTATCTACTTATCTCCAAATTCATCAAGTTTTAAATGTGTACAGCTTTTTGTTTGTCATTCATACTTCAGTAAAGTGCTTTAAAAAAAATCAGTATTTGAAAGGGCAAATAAAACTTTTTTATCCACCATATAACTAAAAGCAAACATTAAAGTGTGATGTTGAATCATATATGTTGATACGGAATTAATCAATGTTTTAATTGACTGATCAAGAGTTAAAACTTTGGTTATCTAATTCACTTTTTAATGATTAAAAAATGCTATCTCTTTTTTAAAAACTATATGCTAAACTAAAGGATGAATTTTAGTGTATGTAAATTATACCTCAAAAATCAAAAGAAAAAAAAAAAAACAGGGGGTAAAACACACACACAATGAAATACCACTGCACACTTACCAGATTAGCTGAAGTTTAGAAATTCAAAATGTTGACAAGGATGTGGAACAACTAGAACTCTCACACACTGCTGGTGGGAACTTAAAATACTACAACCACTCTGGCAAACTAGCAGTTTCTGTGAGTTAAACATATACATATACTTACCATATAACTCAGCGATTATACTCCTAAGTATTTAAGCCCCAAATCATGTATCCATACAAAGACTTGTACACAAATGTTCACAGTAAGTTATTTCACAAAGCCAAAACCTGGAAACTACTCAAATGTCTATCAACAGGTGAAATGATAAATTATGATATGTCCTTTGTATTCAGTCGTGGCATATTGCCTTAGTATTCAGTGAAATATTACCCAGCAATAAAAAGACATGAACTACTGATAAAACAATATGGATCTCAAAAATATTATGCTGAGAGAAAGAAGCCAGAGGCAAAAGAGTATATACCCTATGATTTAATTTACATAAAATTCTAGAAAATACAACCTAATCTATAATGATGGAAAGCAGATCAGTGGTTGCCTGGGACAGGGGAGGGAAGGAGAAAAGGAGGACCTGCAAAGTAGCACAAGAAAACTCTTAGAGGTGTTTCACTCAAACTTTTGAACGATGGAAATAGTCTGTATCTTGATTGTGGTGATGGTTTCATGAGGGTATACGTCTGTAGAAACTCACTAAAGTGTATGTTTTAAATGGGTATACTTTGTTGTAGGTAAATTATACTTCAATAAAAGTGTTTCTTAATTAAAAATGAAATAAAATAAATTGAAATAAAAATAAACTTTAGATTTAAAAATAAACTTTATATTAGAAATTAAATAAAATAAATTGAAATTAAAAATAAAATTTCACTAACGCAACATGTGATAACATTGAACAAAGAAATTCTGTTTCCTTCAACATTCTATTTTCTAATACTATTTAAAACACACTTTCATAGATATTGAAGATGTGTCCAAGGATGCCAAACTAAGAATCCTCATTTAGAATTTAAGGTCAATGTTTCATGAAGCACTTCATCCTGAAATTGGAGGCCAGATATAAGATACCAAATTTGAGCTTGAGGATATTGAAGGTCAATTTAGCATTCAGTAAAATCAGCATTCCTGATTTTACTGAATGCTAAATTGGCCTTCAATATCCTGATGGACGGATAAAAGAAACAAGTGCAAAGAGAAGAAATACTACTTGAATTAGTTTCAGCTGATAGAGGGAGGCATGGCTGCTGAATGAAAAGGGTCTCTTGGTATTCAAAGCAACACCTTGGTTATAATTCTGGAAGACAGTTGCTGTGAGGGCTGCATGGCCAGTGTTACGCATGCAGCTCTGAGAGCTACAGACCTCTGAGAGCTACTGCCTGATTAAACCAGGCAGTTACTGGAGGCCACCACAGGCAAAAGAACATGCTATAGGAGAAAAAGTAGTTATATTTTGGCAAGAATGTAATAATATACTCAGTCCTGGACACTTGGTAAATGTTTTACATATATTATTTCCAAACGTTTAAGACAACAAGGTGAGATATTCTAACTTTATATATCTGAAAACTTCTGCATAAGTTACTTGTACAAATTCTTATAGCCAGAGAGTTTAATGTTGGGATTTCAACTGATTGAATCCAACTAATTTTTAAGACCTTACTTTTCTCACTGCAACAGGATGTTTCCGTGCAGAACTACATAAAAACGTACATAAAAATAACCACTAAAAAAAGTTTGTAAACTTTGATGAAGTTACCAAATTTCTGAAACATTATTGGTTTGTTTGACAGAAGACTATTGGGATCACTTTTTTTGAGAAATGTCTTTATCGTAAATGTCACTGCTCTCCAAAAACGTTGAGAGATTCCTCTTGGTAGGAGACAAACACTGTAATGTACAAACTATGCAGTTTCATTGTATTAATCATTCCATACTGCAGTTTGCAGATGTATTTCAGATTTTCCTTTTCAGGAAATATTTAGAAGTTGCTGTCATTAATATTAAACTAAAGTATAAATAAAAATTAAAATAAAGGGATATTTGAAAACATTAAATTAAGAAGTTTTTCTGTTTTAAATCTACAGAATATATAAGAACATAGTGAAAAATGAATAGACATATGACAACCTACATAACACAAAAATGTAATATAAAACCTAAGTAAATGTAAAACCAAAATTCTAATTACTATATTTTATATAATTGAGATAATAAGAGAATAGGCCATTATATGCAACATTTGAGATATACAAAATGTAATGACAGTCCAAGAACTCTTTTAGATCAGATGTAAGAATACCTATATTTCCAGCTCAAACACTCAGGCCATGTGTGTGTGCCTATAAACTCAGGCCATGTTTATAAATTATAATTAGCTATTTACATCTTTGATAAGCTTGTTATTTTGAGTAGAAGGGATTCGCCGAGCTGTGGTTGATAGACATGCTACTAACTGCAAAGGTAGGAAGAAGTAACACTTGGGGGAAACGGATCATGGAAGTCAGTATTGGCTGCAGAGTACTCAGACTTGAGTAAGCATGAATACTCTTAATAGAGTAAATCAAAAATATTTAAGTTCATGCAACCTTAGTCTAGGGCTAACCAATAAGGATCATGCTTAGACATGTGCTGCCATTCTTCTATGTCACCAGAGCTTGATATGAGAACTCTTGCCTTTTATGGTTCTCATTTAACCTTAAAGGTAACTCCGTGAGGTGACTGCTTGAAAATGTCAGGTGGTCTAAGTTGTGTTATCCAAGAAAGAATTAAAACAAACTTAAGAAATAACCCACTTACATATGTATATATGTATGTATTTTGCTGTAGTCATATTGCCTTAGTATTAAGATTTTTCAGGTTTCTACACTCACTGTGCACATATTTATTTACTGTTTAAAACAGGCCAGACACTAGGAAAGCTGTTGGTGAAACCAATGGCAAAGCAGGATACGGACCCAGCTCTGAAATAGCTTATGTTTATGTGGAAAATATAGACGAGTGGTTTAGAAAAAAAAAAAAAAAAAAAAGTCTAAACTACTATTGGCAACAAAATTCATTTTTTCTTTTCTTTTTTTTTTTTCATTAGAATTCCTTTTAAAAAAGCAGACTATTTTGCTTAGCAAAATACCTTATGGAGAAATAACCTTCAAATCATAATTGGAATTGGCTAGGCATCAGAGATAGTTGAAATGTTAAACACTGGACAGTTAGAAGGATGAAGAAAGAATAGAAAGGAGATGGGATTGAGGAAGGGTTTGAGAATATGAGAGGGGACTAGAACTTTAGACCAGTCAGTTTCTCTAGAAATGTGCACAGTGAGGGACTTTAACATTCAGGAATGTCTATGATTAATTTTTAATTTGTTGCTGTTCTGGGCTGGCTATAATTTAAATTCACTTAGTTTCTTCATATCGTAATTCAGTCATACAGTCTTGAATCAGTGATATATCAGGAAGAAAAGGTGAGGAATGCATATATAATCACATATACAGGACTTGGGTGGTTTCCAGCAGTGCAATGCTGGAGAAAAAAGAACCACACATCAAAGAGCCAATGCACAAAATCAGCATCAACCATTTAGTGGAGATACGTATACTGGAATGGATATTGGTTTTCTCATCATGTATGTGAATCGCATGTTACCCATCAATACAGTTTAATGTTGAGACAGTTAATTTTATGTGTCAGTTTGATCAGGCCACAGGGTGCCCAGATATTTGGTTAAACATTTTGGGTGGATCCATGAGGATGTTTCTAGATGACATTAACATTGAAATTGGTAGACTGAGTAAAGAAGATTGCCCTCCCCAATGTCTGTGTGCCTCATCCAATCCATTGGAGGCCTGAATAGAACAAAAAACTGAATAAGAAAGAATTTGCTGTCTCTACCTGTCTTTGAGTTGGGGTATTAGTCTTCTGCCTCCAGTACTTGAAATCTCTCCAGGGGATTTCAGTTTTGCTTTTGGTTTACTATCAATAAATTGATCCAAGTCTCCCATTTGGCTTGTGTAAAATACAGAAGGATCTTGGAGAGTGACAGTGTATTACTGTAAGCTTAATTAGGTGTTGACCCCAACTGCAGCAATTTCAGCTACTGTATCCAATGTAGTTTCATTGCTTGAGCAAATCAACAAACCCCCGGTACCTGGTAAGTAGCTACTGGTCTGGCAAATGCCTTCCCTCCCCCATTCCTGCCAATGAGGCCCATCAGAAGCAGTTTGATTTCAGCTGGCAGGGCCAGAAATACACTTTCACTGTCCTACCTCAGGGGTGTACAAACTCTCCAACCTGATGTGTCATAATTTAGCTTCCAGAGATCTTGATCATCCTTCCTTTCCACATGACATTACACTGGTCCATTACAATACTTATGCTGATTGGGCCTACTGAGCAGAAGTAGCAACTACTCTAGACTTATTGGTAAGTCATTTTTGTGTCAGAGGATGGGAAATAAATGCAACAAAAATTTAGGAAGCCTTCTACCTCAGTAAAATGTCTAGGGTCCAGTGATGTGAGACATGCTGAGATATCCTTTTTAAGGTGAAGATTAAGTTGTTGCATCAGTCCCACCCTCCAGAAAAAAAGAGGCACAATACCTAGTAGACCTCCTTGGATTTTGGAGGCAACCGATTAATCACTAGGGTGTGTTACTCTGGCTCATTTACCAAGTGTCCCAAAAAGCTGCTAGTTTTGAATGGGGTCCAAAACAAGAGAAGACTCAATAACAGGTGCATGTTTCCATACAAACTGCTCTGCTGCTTGGTCAAATGATCCAGCAGATCCAGTGGTGTTTGAAGTGTCAGTGGCAGATATGGATAGTGTTTGCTATCTTTGGCAGGTCTCTTTAGATGAATCGCAGTGCAGATCCTTAGGATTTTGGAGAAAAGCCCTGTCATTCTCTGTGGATGACTACTCTCCTTTTGAGAAGTAGCTCCTTTCCTCCTGTCAGGCCCTAGTAAAAACTGAATGATTAACGACAGGCCACTTAGTTACCATGTGTCTTGAGCTGCCCATCATGAACTAGATACTACGTGACCCATCAACCCGTAAAGGTGGATTGTACAGCATGTCATCATGAAATGGAAGTGGGATATAAGTGATTAGGCCTAAGAAGGCCCTGAAGGCTTATGCAAGTTACATGGAGAAGTAGCCTAAATGTCCATGGTCCCCACTCCTGCTACACTGCCACACAGGGGTCTCTCTCCCAGCCTGAACCTATTGCCTCATAGGTAGTTCCCTATGATCACTGGACCAAGGAAGAGCAGACTCAGTCCTGGTTTACAGATGGTTCTGCACAATAAACATGAACCAGCAGAAAGTGGACAGCTATAGCACTGTAGCACCTTTATAGGACATCCGTGAATGTCAGTAGTGAAAGGAGAGTCTCCCAGTGGGCAGAATGTCAAGCAGTATACCTGGTTGTTCACTTTGCTTAGAAGGATAAATGGCCAGATGTGCAATAATATACTGAATTCATGGGCTGTAGCCAATGGTTTGGCTGTATGGTAAGGGAACTAAATGGAACATGATTAGAAAATGATGACAAGCACATTTGGGGAAGAAGTATCATAAATGGGTAAAAAACATGAAGATATTTGTCTCCGACATGAATACTCACCAAAAGGTGACCTCAGCAGAAGACAATTTTAATTAATTATCAAGTGGATAGGATAACCTGTTCTGTGTATACCTATCAGCCTTTCTCCTGAGCCATCCCTGTCATTGCCCAATGGGGGTTCCTTATCAAAGTGACCACAGTGGCAAAGATGGAGGCTACACAGGAGCTCAGCAGCATAGACTTTCACTCACCAAAACTTACCTGACTATGGCTAATTCTAAGTGCCCAATCAGCCAACAGCAGACATCAACACTAAGCCTAAAATATGGTACAATTCCATGGGTTGATTTGCCAACTACCTAATGGCAGGTTGATTATATTGAACAACTTCCATCATGGAAGAGGCAATGTTTTGTTGTTATTGGAGTAGACACTTACTCAGGATATGGACTTGACTTCGCTGCATAAAATGCTTCTGCCAAAATATCATCTGTGGACTTACAGAATGCCTTATCCACCATCATGTTATTCTACACAGCATTGTTTCTGATCAAGGAACTCACTTCACAGCAAATGACGTGAGTGCAATGGCTATACGCTCATGGAATTCACTGGTCTTTCAATGTTTCCCACAATCCTGAAGCAGCTGGTTTGATAGAGTAGTAGAATGGCCCTTTGAAGATCCAGTGCCAGCTAGGTGACAATGCCTTGCAGGGTTGGGACAAGCTTCTTAGCTGAATCAGCATCCAATATTGGGTGCTATTTCTACCATAGCCAGGATTCACGTGCCCAGGAATAAAGGTGTAAAAATGGGAGCGGCACCACTCCCTACTACCCCTAATGATGCTCTAGCAAAAGTTTTGCTTGCTGTTACTGTAATCTTATGCTCTGCTGACCCAGAGGTATTGGTTCCAAAGGGAGGAATGCTTCAACCTGGAGACACAACAATAACTGTATTGAACTGGAAGTTAAGGCTCCCCAGACACTTCGGACTCCCGTGCTTCTGAATCAACAAAGGTTGTTACTGTGTTGACTGGAGTGATTGATTGTGGCTACAAAGGGGAAACTGGACTCTCATCCACAATGGAGGTAAGGAAGAGTATGTCTGGAATATAGGAGATCCCATAGGGCATCTCTTAGTAATACCATGACTTGTGATTAAGGTCAATGTTAAACTATAATAATCCAATCCAGACAGGACTACTAGTTGCCCACCCCACCAGGCAAAGAAGCACAACCAGTTGAGGTACTTGCTGAAGCAAAGGGAATGCAGAATGAATAGTGGAAGAAGGTAGTTATAAATATCAGCTTCAACCACATGACCTGTTAGAAGAATAAAGACTGCAACTGTCATGAGTATTTCCTCCTTCTTTTGTTATGAATATGTCTGTGCGAATGTACAGCAAATGTCTTTGTTTTCTTCTCTGTCTTATTTCCTTATCATGGAACATAAGATATCCTGACTTTATATCACAGTATTTAAGTACTGTTAACTTTACATCATAGTATTTAAGTTATGGGATATCAAGGAGAAAAGTAAACATCAATCTTCTGGGGAAGAGGTTAGTGCATGTTTGGTTATATATAGCATAGTTGTATCATGTTAGGTAGAACTGTGGCCTTGTTATTTTTTTATTTGGAAATTACGTATAGTTAAAGGAGATGCGTATGGATGCCATGTTGACAAGGAATAGACTTGTGATGGTAAACTTTATACGTCAAATTTACTAGGTCATGGGTGGCCCAGATATTTGCTTAACAGTTATTCTGAGTGTGTCTGTGAAGGTGTTTCTAGATGAGATTAACATTTGAATCAGTAGACTTGAGGAAAGCAGGTTGCTCTCCCCAATGTGAGTGAGCCTCATTCACTCCATGGAAGGCCTGAATAGTGCAAAAATGCTAAGGGAGAATTCATTCTCTCTGCATGACTGCCTTCAAGCTGGGACATTAGTCTTCTTCTGCCCTCAGACTCGGACTTGGATTGGAACTTACACTGTTTGCTCTCCTGGTTCTCAGGCTTTCAGACTAAGACTAGGGCTGTATCATCATCTTTCCAGAGTCTCCAGGTTGCCTCCTGCAGATCTTGGAACTTCTCAGCCTCCATAACTGCATGAGCCAATGCCTTATTTTTTTACATGTGTGTGTGTGTGTGTATATATATATATCTTAATATCTCTGTTTCCCTGGAAAAAGTATTATAAGAAAAGTACATAGGGAGGATGTCCAAACTTCTCTATCTGTAGAATCAGGGAAACTTTTTCAAGCAGTTTATATACTGTAAACTATAAGCAGTTTATATTTAATCTGAAGACTCTTTCAAGAGGTGTGAGCTGAGAAAGAGAAGCAGCTAAAGAAACCATGGAAGAAACTAACACAACACTGTAAAGCAATTACACTCCAATAAAAAAAAAGAGTTTTGATTTTTACTATGGGAAAAACATTAATACTGATGGAAGAAGGCCAGAGGATACTCAAATGTGGAAGATACAAGAAAAGGATGGTATAATTAACAGATAAGGAAAAGGTGATAATATCCTGCTATTAAGACAGAAGTAGAGGGGAGGGGAGCTTCCAGTATAGTTAGGGTAACATTTCAATAATGTAAGGAGGCACTATTAATATTTATCCTGGGATGACCTGCATAAAATGAGATTGTTCTAGGAAAACTGGGGCTTTCCTAATAAAGAGAAAGAAAAAAATGATTGCAGAGACATGTTGTGGATAAGGTGGCAGAAAACTGAGAGAATTTACTTGATGGTTTCTATACCTTCTGTGAAGTATATAGTCATCTAGTGAGACTGAAAGCTGAGATAAAGTCATTTAGTGAAAAGAAAGGTGAGTAGCTAGGGCAGAGTTCAGAGAGCAGAAAAGCACTGAACTGCCAGCTGTGTGAAATGAGAGAACGCTAACTAGAATGGAAACATTAATTGGTGGTATTGAGCGCTCAGTTAAAATGGAGAGCAGGCCTATAACAGAGAGCAAGATTGGCATTTGTGGTTCTTACTCTAGGAGAGCTCAACTGCCTGGTGATCAGATTTAGAATCAGAGTTTTCTAGATGGGTTTTATGTAAGGAAAATGGGACAAAAAGTAGAGCACTGTCTCCAAAGTAGGGGGTGATTTATTGTGGTGTCACAAGAAAATTTTTAAATTTGTACTTTTTTATAAATTTTATCTTACCAATTTTCCAATTATTTTAAAGTAATTTAAATAATTATTTAATATATTTAATTATTTAATGAAATAAGTTAAAACTAATATTATGTTACTTTATTATTGTATTTTATATATTTACATATATATAGAGAGAGAGAGAGGGAAGAGGGTAAGCATTCAAAAATGGCTTTCTGAAAGCAGTGTGAAACCCAGGTAAAATATATTTGAACATATATTTATTTAAGTCTACAATATAGTCTAAGAGATGCTAAACCATGAAAGTTGAGTTCAGTAAAGCCTCTAATCCCTGGTGTCCTTTATTTACCTTTTTCTCACCTCCTTCTGACTTACCTTAAACATGTAAAATGAGCATAGCTGAGTTAGATAATTGGAAGTATAGGAGCTTTCATCATTGACAACTGTTCCATCTCAGAGCTCTGAAAGCTAAATGTTTCAACATTTGATCAAGGGATGCAGAGAGCAGCTGTGGGAGTACTAATACAAATGAAGGGAAGGTAATAATCCAGGGGAAAAGGAGGTCGAGAAATTGAGAGGTTAGGGTTTTATACAAGTCTTTCACACAAACGTGAAAATTACCCAGGATGATGATAAAATTCAAGAATAATGATGTGAGACCAAGAAGTTTGTAAATATCAGCCACTTTGATGATTAAGTATTACAAAGGAGATTATAAAATGTAAAACATGGAATCTGGGGGACATAAGCTTGGAAAAAGTTTTGGAAGAAGTGGTGAGTGAGTTTTCCAGAGAAAAGATACAAATGGAATGAGGGTAAGGATGAACGGATTAGCCAGGACAGTGAGGTCCTGACAAGCTGCCAAAATAGCCCGGGCTGTTTTCTGTTTGATGGAAAGAGAATATTACAAGGCTGCCATAGCCTGCGCGGATTCCAGTTTTGAGGAATTTGGGGGCTCTAATGGATGAGACTCTATCCTCTCTGGAAGGGGTCCCTTTCTGTCTAGACAGACTGTGTGCCTCTGGCTTTGAGGTTGCTATTCCACTGACTCTCAGGAGTGGTGAGAGGCCTGACCTGTATATAATGAGATTAACAGGCAAAGGGCCTGGAATCCAGAGGCCACATTCATCACTGAGGACTGTTCCATGTCGGAACTCACTCACCTCAAAAGTCCAGAGCATAGTCATGGGAGTACTGGTACAGGTGCAGAGGAGATAGTTGTTCTGGGGAGGACACAAGAAGGAAGTCATGAGATTGAGAGATTAGGGCAACCCATAACACAGCCAACCAGATACGTCACTGTGTAGGTGAGTAGGTGATATAACTGGTACTCAGACTCATCAGTGGTGTTGCTTGGGTGTTTACCTAATTCTGGAAGTAAAAACCTTCAGTCGAAAACTGTTGTATACTATGGTTCCCACACTTAAGATGATAGAGAATTACAAGACAGAATTCCTGGCTGCCCTGAATTCCCTCACATTATGGAATTTTCTTCATTTTGAAGAAGGATAAGGAAATGGATGCAAGGAGTAATGGCCTGAAATTTAGTTCCTTCCACTGAAAAACCGTGTGTCTTTAAACGATTTAGTTAACTTTGCAGTTTCTTCATCTAGAAAATAATGCTATAAACATTTATTATATATATATATGTATATATATATATTACATATATGTATATTTAAACAACCACTATAACATACTAAAGTAAGCAGAATGTATTTTATACCTCTTTGTTTGAGGGAAATATGTCACAGGTTAAATGATTTGCCTAATGTCACACAATACTATACTAGGTTCTTGCTTGTGGAGTTGAATTTACAGCCCAGGTCTCCGACAGAGAATTATATGATTCTACAAATTTGATTTGTGAATGCTAACTGCATTTACCCCTATTTTACAAAATAGTAATTTCTGTATCACAATGAATTCAAGATAAAATTTAACTTAAAAGAAAAGCTGTGAATAAAGCCTCATCCCAATATCCTAAAGAAATCTAGGAATACACTAACCCTGTCTTGACAAGGCAACCTTTCTTATAAATTTACTATAAGACTCATTCTATATATAAGGAATAAGTATAAAATGTCAATTTGACATTAATTAGTCTCATGTTTGAGATGCTTAAAGCAGAGGCCTGGTAAAGCAGAGGCCGGGCAAGCATAGATGCCCAAGAGATGTACAAAACTAAATGCACAAAATTAAATTCTGGCATTTTACCAATCTTGGGTTGAATTGTTTGTTAGTAGAGGAGGTGTAAGTATTCATGAACGTTCTTCGAGTCAGTTGGAATGAAGAGTGGAGAGCAAGATGGATGAGTCCTAAGAGGACTCTGAATTGGTTCACCATTGCCCGGAGTAGAAGAGTGGGTGCACACACAGTGAGCTTTTACACAGAGTTGCCCGTTAGAGAAAGTGGTCTAATCAATTTTTTGTGCATCTGACCAACAATTTTATTAATTGCTCCTTTTGTGTGCTTGGGGAGAAAAAAAATAAAAGAGGATAATAGAAGCAAGAAGCAGAGAGGGAGCAGAGATCTTCCTCACATACACACTAATAAAAGGCAATGACAGTTTGTGGAGGGTGAGGGCAGAGATTAAGCAAAAGCTATATCTACTGCTGAGACTCAAATATTGAATTGTATATCTCTTTCACTAGTGCTGCTGAGATTGGTCTCAGGGTTTTGTATTTTATATCTGTTTTAAGTTAGGGGAAATGGTAGATGTATGCTAGCACACTGGGCGTAGAAGAGGAGTACCATATGCAAATTTTGGAGGTGACTCTTACCCAGATAGGAAGCACTAAAAAAAAGCTTCCTAGTGGAGGTGTTACTGGAGCAGAGCCTGGAAACATAATATGGTGTAGTTAGTACATATGTGCTCATAATGTGGTACAATTTGTTCTAAATGTTTTACATACTTTAACTCATTTAATCTTTATATTAACCCTAAAGATGTTATCATCATCTCCATTTTACAAGTGAGGAAATTGAGGCACAGGGCCAGTAAGGAGCAGAATTAGTGTTTGAACTCAGCTGTCTGCTCCTAGACTCCATGGTCTTCTATAATACTATACTGCCTTTTAAGAAGAGGTGATGGTGGTTTTTACAGAATATGAAGTGGCATGAAGGGAGAATGAGGCATTTGAAAAGCTGAAAAAAATGGGCAATGTCAAGGCACATGTATGTGTATATGTGCATATACACATACAGGTATATGTGTAAACATTACGTAACTCAAATTCAGTAATTAAAAAGTCACCTTTTTAACATATAAATAGAAACAAGGTTTCTATAAATATAAAAGAAAGAATTGTAGTATAAGTGAGAAATCCAGGCAGTGGCTGGTTAACCAATAATAACAGGTCACCTGAAAATCATTACCTTTCCTGATATGTTTCTTTTCAGTGTGAGTAACACATACTGGGAAAACCGACATGAATATAAATTGACTAAGAGGGCTATGATTTATAATACTTAATGAACTGTAGTATAGGAGTGAAATAATTATATGACTAAGATATTAAAACTTTTGGTTACATTTCAATAGGGACATAACCATAACTAGGTAACAAATATACTTCATTTTATCCACAGCTGAATCCACTTCCTTCCAATATGCCCTCCAGCCAAAGGAAATATGAAAGGCTTTGACTTCTTCTGTTTTCTCTTTTTTGTAAGTTTTCTAAAAGCTCTTCTCTCTACTGTTGCTAAGAGGAAAAAGAAACTGTTGCCAAGTAACAAGAAAATACATTGTCCAGCATATACGTGTGTCTCCTCAGTTGCATATCAAATGCAAAACCCTCTGCTGCTCTCAAGGACATGGTGTGAGATATTCAGAACACTGCGATACAGGAGTTCCAAGCCCGTCTGACCCCATGAAGTTCAGTGCTTCTCTAACTGCGATATTCAGCTGTATATATAATTTTTTATACTCCACTTTGAGGAACAAGTACATTACTAATGCAACTGCACTTTTCATTTACTTGAAGCTCTGTGCTTAATCGTGAGCAAGTAATCTGAAGGAAGATTATCTTGCTTGTTTCATTTCTTCTTCCTGATGGAGAACAGATGTCAGATTTGACCTGCTTAACAAAACTTCCTCTTTGTTCATAAGCAATAGGTAGGTAAATAGATCTATTATGATTTACTCCGACATAATACCAGAGAGCCACTCTGTGATTTGAGAAAGTTACAGATATATGTTCAAGACATTGACTCATCACAATCCACAAAACATTAAGTGAACACTCTAAGTAATGACTACCTACTTGCTACGTCCCTTCCTAAGAAAATTTACAACGATCCTTAATTTTTTCTGCCATTTGTACCATATGTCCACATCATATCCAAAGCTAATTGGACCAATGACACACCTAAGGAGAATCAATTTGCTAGATGAGTTAAGCAAGTTAATATCTTCTCTTGAAAATGCATATTAGAAGACACATAGTCAGATGGTGATTTGCACTGGGGTCATATAACCTTGGGCCCATGTTAAGTTATATTCAGGCAGGACAAACTTATGTAGATAAAGAGGATATAAAGGTAAAGAAAAGAAGAAAATGAGAGACTGTATCACACCTGTAACTGAAAGAGGCAAAAGATAAACAACCCATGAGAGAAGTAGACATTGACTTTAAAAAGATTAGATTTTATTAACATTGGTTGGTTTTAGTTTTTAATTATTCCTTTCATTCACTTTCTTTTTTTTTTTTTTTTTTTTTTTTTCGGTATGCAGGCCTCTCACTGCTGTGGCCTCTCCCGTTGCAGAGCACAGGCTCTGGACGCGCAGGCTCAGCGGCCATGGCTCACGCACCCAGCCGCTCCGCGGCATGTGGGATCCTCCCAGACCGGGGCACGAACCCATATCCCCCGCATCGGCAGGCGGACTCTCAACCACTGCGCCACCAGGGAAGCCCTAATTATTCCTTTCAAATGTGCCCTACTAGGTCCCTTTCTTTTGCCTTAGAAAGATGCTTTGGTCACTGTCCGTCATTAAAATTTAATTCAGTCTAGTTTAATATTCCAGTCACACATCTGATTCAAAGAACTTACTCCCCACACTGCTCCACTCCCATTCACACCTTCTAGTCACTTGTTCTTTTAATAGCTTGTGGGTGGAAAGACATGAGAAAATGTTCCCATACTTAACTTGGTAAGGTTATCTCTGGTGATAAATATCCCTGGACATTTTGGTTCAATCTGGTTCTATCTGATTCTGGATGTCCCCAAGGAGATGATAAGTGTGATTTTCTTGGAATGGGCATCACCTCGATCCTAGACCATTCCACTGTAGATTATCCTCTCAGACAGAGGCAGCTTTGTCCCTAAGTGATCCTGCTTGAAGTCCAATTTCCGATCCTTTTTTTGTAATGTTAGGCATCCCACTGTTTTGCCTGGCAGCTGTCTGGTCAGCTCTGTCTTCTGTCCCTTCATTAATTCCCTTTCTCCTTCAATCAAACACCCAGTGAGTGACTGCTGAGATTTGCTCTCTCATCAACTGAGGGTCAAAGACAATAAGGATGGAATAGAGGTTGCCTCCATCTTCTTCCCAATACCTTTCATCATGCTTTCTCCAAGTCCTAATAGCATGGGATTCTCCAGATGATCCTCAGCCTGCCAAAAGCTGTAGACAATAAATGCACAGCACCCCAAATTCAGAGCATACAAATCAAGGTCTTCAAGAGCTTCCTCATTATTCTCTTCTCTCGTGATCACAAGAATGGGCTTTCAAGTTCTACAATTTGACCAACATCCACTCAGGTAATGAGATGCCCAATTCCATTTGTTAGAGGTATACCCAGTCTCTCCTAGTGATTCTCTTCAACCATCCCTCAAACTTGGCTATGCTACTGGTAAGTGGCTCTTACTTTCTCTCTTCCGTAGTTGAGAAGAAGGGAGAGATGCAAGAGGATACTTAGCAGCCTCTTACCATTTTTTGTACACTCTGCCCACGTGCAGTGCCAAGACAATCTGACCCTTCTATATACCCTCAAGTCTCTCTTTTTCTTCTCTAGGGAGAGCGTGGTGGAGTAATCATTGGTAAGCTCTGTGGAGAGAAATCTGGCCACCCTTATGAGTTGTTCATTGGAATTCTCTTTAGAATATAAAGCACTAGGAGTCTGTTGTAAGCTTAATTTACAATTAGCTTTAACTGCAATTCCAAAATATCAGAAAATGTCTCATTCTATATCACTTACACTGACTCTACTGTTTAAGCTTCTTTTCTTATGAGAACCGGATGTATTTCCTGTCCTTGGATTCTGTGAGACATAGTATTAAAATAAACCAACTACTTACTTTACCAATTTCTGTGACCTTCTGTTCTTATGCTCAAACATTACCCAGTGGAGACAATGAGCCCGTTCCCATAATAGTCTCTGGGAAGGGGGTTTGATGAGGGGATACATTATCAAGAAATTTAGAATCTGCTTGAAAGACAGAACTTACACACATAAAAGTAACAGTATACCATATTATTTCAATGAGTACCAAAAGAATTGTCAGAGACAATCATCACTCAAGAAAGCTTCTAGTTCATAGCTGGTAATCATGCCATAATCCTACAGAATTGATAACTGGAAAATAGAAGCACATTTTCATTTAGAAGAAAAAAACAAGACAGGCTGCCTCTTCATTTTGAGAGTTTTGAATGCTGTCTTTAGACAAACATCTTTATAAGAATAAAAAAATAATTTATATACTTACAAGTCGTAGCAATGCCTAGGATAAAATCCTTTAAATGACAGAAGGTAAATTTTAAAACTTTTCTATACATGTATGTGTGTATTTGTGTGGTGTATATACATATTTTGAATGTATATATGTACTTATAAACATATATGTGTATATATTAATGTGTGTATATATACTTATACACATAAATTTTAAACAAAAAGTGGTAGAAATAAAGTAAAATTGGGCTCATAACTATGAAATTTATTTCACTGACCATTATATTTTAATAGTTAAGTGTTGAAAAAAACAACCTTGGAACAAATTTGATAATTATTTAAAAACGAGCCAGTAAGGTATACTTTATCTTCAAACTTACTTTGGGGCCTAGCCTCTAAAACTTGCTATCTGGGTAGCTGTCTTACTCTGCTCAGGTTGCTATAACAAAAATATCAAAGACTGGGTAGCTTAAACAACAAACATTTCTCACAGTTCTGGAGGCTAAGAAGTCCAAGATCAAGGCATCTGCAAATTTAGTGCCAGCTGAGAGAGGTCACTTCATAAATTGCTATCTTCTCCCTGTGTCCTCACATGGTGGCTGGGATAAGGGTCTGGGGTCTCTTTTATAAATGACAGGTCCCAAGTAAGTCCAAAACTTAATAAGGCAAATTCCATTAGGCCCACCAGGCCTAGTGGAGTGGCAACATCATCCCCAAGGCTCAGCAGAACAGCTTCATGTCAAATCTGCTTGGGCCCTACCCTGGGGTGGCTCCCTACAGGGGTTGTGTCTGTAGCTCTCCAGGGTAGGGGTCCTGTACCCACCTTGGTTCCAGGCAGCTCTATTCTTTGAAATCTAGGTAGAGGTAGCCATGCCCCGTGAGCCTGTGCACTCTGTCATTGGCAGAGGCTGCTCCACACAGGTGCTGACAAAGTTAGCTGCCTGCAGCCTGGGGAGGGGCTGTGTGCTATGCCTAGAGCCCACCAGAAGCAAACCTGGGGCAGATGAGGAGTGCAGCACTGAGGTGTAGGGAGAGGAACTGGTGAATTACATAGTATCAGGCAGTGCAAGCCTAGGTCCCACAGATACCCACAAGCCCTCTTTTGAAATTGCTCTGCCCTCTGGGCCCTTGCACTCTGGGCCTGTGACGTGAGTGGCAGCTCTGATGATCTCCAAATCACCTTTGGTGGCATTCTTTCACTGTCTTGGAGAATAGCTCCTAGCTTCTGTTGAGATGGCTGATACATACTAATCTTCTTATCGAATGGTCACCTGGCCACACCCACAGCATTCTAATTTTTTATAATATGGATAGGCTGAGAATTTTCCAAATTCTTAAGTTTTGGTTGCTTTTTTGCTTAACAATTCTGTCTATAAGTTATTTCTCTCTGCTCATGTTTTACTATATGCAATCAGGTGGAGCCAAGGCACATCTTCAACAATTTGCTCAGAAATAGCTTTAGGTAAATAACCAATTTCATCAATTGCAAGTTCTACCTTCTAAAAAACACTAGAATAGGAACATAATTCAGCCAAGTTCTTTGCTACTTTGTAACAAGGATGGCCTTTCCTTCTGTTTCCAATAACATGTTCCTCATTTCTAACTGACATATCACCAAAATGACCTTTAACCATCATATTTCTACCAAGTCATGTTCTGGATTACTTAGCTATTCTCTAAGAAAACAGAGACTTTCTTTCCAACTCTACTCTTTACTTTCTGAGCTCTCACCAAAGTTGCCGTTAATGGTTGGTTCACAGTAATGTGGGTTTTTTCTAGTATGCATCTCAAAACTCTTCCATCCTCTTCCCAATACCCAGTTCCAAAGCTTCCTCCATGGCATTTGTTACACTAATATCCCCACTCTTTGTCTTAGTTTCTTAGTTCATTCAGGCTGCCGTAACAAACATACAAACAAACGAAACAAAAACAAAAACACAGACTGGCTAAGAGGCATGGCCAAGATGGCAGACTAGAAATACCTTGAACTCAACTTCTCCCACAGGAACACCAAAATCACAACTACTCACAGAGCAACTATCTATGAGTACAACCCAAAGACTAGCAGAAAAGATTTTTCACAACTAAATATAAAAAGAAGGAACCACAACAAGATGGGTAAGAGGGGCAGAGACATAGTATAGTAAGGATTCACACCCCTGGGTCAGCAACCCACAAATGGGAAGATAATCACAATTGCAGAGGTCCTCCCCAAGAAGCAAGGGGTCTGAGCCCCACATCAGGCTCCCTATCCTTGGGGTGTTACACCAGGGAGATGAGCCCATAGAATGTCTGGCTTGGAAACTAGTGGGGCTTATGTCTGAGAGAGCGAGAGGGCTATAGGAACAGAGACTTTGCTCTTAAAGAACATGTGCAAAATCTCACACATTCCAAGTCTCAGTGAAGAGGCAGTCGTCTGAAAGAAACCTAGGTCAGACCCACTTGCTGATTTGGAGAGCTTCCCAGAGAGTTAGGAGGCAACTGGTATTCTGCCTGGGGACAGAGACATTGGCAGCAGCCATTTTTAAAAGCTTGTTCAACCACATGAACACTAGTACTGACAAGTGCCATTCTGCAGTCCTCCTTCTAGCCTATTAGCGCTGGAGGCTTAACCACCTACCAGCAGACTGGCACCAGCACTGCAGCCCTCTGGCCACAGAGCCAGTCACAAGGACTTGGCCCCCTCACCCAGGAGGTGGACACCAACCCCGTGGCTCTTTGGTCCCTCAACCTGTGCAATCAGGTACACAGGCACCTAGCCCCACCACCCAGCAGACCAATAGCCACCACACAAGGTGAGGCCTTGCAGCCAACTGGGCCGGCGGCCAGCCGCACCTACCAGCGCACCCACAGTAGTTGACCCTATCATAATGGAAGGGCCTACACAGGCCACACTATAAGGGCCTACACAGGCTACACAGGGGGCACCCCTAGAGCATACAGCTCTGGTGACCAAAGGAGGGGATGCTCCTGGGTCCCAGAGGATGTCTCCTACATAAGGCCACTACTCCAAGATTTGGGAAACATTACCAACCTATCTAATGCATAGAAATAAACACAGAGAACTAGGCAAAATAAGGAGACAGAGGAATATGTTCCAAATGAAAAAACAAGGCAAATCCTCAGAAGAACTAAACGAAGTGGAGACAAGCAATCTAATAAGTAGAGAGTTCAAGGTAATAATTATAAAGGTGCTCACTGAGCTCAGGAGAAGAATGTATGAACATAAATATAAAGAAGAAATATAAAGAAGCAGCAAACAGAGGTAAAAATACAATAACTGAAATAAAATGTACACTAGAAGGAATCAACAGACTAGACAATACAGAAGACCAAATCAGTGATCTATAAGACAGAGTAGTGGGAATCACCCAAGATGAACAGAAAAAAGAAAACAGAATGAAAATAAATGAGTATACCTTATGAGACCTCAAGGACAATATCTAATACACTAATTTCCATACTATAGGGGTCCAAGAAGGAAAAGAGAGAAAGGAAAGGGCAGATAAATTATTTGAAGAAATAAGATGTAAAAGAATTCCCTAATCTGGGAAATGAAACAGACATTCAGGTCCAGGAAGCACACAGAGTTCCAAACGAGACAAACCCAAGAGGTCTAAACCAATACAGATTACAATTAAAATGGCAAAAATTAAAGATAAAGAGAGAATCCTAAAAAGAGCAAGAGAAAAACAACTAGTTACACATAAGGGGACTCCCAGAACACAACTAGTTTACTTTTCAGCAGAAAGTTTTCTGGCCAGAAAGGAATGGAAATATATATTCAAAGTAATGAAAGGAAATAACCTAGAGTCAAGAGTATACTACCAGACAAGGCTGTAATTCAGATTTCAAGGACAGATAGAGAGTTTTACAGACAAGCTAAAGATAAAAGAGTTCAGCACCACTAAATCAGTTCTACAAGAAATGTTAAAGGGATTTTTCTCAGCAGAAAAGAAAAGGCCACAACTAGAAATTTGAAAATTATGAAGAAAATTTTGGTAAAGGCAAATATACAGTAAAAACAGATCAACTGCTTATAAAGCTAGTAGAAAGGTTAAATGAAGAAAGTAGTGAAATCATCTATATCCACAATAAGTACTGATGGAACAGGCAAAATAAAAAAATATAATATACAATGTCAAAAACATTAAACATGGGTGGGGAGAGTAAAAATGCAGGGTTGTTAGAATATACTCAAACTTAAGAGATCACCAGGGGTCCCTGAACCAAGATGGTGGAGTAGAACAACATGCTCTCACTCCCTCTTGCGAGAACACCAGAATCACAAATAACTGCTGAACAATCATTGACAGGAAGACACTGGAACTCAACAAAAAAGATACCCCACATCCAAAGACAAAGGAGAAGCCACAATGAGATGGAAGGAGGGGCGCAATCACAATTAAATCAAATCCCATAACTGCTGGGTGGGTGACCCACAAACTGGAGAACACTTATACCACGGAAGTCCACCCACTGGAGTGAAGGTTCTGAGACCCACGTCAGGATTCCAAACCTGGGGGTCCAGCAACGGGAGGAGGAATTCCTAGAGAATCAGACCTTGAAGGATAGCAGGATTTGATTACAGAACTTCGACAGGACTGGGGGAAACACAGACTCCACTCTCGGAGGGCACACACAAAGTAGTGTGCGCATCGGGACCCAGGGGAAGGAGCAGTGACCCCAAGGGAGACTGCTAGTGTTGGAGGGTCTCCTGAAGATGCGGGGGGTGGCTGTGGCTCACCGTGGGGACAAGGACACTGGCAGCAGCAGTTCTGAAAAGTACTTCTTGGCATGAGCCCTCCCAGAGTCTGCGTTAGCCCCACCAAAGAGCCCAGGTAGGTGACACTGTTGGGCTGCCTCAGGCCAAACAACCAACAGGAAGGGAACCCAGCCCCACCCATCAGCAGTCAAGCAGATTAAAGTTTTATTGAGTTCTGCCCACCAGAGCAACAGCCAGCTCTACCCACCACCAGTCCCTCCCATCAGGGAACTTGCACAATCCCCTTAGATAGCCTCATCCACCAGAGGGCAGACAGCAGAAGCAAGAAGAAGTACAATCCTGCAGCCTGTGGAACAAAAACCACATTCACAGAAAAATAGACAAGATGAAAAGGCAGAGGGCTATGTACCAGATGAAGGAACAAGATAAAACCACACAAAAACAACTAAATGAAGTGGAGATAGGCAACCTTCCAGAAAAAGAATTCACAATAATGATAGTGAAGATGATCCAGAACCTCGGAAAAAGAACGGAGGCAAAGATCGAGAAGATGCAAGAAATGTTTAACAAAGACCTAGAGGAATTAAAGAACAAACAAACAGAGATGAACAATACAATAACTGAAATGAAAACTACACTACAAGGAATCAATAGCAGAATAACTGAGGAAGAAGAACGGATAAGTGACTGGGAAGACAGAATGGTGGAATTCACTGCTGAGGAATAGAATAAAGAAAAAAGGATGAAAAGAAATGAAGACAGCCTAAGAGACCTCTGGGACAACATTAAACACAACAGCATTCGCATTATAGGGGTCGCAGAAGGAGAGAGAGAGAAAGGAACCTAGAAAATATTTGAAGAGATTATAATGGAAAACTTCCCTAATATGGGAAAGGAAATAGACACCCAAGTCCAGGAAGCCCAGAGAGTCCCATACAGGATAAACCCAAGGAGAAACACACCAAGACACACAGTAATCAAATTGGCAAAAATTAAAGACAGAGAAAAATAATTGAAAGCAGCAAGGCAAAAATGACAAATAACATACAAGGGAACTCCCATAAGGTTAACAGCAGATTTCTCAGCAGACACTCTACAAGCCAGAAGGGAGTGGCATGATATACTTAAAGTGATGGAAGGGAAGAACCTAAAACCAAGATTACTCTACCCAGCAAGGATCTCATTCAGATTCGATGGAGAAATCAAAAGATTTACAGACAACCAAAGGTAAGAGAATTCAGCACCACCAAACCAGCTTTATAACAAATGCTAAAGGAACTTCTCTAAGTGGGAAACACAGAGGAGGAAAGGACTTACAAAAACAAACCGAAAACAATTAAGAAAATGGTCATAGGAACATACATATTGATAATTACCCTAAACGTGAATGGATTAAATGCTCCAACCAAAAGACACAGGCTTGCTGAATGGATACAAAAACAAAACCCATATATATGCTGTCTACAAGAGACCCACCTCAGACCTAGGGACACATATAGACTGAAAGTGAGGGGATGGAAAAAGATAGTGCATGCAAATGGAAATCAAAGAAAGCTGGAGTAGCAATACTCATATCAGATAAAATAGACTTTAAAATAAAGAATGTTACAAGACACAAGGAAGGACACTATATAATGATCAAGAGATCAATCCAAGAAGAAGATATAACAATTATAAATATATATGCACCCAACATAGGAGCACCTAAATACATAAGGCAACTGCTAATAGCTATAAAAGAGGAAATTGACAGTGACACAATAATAGTAGTGGACATTAACACCTCATTTACACCAATAGACAGATCTTCCAAAATGAAAATAAATAAGTAAACAGAAACTGTAATGACACAATAGAGCAGATAGACTTAATTGATATTTATAGGACATTCCATCCAAAACCAAATTGATATTTATAGGACATTCCATCCAAAATCAGCAGATTACACTTTCTTCTCAAGTGCGCAGGGAACATTCTCCAGGATAGATCACTTCTTGGGTCACAAATCAAGCCTTAGTAAGTTTAAGAAAACTGAAATCATATCAAGCACCTTTTCTGACCACAACACTATGAGAGTAGAAACAAATTACAGGGAAAAAGACGTAAAAAACACAAACACATGGAGGCTCAACAATACGTTACTAAATAACCAAGAGATCACTGAAGAAATCAAAGAGGAAATCAAAAAATACCTAGAGACACATGACAATGAAAACACAACGATCCAACCCATGGGATGCAGCAAAAGCAGTTCTAAGAGGGAAGTTTATAGCTATACAAGCCTACCTCAAGAAACAAAAAAAATCTCAAATAAACAATCTAACCTTACACCTAAAGGAACTAGAGAAAGAAGAACAAACAAAACCCAAAGTTAGCAGAAGGAAAGAAATCATAACGATCAGAGCAGAAATAAATAAAATAGAAACAAAGAAAATAGCAAAGATCAATAAAACTAAAAGCTGGTTCTTTGACAAGATAAACAAAAGTGATAAACCATTAGCCCGACTCATCAAGAAATACAGGGAGAGGACTCAAATTAATAAAATAAGAAATGAAAAAGGAGAAATTAAAACAGACACCGTAGAAATACAAAGCATCCTAAGAGACTACTACAAGCAACTCTATGCCAATAAAATGGACAACCTGGAAGAAATGGACAAATTCTTAGAAAAGCACAAACTTCTGAGACTGAACCAGGAAGAAATAGAAAATATAAACAGACCAATCACAAGTAATGAAATTGAAACTGTGATTAAAAATCTTCCAACAAACAAAAGTCAAGGACCAGACGGCTTCACAGGTGAATTCTATCAAACATTTAGAGAAGAGCTAACACCCATACTTCTCAATCTCTTCCAAAAAACTGCAGAGGAAGGAAGACTCCCAAACTCATTCTATGAGGCCACCATCACCCTGATACCAAAACCAGACAAAGATACTACAAAAAAAGAAAATTACAGACCAATATCGCTGATGAATATAGATGCAAAAATCCTCAACAAAATACTAGCAAATAGAATCCAACAACACATTAAAAGGATCATACACCATGATCAAGTGGGATTTATCCCAGGGATGCAAGGATTCTTCAATATATGCAAATCAATCAACGTGATACACCATATTAACAAGTTGAAGAATAAAAGCCATACGATCATCTCAGTATATGCAGAAAAAGCATTTGACAAAATTCAACACCCATTTATAAAAAAAACTCTCCAGAAAGTGGGCATACAGGGAAATTGCCTCAACATAATAAAGGCCATATACAACAAACCCACAGCAAACATCATTCTCAAGGGTGAAAAACTGAAAGCATTTCCTCTAAGATCAGGAACAAGACAAGGATGTCCACTCCCACCACCATTATTCAACATAGTTTTGGAAGTCCTAGCTATGGCAATCAGAGAAGAAAAAGAAATAAAAGGAATCCAAAGTGGAAAACAAGAAGTAAAAATGTCACTGTTTGCAGAAGAAATGATACTATAAATAGGGAATCCTAAAGATGCCACCAGAAAACTACTAGAGCTAATCAATGAGTTTGGTAAAGTTGCAAGATACAAAATTAATGCACAGAAATCTCTTGCATTCTTATACACTAATGATGCAAAATCTGAAAGAGAAATTAAGGAAACACTCCCATTTACCATTGTAACAAAAAGAATAAAATACCTAGGAATAAACTTACCTAGGGAGAAAAAAAAAACCTGTATGCAGAAAATTATAAGACACTGATGAAAGAAATTAAAGATGATACCAACAGATGGAGGGATATACCATGTTCTTGGATTGGAAGAATCAACATTGTGAAAATGACTATACTACCCAAAGCAATCTACAGATTCAATGCAATCCCTATCAAATTACCAGTGGTATTTTTACGGAACTAGAACAAATCATCTTAAAATTTGTATGGAGACACAAAAGACTCCGAATAGCTAAAGCAGTCTTGAGGGAAAAAAACGGAGGTGGAGGAATTAGACTCCTTGACTTCAGACTATACTACAAAGCTACAGTAATCAAGACAATATGCTACTGGCACAAAAACAGAAACACAGATCAATGGAACAAGATAGGAAGCCCAGAGATAAACCCACGCACCTATGGTCAACTAATCTATGATAATGGAGGCAAGGATACACAATGGAGAAAAGGCAGTCTCTTCCATAAGTAGTGCTGGGAAACTAGACAGCTACATGTAAAAGAGTGACATTAGAACACTCCCTAACACCATACACAAAATTAAACTCAAAATGGATTAGAGACCTAAATGTAAGACTGGAACACTCTAAAACTCTTAGAGGAAAACATAGGAAGAACACTCTTTGACATAAATCACAGCAAGATCTTTTTTGATCCACCTCCTAGAGTAATAGAAATAAAAACTAAAATAAACAAATGGGACCTAATGAAACTTCAAAGCTTTTGCACAGCAAAGGAAACCATAAACAAGATGAAAAGACAACCCTCAGAATGGGAGAAAATATTAGCAACCGAATCAGCTGACAAAGGATTAATCTCCAAAATATATAAACAGCTCATGCAGCTCAATATTAAAAAAACAAACAACCCAATCCAAAAATGGGCAGAAGCCCTAAATAGACATTTCTCCGAAGAAGATATACTGATGGCCAAGAAGCACATGAAAAGATGCTCAGCATCACTAGTTATTAGAGAAATGCAAGTCAAAACTACAATGAGGTATCACCTCACACCAGTTAGAATGGGCATCATCACAAAGTCTACAAACAACAAATGCTGGAGAGGATGTGGAGAAAAGGGAACCGTCTTGCACTGCTGGTGGGGATGTAAATTGATACAGCCACTATGGAGAACAGTATGCAGGTTCCTTAAAAAACTAAAAATGGAACTACCATATGACCCAGCAATCCCACTACTGGGCAAATACCCTGAGAAAACCATAATTCAAAAAGACACATGCACCCCAATGTCCATTGCAACTCTATTTACAATAGCCAGGACATCAAGCAACCTAGATGCCCATCGACAGACGAATGGATAAAGAAGATGTGGTACATATATACAATGGAATATTACTCAGCCATAAAAAAAGAACAAAATTGGGTCATTTGTTGAGATGTGGATGGATCTGGAGACTGTCATAAAGAGTGAGGTAAGTCAGAAAGAGAAAAACAAATATCTTATATTAACACATATATGTAGAACCTAGAAAAATGGTACCGATGAACCATTTTGCAGGGCAGAAATTGAGACACAGATGTAGAGAACAAACGTATGGACACCAAGGGGGGAAAGTGGCAGGGGCCTGGGGGTCATGGTGTGATGAATTGGGCAATTAGGATTGACATGTATACACTGATGTGTATAAAACTGATGACTAATAAGAAGCTTCTGTTTAAAAAAATAAAATAAAATTCAAAAAAAAGAGATCACCAACTTTATCTATCAATCTACCTATGTAGCTTGTTATATATGACCCTCATGGTAACCACAAACCAAAAATCTATAATACATACACACACAAAAAAAGTGAAAGGTATCCAAATGTAACATTATTGTGATAATCAATGTATCACAAAGGAAAAGAGCAAAAGAAGAGAGGAACTTAAAGAACTACAAAAACAATGAGCAAACACTCAACAAAATGGCAACAGATACATACCTAGCAATAACTGCCTTAAATGTAAAGGGACTAAATGCTCTAATCAGAGGACAGAATAGATGAGTGGATAAAAAAACATGACTCATATATATACTGCCTGCAAGAGACACACTTCAGATCTAAAGACACATGCAGACTAAAAGTGAGGGAATGGAAAAAGATATTTCATGCAAATGAAAAAAAAAGATATCTTGAGTAGCAATACTTATACTGGATAAAATAAACTTTAAAGCAAAGACTGTAACAAGAGACAAAGAAGGGCATTATATAATGTTGAAGGGATCAATCAAACAAGAAGATATAACAATTATAAATATATGTGCACCCAACACCTGAGAGCACCTAAGTTCATAAATCAAATATTACCAAACAAAAAGAGAGAAATTGACAGTAATAGGATTACAGTAGAGGACTTTAATACCTCACTTACAACAAAGGGCATATTTTCCAGACAGAAAATCGATAAGGAAACATTGGCCTTAAATGACAATCCAGATACAATGGAATTCCTATTTTTTTCAAGTGCACACAGAATATTCTCCAGGCAAGATCATATGGTAAGCCATAAAAAAGTATAAATAAATTTAAAAGATTGAAATCACATCAAGCCTCTTTTCTGACCACAACTGTATGAGATTACAAATCAACTACAAGAAAAAATTACCAAAAACATGGGTCCTAAACAACATGCCACTAAACAATTAATGGGCCACTAAAGAAATGAAAAAGTACATTATAAAATATCTGGAGACAAATGAAAATGAAAACGCAATGATTTAAAACCTATTGGCTGCAGCAGAAGCAGTTATAAGAAGGACGTTTATAGCCACACAAGGCTACTTCATGAACCAGAAAAATCTCAAGTAAACAATCTAACCTTACACCTAAAGGAACTAGAAAAAGAAGAATAAACAAAACATAAAGTTATAATAATAATTAATAATAATAAAGATAAATGAAACAAATAACTGGTTCTTTGAAAAGATAAATAAAATTGACAAAACTTTTAGCCAGACTTATCAAGCAAATTGAGGACTCATATAAAAAAAAATTGGAAATGAAAAAGAAGTTACAACCAACACTACAGAAATGCAAAGGCTCATAAAAGATTATTACAATTATATGCTAATAAAGAGAAATAACCTAGAAGAAATGGATAAATTCCTAGAAACGTACAATCACCCAAGACTGAATCAGAAAGAAATAGAAAATATGCACAGACCAATTACCAGTGAAAAAATTGAATCAGTAATAAAAATTATCTGAACAAACAAAAGTCCAGGACCAGATGGCTTCTCAGGTGAATTCTACCAAACATTTAAAAAAGTTAATGTGTATCCTTTTCAAACTATTCAAAAAAGTTTAAGAGGAATAAACACTTCCAAACTCATCCTCTGAGGCCAGCACCACCTTGATGCCAAAACCAGGAAAATACACCACATAAAAGAAAATTACAGGACAATATCCTTGATGAACACAGATGCAGGGAACCTCAACACGATAGTAGCAAACTGAATTCAACAATACATTAAAAGGATCAGAACCATGATCAAGTGGGATTTATCCCAGAGATGCAAGAATCATTCAATATCTGTAAATCAATCAATGAGATACACCATATTAACAAATTCAAGAATAAAAGTCATATGATCATCTCAATAAATGCAAAAAAAGCTTTTGATAATTTCAACATCCATTTATGATAAAAATGCTCAACAAAATGAGTATAGAGGGAACACACTCCAACATAATAAAGACTGTGTATGACAAATCCACAGCCCACATCACACGCAATGCTGAAAAGCTGACAGCATTTCCTCTAAGACTAGGAATAAGGCAAGGATGCCCAATCTCACCACTTTTATTCAGCATGGTATTGGATGTCCTAGCTACAGTAATCAGAAAACAGAAAGAAATAAAAGACAAACAAATTGGAAAGGAAGAAGTAAAACTGTCACTTTTTGCGGATGACATGATACTATATATACAAAATGCTAAAGATACCACCAATAGAACTATTAGAATTTTTAAATAAATTCAGGAAAGTTGTAGGATACAAAGTTAATATCCAGAACTCTGTTGCTTTTTTATACCAGAAAAAAATTATGAAAACAACCCCATTTACAACTGCATCAAAAAGAATAAAATACATAGGAATAAACCTAACCAAGTAGGTAAAAGACTTGTACTCTGAAAACTGTAAGACACTAATGAAAGAAAATGAAGATGACACAAAAATAGAAAGATATACCATACTCATGTATTGGAAGAATCAAAATTGTTAAAACAACCATACTGCCCAAGGCAATCTACAGGTTCAATGTAATCCTATCAAAATATCAATGGCATTTTTCACAGAACTAGAATAGGGAATTCCAAAATTTGTATGGCAGAAAAGACCCCAAATACCCAAAACAATCTTGAAAAAGAAGAACAAATCTGGAGGTATCACACTCACTGATTTGAAACTATACTACAATGCTACAGTAATGAAAACTCTATGATACTGAAACAAAGACAGTCACATAGATGGATGGAACAAAATCGACAGCACAGAAATAAACCCATGCTTAAATGGACAGTAAAAAAAGAGGTAAGAATACATAATGGGGAGGGGACAGTCACTTCAATAAATGGTGTTGGGAAAACTGAATAGCTACATGAAAAAGCATCAGACTGAAATACTTTCTCACACCATATACAAAAATAAACTCAAAATGAATTAACAACCTAAATGTAAGACCTGACAGCATAAAACTCCTAGAAGAAAATATGGGCAGTCTGCTCTTAGACATCAACTTAAGCAATATTTTTTTGGATCTGCCTCCTCAGTCAAGAGAAACAAAAGCAAAAATAAACAAATTAAACTACATTAAACTAAAAAGCTTTTGTTCAGAAAAGGAAACTATCAAAAAACATAAAGGCCACCACCAGAATGGGAGATATTTGCAAATGATATATCTGATAAAGGGTTAATATCCAAAATATAAAAATAACTCATACAACTCATACAAAAACAAACAGCCTGATTAAAAATTGGGCAGAGAACCCGAATATACATTGTTCCAAAGAAGACATACAGGTGGTCAACAAGGATATGAAAAGGCGCTCAGGGATATGCAAATCAAAACCACAATGATATTTCACTTCATACCTATCAGAATGGCTATCATCAAAAAGACAACAGAGGGCTTCCCTGGTGGCGCAGTGGTTGAGAGTCCGCCTGCTGATGCAGGGGACACGGGTTCATGCCCCGGTCCGGGAAGATCCCACATGCCGTGGAGCGGCTAGGCCCGTGGGCCATGGCCACTGAGCCTGCGCGTCAGGAGCTTGTGCTCCACAACAGGAGAGGCCACAACAGTGAGAGGCCCGCGTACCTCAAAAAAAAAAGACAATAGATAACAAGGTTGGCAAGGATTTGGAGAAAAGGAAACCCTCTTGCACTTGGTGGGATTTTAAATTGGTGTAGCCACTATGGAGGCAGTATGGAGTTTCCTCAAAAAATTAAAAATAGAACCACTGTATGATTACCCAAAGAAAACAAAATCATTAATTTGAAAAGATGTATGTTCATTGCAACATTATTTATAATAGGCAAGATATGGAAGCAACCTAAGTGTCTACAGATAGATGAATGGATAAAAATGTACTGCATATATATACACACACACATAAACTTATATACATACATATATGTGTATATACAAATATATATACATAGATATATGTATATATGTACACATATATATAAACACACACACAATGGAATGTTACTCGGCCATCAAAATTGAAGTTTTGCCATTTGCAATAGCACTGATGGATCTAGAGATCCATGAAATTGATAAAAGATAAATGGTACACCAGATAAGTAAAATGCCAGAGAAAGTCAAATAACATACGAACTCAATAATATGTAGAATCTAAAAAATGAAACAAACAAACAAGACAAAATGAAAACAGTCTTCTTATAGATAGATACAAAGAACAAATGGGTGGTTGCCAGAGGGAAGGGGTGTGAAGGTAGGTGAAAATAGGTGAAGTGAATTAATAGGTACAAACCTCTAATTACAAAATGAATAAGCCATGGGGATGTAATATACAGCATAAGGAATATGGCCAAGAATAATATAATAACTTTGTATGGGGACAGATGGTTACTATACTTATTATCGTGATCATTTTATAATATATGAGCATGTCAAATCAATGTGTATTATATCTGAAAGTAACATAATATTGTACTTCAACTGTATTTCAATAATTTTTTAAAATACCATAGACTGGGTGGATTAAGCAACAAACATTTATTTCTGACAGTCCTGGAGGCAGGGAAGTCCAAGATCAAGGTTCCGGCAGATTCAGTGACTGGTGAGGGCACCTTTCTTGGTTCACAGATGCCACTTTCTCACTGTAACTGCACATAGTGGAAGGAGTAAGGGAGCTCTCTGGGGCCTCTTCTATAAGGGCACTAATCTCATTCATGAGGGAACTAGTCACCTCCCAAAGACCTCACCTCCAAATACCATTACAGCGGGGATTAGGTTTCAACGTATGAATTTTGAAGGGACACAAACATTCAGTCTACAGCAGTAGGCTTAAGCAAGTTAGACTTTCTAAATATCTGTTTTCTTCTTGTTTATTGATGATAATTTTACACCCACCTCATAGAATAGTTTCAAATATTATACAATATATTTAAAATATGGTGTAATGTGATATGTGTAATATAATATACTTAATGTATAATAGCATTATAATATGTGATATAAAATATATTTATTTAGAAGTAGTAAATGACATAAAGTCCCTTTTATATCAAAACTACTTAATGATTCATTGTGCAATTAGTCATTTCATTAAATATTTTATTGATGAATTATTCAGTAATTCTTTAATACTATTATTATTAGCATTGTATCACTGTGGATTTTATGGCTTTCCCTCTTCTCTAGGAAACAAACTTAGAGTTACTTAGTCCAGTCTCCTGGTTTTAAAACATGACTACTGAAGAGGTTTTACTGTACTCAGATTTGACACTGTCAATAATAGCAGCACACAAAGTGGCCAATTATTTCATCTGTCAATCCTTTTGTTTCTGCTTTACAGCAATAAACATTCTCACATGAACCTCTCATACCATCTTGGGTTGGTTGAATCTGAAAGGGATACTTTACCCAAGCTGGTCCAATTACATTCTATCTAGTATTTGGAATATGTATGAGTTAGACCAACTGGACAAGTCTCAGCTGATTGCTTTACCCGAGAAGTCCCAGAGTGCTGGATGTGAGGTGGTACACCTATACTGAAAGAGAAAGTACTAATCCACAAAATGAGAGGGAGAGAGAGAAAGAGAGGGAAGAAGGGAAAAAAGGAAAGAGGGAAAGAGAAGAAAAGGGAGGGAAAGAGAGAGGAGCTATGTTGACAAGGAAGTATAAGAGGAAACCGGGCTGTGTAGGGGTGTAAAAATGTTTCCCTTCTTCCCTTCATGGCACCTCATGGGGTGCCATGACATAGTATATTATTTTTGTAGTTGGAACATGTCAACATGCAAGATAAAAGTATTGCAAAATGGCAAAAATTTCAAATGCTAGAAAAATCTGAGTAAGTAAGGTTGTAATGACAGAAAATCAGGAAATGCAATTGTGATGACTTCTGACATGTATTTTGTTTAAAAACACTGTTTATTGGCCAATGAAATTCTTAAATTAAGGTATTCAAATCTGAAAAGATATTACAGTATTGAAACTTATTTTCAGATGCACAGTACATAATAATACACAATGATATTATTTGTGAATTTGTACTCTGTTTACTCTAATATCACTGCTTCCAACAAGATTTCACCTTTCCCTTAACTAGATATTTCCTCCTTTGTACCTGTTCTTTTAATCCATTATTATTAGTTGACCACAGTGTGTTATAATTATGTTTAACATGTTTTTTAGGCTTTTGAAACTATGAGTTTTTGAAGGCAAGAGCCATGACCCATTTGCCTTTGTATTCTTAATACTTAGAATAATACGTTCTCAATACATATTTTTAAAGATAAAGTGATTTTTCCCTATTAGAAACAAAAATTTTGATAATGTGATTAAAAAATATGAATTATCTTGCTGTGAATAAGCACACACAATACTGTGCCCAGCTAATGACAAAAGCATATTCAGAATATATTGCGGTTCATGCACATGAAAATTTGGAATGCCTTCATTTAACATTTTTCTCAAAATGGCTTTCACATTTTATACCTCCTAAGTAAAGAAATATAATTTCTGTGTACCATTACAAGTTTGTTTCTAGGAATAGCTACAAAATATTTTTCTTTATATAGGTTGTGTGCCTATCTGTAGTACATGTGTGCATGTGAGTATGTTCAGAGTGAGACAGCATAGATTTTAAGTAATATTAACCTCAATGTCACAGATTTTGTTTTTCTTGTCTCTCTCTCATTTGCTGTTTCCTATAACTTCATTTTCTTCTTTTTTCTACTTTCAAGAGAATATTCTGCCAGATGGAACAATGGTCAGAATCCTAGAGATTACTCTAAAAGGTTCTTAAACCTAGGACTATATTTAACCAAGGAGGTGAAAGAACTGTACACTGAAAACTATAAGACACTGTTGAAAGAAACTGAAGAAGACACAAGTAAATGCAAATATATTCCATGCTCATGGATTGGAAGAATTAACATTATCAAAACGTCCATATTACCTAAAACAATCTACAGATTCAATGCAATCCGTATCAAATTACAAGGACTTTTTTCACAAATATAGAACAAAAAAAATATTAAATTTATATGGAACTGCAAAAGACCTCAAATAGCCAAAGCAATTCTGAGAAAAAATAACAAAGCTGGAGGTATCACATGCCCTGATTTGAAACTATATTACAAAGCCATAATAGTCAAAACAGCATGGTATTGACAGAAAAACAGACACACAGATCAATGGAACAGAATTGAGATCCCAGACATAAACCCATACATATGTAGAAAATGTATGACAAAGGATCAAAGAACATACAGTGAAGAAAGGACAGTCTCTTCAATAAATGGTGCTGGGAAAACTGGACAGCCACATGCAAAAAATGAAACTAAATTACTATCTTACACCATACACAAAAATTAACTCAAAGTGTACTGAAGACTTGAATGTAAGATCTGAAACCATAAAACTCCTAGAAGAAAACACAGGCAGTATACACTCTTTGACATAGGTCTTACCAAAAATTTTCTAGCTATGTCTTCTCAGGCAAGGGAAACAAAAGCAAAAATAAATGGGATTACATCAAGCTAAAAAGCTTCTTCACAGCAAAGGAAACCATTAATAAAATAAAAATACAATGTACCAAATGGGAGAAGATATTTGCAAATGATACACCTGATAAGGGGTTAATACAAAATATATAATATATAAAATATATGAAATTCATAAAAATAACTAATACAACTCAACAACAAAAAATAAACAACCCAATTAAAAAATGGCCAGAGGACCTGATAAACATTTTTCCAAAGAAGACATACAGATGGCCAACAGACAAGTGAAAAGGTGCTTAACATCAGGGAAATGCAAATCAAAACCACAATAAGATATCACTTCACACCTGTCAGAATGGCATCAGAAAGACAACAAATAACAAGTGTTGGTGAAAACTTGAAGAAAAGGGAATCCTAGCACACTGTTAGTGGAAATGTAAATTGGTACAGCCACTATGGAAGACAGTATGAGGATTCCTCAAAAAATTAAGGATATAACTACCATATGGTCCACCTATCCCACTTCTGGGTATTTAAACACTAATTTGAAAGGATGTCTGCACCCCCATATTCATTGCAGCATTATTTACAATAGCCAAGATATGGAAACAACCTATGTGCCCATCAAGGGATGAATGGATAAAGATGTGGTATACATACTATAAATATGGAATACTACAGAGCTGTAAAATAAGATGAAATCTTGCCATTTGTGACAACATGGATGGAACATGAGGGTATCATGCTAAGTGAAATAAATCAAAGAGAAAGAGACAAATACCATATGATTTCATTCATATGTGGAATATAAACACTAGTAAACAAACAAAATAAATGAATAAAACAAACTAAAGTTTTGGTGGTGAGCACACTATACGGTATACAGAAGTAGAAATATAATGTTGTATACATGAAACTTATATAATATAAATCAGTGTAACCTCAACAAAAAATAATACTTTAAAAAAGATAGAATTAAAAAGAAATAAAAGGTTTAAAACCTTTATCACATTTAAAAGTTTTACAATATATAATAATGAAATGATGTTATGACTTCCAGAGGAAATAAAATAATTTAATAGAACGCATATATATGAATGTAGCATATAATAAGGGCTATCACAAACCAACAGGAAAATAAAGGATTGTTCAGTAAATTTTAAAGTATTCATTATTTGTGGAAAAACTCAACTTAAATTTAGATTCCCATCTCATATCATTTATATATTCCAAGCATGTAAAAAAATAAAGAAAATATTAAGAACTAGAATTACGGGAGAACATTTGTTATTGAAATAGAGGTGTTACTTTGTAATCTTTGAAGCAAAGGAAGAAATCATTAAATAAATTGATGATCTGACCATATACAAACCTCTGATTTCTGCACAATAAAAACATTATGGATAAAATGGAAAGGTAAATAACAAAATTGGCAAATTATTTGCAAAAAAACCTATTACAGAAAAATTATTGATCACTGTAACCTAAAAAGAGAATGTACTAGCTGTGCAGTCTTCAGTAGATGTCTTCACCTCATGTCTCTTCAGTTTCCTAACACATAAAATGGAAATATTAAGTAAGAGTGTTTATTTACTGGCCTGTTGTTGGGAGCATATTAGGTAACTCATATAAAGCTTTTAAATGGTGTCTGGCATATAGCTAGTGATTCACAGAATTTAAACTGTTGCTATTGTTATTATTAGATGAAAATTCTGAGGAAAAACAAAGGATACATACTATTTACCCAAGAAAATATAAAAAATGGTTAAAAGGGGTACAAAAATTATAATTTCAAGATATCACTTTATCACATTAACAAAGATGAAAAATGGTACCGTTCAATGAGGGAATAAATATAATTAAAGTCACTTCACATACTGCTAGTTATAAGTTTTACGTCTTTATAGTAAGACATATGTTTATATGTCTTTCTAGTAAGAAATTTGGCATCATGTATTTAGATTTTTAAATCATTTGCTTTTTTAATAAAATAACTCTTGGGCTTCCCTGGTGGCGCAGTGGTTGAGAGTCCGCCTGCCAATGCAGGGGACACGGGTTCGTGCCCCGGTCCGGGAAGATCCCACGTGCCGCGGAGCAGCTGGGCCCATGAGCTGTGGCCACTGAGCCTGCGCATACGGAGCCTGTGCTCCGCAACGGGAGAGGCCACAACAGTGAGAGGCCCGCGTATTGCAAAAAAAATAAAAAATAGATATAAAATAACTCTTTTAGGAATATATCCTGAAGAAATAGATACTTGGACAAATACGGATACATATATATATGTGTGTGTGCATGCGTGTGCATATGTGTGTATGTTTTTCACAGTATTATTTAGTGTTTGATAAGTTTATTGAGGTATTCAATGTTATTTATAATAGTAAAGATTTAGAAATAATTAAGTCCAAAAATAGGTGACTGGTTACATAAAGCTAATAGATTAGGCAACCATTGAGGGTAAGATTTTTATAGATATTATATGGTATGGGGAAATGTTTGCTAGAAATAGTTTTTTTTTTTTAATTGAACATATTCCTGTGTGCATATCAGAAAAATAGGCTACAAAGATCACATAAAAATATGCAAAGAAATATAAAAATACTTTAAATTATTAACAGTAGCTAACTGCATGATGGGAATATGTTATTTTTTTATTTTACATTTCTTTTGCTTCCAACCTCATTAGGTAACTGTAACTGCTAATTAAAACAAAATTTAGGAAATAAAATATTGAGGCTGTATTATATAATAGTTAAGAATGAGGACGTGACTTTTGCAGATCTGACTGTGTTTCCTGGCACTATCACTTACACTGCACGACTTTGGTCACATTACTTAACTTCTAAAAGCCTCAATTTTCTCATTTCAAAGTAAAGATAGTAATATCACAGTTGCCATGTAAGGAATTCATAGGCTAATAATACAGAGCTTGGTGAACAGAATGCACTCGATAATTGCTAGCTGCAATTGCAATTGTACAATTATTACAGTTATTTTGTAGTCTCCAAAGCAAACACCAAGGTGATCCATTCCCTTCCTTTTACAGTATTTTGATGACCCAACATACTCATTGTGAGCTCCAGGGTGTGGGAGGACTGCCCTGGAGGACAGTTGTCAAGATCACCGTTTCCAAAATACATATGGTTATCACAATTGCCTGGAAACTGTAAAAATACAAAAAGCTGCCTCTGTCCTCAACCCGTACTAAGTTCTGATTAAGTTTGTCCAGTACAGTCTCTGTGTATTTATATATTTACAAAGTTCCCCAGGTACTTCCATGAGATTAGAACCAGTAGTGTAGATTCATCAAACACTGAGTAGAGGTTGCTACTTTAAAATATAGACCTATTTTAAGTATCATGCAGAATGCTGGAATGTCAAGCTAAAGAAATGTGGGCTGGAAGATTTTAATTCCCCGAACATTTAACCTGATGATTCTCCCTCACAGTACAGGCCAGCGGCAAGAAGCTCTGCCCTAGGCATGGTGACTTCAGGTAGCACAAATAATTTATGCAAATGGATATATTATTGAGACAGTTTGTTCCTCAGATTGTTCTGGTCCAAAAATTATGATTATATATGTAATGGGGGCAGGAAGGCTGTGAAAGTATGGGGTGACAGAGATTGGCAAGCAGGGTTGGTGGGGAAGAATGGTGCTTCTTCCTCCATGGCGCTCTCTTCCTCTAGATGTTGACAAGGGCTACAACTTTAACCGAACTTTGCTCAGGGTCCTTTGAGCACTTTTTTCAACTAAGCCTTGTCCTTGGCCCCATCTTTGGTCGATGAACCGAATTTTCATAAAGAATCCTGCTAATCCAGTTTAGAGACACTACCCTCAACCCTTAATATCCAATCAAGTTCCTCTTTCTCCCCACACCTGATACCTAACCAAGTTCTTAGTAATTATCATCTACTTCTTCACCTGCCTATGGGCATTTATAAATCCCACCTGACCCTCTTATATTCAAGGTTGAGTTCAATTGTCCTCTCCTATTGCAATAATCTTGAATAAATTCTTCCTTGCCTGTTTAACTCTGTCCTGTGCAATTTTTCTTTGACAATATCCAGGGTGCTGCTTTCCATCACAGTTTTTCCATATTCTGGCAAATCAAAAGTAAGCTTCGTACCCAAGGTAAGTCAGTAAAATATAAGGAGAGTCAAATGGCTTCACTGTTCCTGGAAAGTCTAAAGGAAGCACCCTGGCTGCTGCCTAGAAAAGTCTTCTCTGCCAATGGAGAGTAAAAGTATATTTAATATTTGGCACAGGTGAAGTTTGGTGTCCAATTACTATAGCCTAGGAGTTACGTATGGCTGAGAATTTAACTCCCAGATGTGGCTAATGAAGTGGCTGCTAGTGGATAGTGGCTGGAGCACCCTGAATGCTGAGTCTTTCTGATACACCTGGTACCTTCACATCTGGTCCCTCATTCTGGAACAGTCCTGTCACTTGTCACATTTCCTTTATTTTCTCACAATCCTTCCAAATCTAGGCTGTCTCTGTACTCCAGAGTGAGAATCTTTTCTCTCTTTCCATATATTCTCTGACAGTAACTATGTGCATGACTGCTTCCCATTTCACTGAAGTCTTAGAATTTTAAATTCAAAAGCAACAGTACTTTACTTTTTTCTCTCTCTCTCTGTATTTTTACTGTATCATGTCATCATTGAACATGGACACATACCAGAGTTCAATAAGCCAAGAATATTATAGGAAAAAAATTACCTCAGTTAAAATTCAAAAATGCCATTCTACTACATATGTAAAACAAGCAATGTAAAAGCAGAGATAAAGTACTTATCTCAATAAATCAATCTTGAAAATTACATACTCTCCCATTTAGAATTCACCCTATCCATTTGCTTTGAAAACTCCAATGGAGTTTATCACTTACTCAAAAACATTTGACCTTCAAGTATTTCTGACTTCATTTATTTTTAGGTGCCAGAATCCATCTGGATTTAATCACAGATCCTCTCCACTCTGAGAATCTCCAAGAACATCTTCATTAGGTTACACATTCCAAGGATACATCAGTATCATCCAGATTAAGGGCAGATGAATCAACATTGAATTTAGCTCCACTAGCCCCATCCATCATGATTACCTCCATTTAAAGATTACACATGTAAATTTCTCAGCAGAAAGTCTCTGACAAAATGTGATAACATATTAAAAAGTAAAAAAAAAAAAATTAAATTCAAGACTAGTGAGACTCGTCATACAAAGCATAAGTTATTTCTATATTTATTATAGTTCCTGAGCCCCTCTAACAGTAATAAAAAGGATATATAATTATGACATATTGTAACTACCTCTAACTAGGTATTAAGTATTTATATGTTATATTCCAGAATTCCTATTTCAGAAATAGGTCTCTCTGTCCTAATATGTGCCTCTAAAAATTATTTTTCATAAATATTTTTATTTAGAAAAATCTGTGTTCAGACTACTCAAAGGATATACTTAGGCTGCCATAACGTCACAAAACATATAGATGTCAGCTCTTCTAATACACCTAAGGACATTTTATAACACATAAAATGTTTTATCTGTTAAAAGATTTTTAGAGTATAGAGGAATCCATTGTTGTTTTTTGTAAAAATGATTATTAGAGAAAATATTCACTGAATTATATTGTAATTATCTGTTCCTTCTACTGATATTCATTTGGAGTATGCATTTGCTGAATAAACACTTTAGTGGCTCCTATATATGCCAGGCATTATGCTAAATGCTCAAAGGTGAATAGGTGAGGTCTTTGCTCTATTCAAGCACATCAATAAAGTGTCTTTCAGGGCACACAGCCAACAAGATCTGTGTGCTTCAGGCCATTCTGGATGCTTGTGAAGGAGGCTGCACAGCTTTGAAAGTCAGAATGGTGACAGTGCTTCTGACATTCTTCCATCACTAAAATTCTATGATTTTCTCATTCTTATTATTTTATTTATTTCCAAAGCCATTTAGTTCTTTGGGGCTCTTACTCTTCTCTGAAGGGTGAGACTCATGACAATATAAAATCTCTCTGGAAGATTCCACATTAGCTCTGTGAAGGCTATGTGGATAAAGTTCATATACTATTTTCGGTTTCTGGAGAGAATTACTTCTGACATCAAGCTTCAAATGCTTACCTATTTTTCAATATGATACATCGGTGTGATATTATTTACTTTCTGCTTCTAATATAGCACCTATTACACTGAAGGATAAGGAAAATCTCTGACTGGAACAAAAAGAAGAAAATCTAACTTAAATATCAACTCTCCTTGTTGTTGTTGTTTTTTGTATTTTTTTTTTGGTACGTGGGCCTCTCACTGTTGTGGCCTCTCCCGTTGCGGACGGAGCACAGGCTCCGGACGCACAGGCCCAGCAGCCATGGCTCACGAGCCCAGGCGCTCCACGGCATGTGGGATATTCCCAGACCGGGGCACAAACCCATGTCCCCTGCATCGGCAGGCGGACTCTCAACCACTGCGCCACCAGGGGAGCCCAACTCTCTTTTTAATCAATTTACAAATCACATTTGTATTTTCATCTTCATGGCTGGAACTTGTTTTTTCATCTATAAAATAGAGGGCTTCACAAAAGAAAACTCTAATAACAATTTTTGCTTTTCTAAAGAATGATTTTTATTTTCAGTAAGGGGATAAATGAAAGGAAAAATACATAGCAATATGGTTGTACAATATTTTGTCACTAAGTATCTTATAATTTTAAGAAGGCCCTATTCTTTTGTAAATTGAGATGATAATCTCAAAAAATAATTCTAGTTTTGAGAAGAACCTGTTCTTTCATGATCTTAGAATTAAATAAATTTTCTTAAGAACGGTTATGTAGTTATATGCTAACAGTCCTCACACTTAGAATAATTATAATAAAAAATGAAAAATTTTGTGTAAAAATGGTATACCCCATTCTAAATACATTAAAATATGATGTATTTCAGTATTATGGATTAAAATGGTATAAAATTCCAAATGATTTTTTAAAATGTTTTATAAATATTTATATAATCACCAAACAAAATTATGTTTTTAGAAGAAAGAAATCTCCAAAATTTGAAATAAAACAAATGCACTTTATATCTAGTTGGCGGCATACCAGTACAGAGGATCTATTCCAAGTGATTTAAGAGAACATGGTAATTTGACTGCATATCCTCAGTGGATTATAGCATAAAGACAGAAAAAACTTAAAAAAAAAAAAAACTGGAGGAAACCTTCAAGATGGCAGAGGAGTGAGACGTGGAGATCGCCTTACTCCCCACAAATACATCAGAAATACATCTACATGTGGAACAACTCCTACAAACACCTACTGAATGCAGGCAAAAGACCTCAGACCTCCCAAAAGGCAAGAAACTCCCCACGTACCTGGGTAGGGCAAAAGAAAAGCGAAAAAACAGACAAAAGAATAGGGATGGGACCTGCACCAGTGGGAGGGAGCTATGCAGGAGGAAAGGTTTCCACACACTAGGAAGCCCCTTCGCAGGTGGAGAAGAGGTGGGCAGGGGGGGAAGCTTCAGAGCCATGGAGGAGAGCACAGTAACAGGGATGCAGAGGGCAAAATGGAGAGATTCCCGCACAGAGGATCAGTGCCGACCAGCACTCAGCAGCCCGAGAGGTTTGTCTGCTCACCCGCAGGGCAGGCAGGGGCTGGGAGCTGAGACTCGGGCTTCGGTCGGATCCCAGGGAGAGGACTGGGGTTGGCACTTGAACACAGCATGAAGGGGGCTAGTGTGCCATGGCTAGCCGGGAGGGAGCCGGGAAAGAAGTCTGGACCTGCCTAAGAGGCAAGAGACCATTGTTTTGGAGTACACAATGAGAGGGGATTCAGGGCACTGCCTAAATGAGCTCCAGAGACGGGCGCGAGCTCTGGCTATCAGTGCAGACACCAGAGACGGGCAAGAGACACTAAGGCTGCTGCTGCTGCCACCAAGAAGCCGGTATGCAAGCACAGGTCACTCTCCACACCTCCCCTCCCGGGAGCACGTGCAGCCCGCCACTGCCAGGATCCCATGATCCAGGGGCAACATCCCCAAGAGAACACAAGGGGCACCTCAGGCTGTTGCAATGTCATGCCAGCCTCCCCCACCGCAGGCTTACCCGGCATTCCGTACCCCTCCCTCCCACCAGCCTGAGTGAGCCAGAGCCCCCAATCAGCTGCTCCTTTAACCCCGTCCTGTCTGAGCGAAGAACAGACGTCCTCAGGTGACCTACACGCAGAGGCGGGGCCAAATCCAAAGCTGAACCCCAGGAGCTGTGCTAACAAAGAAGAGAAAGGGAAATCTCTTCCAGCAGCCTCAGGAGCAGCAGATTAAATCTCCACAATCAACTTTATGTACCATGCATGTGTGAATACCTGAAAAGACAATGAACTACCCCAAAATTGAGGTGGTGGACTTTGGGAGCAGCAATATATATATATATATTTCCCTTTTCTCTTTTTCCGTGTGGCTGACAGGGTCTTGGTGTTCCGGGCAGGCGTCAGGCCTGTGCCTCTGAGGTGGGAGAACCAAGTTCAGGACATTGGTCCACCAGACACCTCCCAGCTCCATGTAATATTAAATGGCAAAAGCTCTCCCAGGAATCTCCATCTCAACGCTAAGACCCAGTTCCACTCAACAACCAGCAAGCTACAGTGCTGGACACCCTATGCCAAACAACTACCAAGACAGGAACACGACCCAACCCATTAGCAGAGAGGCTGCGTAAAATCATAATAAGGTCACAGACACCCCAAAACACACCACTAGACGCGGACCTGCACACCAGAAAAACAAGGTCCAGCCTCATGCACCAGAACACAGGCACTAGTCCCCTCCACCAAGAAGCCTACACAACCCACTGAACCAACCTTAGCCACTGGGGGCAGACACCAAAAACAACGGGAACGATGAAACTGCAGCCTGTGAAAAGCAGACCCCAAACACAGTAAGTTAAAGAAAATGAGAAGACATAGAAACACACAGGAGATGAAGAAGCAAGATAAAAACACACCAGACCAAACAAATGAAGAGGAAATAGGCAGTCTACCTGATAAAGAATTCAGAGTAATGAGAATAAACATGATTCAAAATCTTGGAAATAGAATGGAGAAAATACAAGAACCGTTTAACAAGGACCCAGAAGAACTAAAGAGCAAAGAAACAATGATGAACAACACAATAAATGAAATTAAAAATTCTCTAGAAGGAATCAATAGCAGAATGACTAAGGCAGAAGAATGGAAAAATGACCTGGAACATAAAATATTGGACATAACTACTGCAGAGCAGGATAAAGAGAAAAGAATGAGGACAGTCTCAGAGATGTCTGGGACAATATTAAACACACCACCATTAGAATTACAGGGGTCCCAGAAGAAGAGGAGAAAAAGAAAGGGTCAGAGAAAATATTTGAAGAGATTATAGTTGAAAACTTCCCTAATACGGGAAAGGAAATAGTTAATCAAGTCCAGGAAGAACAGAGAGTCCCATAAGGATAAATCAGAGGACAAACACAACAAAACACATATTAATCAAATATTCAAATATTGAATACAAAGAAAAAATATTAAAAGCAGCAAGAGAAAAACAACAAACAGCATACAAGGGAATCCCCATAAGGTTAACAGCTGATCTTTCAGCAGAAACTCTGCAAGCCAGAAGGGACTGGCAGCACATATTTAAAGTGATGAAAGGGAAGAACCTACAATCAAGATTACTCTACACAGCAAGGATACCATTCAGATTCAATGGAGAAATTAAAACATTTACAGACAAGCAGAATCTAAGAGAATTCAGCACCACCAAACCAGCTTTACAACAACTGCTAAAGGAACTTCTCTAGGAAGGAAATGCAAGAGAAGGAAAAGACGTACAATAACAAACCCAAAACAATTAAGAAAATGGTAATAGGAACATACATATCGATAATTACCTTAAATGTAAATGGATTAAATGCTCCAACCAAAAGACACAGACTGGCTGAATGGATACAAAAACAAGACCAATATATGTGGTGTCTACAAGAGACCCACTTCAGACCTAGGGATACATACAGACTGAAAGTGAGGGGATGGAAAAAGATATTCCATGCAAATGGAAATCAAAAGAAAGCTGGAGTAGCAATTCTCATATCCGACAAAATAGACTTTAAAATAAAGACTATTACAAGAGACAAAGAAGGACACTACATAACGATCAAGGGATGAATCCAAGAAGAAGATATAACAATTGTAAATATTCATGCACCCAACAGAGTGGCACCTCAATACATAAGGTAAATGCTAACAGGCATAAAAGGGGACATCGAGAGTAATACAATCATAGTAGGGGACTTTAACACCCCACTTCCACCAATGGACAGATCATCCAAAATGAAAATAAATAAGGAAACACAAGCTTTAAATGACACATTAAACAAGATAGACTTAATTGATATTTATAGGACATTCCAACCAAAAACAACACAATACACTTTCTTCTCAAGTGCTCAAGGAACATTCTCCAGGATAGATCATATCTTGGGTCACAAATCAAGCCTTGGTAAATTTAAGAAAATTGAAATCATATCAAGTATCTTTTCCAACCACAACACTATGAGACTGGATATCAATTACAGGAAAAAATCTGTAAAAAATACAAACACATGGAGGCTAAACAATACACTACTTAATAACCAAGAGATCACTGAAGGAATCAAAGAGGAAATCAAAAAACACCTAGAAACAAATGACAATGAAAACACAACAACCCAAAACCTATGGGATGCAGCAAAAGCAGTTCTAAGAGGGAAGTTTATAGCAATACAATCCTACCTGAAGAAACAAGAATCATCTCAAATAACAATCTAACCTTACACCTAAAGCAATTAGAGAAAGAAGAACAAAAAGATCCCAAAGTTAGCAGAAGGAAAGAAATCATAAAGATCAGATGAGAAACAAATGAAAAAGAAATGAAGGAAACAATAGCAAACATCAATAAAACTAAAAGCTGGTGCTTTAAGAAGATAAACAAAATTGATAAGCCTTTAGCCGGATTCATCACGAAAATATACGAGAAAACTCAGATCAATAGCATTAGAAAAGAAAAAGGAGATGTAACAATTGACACTGCAGAAATACAAAGGATTATGAGAGATTACTACAAGTAACTATATGCCAATAACAAGGACAACCTGGAAGATATGGACAAATTCTTAGAAAAGCACAACCTTCTGAGACTGAACCAGGAAGAAATAGAAAATATGAACAGACCAATCACAAGCACTGCAATTGAGACTGTGATTAAAAATCTTCCAACAAACAAAGCCCAGGACCAGATGGCTTCAGAGGTAAATTTTATCAAACATTTACAGAAGAACTAACACCTATCCTTCTCAAGCTCTTCCAAAATACAGTAGAGGGAAGAACACTCCCAAACTCATTCTATGAGGCCACCATCACCCTGATACCAAAACCAGACAAGGATGTCACAAAGAAAGAAAACTACAGGTCAATATCACTGATGAACATAGATGCAAAAATCCTCAACAAAATACTAGCAAACAGAATCCAAGAGCACATTAAAAGGATCATACACCACGATCAAGTGGGGTTAATCCCAGGAATGCAAGATTTCTTCAATATACACAAATCAATCAATGTGATACACCATATTAACAAATTGAAGGAGAAAAACCATACGATAATCTCAATAGATGCAGAAAAGGCTTTTGACAAAATTCAACACTCATTTATGATAAAAACCCTTCAGAAAGTAGGCATAGAGGGAACTTACCTCAACATAATAAAGGCCATGTATGACAAAGCCACAGCCAACATCATTCTCAATTTTGAAAACCTGAAACCACTTCCATTAAAATCAGGAACAAGAGAAGGTTGCCCACTCTCACCACTATTATTCAACATAATTTTGGAAGTTTTAGCCACAGAAATCAGAGAAGAAAAATAAATAAAAGGAATCCAAATTGGAAAAGAAGAAATAAAGCTGTCACTGTTTGCAGATGACATGATACTATACATAGAGAATCCTAAAGACTCTACCAGAAAACTACTAGAGTTAATCAATGAATTTAGTAAAGTAGCAAGATACAAAATTAATGCACAGAAATCTCTTGCATTCCTATACACCAAAGATGAAACATGTGAAAGAGAAATTAAGGAAAATCTCCCATTTACCACTGCAACAAAAAGAATAAAATACCTAGGATAAACCTACCTAAGGAGACAAAAGACCTGTATGCAGAAAACTATAAGACACTGATGAAAGAAATTAAAGATGATACAAACAGATGGAGAGATATACCATGTTCTTGGATTGGAAGAAACAACAGTGTGAAAATGACTATACTACCCAAAGCAATCTACAGATTCAATGCAATCCCTATCAAACTACCACTGGCATTTTTCACAGAACTAGAACAAAAAATTTCACAATTTGTATGGAAACACAAAAGACCCCAAATAGCCAAAGCAATCTTGGGAAAGAAAAATGGAGCTGGAGGAATCAGGCCCCCGGACTTCAGACTATACTACAAAGCTACAGTAATCAAGAAAGTATGGGACTGGCACAAAAACAGAAATATAGATCAATGGAACAGGATAGAAAGCCCAGAGATAAACCTACACACATATGGTCACCTTATCTTTGATAAAGGAGGCAGGAATATACAATGGCAGAAAGATAGCCTCTTCAATAAGTGGTTCTGGGAAAACTGGACAGGTACATGTAAAAGTATGAAATTAGAACACTCCCTAACACCATACACAAAAATAAACTCAAAATAGATTAAAGACCTAACTGTAAGGCCAGACACTATAAAACTCTTAGAGGAAAACATAGGCAGAACACTCTATGACATACATCACAGCAAGATCCTTTTTGACCTACCTCCTAGAGAAATGCAAATAAAAACAAAAATAAACAAATGGGACCTAATGAAGCTTCAAAGCTTTTGCACAGCAAAGGAAACCATAAGCAAGATGAAAAGACAAACCTCAGAATGGGAGAAAATATTTGCCAACGAAGCAACTGACAAGGACTAATCTCCAAAATTTACAAGCAGCTCATGCAGCTCAATATGAAAAAAAAAAAAACCCAGTCCAAAAATGGGCAGAAGATCTAAATAGATATTTCTGCAAAGAAGATATATAGACAGCCAAGAAACACATGAAAGAACACTCAACATCACTAATCATTAGAGAAATGCAAATCAAAACTACAGTGAGGTATCACCTCACACCAGTCAGCATGGCCATCATCAAAAAATCTACAAACAATAAATGCTGGAGATGGCGTGGAGAAAAGGGAACCCTCCTGCACCGTTGGTCAGAATGTAAATTGATACAGCCAGTATGGAGAACAGTATGGAGATTCCTTAAAAAACTAAAAATAGAACTACCATATGACCCAGCAATCCCACTCCTGGACATATACCCTGAGCAAACCGTAATTCAAAAAGAGTCATGTGCCGCAATGTTCACTGCAGCTCTATTTATAATAGCCAGGACACAGAAGCAACCTAAGTGTCCATCGATAGATGAATGGAGAAAGAAGATGTGGCACATATATACAATGGAATATTACTCAGCCATAAAAAGAAACGAAACTGAGTTATTCGTGGTGAGGTGGATGGACCTAGAGTCTGTCATACGGAGTGAAGTATGTCAGAAAGAAAAAACAAATACCGTATGGTAACACATATATATGGAATCTAAAAAAAAAAAAGTTATGAAGAACCTAGGGGACAGGAATGATATGCAGATGTAGAGAATTGACTTGAGGACATGGGAGCGGGAAGGTAAGCTGGGATGAAGTGAGACAGTGTCATGGACTTATATATACTACCAAATGTAAAATAGATAGCTAGTGGGAAACAGCCACATAGCACAGGAAGATCAGCTCGGTGCTTTGTGACCACCTAGAGGGGTGGGATAGTGAGGGTGGGAGGGAGATGCAAGAGGGAGGAGCTATGGGGATATATGTATATGCATAGCTGATTGGCTTTGTTATAAAGCAGAAACTAACAAACCATTGTAAAGCAATTACATTCCAATAAAGATGTTTAAAAAAAAAACTGTAGTAATCATATTGTTGATGGTGATGTCATTAATGGTATTGTTATTTGAGGCTCTTGCCTGTAATTTAGCATAAAACAAATGAATAATTATACAATATTCTAATTCTTTCTTTCCTGGTGAAGAGTCTCTTACTGATGTTAATAGCAATAATAACCACAATAGATGCAACACATCATATATTATTAAATCCTTGAGTTAGTAAGTAAAATATTATTTTGAAAGTTCTATTCGGTTCCCTTTGGAAGACGCTAGGGAAAAAATACATTATCTTGCAAACTGCTAACTAAGAGAAAAAGTTAACCTTATCCTGCTTTCCTACACACATTCTACCTTTGGAGAAGAGGAAAGTTCCTCTTTACAGAAATATCTCAGCTGGTAAGGTGAGGATTAATGTTAGATTTAGAACATCACCAGTTTACAATTCTTATTAGATAAATAAATCTAGTCATTGAGCATGAACAGCTGTTAATATTACACAAATAGAGACAACAAGACTTTATGTGTCTTCGGATGGAAGAACATTACGTTACATATATTCTTGCCAAAAAATTGAACTCAAATCAGATCAAAGCTGTAGATCCAATTTACAGGAAATAGAGATGTCAGAAAAATAAGTTAAACTAGATTGTATGAAACTACACAGCATAAATGACCCACTTTCTAGTTTCTTTAAAAAAAATACTTGTATTTATATAAAACAAATATGTAATGTATTTGTTATATATATATATACACACACACACTTTAAACATGTATAATATATGTTTTAAATATTATATGCTTTTATATATATAAATTGGATATTTTAAAGAACAATTGGATATTTGATATTGCAATATGGCAAATAATTAAAGGAAAATTGAATATTTGATGATATTAAGGAATACAAAAACAGTTGTGGATGAAATAATTTCCTATCTGGAACTGTTCAAAATAATATGATGGTGGAGTATAGACAAAACAATATTGTTGTGATTGGATGATGAGTGTACAGAGATTCACCTATTATTTTCTTATTTTTGTATGTTTGAATCATGTGACACTTTGTGTTTTAAAATATGCAAACATGTTTTTATATAGATCCAGCACATTTTAAAATTTTATTCCTAGATGTTTTAATTACATAACGCTATAATAAAGCTTTTTCCTTCTATATTTTCAAACTATTTCTTCAGTTTAAAAAGATGAAGAATAGTGGTTTTAATAATAATCTTATAGTACCGACACATTTTAATTTCTCAGCATGCATAAGAATGCTCTAATTAACTCTCTGGGGTTTTCCAGGTCAACAAACATGTCATGTACAAACCATATTTTGTCTTATTTTTCAATTGTATGCTTCTTACTTCTTTCTTCTACCTAATTGTGTTGTTTGGATTCACTTGAGCAATGGTAAATAATAGTTGTGATAAAGGTGATTCCGTCTTATTTTTAACTTTGATGAGAATGCTTCTATTTATTCCCTCACCTCTGCCCCACCATAAAGCATGATGCTTGGTGTGTGTGTGTGCATGCACGTGCACGCACATTGGATTCCTACTTTATTGTGTGTTTTAATTAAGAATAGATGTCAATTTTTAATATACAGCTTTCCAAAATCTATGGAAATAATAAAATCAGTCATTAACTGAATAGCCAATATGCTCATATGGCTTGTCTCTTTTCATTGAATAACATTCTTTCATTTCTTTCTTCAACTTCACAAACATATGGATCTAGGTCACAGATCTTAATACTCACAACAAAATTCTTTTTTCCTCTTCCTCCTCCTCTACCTTCTCCTCCTTCCTCTTCTTTTTAAATCAGGATTTTGGTTTGATATGTTGAAGAATTTAGATTTTAAAATCTAGTTATAAATGCCCCAACAATGACTCATAAATCCAGCTTCTCATTTCCGTTTATTCTACCTTAGTTTGGCACTCATTCTTTCTGCTTTGGATATCTTCAATGTACTACTAGCTGGTATTCCTACCATTAGACCTGCTTGCTCCTCCTATCCCCTATCCACACTGCTACCAAATACCAAAGTGCAGAAAACAATGTGGCTTGCTATCTCCCTGCTTCAGAACCCATGCTAGTTCCTTAAGAACTGCAGAAAAAATATAAAGTCTCTCATAATTTATTCACAATCAACCCTTCTTTGGGTTCTTGATCTTATTCCACTCCTCTCTCCTCATTCCCCATGAGACTTAAGCTTTGGCCACACCAAATATCTCACCATTTTTTCGACAGTTCAAGTCCCTTGTGTTCTTTACCTTATCACATGCTTCTTTCTACCCAGAACTTTTTTTCCTTTTTTTTTTTTGATAAATTTTCCTTGCTACCAGAGCAGACTTAATCTTTGTTCTAAGCTCCCAAAATATGATTTCCAAATCTGTGCAGTATCAATTTCCATTTTACTTTGTTCATATTCATATGCCTCTCATATCAGAGTAGGAATTATCTAAAAATTGAATGTGATTCTTATGCTCCTTTTTATCCCCCAAACACTGCAGTCTGTCAAACAGTCTATAAAAATATCATGATTAAATAGTTAACTGTCACATTAAAGACACTAAGTAAATACTTGTTGATTGAATGCACAAATGCCACCTGCAGGTTTATGTACCTTAAATATTTCCTGTAATAGCAGATCTCTTAGCTTGATTATCCTTTATAAGCCCAGAGTGTAGCACAGTGCTTAGTTTGTAAACATACCTTGAATGAATGAACCAATAAATTATTTATGATGTTCTTCTAACCCTTAGATTTAGTGGGAGTTTAGGCTGAATATAATTTAATGTCTCCCTATAACTTAGATCATTTGTTCCAAAACTTTTGCATACTCCTTGAGTCCCTCATCCTGCAGTTTCCCTCCACAGCTTTAACTGCCATCCTAGTTGAGATGATCCAGATTTTCTGGCTCAAACTCTGATCTTCCTTGTTCTTTAGACCTCATCACTGACAAAGATTTCTTTGTTTTGTTGTTGTTTTCTTTTCGTTTCTTCTTCTTTGAAAGAAGGTTTGTTCGTCAGTGTTGTGAAAAATACATCTTTTACTTTATGATTTAAGCACTTATTTTTATACTCTCCCAAAATTTCCACCATCAATAGTATTCTCCTCACACATATAATCTCTTAAACACCTCTAAATTATACTACTGTACTCTTAAATATCTCTAGTTCTCTGCCTCCACAAAAGTCAAATAATTTCTTCCCTCAAGTCAAGGACTTCACAAAGAAGAAGTAGCCCCTGAGACTTTGGATAGAGGCATTTGAGTGAATATGCCTCATATCCTTGAACCCCATATTAGCTAGACCCTTGTGGGTAAAAGGAGCATCTTTTTCCCCTTGCTAGAGTTGTCTAACCTTCTGAAAGAAGGGCTTTACCTCAGGTAGCTGCCTTACAACATGATGCTCATCTTCCCCAAGATCCTCCCCTGCCTTTCCCCTTTACCTCCAGTCCAATAACTACAGCCGCTGCTTAGCATTTCTTGAGAGGGAAAATTTGGTCTCTGCTTTACCTACAAAAAGAACCACAGGACTTGACTAAAATATACCAACAGGAACTAGCAGAACACACAGGAATGTGGAGTTGACTATGCTTGACCAGGATGGGGTGTGGACTATAAGGCTGGATAGGGGAGAACTTACTGACATGGGAACACTCTCTTATGATTCAGGACTTAGCATCCTAGCACAAACACTTGGAACCTGTCATGATATACTCCTGATATGGACTTGTTAAAACTTGTAAATGACAATGACCCTAATAAATAATGTGATAATTCTGGACTGCCTTTGCAAAGTATTTAAAAAGGGTCAAAAGACTCAGGGATTAAGCACGGCCGAAGAAATTTACACAGTATGGAGAACTACCACTTGATTCTATTCCTTGTGAGGGGCAGAGGAAACTCCCTTCATTAAAGCCTTGAGGAATTCCTCAGTGAGGGAGGTCACTGGTATCTTTGAAAATCTCAGTAGAAATCATCTAAAGGTCAAGTTTGACACTTACATGTGCTACCATGGAACTGAATACGCTAGTGTTGATAAGGATGACAAGATTATAGAATAGCAGAACCAAAGTGGATATAATTACCATACTAGGTACCAGATAACCAAGATGTATTGACCATGGGGTCACTGACAATGGCTAATAGGCCACAGTGTTCTTAGGGCAAGAGAAACGGACAGCAACTTATGCATACTTTAGCTTACGTAACCAGAAAAAACAAATCAAGGTGTGGGGAGCAAAACATTGTTGTCAGCTGCTTGTGAAAACCAGTTCCCTTCTCAAACTTCATAAAAGAAAGATACTGATTCTTCTTTAGTTATAGCCCTATCCATGGACAAGTTATTGCTATAGCCAGTTAAAACCCATCCCAATTGATCAGTGACTTATGCCTCAGTACTTATGCCTCTGAAGTCAGCCAATCAGTAGCAGCCCATGATTCTTAAAGCCAGACAGTCAACAAGGGCTGCTCCAATAGTTGTGCTTCCTTGGCTGAAAAATAACCATTCCCTACATGCTTCCTTGGCTGAGTGTTAGCTGATCCCTGAATTCTATGTTTCTCAAAATCCTATAGAGAATCAGTGTTTGCAGACATACTGCTTTCCAGGACCAGCTATCCCCTGTTTAGTAAGCAATAAATTTGGCTTTTATGTTTATTTGTTTCAGATTATTTGAGGGCGGTTGAGGGAGGGACTTTCTTTCACATACTACAATGGAAAAGTTTGATCCCTCACCCTGTTTCCTGATCTGAGTTGGCTGTCATACACAGAGCTCATCAGTTAAGGGGAGGCCAGATCTCCTTGAGGTAGGACCTTGTAATGCCATCACAACTTTATATGATGAACACTCCCCCAATACTTCCCCCAATGAAATCTGCAGCCATTTATCAGAGTAGGTATACACTATAATAAGGAAGATGTCCAGACCTGAGAGACCACTTGGCCCCCAGTAAGACTGGAGTTTATGAAAACCACTGTAAATGAAATGCTGGTCCAGGTTTCTTTTATATGAGGCCCAGTAAGTTCATGGATTCAGTATGTACCCATTTCCTCAAAATGTCTTCTCTGACTTGGAGTAAGAATCATTAATGTAGGAAGGGCTGTGTAAAATGCTGTCTCCAGCTAACATAGTAAATCACAATCACTATTCTATCTTGGGTAAATTGCACAGGTTAGCACCCCCTCAAATAATTGAAGTATGAAAGGGTTAAGGTTCCCAACATCTGCCATGTTTCCCTGCGTGGCAAAAAACAGATAGATCATAGAAGGGTAGAACAAAAATTTAATACGTGGTAGCCCCAATAACAGTTGCCCTGTGAGATGTGGTACCTTTACTGGAGCAGATCCATATAGCTCAGGAACTCTGTGCACAGCTACTATGGCAAGTGCGTTCTTTCCTACCTTGATAAGTAAAAAGGAGTAAAAGAGTTTGTTTTTATAAGGAGGTTACAGCTCACTACCATGTCCCAGGGACATAATAACTTTCCTGCCCTCCGGAAACAATGATCTGATCTGAAAGGACCTCAATTGTCCTGACGGTGTGTAGACTATCACGTTTGTCCACTCTACCAACGATATCATGTTAATTGGATCTGGGGAGCAGTGAGTAGCAATACTCTGGATGTCCTAGAAAGACACATTACATGCCAGACATTTGGAGATAGACCCTACAAATGTTCAGAGCCTGCCATATCAGTGAAGTTTTAAGGGTCCAATGATCTAGGGATGTCATCTCTATGAAAGGGACATGTTATTATACCCTATATCTCCTATCATGAGCACAGCTCTAGGTGTACCCCTTGTGATTTAAGACATAGCGTATACTACATTTGGGACTAGTGCTCTGACCCTTTTACTGTGTGACTCGGAAGGTTTCCAGATTTAGGTGAGACCTAGAGCAAGAGAGGGCTCAGCATCAGGCTGCAGTGCAAACTGTCCTACCACTCAGGCCATATAGCCCAGTAGATCCAACTGATCTAGAGGTTCTTATTGTAGAAGAAGATGCAGTGTTGGGAAAAGTGGACAGCTACATCTAAACAAATGAAAATAGAACACCCCCTAAAGCATACACAAAAGTAAACTCAAAATGGATTAAAGGCCTAAATGTAAGGCCAGACACTATAAAGCTCTTAGAGGAAAATATAGGCAGAACACTCCTTGACATAAATCCCAGCAAGATCTTTTTTGATCCACCTCCTACAGTCATGAAAATAGAAACAAAAATAAACAAATGGGACCTAATTAAGCTTAAAAGTTTTTCCACAGCAAAGGAAGCCATAAATAAAAAGACAACCGGGCTTCCCTGGTGGCATAGTGGTTGAGAGTCCACCTGCCGATGCAGGGGACACGGGTTCGTGCCCTGGTCCCGGAAGATCCCACATGCCGCGGAGCGGCTGGGCCCGTGAGCCATGGCCGCTAAGCCTGCGCGTCCAGAGCCTGTGCTCTGCAATGGGAGAGGCCACAACAGTGAGAGGCCCGCATACCGCAAAAAAAAAAAAAAGACAACCCTCAGAATGGGACAAATTATTTGCAAATGAAGCAGCTGACAGGATTCATCTCCAAAATATACAAAGAGCTCATGCAGCTCAATATCATAAAAACAGACAATCCAATCAAAAAAGGGGTGGAAGATCTAAATAGACATTTCTCCAAAGAAGACATACAGATGGACAAAAAGCACATGAAAAGATGCTCAACATAAATAATTATTAGAGAAATGCAAATCAAAACTATAAAAGGTATCACTTCACACTGGTCAGAATGACCATCATCAAAAAATCGACAAACAGTAAATGCTGGAGAGGGTGTGGAGAAAAGGGAACCCTCCTACACTGTTAGTGGAAATGTAAATTGGTAGAGCCACTATGGAGAACAGTATGGAGGTTCTTTAAAAAACTAAAAACAGAGCTACCATATGAGCCAGCACTCCCACTCTTGGGCATATTTCTGGAGAAAACCATAATTAGAAAAGATACATGCACCCCAGTGTTCATTGCAGCACTATTTTCAATAGCCAGGACATGGAAGCAACCTAAATGTCCATCAACAGAGGAATGGGTAAAGAAGATGTGGTACATATATACAATGGAATATTATTCAGACATAAAAACGAAAAAAATAATGCCATTTGCAGCAACATGGATGGACTTAGAGACTGTCATACTGAGTGAAGTAAGTTAGACAAAGAAAGACAAATATAATATGATATTGCTTATATGTGAAATCTAAAAAAAGGCTACAAATGAACTTGTGTACAAAACAGAAATAGAGTTGCAGATGTAGAAAACAAACTTATGGTTATCAGGGGGTAAAGGGGGAGAGAGGGATAAACTGGGAGATTGGGATTGACATATACACACTACTATATATAAAATAGATAACTAATGAGGACCTACTGTATAGCACAGGGAACTCTATTCATTAAATAGTCTTTAATGGCCTATATGGGAAAAGAATCTGAAAAGGAGTGTATATATGTATAACTGATTCACTTTACTGCACACCTGAAACTAACACAACATTGTAAATCAACTATACTCCAATTAAAAAAAAAAAAAAGATGCCTCTGTGGCAAATCCCAACAGATTTGCAGCATGGACTCTTGAAGAGTTTTGGTGTAATTTGTTTCTTTTATAGATGCTTGAAAAGCAGTTCCTGGTGTGCTCCTGGGGCCTGGTAGAGCCTAAGTGGCTGACTGAGGCACCAACTGACTGTAACTTGAAGCTGTCCACAGTAAGTTGGTATTGTCAGACCTTCCAGCTCACATTGTTGAGCAGGAGCAGCACCAACCTACAATATGCTAGAAATTATACATTTAGCGTAGAATCTGTGCAAGTCCAGAAGCCAAGAGTAAATTACACAGTTGGCCCAAACTAACCAAGTTGTCCACCACTGTTGCATATAATGTCTCGTTCAGCATATACTTAAGGCCTCATGGAGTGTGAATGGTGAAGGTGGTAGGACGGTATCTTCAAGCAATGGATGGAGAAGAATAAAACTCTGGCCTGGTTCATAAATGAGTCATCTCTATATGACAGTGTGAATAAAAGTATACAGCTGCTTCAGTCAACTTCACTTGTGGGCAGACAGATACATACTCTAAGGACAGCAGTTGAGAAAAAGTCCTCTCAGAAAGTAGAAAAGTATACTTGTTCATTATTTTTACCTAGGTGGAGAAGTGGACAGAAGTAAAACTTTCTGTTTAAAGGATATACTGAATATATATATATATATATATATATCTCCATATATATGATAAATAATATTATATATAATATATATTAATAACTAATTAATATTAATATATTAATGTTGCTTTTACCTAATGAGGCATGGAAGAGTATCTCTGGAAATCAGTAGATTCACTGATATAATTGTTGTTCTATTTTCACTGATAAAAGTACATGGGCAATTGGGTCAACACAGTTTGACAATGTCAAGATAACCAAGGATCAGACCCACAGGAATAGAAGTCTGGGTTTCTTCATTAGCCACATAACTTTGACCAACTGATTTGGTTGTGGGTGAGTGAAATCTGGGTGGTGAAAGAAGATGATGAATATCTAATTCTCATAGAAGTATGGATGGAATATATAATTAGAAAGTATAATAAGGTAGAAAAGTATGATATAACCAAAACTTACTTTATATAGCAAAATTATAAAGGGACATTTTACTTCAGAATGTAGTTGAATTTCACAATGCGATTTTTCTTTTGTCTTTAGACAACCTAATATGTTTTCTTGGATATGGCTCTTACATATGGAATTATGCAAGGTATTCCATTTTAGCCAAAATTTAAAAGCCAAAGACTGTTACTCAAAGTGAGGCTTCTTTTTTGTTTCATTGACCCTTTTCATAGTCACATTCAATATTCTTTGGATAAAGGCATCTAGAGTACTGGCAGAACTGCAAGCTGTGGAATCATCTGGATGTGTTACTGAATGCTAGTCCCTAATTGTCACCAAGTTTTAGCTTTTATAAAATCTGAATTTTATAAAAGCTACTTTGCAGCGTTGAACCTAGTTTTCTAAGCCTTAGTTTTAGCCTTTATAAAGAGGCAATAATCAGACTTTGTCATACTGTTGTGATGATTATGTGAAAAACACCACAGGAGCATAACATATTATATATAAAATAATATAAACATGTCATAAATATTAGACAATTTCTCCCACTATACCTGAGAAAGGGTATAGATGAGCCACTGTGCATGGCTAGGCAGGTTGTTGAACTGAATTACTTCAGACATTAATTATTTAAGACTAATCATTAACTAACAAACACTTCAGATATGTTTGTAATTATATGGGAGGGAGGTCCAGAATTTACAAATTTATTTGCTAATCAAAGGAAGGTGTTGGCATAAATATTCCAAATGAGACAAGAAATAAACCATTTTAATTTACTTTATTTTATATATGGTGTCCACTTTTTAACTTTTGAATAATGTCTCCCAGAAGTACTGAAGTATTTAAGATTTAAAAAATATAAACTCATTGTCTCATAATGTTAAAATATACATTTGAAAATTATTTTCTGCCAAATAATACACACATTATAAGTGATATACTAATTTCTACCAAAGTGACCATTTAACAGGAAAGCAATTATAATAACTGTCAGATAATTTTAGTAATTAAAATTTGAAAAAATACTTATAATCTTTATAAGCTTCCAAATCAGTTTAATTAAATGTTGATATTATAATGTGGTCTGTAAATAATCACTGCTATTTACAACTACTTATTTTCATAAAAAGGGATTTCAGAAATTTCATGTAGCAAAAATATAGAAATAATTATATGCCAACGCTTAAAATATTCACTCTAAGTGGCAGCATGAGAGGATTAAATCAGTGCTACTCAGTCAGTGATCCACAGACCACACTTTGAATAGCACAGGTTTTAAAAGGTAGTTGAAAGTACCTAGATAAGGTTAAAACTTAAGTTTGTTTCTGATAGACTTGGGTATGTTTTTATTCAATAATTACAATGTGAAAAATGACCTAAAGAAAATAGTGACAAGTCAGTGAAACTTTCATAAAACAAAACCCTGAATTATAGTGCATATATATACACATATATGCTTATATAATAATACTATGATGCATAACATTACAAATAACATAGTCCAGAGAAAGGAAAGGGGAGAAATCCTGAAGGATCAGCTTCTAGACAAAGAAACTCAAACAGTGGAAGACTTCAGTGGATATATTCCTATTGTGATGGTTAACTTTATGTGTCAATTTGGCTGGGCCACAGTGTCCAGATATTTGGTCAAACATAATTCTGTTTCTACAAGAATGTTTTTGGATGAAATTAACATTTAAATCAGTTGACTTTGACTAAAGCAGATTGCTCTCCATAATGTGGGTGGGCCTCATCCAGTCAGTTGAAGGTCTGAATACAATCAAAGACTGACCTAGCAAGAAGGAATGCTCCAGCAGATGGTCTTTGGACTTGAACTGCAACATCAGCTCTTCCCTGGGTCTCCTGACTGCCAGTCCACTCTGCAGATTTTGGATGTCCATTATTACATGAGACAATTCCTTAAATCAATCTCTCTCTCTCAATATATATATTGTTTCTGTTCCTTGGAGAACCTTGACTAATATACCTATAATTATGATTTTATTCTCTATTTATAATATATAGCTCAATTAAACATAATTTAAAAAGTCATTAAAATCACTTTCTTGTACGTACTCAGAAAACATGTGGCAAAAATAAGGCTTACAGGCAGGGAAAATACTATTCATCAGAGGAAAGGAGTAATTTTAAGACTAAAATGAAACAGCACCCATCCTCCATGTTGGGTTATATGCTTATTTCCTTAGGATATTCATAGCGAGTGGATTTTATTCAAGGAGATGATCCAATCAGTGGTGGATCATGAGGGATAGCACTTTCTCATCCCTTTGGACATCACTGCTTTTTTACATTTTTTACAGACATTCTAATCTATCGTATTACTGATAAATTACAAAGAATGATGAATATTATCAGTGAAAAATGTCACAGAGGAAAAAAGGCCATCCTGAAACCATTTAATGACCAGAGTTTTAGAAACTTGGAGGCTTGGTCCTTAAAATATTCTACTGATAGAATCTTAAGTTTTTAAGGAGCTTCAAAGGTATTCTGGTCTAATATTTCATCTGGTACTTGAATTCTGTCTATAACATCTTTTCTAAGACTCTGCTTGTTATGCTTAATGACAGCCACCCTATGGGAAATCTGGTAATACAGTAAAATTCATCTCCTTTTCTCCATTGACTCTACTTTTACTCTTTTGAGATACATAAATATAATCTTTATTTTCAAATGTTCAAATATTTATAGACAATCTGAAGAAGATTAAAAAGAGATAAGGCAGCCAAGTATTCCCAGTTTGTCAGTTACCAAAAATGTTCTTCTCAATGTGGTCTGAAGGACTGTGGATTTCTGTCACACATTTAGGTTTTATAAGAGAACAGTCCTACGAATGCTTTTCTGATACTAAATCTAAGGGACGTGGACAAAATTTCTTCTTAGTATTGAATGGGATTATGTATACAAAACTTTTGGCATTATAGATGCATTCTAGTTTATTTTACCTGACAGACAATAGTGGCAGATACAGGACAAAGTGTGGGAGAAAGGTAGCTCCTACAGGGAAATACAAGGTACTTCAGCTGAAACTCAAAAGGGCATCTTTGCCAGTATTTAATTCTTCAGAAGAAATTTTCTCTAGGTTAAAAGGAGCTGTTGAATAATAATATCTTGTATGTGCTTTTTCACATAGAAGATAACACCTCTAATAGGATTTAATTGTAAATAAATGTTCCAAGTGTTCTAAAGATTAACTTAGAATAAAAACATGCCTCCCACTGAATGAGCACTGCCCCTAGCTAACATAGCTAAGAGGGTCTTGTATGTTTCTCTTATTGGTAGCCTTCAACCCATAACTTCAAGCTAGCTATACATCAGGAGAATAGTATAATTAGAAGTTTAACTAGACTATATCTTATATTACTTTTTTGAACAGGACTGAATCTTATTTCCTTTTATATTTAATATTTCATGTGTGTTCATATTTCATGATACAGATATAACCAGACAAGTCATAGCTTCAGGAGCCAAACATCAGTATAACATTTATAAAAAAAAATATTGTGATTGAGTTATATGTACATTTACAAAGAGATAACCAACCGGATTACGGGCTACAGAATCATGGCAACAGCCCAGAAAGCCCTTGGGACCAACTGAACATTCAGTGGAACATCTTCTTGCCTGTCATTGCTAGACAGCCACTCAATTTAATGCATATGCATGTGCAACATTTATGGAAAAACCTGCACTCAGCCAATATGCAACAGATTGCAACAAAAGAGAAATTATCTAAAGAAAATAAAATACGATCCTAAAAATGTTAGTGAGTAAAAAAAGAAGTAGAGGCATTTCTTTTCTCTCCAAAGTTAATCTCTCTTAATGTAACTACTACTTTGCCAGCTATATTACAGGACTCTTATGAAAAACTAACAGCTGTATACATTGAGGAATAAAGAGAAAAATGTTTAATATGATCATTTTCAATGCCAAAGCCCTCTCTCAAACTCTAAAGGCAAAGACAACAGGGGGCAAAAAAGAGATTTTATCAGGGTTAAGGAACTGGTATTTCTACTTTCATTCAATGGGACATTTTGATTCTACAAATGCTATTTTTGTCTTATTTTTGTTCCAGGCTTGACTGCCTATTTTATGGATGAAAAAACTCATGTAAATCATATGATAGAAAGCAATACAGATAAAGCATAATCACAAGGAGGGTTATGGAATTTGTAACTGTGTGTGGAGGGAATATTGTGATTAGAAAACGACAATAAAAAATACCCTTCACCCTTGCCCTCACCAGGTAACAACCCTGCTTATTAGTATTATTCCTATCCTCATATTTCTTTTTTAAAAAATTAAATAATAAATACCTCATATCTCCTCATCCATTTTTAGTGTAATGTTGTGACAAAGTGAAAAAAAAAAGTGAGATAGTTGCAAAGAAAAGCAGGGCCTGTACAGTGAAGGTTGTGCATCTGGAGGGAACAGAGTAAGCCTATGACAGAAGTTTCAGATCTCCAGGATCTGTTCCCAGTGTCTGACCTGTGTCGGACTCTAATGATGGGGCCTGATAACAGATGGGACCAGGGAAGAAGAACTGTATTCCACAAAGACCTACAGTGTAAATATAATTATGACAGACATGTCTTCTTATAGAAGCAGAATTGTTGTCACTTTATACCTTAATCAGAGCTTTTATCAGATTTTTAAGTACTGAAGGGGCACAGATACAGTAAGGTTACGATTCTTGTGGAGAAATGTTTCATAGAGAAGTTAAATCTGAGCTGAAGTTTAAAGTGGGGGAAATGGAGATGAATGTGAAGGGCATTCTGGAAAGAAGGAACAGCAAAATTGAAGGCATAGAGACTGGTGACCAAAATGATTATTTGGAAAGGGAAGGCAAGTGAAAAAGAAATGAAATTAGTATTTACTGAGTACCTACAATGTTCCAAAAATTGTAATAAGTGCTTCTGTGTGTCATAATTTAATACTCACAAAAACTTTCCAAGTATCATCATCCCCCCCAATGGTGAAGATGGTTGTACACCAGCCAGTCACTTAATATCTGCATTCTGTAGATAAGAATCCTGACTATTTAGAAAATAGTCTTGTGTGACAGGAACTTACAACACACACATAAATATAAGAAGCAGCTAAAAAGGTAACTAACTTATAGATAAAACCTTTGATTTTTGTATTAGTTTTCTATGCCTGTGTAATCAATTGCCACAACTTTAGTGCTTCATTATTTCCTAATTTCTCTGGTTCAGGAATCTGGGCACAGTTTAACTGAGTTCACAGTCTAAATGAGGTCTCACAGGCTGCAATCAAGGTGTTGGTCAGCTGTATTCTCATCTGGAGGCTCAACTGGGAAAGAGCCCACTTTTCTGCTCAAAAAGTTGGAGCAATTTAGTTTCTTGCAGTTGTAGGACTGAGCATTAGCTGCTTTTGCCGGCTGTTGAGTTATAAGCAACCCTCACCTCCTCGCTGCTGCTCAAAGTTCCTAGAGACCCATCAAAGTTTCTTGCTATGTAATCCTATCGATAAGGAGCAAGTTACAGATTCTTCCCACGTTCAAGTGGAGAGGATAATACAGGGCATAAACACCCAGAGGTGGGGATAAATAGAGCCACCCTAGAGTCTATCCACCATGATTGCCATGTGTAGAATATTTAAACTCCATCTGATACAATTAGGAATTCATTAAAGATTTTTGAGTAGGGGAGGGAAATAATCAGAGTTGGGCTAAAAGGAGGAGAAAATTCAGCTTTGCTTTCAAATAGAAACAGGAGTATTAAGGAAAAAGAACTTGAAGGTATTGTCTTGAAGGTATTGCCTTTCAAATGTTAGGCCATAGTTCACAGAGTGCTCCAGAAACCACTCTCCTCTGGTCATTTACAAGTTGAGAGGCCCATGAATTGCCCATGAGATGCCCACTCCACGTGAAGAATTAATACCATCTCCTCCCAGTGTGTCCTCATGACCATGAATAATAAGGGTGAGAAAAGCAATAAAGAAAACTAGCATGTTCCCTTGAGAGACTCTTAGTTGCTAAGATGCACAATGCCTTGAGAAATTCAGCGTTGACTGAATTTTGTACAGTGGCGCAGTTTGCAAATTGGTCTGTGGGGTCAAACAGGACCCAGGGAAAATAGCAACTTGCAGCAAAGGTGACATATGAAATTTAACCGGGGAACAACCTAAAATAAAGGCTATGCCTAGGTCCCCCAAACAAGAGAATAAAATGTTCAAGCGTACCAGAAGAGGACACAGAATGAAACCTGCTAAGGAACTGATTAACCTAATCATAAACCAAGCATGCGGCAACTATACTGATAATTGCACTCTAGTGACTCACTTATAATGCCATTGCAGTGCACATTAGTCACCCTGCTGTCCTACTTGCCCAAAATATACTGCAGATTGCCAGTGTAGCAGCTGTTTTCTGCTTTTCAGAAATTATAAGTGTTGTGGAAACAAAGGAGAATAAAGTATACACCTTCTTGTACTCTGCTAGCTTTACTGCTAAGTGCAGCTCAGTATTTTCTATTTAACAAATAAATATACATTCCATGGAAAGACCCTTAATTTTTACAGATGTTCAGAATGTAGAAAAAAAAAATGTTTCCCAAGCACTAATTAGAATATTTAGTTTCTGTTATCCAGGGTAACCTTTCAGTGACAGGAATTATAGTGAGACTAATAAAAAATCACTCCATAATGGGGGTGGTGATGGCACTCTGTACTGGGAGAGATTTCTTGATGAAGTTGCTGATATGAAAATAAGACAAGGATCTTGAATCCTCAGGAATATGATATAAGGGCCTAGATGATTCTGCAGGAGGTGTGAAATAACTGTAAAATGGAACCTCTATTTGAGATGAGAACTGAGTTTTGAAAATAAAAGTCCATTCATTTAACAAGTGTTTCTTGTGGGCTTAAACTTTTACATACACTATGTTATACATGGGAGTTTCAAATGAATTAAACATTGGCTTTGCTCTCAAGGACTCATAATTTAGTGGCAATGATAAATATATAAATAAATAATGAAAATAAATTGTTGTAGTATTTCAAAGAAGTATGCACCATAATACACCAAAATAAATTGCTCCTGCTACACAGATAGGAAGATTTCAGAAAAGAGGTGACATGTGAGCTGGGTTTGAACGGAAAGAATGGGTTTGACAGGAGAGGAAGAAGGAAGGAAAGCAACATTTATCATGCACTCATTTAATAGGACACCAAGCAAGATGCTTATTTACATAATCTCCTTTAATTCTTTTTTTTTTCTTAACATCTTTATTGGAGTATAATTGCTTTACAATGGTGTGTTAGTTTCTGTTTTATAACAAAGTGAATCAGTTATACATATACATATATTCCCATATCTCTTCCCTCTTGCTTCTCCCTCCCTCCCACCCTCCCTATCCCACCCCTCTAGGTGGTCACAAACCACCCAGCTGATCTCCCTGTGCTATGCGGCTGCTTCTCACTAGCTATCTCTTTTACGCATTTGGTAGTGTATATATGTCCATGCCACTCTCTCACTTTGTCCCAGCTTACCCTTCCCCATCCCCGTATCCTCAAGTCCATTCTCTAGTAGTTCTGTGTCTTGATTCCCATCTTGCCCCTAGGTTCTTCATGACCATTTTTTTTAGATTCCATATATATGTGTTAGCATACAGTATTTGTTTTTCCCTTTCTGACTTACTTCACTCTCTATGACAGACTCTAGGTCCATCCACCTCACTACAAATAACTCAATTTCATTTCTTTTTATGGCTGAGTAATATTCAATTGTATATATGTGCCACATCTTCTTTATCCATTCATCTGTCAATGGACACCTAGGTTGCTTAGACGTCCTGGCTATTGTAAATAGTGCTGCAATGAACATTGTGGTACATGACTTATTTTGAATTATGGTTTTCTCAGGGTATAAGCACCAGTAATTTTTAGTTTTAAATACTGTACAAAGTTTTAAAGGATGGTTTCTGTGACTCAATCACTGTTCAGTGGATCTTTTAGGGTCCTCATTATAGTGTGGAGACACTTAAAGACTTAATTTTCAGACTTTGATTTTTATAGACCAAATTATTTGGGTTATTTTAACATTTAAATATTAAAAGTTTAGACATTAAGACATTAAAAGTTGGCATCCTCATGGGAGGTTTATAATCATGAATAACTCATAATTTAGTACAATATTATCAAAAGATATTTAAGAAAATAGACAGGCTATTCCAAGCATTTGATTTTGCCAATATTCTCAACATTCTTATTTGCTTAAAATATAAACATATTTTAAATAAAAGTTAAATTTTAGTTGTATTTTGTGTAGTTTTAAAGAAGCTAAAACAGAAAAATCATACTTTAAATTATAAAATTCATTTTATTTCTCTTTCTAAATTGAAAAATACATTAAAAATATAAAGATAACTTTGAATTGAGATATATTAAAAATGAAGAATTTTTTTCTGAATAGTAATTGATAATGACTTATTTAAGATGACCCACTGGTTTTTGACTTTATTATAATTTTTACATAAGATTTTTCTATAATGCACAGTTAGAAATTCCATCCCCTTAAGACTTGATGCAACCTGTGCATCTCTTGAATTTCTATCCCTTTCTCTTTAATATAGGTTACTAAACTGTGTCTCACTAGGAAGTGTGACCCATTCCTTGACTCTCAAATCTGAGTTCCAATCAAGTTCTCTCTTTGTTATACTTTATAAACATTTCAATGAAGCTTCCACCAATGAGCTGTTACAAACACTAAAGGCTTAGAATATTGTTTCCAAGAATATACTTTTTCTTTGTAAAATATGCCTTACATACCAAATAAATATAAGAGACTACAGTCCCCTGTAGGAGTGGAAGTACTGTAAAACAGGAATGTCAATGTACTAGAGAGGGCAATCCAATGGATTACTGAAAGGTTCAGTTTCAGTTTTTAGCTATGTAGGAATATAGTCTTATTAGTTCACGTTCACTATATTTTGACCCTCATTCAGCAGGGTAGTGTGAATGTGGCAGTGGTGGGGGTTAGGAATCTAGGTAGAAGCTCTGCCTCATAATCTCTCTAATGCCCCATAAACCTCACCTCTTTCTCTGACTCTGAGTATCCATTCTTCATGCTCCCTTCACCCACTGTTCTCTCATTGCCAGTGTTTGACTGTCTTTTGCTATGAAATTACTTTGAGATTAACTAGGTTCAAGAAACAGAAAAGTTAGGATTGGAAGTCAAACTACATACTGTTATTTTATCTGGGGTGGGTGGAAGTGTGTGTGTGTGTGTGTGTGTGTGTGTGTGCGTGTCTATCTATATAATCTATCTCTCAGCTATCTCTCTATGGTATCTATCTATTGAGAGGGAGGGTGGGACAGGAAGAGAGAAAGAGAAGACATACAGAGAGACAGAGGGATTAAGATATTTATTATTAAGATATAAATACATACATATATATATATATATATATACTATTAAGATAATTATAGGCAAAAAAAATCCCAAATAATATTCAAAGGTGCTTGAAATGTAGATTCACCTATGATGTATACAGAGTGAGTCATGGGGTAGAGGGGAGGAAAAGCAGTAAAGTCCTTTTGGAACACAACTATCTATGGAAAGTTATCTCCTATTTGACGACTGGAAAACCCTCACATGTTGAAGTGGGGACAGTGTACTCTTCTACACTGGTTGCTATGTAGGTTTATAAGGCCTGCAATCCCCAGGAACAATGCTCACTTCCTTTTGGTAAAAGCCATTTGGGGACTGGGTGTGGGAGGACAGGGACGCAACACAGAACTTATGGTTGTAATTGCATCTGTCATAGATGTTGTAAATGTGGGTGAAGGAGGGACAAGAGAGAGAGCTGGACTCAGTCTTGTTAACCCATTCTAATGTGGAAAAATTAGAATTCTATTATTGTGAAAAATTTTCCTATGTGTAGAAAAATGGTTTATTTTAACAAAGTGAGTGTAATTTTTGTTCATTGTTCATAAGGGGACTTTATATTATCTTTAGTGTTCCTTAACTACTGTATTTCTTTTAATTTTTACTTTTTTGGGTAATGTCTGTAAAAACGTTTTCTGTGTGTTTTTAAATACAAGGTTTAATTTTAATGAAATAAATCTACACTAAAAATCTTTGTGCCATGTTTTCACCTGATTTGAGCTGAATGTGATTTAAATTTATTCATGACCTCCATTACTTCCACTACAGCAATCATTTAAGAAATAATGTTTTTTAAATATCATGATACTATTAAGACATGTATTAATAGTGTTTTATAATCTACAGAGCTGTTTACATAAATGATTTTGTCTCCACTTGGGTTCATTGAGGTGGATAAGGATTATTATTTCCCTTCTAAAGAAAATATACCAGAGACACAGAAAGATTAAGTAGCTTGGATAAATTTTTCAAGACCAGAGTGAAGCTTTAATAATATAATTAGTGATAATTAGGCAATGGCAGTGTGATTTTGTGGAAAAGGTCGGAAAAACTTAGATTCAGAGCCATACTTTGAAAGTTACTGTGTGATCTTGGTCAAGTAATTAAACCCAGTGAGCCCAAGTTTTACTGACTGTCAATAAAGATAATAATAATTACCTCACAGAAAGATCATGAATGTAGAAATAATATACTTAAAGCAAATAGTAGGGAAATGGTGCCTATTATGTGGTCAGTGAATTGCAGTTCATTGACCACCCTTCCTGTTGAACATATACTAATGAGCCTTTTCTTCACACTCAAAAAGCATGCATGCCAGGCTTCTTATCATTGAACCCCCCTCCCTCCCAGTACTGGGGTTTCATTAGATAAACCTAGAGGAAAATCCTGGCTTTGAAAATTTCATAGCAGAAGAACAATTTTTCTGAAAACTGAAAAATCTATAACTAAATGGGCAGGGTTAAATTCTCATTTTTTTAAATACCAAAAAGTGGAGTAGAGTAAAAAGGCCACTCTTAGTCTTAGACATCTTAGAGTCTCAGACATCCTGAACTTGCTTGGTTCCAAAGATGCTCATGGAGGCATCTCATGGAGGAGGAGGGTCCTAGACCCAAGGCCAGCAATGGCAAAGTCATGTAAGCTTAGTGGAGAGATAATCATAGGTCTGTGAGTTTCAGGGAAGCCGTTATACCAACCTGGGGGCTGACAAGAGCAGAACCTCTGCGCATAGCTTTAGTGTTGCTGGGGAAAAATGGAATATACTCCAAGTGTCTTTCCTTTTAATAAAAATCCCTTGGTAGGCATTGTACACAGCATGTTTGAAGAGCGAACTGTTGTCTTCCTCCCTGGCTATTTAGAAGAAGGATTTTCATATGTTTCTGAAACATAGGAAAGCTGATAGGAATACCTAGAGTCACAACTGTTTATTATTTTTAATTAATCAATTAATATTGAAAAGCCAACCAGCAGGAGAGGGCTGAAATAAACAGAAGTTGAATATCCAGTGAAAGAGAACACCTCTTTTAACTGCAGTGAATCGTGCCATATAAACACAGTAAAAAATTTCAAACATTAACAGCCCCAGATACTCAACAAAAACAACAGAAGAAAAATCTAAAAGTAGAATTGTTTTGATATTCTGAAGAGGTTTCTCAAGTAGAATTGGCAACCTTGGACTGAAAAGACCTTCAATTAACTTTCTTGGATCTTACCTTACATGCGTTTATCTTAGAAAAAGATAGAATTGAAAAAAATAAGCTTTCATTCTTCTGTAACACCCTATTTCCTCATGCACTCCCTGCTCCAGATTCTGCTTCAGGTATTATCATCCTACAATTCATTTGTATGTTAAGCTCTTTAATATCTTTACTAGTATATTACCATGTGCCATTATTTAATTAACGAATAATTATAGGACACTGACATAATAAACCCTCAGATGAATGAGCAATTCACTTTCAAGAGAAAAGCATTTGGACTCAGCTGTGCAACGGAAAGTAATCTCTTTCAATAACACCACAGGCTTGGGGAATGATAGTTATCTAAAAGAACATAAACACATTTGACTTTGAAAGGTTAGAAACATCCAGAATCTCTTTCTCATTTGCAGGGGAAAAGAAATTCCTAATTATAAACATAATTTAAAAGTGCCCTGTTTACTTAAATATGAAGATATTTAAGATCTTTTACATGCTTTAGAAATGACAAAGCAGGGAATACAGAAGCAGACAAACTACAGAGCAAGAAGTGTTCTGTTGCAAGAATTAGGTTAGCAGACACCACATATACACCAGCAATCAGGGATTTATAATTTTATACATATATGTAAACAAACACACACACACTAAACTAAGCCTCTCTGTTTATATGGGTTCACAATTTTTGTGTCAGAAGCAGAGATTCCAACACAGTGCAGAGAATACAGGACAAAGCACAGAAGCAGATTATACATGTTGATCAGATTTTTAAGTAATAGAGTGTTAAGAGATCTATATTGTGCTTCTGGAATCAGGGCTCGGTCCTAATTAGCCAAATTGATGTCGAAAAGGGCAATTTAATATAGTTTCTAAGTAGGTTCACTTTTAAAATAAAATGTATGTTCTATTTCAATATACTCATGAATGTGGTCACAATTAATTACATTCCTTATAATGTAATTGTGAATTTCTATTTTGACACAAGAATGCAGTAATTTCTACTTTCTTCACCATTGGAGAATGAATGAACCCAGAGAATAACATCATATTCTATAAACAAGATTCAACTAAAGTAATGATGCTATAACTAAGTGTTAAAGTATAAGTTATAACACAAGATTTTTTGTCATTTCTAAATAGCCATCTCTAATTTTCACTGTTTGTCATACTGCTTTGGAATGCACATTAAAAATCAAGTGCAAATATCTTTAAAAGTCAACTCCATCTCAGTGGAGATTGGAAAGGTCTGAAGTCATGCATCAAACAGCAAAATAGCCACAAGAGGGAAATAACTCTGTAATCTTTGTCCGCTTAGGACAAATTCCTGCTGCCTAAATTTCAGTTTACCATCAGTATACCTAAACTTAGGGAACTACTGACTTTAGAATAGTGTTCTCCACTATTCTATTCGTCTATTCTGATAACACAAGTCCTGGCCCCTTCTTCATGGCCACCACTTCTCCCACCTCCATACTCCCTCTCTTCTATCTACCAAGCACTTTCAGCAAGTAGGACTCAGGGCAACTGTGAGCCAGAGAGAAGGGCAAGAAACACATCGAGCGATGGCAATAATATAATACTAAAATTTATACCTTAATTCAACTTATGTACTAGGTATTGGATACGAACTTTATATCTTATTGTTATTTGGAAGATTAATTACAAAGAATGTAAATGATTTATTTTTTACTATCCCTGTTTAACAGGATACTGAACAGAGAGGCACTGAATGACTTGTCCAAGATCCCACATTTAGGAAGTTCATGAGCTGAGATCAAACCCTGGAAATATGACTTCAAAATTCTGACTCCACCACTCTACTAATTTGAAAATATCACGATCAATTTTTAAAACAGCCTGAAAAGAGATTAGATGGTTAATGAAATGATTTACAAAAGCCTAAAAAGATTTGGCCCTTTCAGTTATGTGGTGTACTTAAGAAGAAGATCTGAAAGAAATACAAGAAGTTTCCTTCTCAAAAAAAAAAAAAATGTTGTGTAGCTTCCACTCAGTACAATAAAAATATATTTATTTATTCAACAAATATACTTTTTGAACCTAACACATACCACACACTATTCTGGGTACTTGGGATAGAGTACTGAATAAATAGGCAAAAGTCCCTGCCTTTGTAAAGTGACATTCTACTGGAGAAAGACAGATATTACGATAAGTTAGGAGGTAGTAAATTTTATAGAGAAAAGAAAAATAGTAGGGAGGAGTGATGAGGAATTACATTCTAAGTAGGGTAGTCTGGAACATCCTTATAAAACATGCCATTTAAGCAAAAACTTGGAAATGATGGAGCAAGCTTTAGAAGCACTGGGAGGAAGAGTACTTAAGGCAGAGGAAACATTAAGGCAAAGGCACTGATGGGGGAGAATGCCAGGCATGTTCAAGGTGCTGGGGGGCCGGCATGGAAGGAGCAGAAACGGCCAGGGGCACAACTGGAATAGATAGGGCTTGAAAGGTAATGGGGAGACAGATATTACAGGGTGTGTAGAGCATAAAAAGGGCTTTGATTTTTACTCTGAATGAGATGAAGAGACATCAAAGAGTTTTGAGCAAGAGACAATCACATTTACATTTAATAGCATCACTCTGGCTTCTCTGTTGAGCATAGGCTACGAGACAGAAATTGAGGAGAAAGAAGAAGGCTAAAGGCAGTGCTTTCATTGAGAAATAAAGGAGGTAGCTCATGGAGATGGCAGTGAGGGTGGTGACAAGTGGTACAATTTAAGACATATTTTGAAAGTAAAGCTGAAAGGACTTTCTAGTGGGTTCAATGTGAGCTATGAGAGTTTCTTTTTTGATATGTTGAGTTTGAGATGTCTATTAGATATCGAACAGAGATGAAAAGTAGGAAGTTGAATATACAGATTTGGTGTTCAAGAGAAGGTCAAGCTGGAGATGAAATTTTAGGGGTCGTCAGCGTAGGACCATTATTTAAAATCACAGCACTGGATAAGTGAGTGTAGACTGAGAAGTGAAAAGGTCAAAGGACTGAATCTCGGGGCATTCTGAAGAAGTTTAGAGATCAGGAAAAAGATAAAGAACAACTAAAGGAAAATGTAAAGGAGGGACCAGTTGGTCCCAGGAATGTACACCATTGAAAAAAAAAAAGTATTACTTGCTAAAAGTCTAAGTAAGATAATGACTGAGCATGAACGACTGAATTAAGTAACATGGAGGTCTTTGGTTATATGTATTAGTTTCAGTCGAGTGATGGGAATGGAGTGTCTATTGGAGTGAATTTAAGAGAGTCTGGAAAGAAAGGAATTGGTAGCAGTGAGTATTGATTACTTTGGGGGCATTTTTCTATAAGAACAAACAGTGAAATAGATGGTAACTACAATGGGCTTGGGATCAAAACAATTTTTTTAAGATATAAATATTGGCCTGTTTGAATGTTGATGGGCTTGATCCAGGAAGACAGAATTTTGCTGATATAGGAGAAAGACTGCATAAGCAAGATCCTTGAGTAAGAGAGAGGGATGGGATCTTGTACTTCAGTGGAGAATCTACCCTTAAAGAGTAACAGAGAGAGTTGATAATAACAGGAGGGAAGTCCAAGTATGTAGGTTTGGATGTTGGTAGGAGAGTAGATGTGGTGGTGGGTGTTCAATGCCTTGAATTTTCCAGCAAGGTAGAAAGAAAGGACACCCTGTAAGGAAGAGAACTATTTGACCTCAACACATAAGGCAACACTTTTGGTTTTCCTTTTGCTCCCATAACAGTTTGGCACTGACTGTATTGCTACACCTGTGTGTTTGTTTGTTTGTTTGTTTGTTTTTCTCATCCACTCCAGTTTTAAATCCCTTTAACATTTTTCTAAGGAACTTGAATGTATTAGGTCTTTTGGTAGTAAATATCCTCATTGGGAAGTGCAGCAACAGAGGATCTACAGCAATATTGGAATTCAGCCATAAGTACCAGGAAACCTTCTTAAATCTCTGACTCTGCAGTCTTTTCAACAGTAGCCACTTCCAACAGAGGATGAACACAGGATACCTGGCAATGGCTGCTTAAGTTGAACATAACAAAGAAGTCAGGAAAATAACATTAGGGAAGACATTGCTGCTCAACAGGAGGTGTCCCTTCAATAAAGTTCTCTTGAGACTTCCCTGGTGGTCCAGTGGTTACGAATCTGCCTTCCAATGCAGGGGATGTGGGTTTGATCTCTGGTTGGGGAACTAAGAACCCACATGCTGCTACAGAGCAACTAAGCCCACATGCAACAACTAGAGAATTTTGCGTGCCACAATGAAGACCCAGTGCAGCCAAAAAATTTTTTTAAAAATTAAAAAAAAAGTTCTCTTTTTTTCAGTTAGTCATGTTGCCAGAAAGTATCAAAGTAGCATTATAATCTGAGACAGATGCTGTGCTGTTTTATTTATTCACACTATTAACAACGTGGGGTTTAGCTCCTCTGACCTCAGAAGTAACTTCAACTGCCAATGGAAAGTACCCAATTTTAGCATTGTTCAAAAAGTGAAGATGTAGACAAAATTCATTATTTTTTATATGCAAAATAAATTTCAGAAGCAAATACAGCCACTATTTCCTATGAAACAACCTACATAAAATAAATCTTCCCTTCCAAGTGACTGGATAGCTTGAAATAATTGTGGACATTTTTGTCCTCAATTTAAGAAAAGTATCTTTTCTGGGTGTACAAAACAGCCATTTTGATAAATGTAAAACTGAAAGATGATCTCCTATACTGTACAATTTTTTAAATTTTTCTTTAAGCTTTTTTGGAGAAGGTTATGGTCTTTGGCCCGAGATCCTTACCGCAAACCACTATTATGCTCCAAGTTCAAACAGTTTGCTTGAAGGAGAGAAATAATATGCATCCTCATTACTGACAGCTATAAAGAAATGAAATGTATCTGTTAAACTTCCCTCTTTACCTCCTAACATTTGCATATTCTTAAACGACTGGTCTAATAGCAGGAGGATGGAAAATACTCTAATTCCATCGCTATTCATTTTTGCCAGTTTTTTAGCTTAATCATTGCATATAGATGTGGATGACTGAATATGACATATAATTAAGTATTCAATCTATAGTTATTAATGACAGAGAAGGTAAAACTTGACTTATACTGGCCCATTACTTACCTTTCATCTTACACTATTGGTATTTTTTAAAAGTTCCAATAAGTAATATAAAAAAATTGAAGTTCAGAAAAAGATTTAAAGAAATTTTACACCACAGTGAGTTGAGTCAAAAGGGGAAAACACTTTACATTTACATAAAACACCGATGAATTATCAGTGACCTTTCAAACATTGTGTTTTAAATATCTACTCTGAGACTCATGGCTAAGCTATGATCAGAGAGCAGTAAACTATCTGAATGTAGCTAACTGTAATTTGAAGAAATATTTAATAATTCCATTTAGATGCTAATCTGCTATCTAGATAAATTCATCATTATTTTGATAGGCCATATCAATGTATGACTCTGGGAACCATCAGGATTAATTTTATTTATTGTGTATGTGGTGGTGTTTATTCTACATCGGTCCTAGAATATGTATTAGAGCTCTTCGCTATAAATTATGTTTGTAACACATAACCCATAATTTCAATATCTGTTTATATACCTGTTTTTAAAAATACTGGATTGACTTCAATCACCAGTATATATATGGTGTCATAAGGGTCCATTTATTTTTTTTCCCAGACAACCCGCCGGGGTGTTTTTGGCTTTGCTTTGTTTTGTTTTTCTTTCACAGATTCTCTGATGCAGTTTCTAACTTTAGTAGATTTGTTATACTTGTTGGACTACAAGTTTCTGGGAGGACTTAATCAAAAGAGAGAAGAAGAATGTCATTTCCAAATGACTTAATACAACTCTTGACAGTGTCCTATACAGTGTTTCTAAATGTTCTTAGCAAACTAATAGCAAGTGTTTTTCAATACAATGTAATTTCTCATAACAGTTCTTTTATTCTCCTTCCACATTTAGCATTTTTCCTCTCCCAATTACTTTTCTTTACCATTAGTCAATTATTCCTTTTGCTAACTCTTATTTCTCTAATCTGATTTATATAAGGCATAATGTGTTCAATAGCTCATCCCTATCTTTAGATCATCTGTCTCTTCCCATTTTTTTCATGTAGCTAATGTTCTCTTGTTCATGTTTTCATTTATATTCTATTTCTAGTACCTATCATTTGCCTTATGTTTCTTCTCTTTGCTTCTCAGTTGCTACAGAGAAGAAGGGGAGGAGAGAAAGAGAACCAACATTCTGAACTCATTCAACCAGCAGGGCACTATGTTAGGTGCTTTATATCTATTGAGCAATTTAATTTTCACAGCAAACATATGAAATATACAGTACATATCTGAATATATAATATATAAACAAGGATTAAAATCTCAGTCTCAAAAATATATCTTATCCAAACTATATATTTATTAAGCGGATAAAACAACATTCAAACTCAGGTCACATACTGGTCAGTTTGTTCATCTCACCTTGCCATTCTCCTACCACTATCACTGGGAAGAACTTAATCATAAACCATTTGTACTGGCTATTTCTGTTCCCAGCAGGGTCTGCCTGCCTGCTGAGTGCCACTAGCACCTCTCTTCCAGACATTGCTACTGCCAGGCAGGATACCCAAAGCGTACTGCTATGCCCTAATATTGTTAGAAATTCTTAGTGGAATCTTTCTTTTGGCACATAAGACTAAAACAAAAGTCCATATAGATTTGGGCCTGGAAACAAATCTGAGTGACCACTGCTATGTTAGAAACTAAGATTTTGTAGGAGTCATATGTGTTCACTTATCTCTTTTCTTATCGTGTGCTTTCTTCTAACAGACACATATCTCATTTCCATCATTTAGACTAAAAATTATTAATAACATATTATATGAAAGTTGCAGTTATAAGTCATAAAGTGGGGAAATATAGTTCTTAGCTATGATAAATCTCTAGTATATCCTGAAAAGCTACAGAAACTTAAATGCATCTAACCAACACCAATCTAGGCCCACTCTGTGTGAGAAATACACAAATAGTCTCTCTTCTCTCAGAGTTAGAAACCGATTAGGACCTTATTATTCTGTTATTTTCAAGGCGGATAAAACCCCCTTTAAGAAATCTCAAGGATAAAGCAATCAACCAAATTTTAAGAGAGTGAGTAATGCCACATGTGTGCTGCATACTATAAGTATTTGGTAGCATATTTTTTAAAATTACGTCATTGATTCCAAGCTCTGACAACTTCACAGCTGCTTTACCTGTGTCCTAATCAAAGAGCGATTAAAGCATCCTGTGTAAGAAATGTTATATCATATGATTGTCCACATGGGCTCAACTTTAAGAATCATCAGCATAATTGATAAAACAATACCAAATTTTTGCAAATACCAAATATGCAAAAATTGATGGGACAAAGACTGGTGTTAAGAGATCACAGGAATCAAAGACATTCAGATACAACTGTACTTGGAGAAAAGCATTGTGGGCAAAGAATCTGGTTCTTTCATCTGGTGTACTGGAAAGCCACAATTCACATATCTTTATACCACTTTTTCTCAACACTTTTCCTACAATTTTCTGCAAGTAAGAACTAAGCCTTTGTATTCTATGCACAAACTACAGGATATGAGCACATAGCTACTCCTTTCATCTGAAACCAATACATGTCACTACAAATGGAGCACATAGCACAAGTGATGGTGGAGATGGACAGCACTGTGGCTCCATATGTGCTCAAAGAATCGAAAATGTGTTGCTGCATTATTAAATTTGCGAGACATTTCTCACACATTTTTCAAACAACTTTTCAGGTATTATCTTGTGAAATAAGTATCCAAAAAATGTCTCATCATACCTACAGTTTGGACTGTCAGAACTAGCTGTGCCTACTAGAATGGATGCCAGGTTATGGGAACTGAGAGAGAGGATGAGGTCACTGCCAACCTCTCAGAGAATGCCCCAGATTGGAGGGGAATGGTAGGGCATGGGAACACATCCTGATGTAGGAGAGAATCAAGGTGCTTTAGCTCCATCCTGGTAGAATTTATGAGGAATAATATTGAATGGGACACTGTGATGATGTCAGCGTATCACTCAAATATCCTCATATCTAGATACAAAAAACTTTCATAGGTCCATTAACTTCTTCATTAATAATGTCATTCATTTATTCATTCACACACTCATTTCTATTGTGAATTCATTGTACTCAGTAGATCACAAAACAAACTATACAGTTACCCAAGCTAAAAACCTAGGTACCATTCCTGATTCCTTTCCTTCCCTCACCTTTCCCTTGCATTCAATTTTCCAGTTTCTACGTCTGCTCACTTCAAATATCACCACCTCCTCAAGGGACCTTCAGTCATCACCCTGACCTAGAATAGCCTCTCACTCTCAATTTATTTCCATTACATCTCTTTGTTTATATATTTCCTTCTAATTTTTATCACCATCTGTATCATGTTTGTTCTTGTTCATGTCTATATTCCCCAAAGTGACCTAAACACAACTTTAAGTATTATGGCTAATGCATACATATTTATTTACTGAATATTTTCACTAGATGTCCCAAATTTTCAAGTTCTTTAAGAAAGGGCTTTAAGAAAAGCCCCGGACCAGATGGATTCACAGGCGAATTCTATCAAATACTTAGAGAAGAGCTAACACTTATCCTTTTCAAACTCTTCCAAAACATAGCAAGGGAGGAACACTCCCAAACTCAGTCTACGAGGCCACCATCACCCTGATACCAAAACCAGACAAAGATGTCACAAAGAAAGAAAACTACATGCCAATGTCACTGATGAACGTAGATGCAAAAATCCTCAACAAAATACAAGCAAACAGAATGCAACAGCACATTAAAAGGATCATACACCATGATCAAGTGGGGTTTATCCCAGGAATGCAAGGATTCTTCAGTATATGCAAATCAATCAACATGATACACCATATTAACAAATTGAAGGAGAAAAACCATATGATCATCTCAATAGATGCAGAGAAAGCTTTTGACAAAATTCAACACCCATTTATGATAAAAACCCTGCAGAAAGTAGGCATAGAGGGAACTTTCCTCAACATAATAAAGGCCATATATGACAAGCCCACAGCCAACATCATCCTCAATGGTGAAATACTGAAATAATTCCCACTAAGATCAGGAACAAGACAAGGTTGCCCACTCTCACCACTCTTATTCAACATAGTTTTGGAAGTTTTAGCCACAGCAATCAGAGAAGAAAAAGAAATAAAAGGAATCCAAATTGGAAGAGAAGCAGTAAAGCTGTCACTGTTTGCAGATGACATGATACTCTACATAGAGAATCCTAAAGATGCTACCAGAAAACTACTAGAGCTAATCAATGAATTTGGTAAAGTAGCAGGATACAAAATTAATGCACAGAAATCTCTGGCATTCCTATACACCAATGATGAAAAACCTGAAAGTGAAATTAGGAAAACACTCCCATTTACCATTGCAACGAAAAGAATAAAACATCTAGGAATAAACCTACCTAAGGAGACAAAAGACCTGTATACAGAAAATTATAAGACACTGATGAAAGCAATTAAAGAGGATACAAATAGATGGACAGATATACATTGTTCTTCGATTGGAAGAATTAAAATTGTGAAAATGACTCTACTACCCAAAGCAATCTACAGATTCAATGCATTCCCTATCAAACTACCACTGGCATTTTTCACAGAACTAGAACAAAAAATTTCACAATTTATATGGAAACACAAAAGACTCTGAATAGCCAAAGCAATCTTGAGAAAGAAAAACGGAGCTCGAGGAATCAGGCTCCCAGGCTTCAGACTATACTACAAAGTGACAGTAATTAAGACAGTTTGGTACGGGCACAAAAACAGAAATATAGATCAATGGAACAGGATAGAAAGCCCAGAGATAAACCCACGCACATATGGTCAACTTATCTTTGATAAAGGAAGCAAGAATATACAGTGGAGAAAAGACAGCCTCTCCAATAAGTGGTGCTGGGAACACTGGACAGCTACATGTAAAAGAATGAAATTAGAACACTCCCTAACACCAAACACAAAAATAAACTCAAAATGGATTAAAGACCTAAATGTAAGGCCAGACACTATCAAACTCTCAGAGGAAAACATAGGCAGAACACTCTATGACATAAATCACAGCAAGATCCTTTTTAACCAAACCTCCTAGAGAAATGGAAATAAAAACAAAAATAAACAAATGGGACCTAATGAAACTTCAAAGCTTTTGCACAGCAAAGGAAACCATAAACAAGACAAAAAGACAAGCCTCAGAATGGGAGAAAATATTTGCAAATGAAGCAACTGACAAAGGATTAATCTCCAAAACATACAAGCAACTCATGCAGTTCAATATCCAAAAAACCAACAACCCAATCCAAAAATGGGCAGAAGACCTAAATAGACATTTCTCCAAAGAAGATATACAGATTGCCAACAAACACATGAAAGAATGCTTAACATCATTAATCATTAGAGAAATGCAAGTCAAAACTACAATGACATATCATCTCACACCAGTCAGAAGGACCATCATCAAAAAATCTACAAACAATATATGCTGGAGAGGGTGTGGAGAAAAGGGAACACTCATGCACTGTTGGTGGGAATGTAAATTGATACAGTCACTATGGAGAACAGTATGGAGGTTCCTTAAAAAGCTAAAAATAGAACTACCATATGACCCAGCAATCCCACTACTGGGCATATACCCTGAGAAAACCATAACTCAAAAAGAGTCATGTACCAAAATGTTCATTGCAGCTCTATTTACAATAGCCAGGACATGGAAGCAACCTAAGTGTCCATCAACAGATGAATGGATAAAGAAGATGTGGCACATATATGCAATGAAATATTACTCAGCCATAAAAAGAAACAAAATTGAGTTATTTGTAGTGAGGTGGATGGACCTAGAGTCTGTCATACAAAGTGAAGTAAGTCAGAAAGAGAAAAATAAATACTGTATGCTAACACATATATATGGAATGTAAGAAAAAAAAAAGGTCATGAAGAACCTAGGGGCAAGGCGGGAATAAAGACACAGACCTACTAGAGAATGGACTTGAGGATATGGGGAGGGGGAAGGGTAAGCTGTGACAAAGTGAGAGAGTGGCATGGACATATATACACTACCAAACGCCTAAAATAGCTTGTGGGAAGCAGCCGCATGGCACAGGGAGATCAGCTCAGTGCTTTGTGACCACCTAGAGGGGTGTGATAGGGAGGGTGGGAGGGAAGAGATATGGGAACATATGTATATGTATAACTGATTCACTTTGTTATAAAGCAGAAACTGACATACCATTGTAAAGCAATTATACTCTAATAAAGATGTTAAAAAAAAAAAAGAAGAAAGGGCTTTAAGGCTGAAATGTTCATTTGGGAGACAAATAAATATGAATAAACCTCTTGAGGGGTAAGTCCTCTGCCTCCTCTGTAGGTACAATGCTTGAGTCAATGTACACAGAGTTGATACCATATCAGATCCCAGTAGCTATGCCTCATTTATTTTTTAATTATAGTAGCAAAGTCAGTAGCAATTGCATATGGAAATACAACCTTATGAATTTAGAGGGTTACCTATGATGGGAGAGGTGAAAGTTAATGGCAATCAAGGAGAAATCATAAACAATCAAGACCCTACTGGGGAAAAACAGGCCTAAAAGTTCATAATGATTTCACTAGATGGGGACTTAGAGGAAAAGGCATTTTACCTCCCTGTGATCTAAACAAGTAAGAGCTATACTTGTGCATAGTCATTTATTCAACAAATTTTTTTTCGAATTTATATATTATTTATTATTATATGTCCAGAATTTCGGTGATATCATGAGGCATAATTCCTGCCCTGAAGGAATGCATAACTTTGCTTATCATCTGCATTTTCCTTTGCTCAGTTTTCAGTTAATTATAATGGCTAGCATTAGTAAAGGATGTTGATTTTACCTATGTTACAACCTATGAAGAGACTATATCATCTGTCAATTGAAAGCCTTGTTTCTAACAAAAGAAAATTCCTGACAGATTGTTACATACTTGTATAATATAGAATATTTAAAGTAAAATTTATACACATCTAATTGGAGCCTTAATTTTTACATAGGTCTCTCTAGTGTATTTCAAAATGATAAAAACCTTAGAAATACAGTTGTACATATACATAATAACTCAGCTTCCAATTTGTTCAGACTCAAAGGACAATTATAATTACCAACTCTGAAGTGGAAAACAGACATCTGCTAGTCTAATAGGATGAGATAGTGCTTCTAAACTTTTAATGTGCAATAGATCAGCTCAGGATCTTATTAAAAGGCAGACTCAGTAGGGCTGGAGTATGGCCTGAGACTCTGAATTTCTTATAAGCTCCAAGATTATGTCCGTGCTGCTGCGACAGGACCACACGGTGGCTTGATATTTGGGTAATGACTACTGATTTGGAAACTAAGAAGTTCAGAAGTGGGAACTCTTTTTGCTTATCTGGATAAAATAATTGCTAAATCCTATTGAAATATGTTAAGAAAGAAGGGAATACAAACCAACCAACCAACCAACAACAATAAAAAACTGTGGTGGATCCGCTCTTATAGGAGAGACCTCCTTTCCATGACAAGAAAAGTGTCACAGATTAGCTTGTATCCAGAAAATAAATGCTTTTGCCAATTCACCTTGTGACTTATTTGAGTGGTTTCCCTATAGATCTTCTACTTGGCTTTTAATTTTTTTAAGGAAATTTGATCAGCATCAGAGACACAGAAAGCCCAGAAATGTATCAAAGCAACCTGAGCAGATCATAGTTCTCACTGAACAGCTGCTTCTCCTGCAGAAGCACAGTCACTTCTCTTCCCAAGTTTGTGTATGTTGTCACTCAGCTTTCCCACCAGAGGGGTTTTGTTAAAAGATCCCTGTTTAATGTCAAATCTCCTGTGACAATATAGAAAGGGATACATTACTAAAACAGAGAAAAATAGACTGCTAGTGAACTTGGCTGCATTTTAACACTAAGAGAACTCAGAGTATTAGTATTCTGTTTTCATGAAGTTGTAGGGGGGTAAATTCTCTGTCCAGAACTAATAACTGCTCATCTGTTAATTGAAATATATAAACATGTATATTCCTTGGATTTGGGGATCCATTCATTCTGCTTCAGAAGCCATAGATATGCTGTGACTCAAGCACTATCCTCACAGTGCAAAGTTAATGGGGTTTGAAATATGATTTGACAAGAGATTTCTGGTTTGTTTTTTGCCTCACTCTGAGATGATCAGATTCCTCCTCAGAGAGAAAAATGTGACAACCCAAGAGATCCTGAGTGAAATCAGCCTCTTTGTAAAAAATCCTCTTCTATTAAGGGCCATGTTTCTATGTCCTCCGGGGCCATTCTTGTGCTCTTACAATTTTTTACTCACTGTTTTAATAACGTTATTAGGGGACAAAAGCACACAGAGGTGTTGCCTATGAACTCACAAGGACTATCATGGTTTAAAGGTATTCAGAGTACTTACTAGGATTCTCAACTTGTCCATTTTACTTTAAAAGGATCTCTCAGACTAAAGGCAAGAATTCTAGGCAGAGAACCAACACCTTAAGTTCCCATTTATTACGTCATTTTATTAATTGATAAGAGGAAAAAATCCTTCCAATTTGCTATCCTGAAGAGTATTTTCAGATTTTTCTCTTACCTGGTAAAGACTTTATTTCGCAAAGCTCAAAAATAGTGCTTATATCATATTTCTTTGCTTTCTCCAGCAAACCAAATGACATCTTCCTACTTAAAACAGCAACTAAGGAAATATTTATGCCTTCCATCCAAGAATGTAAAATGTTTCCACATGTTAACCATGTATTTATCAAAAACTCCTCTAATGAAAAAATAATAATAATAATAAATAAATTTTAAAAAGGATTATCCCACTTTTAGGCATTAGAGGACTAAGGTATGTAATTGCCCAAAGTTGTAGAGGTGAATCAGTATCAACTTGAGGCAAAACACAATGCCTGACTCACAGTCTGTTTCAAAAATATTTATTTCCTAGATTATTTGTGAACTGACTTGAGCCCAAAATTCATGCCTTGATAGTCTTTTTCTTGTTGTTAATTTATCTCACTCTTACTTAGGAAGGATTGTATTTCCTAGATGCCATTAGATTCTAAAGAGGCTTAGGTTTCTAAGCCTCAGGCTATGTCTCATTTAGACTTTTCTTTCAGAAAGCCTCTCTTTCCATGTGTACTTTCATCTTAATCCATGGGTTTATATATAGCTGTAATGGAATTTCACATTTTCCCACAATTTCTCTCCTCCATTTGTTGCAAGTTAGGGTTGCTAGGTCATAATGGGATAAATGTGACCTTTTTAATGCTATTTTTAATACCAAAATACTTTCCTGTCTTGATAGAGTATGGTCAAAAGCTCATGCTTATTGGAAATATCTAATGCAAATTTGTATATGAATTCTGTTGCTGATTAGATATAATCTTTCTAAAGAACAATTCAGGTGATTGACTTAATTTAATTCATTACCAGTTTGGGGAGTCTTTTCTGCTTAGGACCATTAATATTATTAAATATTAAGATTAGAATATTTATTTAGACTACTGCAAATATTTCAGGATAATATAAAATGAGATACTGGAACTTAACTTGCTTTGTTGACTAAACTAGAGAATATCCATTTTGATGGAAATGTACTGTGCTGTGGAGAAAAAAAAAACGGACCTTAGCTCCAATCAAAACATTTCTGTTAATCAACTTATGGAACTGGTGAAAGTTAACAAACTTTTTATTTTTCTACTTTACATGTTAAATTTAGACTTAGAGAAAACTTGCAAAAATAGTACAGATGATTCCTGTATATTCCCCATTCTTCTTTTTCTAATGCAAGCACCACATGTAACCATAATACAATTTTAAAAAACAGGAAATATTGGTACAATATTATTAACTACATTGCAGATTTTAATCAAATTCCACCAGTTTTTTACTAGGTCTTTTTTTCCCATTACGTTTTTCCATGTCTTCTTTTTACTCAAGAAACCTATCTTAACCCCACACTGCATTTAGTTGTTATTTCTCTTTGCTCCTCTCCAATGTGTGACTTTGCTTTCTTATTCCTTTTCTTTCACAATCTTGGCATTTTGGAAGAGTACTCATTATTTATTTTGTACGGTGTTCCTCAAGTTAGGTTTGTCTGATATTTTGTCGTAACTAAAATCAGGTCATAATTTTTAGGGGTGCAAAAACACCACAGAAATGATGCTGAGTCCCATTTATTCCATTCTTAAAGAAAGGTAAATTAAAATAAAGCTTTTTGATATATCTATCTTCTACTATTTTATTCTGCTTTGCTGTTTTTACTTGTTTGTATTGTTAAAATACGTCTTCATTGGAATAGAAAATGACATTTAAGGAAAAAATATTTTAATATTCTTATTTCCTTCTGGTGAAGAAACACTACTTAATTATTCAACTTCACCTATGCTTAACACACCCTAGGCAATTTTTTTAAACACTAAAATGATGGGGTTTTTCAAGAAACTCAGCTTTTAAGAAAACACATCCAGTGATTTTAGGAGCCATGTCATAAAAGAAAGTTACCTTAGTTCACCTAAACTGTAGCATGACTATATAGTATCTTTCCTTTTTCAATAGCCTATTATGCTTTATAGGCTTCTTCTAAATATTTGCTGTGTATACCATTTCTATTTTTAAATGGATCTTTTGGCCATTGTCAGCTTGGTCTTATATCCCTTTATTTAGCATATTTGAAATGAGTATTATTTACTATCATAATATATCTCAACAAATACATTACCTTTTGGAGAGAGATACAGATATTGTTAGCATTCCATTAGGCAAGAATTGTTAATAACTAACAATAATTGAACATGAAGAAATTTTCAGCAGTTATGAATAACACCTATAATTATAGGCATTACAAATGCTTGCAATATAAATAATGCCTAAATAATTTTCAAAGTCTACATAGAAATCCAAAAAGCTCCAAACATCTGTGTCTAAATTTAAGAGAATAAATATTCTATTTTGAGTGGAAGGAGAACCTCAAACACCTGCAAAAGATTTCAGGAAAATGTAGGGTGTTTCTGAATCTGTTCTTGCTTGCTATTCTCACTCATTCTTTCCCCTCCCTCTCCCTCCCTTCCTTCCTTCTCTCCTCTCCAGTTTTACTGAAAAAGATATTACAGACAATTATAATACAGAAAGTGTGATAATAGAGTTATGCAGAAGATACTATAGAAACATTAAAAAAGGAATATTTTACCTGAAACCCTGAGCTGACTGTCACTGCTGAATATTAAGGCGAAAGAAGTCTATAACAGGGATGAAGAGAGTAACTTTTATAGAATTCTTCATTGAAACTTGTAGACGAACGCTTACTCTTTGGGGCATGGCAAACTTCCAGCATTCATATACACAACTGATTACAGCAAAAAGTGTTATGGCCAATCTTTACCTACACTGCATGTGTGTTAACCAGAAGTAGCAGGATGATTTGATTATGTAACCCATTTACAAACTACATCCATCCTGGCTTTACTATAAAAGTGATCTGCCTGCTTATTAATAGTATTGATAGCTATCTATTTATTTTAACACAACTATGTGACATAAAGCTGAAAACTTTAAGTACATTATCTCAATTAATTCTCACAAAACCACAATGAGATGAATATCATTATGATGGCAGTTTTACAGAAGAGGGATTGAACTTGGAGAGTTAGGGGAAACTTCCCAGAGTTGCACATCATTAAAGCCTCAGAGTTGATATTTGAGTGAAGATAATCTGACGACAAAGATTGTATTCATAATAAACATAAGTTAAAGATACCTTTTCTTCACCAAAAAAGCAACTGTATTTACGATGGGTACAATCATGGTACCTAAACTCATGAGTTTTGGGGTTTACCAGATTCAAAATTTCTAAATTTTGGGCTTGGTAGGGGAAAGATAACTTTAAAAATCAGACATTTTTGTTAGTTTCTTCAGGCAAATTAAAGATAAAAAGCAATGTGGAGAAATGGAGAAAGAAAGGCATTTGTATGCAAATCAAAACCATAGTGAGGTATCACCTCACACCAGTCAGAATGGCTATCATCAAAAAGTCTACAAATAATAAGTTCTGGAGGGTATGTGGAGAAAAGGGAACCCTCCTACACTGTTGGTGGGAATGTAAATTGGTGCAGTTCACTATGGAAAACAGTATGGAGCTTCCTTAAAAAAACTAAAGATAGAGCTACCGTGTGATCCAGATAGCCCATGCCTGGGCATCAATCTGGAAAAGACGAAAAGTGTAATTCGAAAAGATACATGCACCCCAATGTTCATATCAGCACTATTTACAATAGCCAAGACATGGAAACAACCCAAGTGACCACCAACAGATAGTTGGTTTAAGAAGGTGTGATACACACACACACACACTGATACAATGGGATATTATTCAGACATAATGAAATAATGCCATTTGCAGCAAAATAGATACACCTAGAGAATATCATACTAAGTGAAGTAAGTCAGATGGAGAAAGATAAATATTATATATCACTTATATGTGGAATCTAAAAAATAATACAAATGAATCTATATATAAAACAGACACAGACTCACAGACATAAAAAGCAAACTTATGGTTACCAAAGGAGAAACAGAAGGGAGAGGGATAAATTAGGAGTATGGAATTAACAGATACAAACTACTATACATAAAATAGCTAAGCAACAAGGATTTACTGTATAGCACAGGGAACTATAATCAATATCTTGTAATAACCTATACTGGAAAATAATCTGAAAAGTATACATTTCTATATAACAATCACTTTGCTGAATACCTGAACCTAACAAAATACTGTAAATCAACTAAACTTCAATAAAAAAAGAACAGAAAAGCATTTGTAAGAAATAAAAAGGAGAAATAAATTTGCATTAGAGAATTCAAAAGTCAAAATCTCACTTCAGCCTCACTGACTTACTTCCCATTTTTTAAGCTCTCAAAATGCAGGCTGTTCAGGATTTTGTCTCTGTAATTTTAGGAGAAGCTCAGAGAAGATGATTAACTCTCACAATGATAATTAATAGAGGATCACTCAATTTTGATGTATGTGTATGATTTTCATGTGAAAGCATGAAATCACAGTGTTTCATCAACAAATACTTAAGTATTACAGTGAAATTTTCTCTTTGCCCAGAATGCGAGGATATAAAGTAAAGCCATACATCCTCAGCACCAGCTTGTTCTTGTCACCAGGTTCACAGACGGTTACAGGGTTCCTTACTCCTTCTCATTGGGAGAAGACTGCATTTCCATTATTTGCATACATTATCTGTATTAGTGAGAAAGGAATGGCCTGAACTTCTCGAAAGTAGGTGAACAGCTTCTTTGAAAAGATAATTCAGGATTCATGACACACTTAAACCCCAGGCTTTCTACCTGGTCCTGCAAGTTGAAAGACCTTTACATTTTGAAGAACTATTTTTTTGCTAGGAGTCCATCCAAATGATCTAATATCCTGTGCCCTTAGATCAAACACATATGGAACAATATTAAAACTTTCTTGGGAAAAACCCTTAAGGAGAAATAAATTGATTAAAACTGCAATAAATAAAGATTGTTACAGTTAGAAATAGTTGATATACTCATTTCTTGGGTCTCATGTCAAATCTAAACTTTGCTGTAATTCTCTATCTTAAGGCTTTATTCAGCCTATAGGTTGCCTTCACATCTAAAAGTCATTGCACATTTATTGATTACCTACTCCATGACTTTGCTATACAGGGATTAAAAAGATAAGTGAAATATGATATCTACCAGCACAAAGCTTACAATCCGGTAATGGTAGGAATAATAAGATAGATACACAAAATACAAAGCAAAGAAGGTAAATGGCTTAAGAAAAATCCAAGTAAAGAATAATCCAGATATATAGAGAGACAGAGGCAAAGAGATAAAATAAGTCTGGGGTAGCTGTAAGAAACTTCCTGAATGAGGAGGTGTTTAAGATTAATTTTAAGGGACTTTGACAAGTAAGAAAGAAAGGAAGGAAGGAAGGGATTTTAGAGAGCAGGAAGGGAAGGGAGAAAAGTGAGAAAGTACAGAATACAGGTATGTTCACATCCTTTGAAGAGTAGAGAGCATAGGTCAGATAGGTGATAAAATTAAAAAGGCATTAGTAATCATTTATAGGACTTGGTAGCTGATAGTGTAGAAGGAAAAACTAAAAATAAATTTGTGATTTAAAACCTACGTGTGTAAAGGTGGTTTTATTTAAAGAAAGAAGCAAGATAGGATAATGTGATGATTTTAGGAGCAGGGAAGTGATATATGCTTTTATGAAAATGTTGAGATTAAAGTACCTCCTTGAACATTTGGCTTCTGAATTATGATTTAGACCTTAAAAAAGACTGTAAAGAGTATAAGAGTTGGAGTTATAAGACTTGGTATCAAATCGTGGATCTTCTAATTTGTATGTCCTTAGATGTGTCACAAGCTCTTTGAGCATCATTTTATTCACTGTTAGAAATGGAGATTAAAAGTGTTTTGCAATCTACAAAATTCAACAAATCCAAGATGTTCCTGTTGTCTGCATAAACGTAATAGTTGAAGCTATTATTAAAAGGACAGCCTATAAGAGGTCTGAAGAGGGGTTAGTGCAACTGCCATGTTTGATAAATTAAAAAAGGAATTCTAACCATCACATGTAATTTTGTTTGTTGATACCTGACTTTATAGTTTTATGACACACATATGCATACCTGCACAATACATTGCTTGACTTTACTTGATTCTGAACTTTTGAAAAAGGGTGCCATATACTATGTAGTCTTCTAAGACTTGCTTTATTCACTTCAGATTATGATGCTAAGATTCATCCATGATTTTTAATTACAGATAATTTTTTATTGCTACATGGTATTCCATTTTACGAAAATTCCATAATGTAGTCATCCATTTCACTGTTTATAGACATTTTTGTTGTTTCCAAGTTTTTTTCTTTTTGCTACTATAAACAGTGACACAATTAATATTTTTGTTATGTCTTCCAGCACATACATGCAAGAATCATATGTCCAGGTATGTTCAACTCTAGAAAACAATGTTAAATTGATTTCTAAAATAGTTTTATCATTTTAAACTCTTACCAGCAACGTGTAAAAGATCCATATCCTCTCCAAACCACGGTTCCATCAAATTTCTTAAATTCCACTGATGAGTGATGAATAATAGTATCTCACTGTGTTCTTTTATTGACGTTTTTCCAATTACTAGTAAAGTTTGGTGACTCTTCATATTTTTATTAGCTATATACATCTTTTGTTACATGTCTATTAATATTTTTGACCATTTTTATTGTTAACATTTTCCTATTTTAATGTATGGGATCTCCCTATGCATACTTCCTTATAGTCTTTGCTGACTATAAGAATTTCAAGTAACTTTTGATACCCTCTTCACTGTCTTTCAAGTGCCTTTTGAGAAACAAATGTTTAATTTAATTTGCACACCATCTGTTGGTTCTTTTTTTTTTAATTTTTGTGCTTTTCAGTCATACTGACCGAACATCAGAAAGACATGTACCTGTATTTTCTTCTGAAACTTTTAAAGTTTAGTTTTTGCTCTTTAAAAATTTAAATCCATACAAAGCTAATTTTTGTATACTGTGTGAGGTAGAAAACCAATCTTATTTTTTTCTTTATTAATGAACCATCTCTAGCTCTATTTATTGAATATTTCTTCTCTTTTTCAGTGATCTGTCCAAGTACCTCAGTCATCCATCGTAGCTCAGCCTAAAGCTGAGTCTTTCCTTGGATCTCTCTTTTGTTCCTGTTGTTGATTTTGTCTTCTCCTCACAGCAGCATCATTCTGTCTTAACTGAAGTATGACATGTAGGGCAATTCCTCCCTCCTTATTCTTTCTTTTAAATTAACGCATATGAACCTATTTTGTACTGGTATTATTCAAACATTTCACAAATATTAACTCATTTAATACTCAAAACAACCTTATAAGGTAGGTACTTTGTTCCAATTTTACAGATGAGGAAATTGAGGCATAGAGAAGTTAAGTAACATTTTTAAAGTCACACAGTGAGTAGGTGCCTAAGTTGGGATTGTAAACCAGGCAGTCTGGCTCCAGAGTCCATTATTATCATTAATCATAGTATATTAATGATATCATTAGATTATCATTATCATCATTTTCAAATGATATAAGAACATGAGAGATATTCAGTGTTAGCTCAGCATTGTAGGGAAGTAGGATAACAACATATTTTGCAAAGGTCTTTTCAGAATTTGACTGAGATCACTTACACATTTCATGTGTTTGAGGGGAATCAATGGAAAAGACAGTTTTGTTCAGATAATGCATTTATCTAAGTATGATCCTGAATCTGGGCATGCTAAAAATATTTGGGGGCTCCTTTTAACACCTGAGTCATAAAATGCAGTGTTTACTATGGAACTGGACTCCCTGTTTCAAAACATACTTGTGGGAATTCACTATAAGTACAACAGAAAATTGAGAAAATCAGTAAGTGTTTTCTGAAATATATATCCACATTATCAGTGGGTAGCTTTGCTGACAGACTAGAATATTCTGGAAACGTATGACATTCACTCCCCATCTGTTGTCTCCCGACATTGTTTAACCATCAAGTAACAGAATGAACAGCATGAGTTGGTCTCATCTCACCCTTCATTTGCCATGAAATCACGCCTGTAAATAGACACCCAAAAAGGAACTTCCAGTCCCAGGATGACATTCTTACCTGCACGTGGCTTTAGGTGATTCAGCTCTGCCAGGGATGCTGTGAGAGCCAGCCACAGTACCTCTGTTCTCATCCACAGAGTACATTGTCAGTCCTGGAACTGGCACAGCTCACTGCAAAGCAGAGAAAATTTTATGCTTATTTCACAAAACTTTTCCCGTTGTCTGACTTTCATTAGATCCCAGAGCCATTTTCCCTCTTGGGAACACATTTTAAAAATTGGTAGAAGCCAATGAGAAAATGATTCGAATAATAGAGAAGCCACCGCAATGAGAAGCCCGCTCACTGCAACTAGAGAAAGCCAGTGAGCAGCAACGAAGACCCAACACGGCCAAAAATAAAAAAATTAAAATTTCCAAAAAATTTATGAAAAAAAAAAGATACTCTCTTTTTACCTTTTCTTCTTAGGATATGTCTGTTTCATAAAGCACCTATATCATCTGCTGAAAAGACTGTCTTCATGTATCTCACTAAAATATGTTCTGTGTCTTGGCCAAAATCTCGAAGCTATTTGTCTCAGTGAGTTGAAATACTGATATTCAGATTACAGGACACAGATACTCAGAATACTTAGTCTGTAATATCCAGATATGAGTTTACATCATTCATAAGTCCTACCTTGAATTTCAGGTACATTTTTTTTTTTTTTTTTTTTTGCGGTACGCGGGCCTCTCACTGCTGTGGCCTCTCCCATTGCGGAGCACAGGCTCCAGACGCGCAGGCTCAGCGGCCATGGTTCACGGGCCCAGCCGCTCTGCGGCATGTGGGATCTTCCCGGACCGGGGCACGAACCCACGTCCCCTCCATTGGCAGGCGGACTCTCAACCACTGCACCACCAGGGAAGCCCTCAGGTACATTTTAACAATTACATGACACTTTATATTCTAAGCATTTTCAAATTTATTATCATCTTTAATAATCACAATAACTGTGTATATGTATGCTTGAGTACACAGAGAAGATAGATATAACTGTCTTCTGTTCTAGATGAGTAAACTGAGGTTCAGGGAGGTTTTGTGATTTACCTAAAGTTACTCTGTCGGTAAGAGACATATTAACAATTTAAATCCAGATTTTCTCACTCCAAGTCTATGACCTCCTCCTCTACTTTCTAACCTCCCTCCTACTGCGATATCGATAATAAAGAATAGCAGATGAACTTGTCTTTACCTTTCTAAAATGCATGATCTTGCCCACTGGTGTTTTCTCAATTAAAGAAATACATTTCCTTAGCTATTGGCTGTGTCCACTTTCTTAGAATTCAGGTGTTAACATTTAGATCATTGTTAGCTCCTTTCCCAACCTTTGCTTCACAACATGGCAAAGCGCCAAGGTTTGAGTTAATGACTTGAAAGTGTGATGTCAGTGGCTCTATGGAAGAAGGGGTAAAAAGTAGTTGGACTGAACAAGATTAGTCACTGTTTTACAAAGTCATCTTTTAAAAGCAGGAATCCTGGCCCCCTAATATGAAAACTAAGTGAGAATTTAGATTTTAATTATAGACTTCTTCAAAGTTTACTCTTTGTGTTAACCCAATAGGAAGCAGCTTTTTATAGATACCAATTAATTCACTTTTTTTAACACTCCAAACTGAACAATCACTTTCATGACTTTTTTTTTGTATTATTAAAAGAAGTTTCCTTTTGAGCTACTGCTATAATAAACAAGGTAATGCTTCAATTGAATTGAAAGTTATAGAACAATCTAAACCCCCTGGGCTCAGGGCTCAAGAAACTTAACTTACTGTGAATAGTGACTGTCAGAGTGACACAGAGGAATAAACAAAGAATAGGTAACCATGGAGCCTAGAGCACCAGCAATTCCATTTGTCTTGACCTAGAAATTGATACATAATGGTCTGGAAGTCATCTGCAGAGGTTCCAATCCCAGTTGTTCTACGAATCACTGTCTAACCTTTTAAAGGACATGCTTTCCTCTGGGCCTTGGTTTCCTTCATCTGTAAAGTGAAAATTGATACATAAGGGGACTCTAAGATCCCTTGCAGTGTTAATATTTTAAGATCCCAAATGCTTATGAAGAGAGAAATTTCAAAAGATCTCAGTAATAAACAAATGGGACCTAATCAAACTTACAAGCTTTTTACAGCAAAGGAAACCATAAACAAAATGAAAAGACAATCTACAGAATGGGAAAAAAATATTTGCAAATGATGTGACTGACAAGGGCTTAATTTCCAAAATATACAAACAGCTCACACAACTCAACAACAAAAGAAACAAACAACCCAGTCGAAAAATGGGCAGAAGACCTAAATAGACATTTCTCCAAAGAAGAAATACAGGTGTCTAATAGGTACATGCAAAGATGCTCAACATCGCTAATTATGAGAGAAATGCAAATCAAAACTACAGTGAGATACCACTTCACGCTGGTCAGAGTGGCCAGCATTAAAAAGTCCACAAATAACAAGCACTGTAGAGGGTGTAGAGAAAAGGGAACCCTCCTACGCTGTTGGTGGGAATGTAAGTTGCTGCAGCCACTGTGGAAAACAGTACGGATGTTCCTCAGAAAACCAAAAATAGAATTACGATATGATCCAGCAATCCCACTCCTGGGCATAGATCTAGACAAAACTATAATTCAAAAAGGTACATGCACCCCTATGTTCACAGCAGCACTATTCACAATAGCCAAGACATGGAAACAACCTAAATGTCCATCAACAGAGGAATGGATAAAGAAGATGTGATACATATATACAATGGAATATACTCAGCCATAAAAAAGAACAAAATAACGCCACTTGCAGCAACACAGATGCAACTAGAGATTATCATACTATGTGAAGTAAGTCAGAAAGAGAAAGACAAATACCATATGATATCACTTATATGTTGTATCTAAAATATGACATAAATGAAACTGTCTATGAAACAGAAACAGAATCACAGACATAGAGAACAGACCAGTGATTGCCAAGGGGGAGAGCTGCCAAGCAGATGTAAACTTTTATATAGAGAATGAATAAACAACAAGGTCCTACTGTATAGCACAGATGACTATATTCAATATCCTATGATAAACCATAATGGAAAAGAATATTTATAAAAGAGAATGTATATGTATATATAACTGAATCACTTTGCTCTACAGCAGAAATTAACACAACACTGTAATTTGACTATACTTCAATTTTTAAAAAATATTAATTAAAAAAATAAAATAAAAAGATCTCAGTAGTGATTAAACAAGGTGGAAAAAATAGTATCATGGAAGCTGCAAGTATACAACTGCAGATGTGAAGCCCTTTAAAAATTTATTTTTCCCCATGAGTAGGGCTGGTGTTGCTAAGGGAGTATTTGTCAGACTCTAGGCATCATTTCATTTTGATTAAATGTTTGTGATGGGGGCTCCCCTGGTGGCACAGTGGTTAAGAATTGCCTGCTAATGAAGGGGACACGGGTTCAAACCCTGGTCCGCGAAGATCCCACATGCCGTGGAGCAACAAAGTCCGTGCGCCACAACTACTGAGCCTGCGCTCTAAAGCCCATGCTCCGCAACAAGAGAGGGAATCCCACACCTCTATCTCTTGTTTATATAAATGTTAGGGCATTTTACAGTATACTTATAACCATAAGTGTTACATAAATATACTGATGTTACTATGATGATTTAACAGTGGTGTGTGTGCATGTACGTATATTGTGTGTGTGTGCACGCTCACACAAAGACTTATGTCTGTTAGGAAGGAGAAGACAATGAAGAAAGAAATAAAGGAACTGAAGAAGTCTAAACTGGTATATAATTATATTGAATGTGTTAAAGGAAGTGATCTTTTAAAATAATAAGTTGTGTACTGGATGAAAAGGCTGTAATTAATCTGCATTTGGATTTACTTCCATTTAGCAGTAGAGAATAGTACATCATGATCTGTGTGTGAAAGAAAGGCATATAGTGTGAAAATCTTATACTGCATAGTAGAGAAAAGGGAAAAAAAGAAGTTATTGGTGCACTGTAGAGTTAAACTGAATTATTTACAGTCTAAAGCAATTTACATATCAGAAATGCAGGTATGTATTCAGAGCAAATTCATAAATTAGACCTGATCTGACAAGGAAAACAAATAAACATAAAACTTGTATCCAAATACAAAAGCCTGGTCTGTTTTAGAATGAAGAACTCTTCAGTTGTGGAAGGAATTATAATAAATGTACTTGCATCATTGCAACAAATAGCATTATTACAAACACAGGAGTTAAAACACTTAAACATAATAGAAAAATAATGCTATTTATAGTTAATATTCAAGGGCAGGCAGTTATCCAAGTTAGCAAATATATTTACCACTCGTGAAAAATTCTGCCTGAAGAAAGCAGTTCTTTTCTGATATGAGGTTTCCTGAGTCAGTGTTTCTCCAAGCAGCATCAGTACCACCTGGTAACTTCTTAGAAATGCAAATTATGACCCCACCCCAGACCAACTGAATCAGAAAATTGGGGGGAAAGCCCACCTTCCACGTGATTCTCATGCACATGAAAATCTGAGAGGAAACAGCTTAGTAATACAGTAGAGAAATTGGATAATAACTCTATTCTGTCATCATGAAACCAGGACGTACTAGATTTCATACTAATATTTCTTAACAACCTTCAAAAGATGCTACTGAAATCGCTAGACAGATAAAGATATTTCTTTAGATTTCCAAAGTTTTTTACTATATGAAATAAGTAAGAAGCTTATCATTGCCAAACAATAGTCAACACTTCAGTGAGATAAAATATGTGCAGATGACATCCTACATACCAGGCATTAAGCCTTGTTTGCAGCCAAATAACCCATCCCCTCACTTCATTGTATAAATCCCATTAAGCTGGCCAAGGAAAGGAAAGGAATGGAGACAAAGTGGGCAGTGAACTTGAGTTCATCTAAATTTATTTCTTCTGCTACATAAAGTGAAAGTTAAGTAAACTTAAGCTTCCTTCAAGCACTTTCTTGTGCATCTATCCATAATATATATACCTGAACAGGAAAAATGAGGCCAAGAATCTTATGAGACTACCTAGTAAGAGAATCTAGAAAAAAGTGACATCAATTTCTGTGTGACAGTAGAATTCCTCATTCAAAACTCTTACCAATCTACATTGTTTTTTCCAATAGTAACTATGTGGCATATAAGAAACCTTTATAATCACAGTCGGAGTTCAGCATCATGTGGTACTTCTACTAGAAAAAGAGAAGGAAAAAAATCTACATTGAATTGTTTTTATGATTTAAAGGGAAAGTGACTTGTAGCCTTTAAAAAAACTGCTTTTGCTGAGAGGAATATGGCAAGTGAGTGTATGGAAAAAAATGGGAAATGTATAAGTCAAAAAAGTTTCATAGAAACAAATGTTTATCTTTTGAAGACTAGCTTATTCCTTGTGTCTTATTATACTTCAATATATCTGCAATTTTTTATTTTTAGCACAAGGTTTGCTCAGGATTATGGGTGAAGGCATTAAGTCATTTGCTACGTCTTTCTAAGGATGAGTATGTACTTCTAATTGTCATTTGGGATCCTCCTACACATTTTATATGTATGTATAGATGGATGTATGCATGTACATATGTATTTAACATCATGATGTTTGAAGGACTATTGAAGTGTTCATTCCAGTTACTCTTATTCTGAACACCATATGCTGAAAGGCTACTCTGACTTGAGAAAAAACAGACAAAAGAGCTCCAACTAGAACTGGGCAGTGTTTGGTAGGATTTTTAAGAGTATATTTTAGAGACTTAGTGGTTCAGGGATTTAATTTTATAAAATGAAATCACTAAGAAAGAATGATGATATAGCCTACATTTTACTTTTTAATTATCTATTTCAAAATTAAATTTGTTAGTCTACTGGAGAGCTTCCACATGAACCCTGATGGAGTAACTGGCACTGGACCTGTCCTCTTAACTGCAACATCTACAAACTGGATAAAATATACATATAATCGCTGTTTTGATACATTGGACAACAAGCAGCAAATGGCTGTGATCCCTGAGAGAAGGGAAGTCAGTTAGGTGAGCCCAAAACTCTCCCAGACTTTCCGTGTAGAGACACTTTCTGGACTGAGGACATTTTCTGGACTGGAATCTAAGGAGAACATGAAAGTTTCACAGTGAACACACAAGAGTGTTCAGAAGTAGTGGAGGCACCTTGGCAGTAACTAATGCTCAAGTGTTTTAAGAATTTTTTTTTTAAAAAAAAAAGAACAAAAACTCTTGAAAAGATAGAGATTGGAGTTCAGGAAGGAAGAAGCTGCTGGAATTTACAGGGCAGAGCTCTTCGCAGGAGAGAATACCAGAGGACATGCTCCAGAATTTTGCATGGGAATCCCATTGACATTGTTGATTATTCAAAGATTTTTCAGTAAAGACAAAAAAATCAACAAACATAAAAGAAAAAAAAATTGAATTAGACTTCATCAAAGTCAGAAACTTCTGCTTTTCCAAAAACACCTAAAAGAAAATTAAAAGGCCACAAAATGGGAGAAAATACTTGCATATACATGATGAAGAAACTGTACCCCAAATAAAAAGAATTCTTACAGCTCAATAAGAAGAAAACGAAGAACACAATAAAAAATGAACAAAAGGGACTTCCCTAGTGGTCCAGTGGGTAAAACTCCACGCTCCCAATGCAGGGGGCTAAGGTTCGATCCCTGGCCAGGGAACTAGATCCCACATACATGCTGCAACTAAGAGTTTGCATACCACAACTAAATATGATCCCGCATGCTGCAACAAAGAACCCGTGTGCCGCAACTAAGACCCGGCACAGCCAAAATGAATAAATAAATAAATAAAAACAAATCTTTAAAAAATGAACAAAACACTTGAATGGGCATAACACAAAGGGAGATATATATATAGCCAATAAATACATTAAAAATGCTTTAGTCATCAGAGAAATGCAAATTAAAAACATAATGAGATACCATTACACACCCAGTAAAGTGGCAAAAATTAAGAAGCCCAACAATACCAAGTATTGAGGAGGATGTGAAACAACTGGAACTCTTACATATTCCTGGAAGAAATATTAAGTGGTACGGCCACTTTGAAAAAGTTGGGTGGTTTATTATAGAGTTAAATATACACTAATCATAATACTCAGCAATTCTACACATAAGTATTTGTCCAAGAGAAATAAAATCATATATCCAGTCCACGAAAGACTTATATATTGATGTCCGTAGCATTTTTATTCCCAAACTAAAGAAAACCAAAATGTCCGTAAATCGATGAATGGATAAACAAATTTTGGTATGTAACTGGAAAAATTCACACCAGTAAAACTGCTTTGATAAATACCCAAAACATTATAATCAGCAAAATAATGCAGACACGAAAGGGTACATATATAGCAGGGTTCCATTTCTACAAAATTCTACAATAGGCAAAACTTCACTTCAGTGACTAGAAACAAAATAAGTTGCCTGGAACCATGTGATGTGGGTGGAGAGATTGACTGCAAAGGAACATGAGGAAGCATTTTAAGGTGAAATAAATATTCTATATCTTAATTGGCTTGCTGTTTACACATACATATATCAGCACCTTTGTCAAAACTCAGAAGAATATACTTAAAATAGTTTCATTTTATTGTAGATAAATTATATTTTTAAAAAGTTGATTTTAAAGCAAAATATACAGTTGAATAAATAACAATAGTAACTAATTGTAGCTCATTAAATAACATAGCAATCCAAGAGCCTACACTGACATTAAGTAATTAACTAAGAGTAGAGAAACTCAGAATAGAATGTCAATGTCTAAATACAGAAGGAATCTAGAAAATCACCGTTTGGAAACGTTATTTGAAATAATTAATTCAGCCAAGAAACATCAATAGATGTCAAAATTAGTAGGTAAATGTCTGGTGAACAACGTGACATTTCCATGTTTTCAAACACCTCCGAATAAAATACATATTGAATACACAGGAAAGAAAGTGATTTACAGTGGAGAAACATGTTTACAAACCCTACTTTAAGTGATGAAGGTTAACAAATTGTGTACTATGTGATAAGATACAATAAAAACAAAGCTTCATTTCTGGGATATTGCTGGCAAAAGTGCACACCCTGAATCTAGTTCTGAGGAAACATAAAACAAATGCAAGTTAAGAAACATTTACAAAATTACTGGAGGAATCTAAAGAAGGATGACAAATAAATGAAACACGTGAACGTTGATTGGATTATTTGATAAAAGGACATTACTGGGACAACTGGCAACACTTGAGAGGGATCTGCTTATCAGATAATAGCATGTATCACTGTTAATTTCCTAATTCTGATGGTTGTGGTCTGGTTATATAAGAGAAATCCTGTTTCAAGAAAATATATTCTAGAGTATTCTGAAATGCTGGCATACTTTGTCAGTAAACTTACTCTCAAATGATTCAAGAATAAAGGAAAAAAAAAACTCTCAGTACTATTTTTGGTTATATTTTACTAACTTCTTAAGAGGGTTCATTAGAGCCATAAAATGAAGAAACTAACATTTCACCAGCCTGATAAAAATCATATATCCATTTTTACTAGATACAGAATAAAGTTATCCTTACAAAATGCATATGGAAGGTAAATTCTGTGTGTCAATGTAAACCTATCAGTAATTATCAAACATGACTGGAAAGATAATGTTATATATATACTACACAGGAATCATTATTTAAACAGTATTCACCAGGAGGTTCAAAACCCTCATAATTATTGTGAAAGCAATTATTGTGAATTATTATTTTCTTAGGTTTTATTTAGCCAGTTTTTAAATTTAGTCTCCTCCACAAAGGAATTAAGCATTTTCCATCCCTTTTTCTTGGCCCATTTAACAGTTTAAATAGTAAAGTGTGCAAACTACTGAACTATAATCTTTCAAGATTACATGCTTATCTTGGATCACTCTTGACCCTTTCTGATTTTTATTCTGAGATTCTACAATTCAGTCCCCACTATTAATACCTCCAACTTTCCAGAGGCTTGATCTAATTCAAGCCCAGACATTACATTTTATGACATTTCCTTATTTTCAGAGTAATGTGTTAAAACTAATTAAAGTCACTGAGCAGACATATATGATCACAAACTTTTCAAAACAAACCAATAAAGTATTGCCAGGGTCATCAATACACAGCAGTACAGCCCGAACAATTGTTAAAATATTGAGATATTTCCATTCTACGTGATACTTAACTGGAGCTCTGAACCCTTTCAAATGTCTCACTGTGATCCTTTCACTGTGGTCTTTGCCAAACCCGATGCCCTGTCAGGATCCCTCCTTTGAACTCTTACTATCCAGAAACTAAAGAGGTCAGGCTTGGAACACCAAAGCGCCTCCAGAATTCAAGTTCAGCACCATGGCCAGTGTCTCCAAAGACGCCCATGAGTCACGATACTGTAGTGTATATTTGAAAGCTGTTAAGGGAACAGATCTTAAAAGTTCTCATCACAGGGGAAAAAAAATGTAACTGTATGAGGTGATGAATGTTAACTAAACTTACTGTAGAAACCATTTTGTAATATATACTAATATCAAATCATTTTGCTGTACACCTTAAACTTATATAATGTCATCTATTAATTACATCTCAATAAAAGAGGAAGAAAAAAATATTTTTAATAGTACCTGGGGAATGTCCACTTGTCCACATAAATCAATCTGTTTCTTATATTTGTTTATAGTGATCATTTCCTCTAAATTTTATTTATATTACTATTGGCTTGAACAAATTTTTTAAAGTGGAATTATTTACCTTATTCATAAATATCTTATAAGGTAAACATAAAGTAGTATTGAACACTTTTTGAATTCTTATAATATACTAATTTTATTCATTTTACAGAAGTCACTACAGTATTAATTTTATTTTAGTGAGGACTAAAGATAACCCAATATAAATCTGCTTTTTCCTATTAAGTAGGGTGAATAAAACATTGAATAAAAATGTTTTGAAGTCCCCAGGTGATGATAATGCTGCTGATCCAAGGATCACACTTTGAGACCATGGTATAGACAGGCAAAGTTGTTCTAAACTCTGGTTTCAACACTACAGTCATCTGGGATGACTATTTTTCTTCCCCTGTGTTTTTTTTATTTACTTTTAATTGTGGTAAAATATACATAAGGTAAAATTTACCACCTTAACCATTTTAAAGTGTGCAGTTCAGTAGTATTAAGTATATTCATGCTGTTGTGCAACCAATCTCCAGAAGAGCTCTTTCATTTTGCAAAACTGAAACTCTGTATCCCTTAAACAACTCCCCTTCTCCCTTACCCTTAGCCCCTGGCAATTGCCATTCTAATTTCTGTCTCTATGAATTTGACTATTCTATATACTTCATATAAATGGAATCATACAGTATTTGTTGTCTTTTTGTGACTGGCTAATGTTCTCAAGGTTCACCCATGTTGTAGCATGTGTCAGGATTTTCTTCCTTTTTAAAACTGAATCATATGCTATTGTACATATACACCATATTTTGTTTATCCATTTATCTGTTGATAGACACATGGGTTGCTTCCACCTTTTGACTATTGTGATTAATGTTGCTATGAACATGTGCATACAAATATCTCTTTGTGATCTTGCTTTCAACACTTTTGAATTGGAAAAACTGGAACAGAATGTGCCCATTCTAGAGAATAGCTGATTCTCTATTAGTGTGACGCCATTGCACCTGTTCTAGTCCACCCAATGGCTCACAAAATAATCATTAAGTGGATCAATTAAGAAAAAAATTCTCTCTTGCATTATAGACTTTCTGTGATAAACAGACAAAAAGTGGTCAAGCAATTCTCACTCCTGTAAACACAGATAATGTGAACTGATCCATTATCAGTAAGTCAATAGCTTTATTCAAATTTAAGTAAAATATATGATAGTAATTATCCTTTTACATTTTATATATTTTGATATTATATGATTTCCAATATTGTAACCTGATAAAGGATTGCTTTATTTTTTACCATAATATTAACTGTGTATTCCACTTTTTAATGTCCTCAGCAGTCATTTGACTTGTGACAACTTTTTCACCTCAAGAGTATATCCTGGAATTATGTTTTTGTGTTTTTTGGTCTATCCCCTGCTTTTTGTGTCTAATAATTAATTTCCTTTGTTCTTGGAAAACTTGAAGTTTTTCCCAGAGGTTATTCTGCTATTTTAGAAAAGGACATTCCACTAATTGATAGAATTTTATATTATAAAATACACTTAATAGTAAAAGTGAAAAGATTATAAGCCCATTAAATTTCAGTTTTCAGTCTTTTATGAGGTTTTCCTATGTTCACTCTCCTTTCACTTAATGCTTATAGATTTATTTATCCCAGTACATAAAAATTAATATTCTCTATTTACACTGGAACAACAAACTATTATCGATTATAATATTATTTCAAGTTGTAACATTTATGTAACCATTTTCATCAGACACACAATTGGTCAGTAAACCAATACAATTAAGCTCCTGCAAAAGTAACTATTCCAGTGTAAATGGACAGCATAAATGTAATCAAGTTGTTCAACGGCACATGGACACACTGACCACTAGGAATACATGGCCTAAGTTACCATTGGGGAAATTTATACACTTAGTAGGTGCAGAATGCATGGTCCCCTCATTCTCTTGTCATCTCTGTGGAAGTATCTTCTTGAGTCAAGCTTAGCTGGATAAACCAGAGGAAATATTGATATCTGGGGAGGTGTGGCCAAGATGGTGAGATAGTTAAGACCCTGAGATCACTTTCTTCCACGGGCACACCAAATTACAACTATTTGAAGCACAACTATCTATGAGAATCACATGAAAACTGGCATAATAGATTTTCCACAATTTACTATATTAAAAAAAAGTCACACAACAAGATGGGAGGAGGGGCACAACATGGTGTAGTCAAGACCCACAACACAGAGTATGCAACCCGCAAATGGGAGAATAATCACAATTGCAGAGGTTCTTGCAAAGAGAGAATGATTCAAGTCCCACATCAGGCGTACCAGCCCAGGAGTCCTACACCAAGAAGACAAGTCTCTAGAACATCTGGCTCTGAAGGCCAGTGGGTGGGACTTGCGTATGGGAGAGACTGAAGGGCCATAGAAAATATAGACTCTGCTTTTAAAGGGCTGGTGCAAAATCACAAATACTCGAAGACCACACACAGAGGCAGTAATTTCAAAAGAGCCTGTGTCAGGTACACTTGCTAATCTTAGAGAGCCTTCCAAAAAGGCAGGAGGCAACTGGGACTACACCTAGGGACACAGATGCTGCAGAAGCCATTTTGGAAAGCTCATTCTATCACAAGAAAACTAGTGTTGGAAAGAGCCATTCTGAAGTCCTCCCTCTAGCCTACTAGTGCTGGGATGTTACCTGCCTACCAGCAGGCCAGCATCAGATCCAGGAATCCACAGATCATGCAGCCAGCAGAACAGAGTCCCAGACCCCCATACCAGGGGGATGGCAGCCACTGCATGAGGCAAGACCAGGCTGCCAACCAGGCTGATGTCAGCCCCGCTTAACATCACACCCATAGTAATCAGCCCCAACACAACAGAAGATCCCACACAGCCTACATAGAGGGCACCCCTAGAGTGTTTAGTTTTGGTGACCAGACAGGAGTGTGCTGCTGGGCCCCATAGGATGTCTCCTACTTCTACAAAGTCAGAAAACATAACAGACTGACCTAACACATAAAAGTAAACACAGAGATTTGTGCAAACTGAGGAGACAGAGGAGTATGCTCCAAATGAAGGAACAAGACAAAACCTCAAAAATGAACTAGTCAAAGTGAAGATAAGCAATATATCCATTAAGAATTCAAAGTAATTAATAATCATAAAGATGCCCAATCAATCAGGAAAAGAATAGATGAACACAGTGAGTTTAGCAAAGAGTTAGAAAATATAAAGAAGAACAAGACAGAGGTTAATAATGCAATACCTTAAATAAAAATTACACTAGAAGGAATCAACAGTAGATTAGATGATACAGAGCAACAGATCAGTGAACTGGAAGACAGAATAGTGGAAATCACCCAAGTTGAGCAGAAAAAAGAAAATAAAAAAATTAATGAGGACAGTTTAAGAGACTTCTGAGACATCATCAAGCATACTAACATTTGCATTACAGGGGTCCCAGAAGGAGAAGAGACATAGAAAGGGGCAGAGAGGGACTTCCCTGGTGGTGCAGTAGTTAAGAATCCACCTGCCAATGCAGAAGACATGGGTTCAGTCCCTGGTCTGAGAAGATCCCACATGCCATGGAGCAACTAAGCCCATGTGCCACAACTACTGAAGCCTGTGTACCTAGAGCCCATGCTCCACAACAAGAGAAGCCACCGTGTTGAGAAGCCTGCACATCAAAAGGAAGAGTAGCCCCCACTCACTGCAACTAGAGAAAGCCCGTGTGCATCAACAAAGACCCAAAACACAGCCAAAAATAAATTTAAAAAGAAAAAGAAAGGGGCAGAGCCCATATTTGAAGACATAATAGGTATAAACTTCCATAACCTGGCAAAAGAAACAGACATCCAGGAATGGGAACTTCACAGACTCCCAAACAAGATGAACCCAAATAGGTCCACAACAAGACACATTATAACTAAAATGTCAAAAATTAAATTTAAAGAGAATCTTAAGAGCAGCAAGAGAAAAGCAATGAATTATGTACAAGAAAGCTCCCATAAGACAATGAACTGACTTTTCAGCAGAAACTTTGTAGGTCAGAAGGGAGTGGTATGATATATTCAAAGTGATAAAAGGGGAAAACCTAAACCAAGTATACTCAGACTAGCAAAGCTACCATTCAGATTTGAAGGAGAGGTAGAGAGTTTTACAGACAAGCAAAAGCTAACAGAGTTCAGCACCTCTAAACTGGTTTTACAGAAAATGTAAAAGCCACTTCTCTAAGCAGAAAACAAAAGAATACAATTATAAACATAAAAATTTGAAAGGAAAAATCTCGTTGGTAAAGGCAAACATAAATAAAAGGTAGTCAATCAACCACTTATACAACTAGCAGAAAAGTTAAGACAAAAGTAGTGAAATCATCTATATCCACAGTATGTATTAAAGGAGATAAATACATAAAGGATGCACAAAAGATGTAAAATATGATGTAAAAATATTAAACATGGGAGGGTGTAAAAATGCAGGGTTGTTAAAATGTGTTTGGACTTAAGAGATTATCAACTTAAGATAATAACTATTATAGATAATATGTGCAATATATAAACATATATATATGTGTGTGTGTGTGTATATGTATGTATATATGAACCTCATGGTAACCACAAACCAAAAGCCTATATTAGATACACGCATAAAGAAGAGAAAGAAATCCAAACATAACACTAAAGAGGAGTCATCAAATCACAAGGGAAGATGGCAAAAGAATAAGAAACAAACAAACGTAACTACAAAAACAACCAGAAAACAATTATCAAACCGGCAATGAGTACATACCCATCAATAACTATTTTAAATATAAATGAACTATTATAGTCTAATAACTGTGAGGAATAAGGCTGCAAAAATCCTCACAAAATATGAGCAAACTCAATTCGACAATATACAGACAATATACAGAAAGTGGGATTTATTCCAGGGATGTGAGGATGGTTCAATATCTGCACATCAATCAATGAGATACACCACATTAACAAAATGAAGGATACACATCACGTAATCATCTCCATAGACACAGCAAAAGCATTTGACAAAATTCAACATCAATTCATACAAAACAAAAATTCTCATCAAAGTTTGTATAGGGAACATATTTCAACACACCAAAGGCCATTTATGAAAAACCCACAGCTAACACCACACTCAATGGTGAAAAGCTGAAAGCTTTTACAAAAGTCAGGAACAAGACAAGGTTTCTTACACTTGCCACTTCTATTTAACATAGTACTGTAAGTCCTAGCCACAGCAATCAGACAAGAAAAAGAAATAAAAGGCATTCAAATTGGAAGGGAAGAAGTAAAACTGTCACTATTTGAAGATGACATGATACTATATACAGAAAACTCTAAAGTCTCCACCAGTGAGACTTAATAAATGAATTCAGTAAAGTTGCAGGATACAAGCTTAATATACAGACGTCTATTTCTTTTCTGTCATTAGCAAAGAACTATTAGAAAGGGAAATTAAGAAAATATTCCCATTTATAATTTCATCAAAAAGAATAAAATACCTGGAATAAATCTAACCAAGGAGGCAAAAGACTTGTGCTCACAAATCTACAAGACACTGATGAAAGAAATTGAAGATGACACAAACACATGGTAAAATAATAGCATGCTCATGGATTGGAAGATTTAATACTGTTAAACTGATCATATTACCCAAGACAATCTACATATTCATTGCAATCCCTATGAAAATACCAAATGAATTTTTCACAGAACTAGAGCAAATAATTCTAAAATTTATATGGAAACACACACACACATACACACACACACACACAAAACCAAATAGCCAAAACAAATTTGAAATGAAGAATAAATCTGAAATATCACATTCCCTGATTTCAAATTATACTACAAAGCTACAGTAATCAAAGCAACTGGCACCAAAATGGACACAGAATAGATAGATCAATGGAACAGAATAGAGAGTCCAGAAATAAACCCACACTTATGTGGTAAAATACTCTACAACAAAGGAGGCAAAAATACAAAATAGGGAAAATACAGCATTTTCAATAAATGGTGTACAGTACATGCAAAAGAACCAAACTGTACTACTTTCTCCACCATACACAAAAATAAACTCAAACTAGATTAAAGACTTATATGTAAGCTTGTGATGCTCAACATCACCAATCATCAGGGAAATGCAAATTCAAACCACAGTGAGATGCCACCTCACATCTGCCAGAATAGCTATGATGAAAAAGAAAACAAATACCAAGTGTTGGCGAGGATGTGGGGAAGAGATAATCCTTATGCACAGTTGGTGAGAATGTAAATTTTTTTTAAATTCTCTTTGGAATGTACAGTTAGCATTGCCACTTTGGAAAACAGTATGGAGTTTCCTCAAAAAAATTAAAAATAAAACTACCATTGGATTAAGCAATTCTGCTTCTGGGTATTTATCCAAAGAAAATTTAAAAAACTAACTCAAAAAGATATCTACACCCCTATGTTTATTGTAGCATTATTTACAATAGCCACAATACAGAAACAACCTAAGTATCCATCAACAAATAAATGGATAACATAGAAGATGTGGCATACATACACACACACACACACACACACACACAACGGAATACTATTCAGCCATAAAAAAGAATAAAATCTTATAATTTGCGACACCGTGGATGCATCTAGAGGGTATTACACTAAGCGAAATAAATCAGACAGAGAAAGACAATTACTGCATGATCTCACTTACATGTGGAACCTAAAAACCAAAACAAACAAAAAGTATGGTACTGGCACAAAAACAGAAATATATATCAATGGAACAGGATAGAAAGCCCAGAGATAAACCCACGCACATATGGTCATCTTATCTTTGATAAAGGAGCCAAGAAAATACAGTGGAGAAAAGACAGCCTCTTCAATAAGTGGTGCTGGGAAAACTGGACAGGTACATGTAAAAGTATGAAATTACAACACTCCCTAACACCATACACAAAAATAAACTCCAAATGGATTAAAGACCTAAATGTAAGGCCAGACACTATCAAACTCTTAGAGGAAAACATAGGCAGAACACTCTGTGACATAAATCACAGCAAGATCCTTTTTGATCCACCTCCTAGAGAAATGGAAATAAAAACAAAAATAAACAAATGGGACTAATGAAACTTCAAAGCTTTTGAACAGGAAAGGAAACCATAAACAAGATGAAAAGACAACCCTTAGAATGGGAGAAAATATTTGCAAATGGAGCAACTGACAAAGGATTAATCTCCAAAATTTACAAGTAGCTCATGCAGCTCAATAACAAAAAAACAAACAACCCAATCCAGAAATGGGCAGAAGACCTAAATAGACATTTCTCCAAAGAAGATATACAGATTGCCAGCAAACACATGAAAGAATGCTCAACGTCGCTAATCATTAGAGAAATGCAAATCAAAACTACAATGAGATATCATCTCACACCAGTCAGAATGGCCATCATCAAAAAATCTACAAACAATAAATGCTGGAGAGGGTGTGGAGAAAAGGGAATCCTCGTGCACTGTTGGTGGGAATGTAAATTGATACAGCCACTATGGAGAACAGTATGGAGGTTCCCTAAAAAACTAAAAAGAGAACTACCATACGACCAAGCAATCCCACTACTGGGCATATACCCTGAGAAAACCATAACTCAAAAAGAGTCATGCACCACAATGTTCATTGCAGCTCTATTTACAATAGCCAGGACATGGAAGCAACCTAAGTGTCCATCAACAGATGAATGGATAAAGAAGAAGTGGTACGTATATACAATGGAATATTACTCAGCCGTAAAAAGAAACAAAATTGAGTTATTTGTAGTGAGGTGGATGGACCTAGAGTGTGCCATACAGAGTGAAGTAAGTCAGAAAGAGAAAAATAAATACCGTACGCTAACACATATATATGGAATCTAAAAAAAAAAACAAAAAGGTCATGAAGAACCTAGGGGCAAGATGGGAATAAAGACACAGACCTACTAGAGAATGGACTTGACGATATGGGGATGGGGAAGGGTAAGCTGGGACGAAGTGAGAGAGTGGCATGGACATATATACACTACCAAACATAAAATAGATAGCTAGTGGGAAGCAGCTGTATAGCATAGGGAAATGAGCTCAGTGTTTTCTGACCACCTAGAGGGGTGTGATAGCAAGGGTGGGAGGGAGGGAGATGCAAGAGGGAGGAGATATGGGGATATATGTATATGTATAACTGATTCACTTTGCTGTAGAGCAGAAACTAACACATTGTAAAACAACTATACTCCAATAAAATTTTTCTTAAAAGACAAGAGATAAGTATTGGTGAGGATGTGGAGAAGAGGGAACACTTATGCACTTTGGTGAGAATGTAAATTGGAAAGCAGTATGGAAGTTCTTCAAAAACTTAAAAAAGTAACTACCATCTGATCCTGCAAGCCCACTTCTTGGTATATATCTAATGGAAATGAACACAGAATCTTGAAGAGAAACTGTAATTCCATATTCATTGCAGCATTATTCACAACAACCAAGATATGGCAACAACCCAAATGTCCATCAAGAGATGAATGGATAAAGATGTCACACACACAAACACACACACACAAACAAACAATGGAGTATTATTCAGCCATGAGAAAGAAAATCCTGCCATTTGCAACAATGTGGATGGACCTTGAGGGCCCCATGTTAAGTGAAATACTAAACCAGACAGAGGAAGACAAATACTGCATGTAGCACTTACATGTGGAATCTAAAAGAAAAATTTTTTAAAAGTCAGATTCATAGAACAGAAAAGTGGTGTTTTGACCCACCTCCTAGAGAAATGGAAATAAAAACAAAAATAAACAAATGGGACCTAAGGAAATTTCAAAGTTTTTGCACAGCAAAGGAAACCACAACAAGACCAAAAGACAACCCTCAGAATGGGAGAAAATATTTGCAAATGAAGCAACTGACAAAGGACTAATCTCCAAAATTTATAAGCAGCTCATGCAGCTCAATAACAAAAAAACAAACAACCCAATCCAAAAATGGGAAGAAGACCTAAATAGACATTTCTCCAAAGAAGATATACAGACTGCCAACAAACACATGAAAGAATGCTCAACATCATTAATCATTAGAGAAATGCAAATCAAAACTACAATGAGATATCATCTCACACCAGTCAGAATGGCCATCATCAAAAAATCTAGAAACAATAAATGCTGGAGAGGGTGTGGAGAAAAGGGAACCCTCTTGCACTGCTGGTGGGAATGTGAATTGGTACAGCCACTGTGGAGAACAGTATGGAGGTTCCTTAAAAAACTACAAATAGAACTACCATATGACCCAGCAATCCCACTACTGGACATATACCCTGAGAAAACCATAATTCAAAAAGAGTCATGTACCACAATGTTCATTGCAGCTCTACTTACAATAGCCCGGAGATGGAAACAACCTAAGTGTCCATCATCGGATGAATGGATAAAGAAGATGTGGCACATATATACAATGGAATATTACTCAGCCATAAAAAGAAACGAAATTGAGCTATTTGTAATGAAGTGGATGGACCTAGAGTCTGTCATACAAAGTGAAGTAAGTCAGAAAGAGAAAGACAAATACCGTATGCTAACACATATATATGGAATTTAAGAAAAAAAAAATGTCATGAAGAACCTAGGGGTAAAACAGGAATAAAGACACAGACCTACTAGAGAATGGACTTGAGGATATGGGGAGGGGGAAAGGTAAGCTGCGACAAAGCGAGAGAGTGGCATGGACATATATACACTACCAAACGTAAAATAGCTAGCTAGTGGGAAGCAGCCGCATAGCACAGGGAGATCAGATCGGAGCTTTGTGACCACCTAGAGGGGTGGGATAGGGAGGGAGATGCAAGAGGGAAGAGATATGGGAACATATGTATATGTATAACTGATTGACTTTGTTATAAAGCAGAAACTAACACACCATTGTAAAGCAATTATACTCCAATAAAGATGTAAAAAAAAAAAAAAAAAAAAGCTAAGAGAATTCAGCACCACCAAACCAGCTTTTCAACAAATGCTAAAGGAACTTCTCTAGGCAGGAAACACAACAGAAGGAAAAGACCTACAATAAAAAAAATTAAAAAAAAAAAGAAAAGTGGTTTTGCCAGGGACTGAAGGGTGGGTGAAAGAGGGAGAGATTGGCAAAAGTGTACCAACTTTCAGTTATAAGGGATAAGGTCTGAGGATCTAATGTAAAACATGGTGATTATAGTTGGCAGTACTGTACTGTGTAACTCAAAGTTTCTAAGAGAGTAGAACGTAAATGTTCTCACACAAAAAAAGATAAATATGTGAGGTGATGAACGTGTTAATTAACTAAAAGGGGGGTTTGCTTTCACAATGTATACATACATCAAATCACCATGATTTACACTTTAAATACTTATAAGTTTATGTGTCAATTAATCCTCAAAAGAGCTGAAATTAGGAATAAAATAAAAAGCATGCAAAGAAAAAAATGTTATTTAAAAATATACATACACACACACATGTATATACATAAACAAAAAAATGTCAAAAGTAGGCTCACCTCAGTACTGTTAAGTAGTCATATCTCAATAAATCAATGAAGTAACTAAATAGAAATAGATGTTTCCAGAATCAACTACAAATAATTATAAAGGGATATAGAACAGTACCTTAATTAACTTTTAATTCCTAATACTTATTAGAGTAGCTGTTATTTGGTATAAACTTCTTGTATACATGATTGAATTGAGTGGAAATGAACATTTAAGTAGCAACTATAAAATTACAGAAAAATTCAGGAGATGGAAGGAACATATGCAATCTTCCTCCATCCTCAAGTTCATTCAGTAAAGCAACATGTTATAGCACAAAAAATGTTAAATGTTAAAATGAAGCAGTCAACTTCTAGTTAAATATGACAAATTGACTGGGAAAAATACATTCCCTTCTGTTCCCTTTGGAGGCTATCCTTGAAATATAATAACAATCTGGCATGATTTATACACTTAAAGATAGCCTTGTCAGCTCAGAAAAAAGGACCTCTGTATCTGGCATTTAGGATTACCCTCATGAACATCCCATCAGGTAATAATGTAAGTAGAGATTTGAATATAATATTGCTCCAATCTGGGGGAGATAAAGAAACATAAACAAGTATCTGTTTAAATAGTATATTCTATAATAGAAGTATGATCACAGTGATGTAGAAAATTTATAAGATAAATTAACCAACAAACACGAGACTGTTACGTAGACAATGAAAAAATACCAGTCTCAAATAAATGATTCATTTTATAATGAGCACATAAAATTTGGTAACTAAATAGCTAAATTGGCAAAATATAACTCACACATGAAAATATTAGTTAGGCAGTGTATAGAAATACCAACAATAAAGAAAACCTCTCTGCAATCAAATTAGCATAAAAACAAAGAGTCACAATACTCAACATCTGCAAGAACGTGAAGAACATGCATTTATGCATTGTCAGTGGTAGCATACAGTCACAACATTTTTGCATGAAAATTTAGCAGTATATTTTTTGAAGCCATGAAAGCACTCATATTCCTTGATTTTAGAATCTTACTTTGGGGAATTTATTCTCTAAATATAGATTAACTATTTCTGATTCTAAGTTAAATAAACCTGTTGAAATTTCTAAAGTAACTACTAAAGGAATAACAATCAAGTACATAACTTCCAGAGCACGAATGGAGCAAAAAGGCAAAATGAAATATAATTCAAAAGTCAATCCAAAAGAAGGCAAATGAAATATAGGGGGGAAATGGATATAGAAAAATATAGACCAAAAAAAAGAACAAAACAAAATGTTAGAACAAATGCAAGCATATCTGTAATCAGAGTAAATAAACTAAAATTTACAATTTGAAATAATGTCAGAAAAGCCTTATTAAAACAAAATCCAGTTACATGCCATACACAAGAGGTATAGTTGTAAAAAGAGCATAGAGAGATGAGAAAAAAGGTAGAGGCGCAATGAAAAATGCCTAGAGCAAGCTCGAGCTGGTATAGCTACATAAAAACCTTAAACATGGGCTTCAAGACAAAAATGCACAAGTAGGGATAAAGAGTGTTGCTATATAAAGAAACATAACCTTTCTAAACGTGTAAATACCTAATACATCCATGTAGGTAAAATTATGTAGGTAAAATCCATGTAGGCATCATAATGTAATACACAGTTAAACAGACAAATTTGAAGGTATGAGTAATAGTTACCAAGTTGTGTTAGAATGGTAGAATTTTCGTCTTATTCTTGAAAATAATTTCAAACCCCTCCTTACTCAACACAAAATTATGAAAACAATATAAGTTTAACACTAGTTGTGGGAACATAGATGAGTGATGTCTCTACTATTAAATAGTTAATGAACAGAGAGCTTTTAGAATATAAGAATACATTTTGCTTATTAACTTGTTTGGAAATTGGAATTTATGTCACACAGTTACAGAAGCCAGAAGACAAAGGAGATTAAGAACTTGCAAAAGCATAAAATAAAAGCCCAAAGTTTAATAATTTCCACAAGTCTGGGCTTCCCTGGTGGCACAGTGGTTAAGAATCCACCCACCAATGCAGGAGACACGGGTTTGAGCCCTAGTCCGGGAAGATCCCACATGCCGCAGAGCAACTAAGGCCATACGCCACAACTACTGAGCCCGTGTGCCACAACTACTGAAGCCTGTGCACCTAGAGCCCGTGCTCTGCAACAAAAGAAGCCACCACAACGAGAAGCCCGCGCACTGCAATGAAGAGTAGCCCCTGCTCGCCGCAACTACAGAAAGCCCGCGTGCAGCAAGGAAGACCCAACACAGCTAATACATAAATAAATTAATTAATTTAAAATAAAAAATAATAATAATTCCCATAAGTTTGAGTTATAAATTTTCTGGTATAATAAATATCCACATAGCCTTTTACCCACGCTTAAGCTTTAAATTCCCACTAAAGATAGTACAAACCAAACCATTCCAATTTAGATACATAGGACAGTGAACATAGAAATGATTTTTCAGAAAAGAAACTGAATGTTGAAGTACAGATACTTAATTTTTTAATCACTAGTATTTTTAATTTTTCCTGAAAGCATTTACTCAGAGATATAAAATAAAGACGTAATTAATTCTTTTTGAGGGGTGGGGTGGTTAATATCTTTATTGGAGTATTATTGCTTTACAATGGTGTGTTAGCTTCTGCTTTTTAACAAAGTGAGTCAGCTATACATATATCTATATTCCCATATCTCTTCCCTCTTGCGTCTCCCTCCCTCCCACTCTCCCTATCCCACCCCTCTAGGTGGTCACAAAGCACCAAGCTGATCTCCCTGTGCTATGCGGCTGCTTCACACTAGCTATCTACCTTACGTTTGGTAGTGTATAAATGTCCATGCCACTCTCTCACTTCGTCCCAGCTTACCCTTCCCCCTCCCCATGTCCTCAGGTCCATTCTCTACGTCTGCATCTTTATTCCTGTCCTGCCCCTAGGTTCTTCAGAACCACTTTTTTTTTTAGATTCCATATATATGTGTTAGCATACAGTATCTGTTTTTCTCTTTCTGACTTACTTCACTCTGTATGACAGACTCTAGGTCCATCCACCTCACTACAAATAACTCAATTTTGTTTCTTTTTATGGCTGAGTAATATTCCATTGTATGTATATACCACATCTTCTTTATCCATTCCTCTGTCGATGGACAAGTAGGCTGCTTCCATGTCCTGGCTATTGTAAATAGAGCTGCAATGAACATTGTGGTACATGACTCTTTTTGAGTTATGGTTTTCTCAGGGTATATGCCCAGTAGTGGGATTGCTGGGTCATATAACTAATTCTTTACAATGGCATTTTTCTCTTTTCACTGGATGGCAAAAGGCTCTATAAAGTAAAATTTTGCTTGAGATATATAATCAATTGTTTTTAATACTAAGCATACTTCTATTCAACTACAAATACTTAGACGGGATAGGTATATTTATTCACTTTGCTTCTATGAAAAGACTAGGAAATATAAAGATCCAGAAGAGTCTATGAGCCTATAACTAAATATAAACACATTTTTTATGGGAGAAGGTAGCTTTGCACTGTACATTACTGAATTCTTTATTTAATTAAACCTTGAATGGGTTAGGTGATGAATTAGCATAACTAAAGTAAGGGTTAAAGGTGGCAGTGCATTAACTCTGTGGAATGTAGTTATAAGCATTTTCTGTTTAGGGTTATTACTTTTTTACTTATTTGTCAGATGTGTGGACTGTGACCTCTGTTCTGAGTTCAGTGTAGTAAAATCTTCTAAAGGATAAAAAACAGTAGAAAGTTCTAACAGAGCAGTATAAAATATATTATCGCCCCTCAGTAATTATGCTATAATTCTGTTGGAGAAAGCAATTCTATTACAGTCCTTATTGTCAGACACTTACTTTTACTGTCTGGAGAAAAGAAAACTATTCCTTTTGGGTAGGATTTTTGTTCTTGGCATGTGCTGAAAAATGAGTAATATTTCCTGATGATTTTTTAAAGGAGAGAGAACACATTATACACACACATACACACATATATACCTACACATACACATACATATGTGCATAGACACACACATATCTTTATGTTCCAACAACCTTCTTTAAAACACCAATCTTGTCATTTTCATTCATAGAAACATAAGGATTTATCAGCTTACTAAATCTGAGAAGAAACTCAAGAGTTCATATTGAGCTCCCAGACAAGAGTGTGAATGTTAGTAGGGTTCTTATTTTATTGTTTGAGAAAGAGTCACGACTACATAGTACAAGTCAACCTCATTTCGGATAAAAATAATTGCTTCACATTTACTCATTGAGTAACACTTGGCACAGAATCAGTTCACATACCTTCTCATTTGCAATAAATCTTCTAAGAATCCTGATGGACCAAAACATACTTCACTTGTACTATGACAATTATATTTGACTTCTGTATTTTTTTTTGGTCAAAAATACTAAATGGTACTTGGGTGCTTTTAACCAGGACAAAATACCAAGGATTTCTTTACTCATCTGCCAGAATGTTCCCCTCCTAGTCACTGTGCTGATTACCTTTAGAACACAAATAAAATTCCCATTTTACATCTGAGGTAAAGCGTGTTCTTTTAGAACACAGAGATGGCTTTAAAGATATTTTTCAGTGTGGTAAGTCTATGGAACACCTATAATTCTCTAAGATTATATTTACAAAGATCCTATCAATGTTATCCTTTATGAGAACCCAATAACAAGGTCTCTTGTCCATTGGCTAACTCATGCCAACGTTATTTATAAATAACAATAATTAATGAATTTTGGCCTTATTTTACATACAAATAGTGCAATTTCCTAAGACCTGGATTCATGGATGTCATTGTGGTAGTTGTGTTCTTTTCCCAGACACTGCCCAACTAACTACTCAGAGACAGTGGCCACCATAATTAAACTACCTGGTAAAACACATCAAAAGATTGAAACTACTGGGCTTCCCTGGTGGTGCAGTGGTTGAGAGTCCGCCTGCCGATGCAGGGGACACGGGTTTGTGCCCCGGTCTGGGAAGATCCCACATGCCGCGGAGCGGCTGGGCCCGTGAGCCATGGCCGCTGAGCCTGCGCGTCCGGAGCCTGTGCTCCGGCAACGGGAGAGGCCCCAACAGGGAGAGGCCCCAACAGTGAGAGGCCCACGTGCCGCAAAAAAAAAAAAAAGATTGAAACTACTAAAGAAAGTCAATGTTTTTTGAAATCTTTATCTTTTACAAGAGTTAACACATGGCAGCAGTGAGTCAAACTTATTAAACTTGGCATGGAATCTTGTCAAACATTTAAGAACAAGTACAGGCATCTATGAAATGCTGGAATTTGTCTATTTCTGTAGGTATCTATGAAATGCTGGAATAGTTTAAAAAGCAGGGAATTTTGAATCAGACCTGGAGAGACTCTGACTGCTTTACTTAAGACAAGCTATACAGCTTTCCTGAGTCTTGCTTTTACTCATTTATAAAATTAGATAATAATACCTAGAACTAAATGAGAAAAATAAATGATAATGCATATAAATTAGGGGTCAAATAGTAGGCCCTTGACAACATGGTAACTTTACTGACAACAAAAATGAATTTAGTTTCTTAAGAATGGATGAAATAGAATTAGAAAGTATTAGAGAATCTTAAATTTGAAAGCCCGTCTGTTATGATTATTGAAGAAAAATACTTCCTCCAAAAAATAGTTGAAAATGAAAAAAATTTGTATATGGGGGAAGATTATAATTACAAGTATATATTAGATGAGAATGAAAATAAAAATGACACAAATCTGCTCTAATGTGGGGGATGAGGCAAACAAAGCTTGAAGATGAGAGGAAGTAAAATCGGAAGCAAGTTATTGTCCCCAAAGAACTGGAAAATAACCTCAATTGAAATTAATTTCCTAAACGTAAGCACAGATGTTTCACATACTTTCCACAAGTTTACCTCATATGTTCCTTCCTAGTATTAAGGAAATGAAATTAATTCTACAGTTATATGTAAAATTATATCTCATTTCTTCTCACCTGTGTTTTATATTTTACGATAGCCATTTAATAAACTGAAGCAAAAGATGAGTGGGACTAATGCAGATATGAGTGTGTGAAAGTTGAACTGACACACCTAAAGTACTAGGGATACAGGCAAAGTAAAATCTGCAGATGTAAGTATCCCATGTATAATATGCATCTTGATCAAGATGCACTTTGCAATTCAGTTGGACAAGAGAGAATGTTGCATACAGTACAACCAGTGGCTCATGATTATGCCTGGTGTAATTCTCAGCATTGGCGTTAATAGTGAGGAGTACCAGGGCTTCCCTGGTGGCGCAAGTGGTTGAGAGTCCGCCTGCCGATGCAGGGGACACGGGTTCGTGCCCCGGTCTGGAAAGATCCCACGTGCCGCGGAGCGGCTGGGCCCGTGAGCCATGGCCGCTGAGCCTGCGCGTCCGGAGCCTATGCTCCGCAACGGGAGTGGCCACCACTGTGAGAGGCCCGCGTACCGCAAAAAAAAAAGGGAGGAATACCATTGCAGGTTAGAAGATCATTCCTCCACAAAAATGACTGCTGTAGCTTTAAAAGGCAACATGACCCCTACCACTTATAGCTTTTGTAGTTGATCCTAATGGCCAGTACTATGCAGAGAGCATAATCCTTAAAGTATTAAGGATGTTAAAATTGCCCATGGATGTTTTTGTGAAACTAATGACAGTGAAAGTTCATACTAACATATATGAGAAAGGTTCATTTATTCTCAAGTGAATATAATTTCTCTTTATGATTGAATTTAACTCCAGAAACTCATCCACAAGTGGGAAAATGACCTTGTTGTTAAAGTAATTTGTTGAAGAACATCATTTATGCTTACTCTGAATATTTGATTTGAATTTGTTTCTTCACTCATTTACTCATTTATTCAACAAACTTTGATAGAGTTCCTACTGTCTGTCTGGCTTCAAGAATGCTACTGATAAGAAAAAAAGAAGCAAACTGTGTTAATTTCTCACTTAGGTATTGAGCAAAAACCCAACTTGCCAAACAGTCTAGCTAACAGAATATTGCTTTGACATTTTGATCTCAAGTTACAAGCCCATTTCTATGCTAGACATGTTATAAGGATAAACTAGATATGATAAATAAACTAGATATGATATTTCTTATTAATTAGCTTATACTATATATTAAATATGAGAAAATAAAAATATGTAAAATTGACTGGGATGTAAAATACATAAAATATCTGACTAAAGTAGCCACACACTGAATTTAGTCAGCAGGTCACATAGCATCGATGAGATCTACTATTTAATTAACAATACTTTGAGACCAGCCCAACTCAAAAATATAAAGAAAGGTGGCATAGTTATCTCCTATGTGAGAGAAGCAGCAGAAAATGCCCTGTTTTGGATGCAGGGTATCACTAGATTTGAGGAACCTTGGTCCGCTGGGTCATAAACAATGCCACTGAAGAGTTCAGCACCCAGTTTTGGAGAACAGGTATATAACAGCATGACAATGTTAGACAGTATACCTTAAAAAGAACCGAACGAGTTGTGTGGATAATTGCAAAACTGATTTGAGTGAACAGAGAGTCCACGAAGAGGTAAATATAGTAATTTAGCCTTAAAAACTAAGGTACTGAACTTTTAATCCTAGGAAGGTATTTGAAGTAAGAATCAAAAATTGGATATGATATATGGAATCGCTCTAATACAAATCTCAAAGGTTTTCAGGTAATGACTAGTGCTATTAATAAACAAGAGAAGAAAATAAAAGATAACTTAAAAATTTAAAAAGCCAAAGACATTTTTGTGAATATGTTATGGGAAAGAAATAGAGACTAGAAATGAGAAGGGCATTGCAATAAGATGGGTTGGTTTTACATTTGAAGAATCTGAGATGTCCTGCTAGCAGTTAGGAATATGGGTATAGCAATTAGGAATAGGGGTTAACTTAAGACTCAAAACAAGTACGTGGACAAGTCACGAGAGATTTAAAAGGTAGGCCTTTTGAGAACAAGAGTATGCTAAAACTTTGTAATAGGATGCCCACAGTCAGGAACCAAGAAAAGAAAGAGCCAGCAAGTTTTACAGTGATGTCAGAGAGTAGGAGGGCTAGAGTATTCAGTTTTTCAGGGAACTGTGGGGAAATCATTAAGAAGGGAGCAGGAATATGGCAGTGGAGAATTGTTAGCAATGGAGTTAAAGGCCACAGAAAATTCTACATTGGTTATAAGTCAGCCTCTGATGGAGATAAAAAGGTGTGCATAACCATGGTAATTTACAGCAGTTTATGTTAGCTTTTATAAATGTTTAATTAAATTAAATGGCATATATATATATATACACACACACACACGTTTGTATGTGTGTATATCCTTATGTACATGCACCCATTATCTTTCCAGGAATCTTAGGGAAAAGCAGAGACAGAAAATGAGGGAAATAACAAAACAAAAATGTGCACCTTACTAGCTAGAATGTTTTAGAACCTAGTATGTCAGTCATCAATCCCCCTACCTCCATTACAACTATTTGTTGTATAAGCCTGAGCAGAGAAATGGCTCACCATGACGCAGCTGGAACGTTACTTATAGAAGAGTAAGAAGAAATTGTTGCTAACAGGAGCCCGGAAGGGAGTGCTCTCCCAGCACAGCCCTCGCATTGGCTTTGAAGACATTGCTCTGGACCTTCTTTCCTATAGCAAGGATGAAATCCTGCCCTGTCACCACTTCTGTGACTACTGAGGACAAAGTGAAGTCAGAGGATGTCTTGTAGATTCTACAGAAACACAGAGGGAATGAACACTTGTGGAGCACTTTTTACATTTGCTGTGTACTAAACCTGGGTTGTCCCATTTCATCCTTAATAATACACTGTGTGGTGACTGGGATTAGATGAGGAAATTGAGTTTAAAGAGGTTATATGAAATGTCCAAGAGAAACAGTCAAAGGCAGAGCTAGAATTCAAAGCTGAGTCTCTCTGTCTTATTAAATATCCTTCTTTTCACAGCCTTATCTGAATGACATGAATTCCAGAGCCCTTTCCAGGCACAAGCTAAAAGAAGCAGCAATAAAGGATTAACCATTTGTAAACTGTGGTGTTTACCTATCTCCTTTCCCAGCCTTTAGGTCTAGCACTTGATTAACCATGTAAGTTAGTAAGTGTCACCGACTGTCATTATTTCCTAATATTTCTAAAAATCCAAAGTCCTTACAAAATACTCTTACCTTCAGTGAGATAAAATTACCTTTCCCAAGGACAAGCCAGAATAGCTGTATAACTGTTAGAATTTATGCACCCTTATGAGGCATGAGATAACACCTCCTTCACTGGCGGATTTCTAATATCATGCTAGCAGCCTGTAACTTCCTGCATGCAAGTATACATGAAAGAAAACACTTAGAGTTAATGACACCTAGATAGCACCTCAGCCATCCTAGGATAAAGGAGCAACAAATGTTCAAATTGCATTTGATAATTCTCCCCAGATGAATTTAAATCTCAGATTTGAAAGCTCTGTCTTCATAAAGCTAAGGGTAATTAGATTTTGAACATCACTGTAAACAGAGACACAGATTTTGTTACTGAGATACCTGCAATTTTCTACCTGATAACAACAGACAAGCAATCCAGTAGCTAGCTAGACACCACTGATCAATAAGCCAAGCATACTGTAAAGCAATGGAGCCATGGTATTCAGAGATCCAAATTACCAGTCATGAGATGCACAATCCATCCCACTTGGGAAAATCAGTGCTCACTCAACAACTTGGCACAGTGTCAGAGATTCATGCTAAAGCAACAATATCTTTAAGTGGAATATAATAAATTCCAGGCTACTGAGCCTCTAGCATTTTGGACGAGGGTAGTATGTTAGATGGTATCGTATGTCTTTCTTATGTATATATGTATGTATGTATTGGTTTGATTGTTTTAAATGTTGATACATATTTGAGTAACATAATAATTACTTATAAATGTAAAGGTAAAGCAAGGTTGTCTTTGTCCAGCTGATACAGATTTAATTTATACTAATTTACAGAGTTGATGTTAAAACTTCTGGGGATAGATCCTACTCAGTTCTGGTATTAGTGGGCTTGGGCCACCATAACAGAATACCACAGACTGTGTGGCTTAAACAGCAGACATATATTTTCTCCCAGCTCTGGAGACTGCTAGGCTAGGATCGAGGTATCAGCAAGGCTGGTTTCTGGTGAGACTTTTCTTCCTGACTTGTAGATGGCTGCCTTTTCACTATGTCCTAACATGGCTGCCTTTTCACTATGTCCTCTCCTCACACAGCCTTTCCTCTTTGTAGGTATACTTCTGGTAACTCTTCTACTCCTTATAAGGATACCAGTCCTATTTGATTAGGGCCCCACCATCATGACTTCATTTAACCTTAATTAACTCCTTAAAGGCTCTATCTCCAATACAGCTGCATTGGGTATTAGAGCTTCAACATATGCATTTTCAGGGAACACAATTCAGTCCCTAAGAGACATCTTCCTGTCTTTCTGTTTAAATCTCCTTTATGACTGCTTCATGCTTTTCTTTAATTTTTCAGGCCAAATACAGATGGAAAGTTACTTACAGCAGCAGACAGCAGTGATACAGATGAAAAATAAGAAAAAAAAATATCTCGTTTTGTTTCTTTCTCTCAGCAGGTTTGCCTTTCTCCAACTGCATACATTATTATAATCTACTCTCCTTTTATTAGATAACCAGCTAATAATTATTTACTAATTTATAATAACTACATAAAAACAACCCCCTATAATTTTGAAACCTGTCTTTAGACACAGCTAGTCCTCCTTGAAAGGGAGCATGACCCTTTCCACAGAATGAAAGATTTTAAATAGCATTAAACAAAGCATAAGAAAATTATTAAGCTATGATGGGGTACTCTGCAATTACAATTTCTCTTAATTATATGCTGCTCTGACACTCAACAGAAAATGAAGATGAACCATTTAATGCATGTATAAGTAAGATCAAATTTGAATATTCCCACTAAAGATGCCAGTGGTATCTGCTATTAACTCCTTGCTTGGGTCTTGTTTTCTTCCCCACCTTTGGCATAACCTTGTTATTAGAACAGAGATACTGGTTTCAGGCTATAAATACTGTAAAGCAGTTAAGAGGGAAAACACCTAAAACATCATTCAAATAATCATTTTTGAATTGTAACCCTAACCTAACATTATTATAGTCAGACCAGAAGAGTTTTGCTCCAAGATGATAACCTTTTCTTTAACACAAAGTCCACATATGGTAACTTGTGTATTCTTAATCGTGAAATAAAACCATGGGAGACACTGGTCTGATTAAAAGACAAGTGCATAACCATGGAAAGAGACAAATCCAAATTAAGACTTTATTTTCCTTTAATGTTTTCCTTTAAGAGTTGGCTTTAGAAAGAGTCACACAGGCATATTTTACTGGTTCTCTGTTGTCTGAAGGTTAGGACAATTTGAAAGGAAAAACAGTGCCAGGATGATTTCTGTTCAAATGCAAACACACACACACATACACACGAAAATACACACACACACACACACACACATGAAAATACACACACACACACACACACACTCACACTTCCCTGGGGAATAATTTCTTAAAATCCTTGATTTTTCACTTTAATTTTACTTTACATATATATTTTTAGTTCAGTTCCAAAATGTTGTTTTCTTTGAGGTGTTTTTTATCTCTCAGCTTGCTGTACTCCTATTTTTGAAAAGTCACTAAGGGTATAATTTTGGAAATCCACATTTTAAAAGAAATGCTAGTTTTATTTACAAAAACTTTTCATCAAAGCTAAGAAGCAGAACTGAGTCCTTTTGTGATTCCAAACATATTTTTGAAGAATGGTTACATCATGTATCTATTCTTGGAAACATTAAATAACAGAAAGCGAACACAAAGGTCTTGTCTTTGGTCTTTCATGCAATGACATCTTTGCAAATTAGGCTGACAAATTTACCTAGTCTTCCTTCCTTCTACTGCTTATTGTCAGTATAAGATTGAATGGAAAATTGGTCTTAATCAAAACTAAAAGATTCTGCTCATCAAAAAACACCATCAAGAAATAAACAGGTGTAGAGGAAGAAAAGATATCTCTTTTCTTCTACCCTTTTAAGTTCTCAAGTGAGATCCCTGTAACAAAAGACAGATTAGCAAGAGAAAAGCATGCAAATGTATTTAGGTTTTATATGACAGGAAACTTCATAACGAAATGAAGACCCAAAGAAACTGTTAAACCTTTTCTATGTGGCCTGGGCTTCCTCACAACATGGTGGCTGGTTCCAAGGGCAAGTGTCCAGAGAAGAGCCAAGCAGAAGCCATAATGAAATTAATGATCTAGTTGCAGAAGTTAATCTGCATCACTTCATCATATTCTACTGATCAGGACATTTACAAAAGCCCATCCAGTTTCAAAGGGAGGTAGTAAATACCCTCCACCACTTGATGAAGTCATGTCAACATCGAATTTTGAGAAAAGCATATTGGATGGGATACATACACACACACATACATACACACATATTTATTTAGCAGTCTTTGAAGAAATGATCTGCTATGGACATCACAAAAATCACAAATTCTTTAGTATAAATTTTATGAAGGGGTCTTTGCATGAGAACATGGAACACATAAAAGGGAAATGACTGAACGGAAGTACAGGGAATCTAAAGAAGGAAAGGTAATGAAAGACCAATTTCACCTGCTTTTGACCAGCCCTCCCAAAGCATGTAGGTGAGAATATACCATTAAAATGTTAACAGCTCACAATAAAGTGTAAATTCAATCATAGAAAAATTATATGTAAATACTTAGTAAACACTTTTAATTAAATACAGATAGTTACTTGCTTACAATCATATTAACCACCACTTACTGAGTGATTATTGAGCTTTCAAAGTGATGAGAACTTTGCATGCATACACTCATTACACTTGGTCCTTAAGACCCTATGATGCAGGCTTATTTTAATCCCCATCTTACAGGGGAGAAAAGCTAGTCTAAAAAGGTTAAGTAATTTATCCAAGGTCATATAGCTTGTTAATGGCAAAACTGGGATCTTGACCTACAAGTATACTGTAACTATTCCACTTTCCACATGTTTTCTTTTTAACTCTGATTTTTCTCAAGCACACAGTTAAATTGTAAAGGCCCAACAGAAGAACATACATCAGTATCCTAAAAGCACATATGCTACAAATCGCAATATCTATAATATGGCCGTGGGTAAACTTGAGCTCAGCTTTTTCTCTCCATCCACCTTCCACTTAGAGTTTCTAAAGGAAAGTCATGGGGCGATGGGATGGGATAAACACAAGGCAGAAAATGAAAGTCTAAAAGATTCTTCAGGCAAAGTATTAAAACTGGGAAGAGAGTTTAGCATGATAGCAGTATATAAAACCATTCCCCACCCACAGCAACAAAGAGAAATTTTCATTTTAGTAAATTACCTACATATAATAACATTAAAGATATAAAGTATCTAGAAAATACGGCAAAAATATATAAGACCATTTGGAGGAGATTTTAAAACATTATTGAGTAACTTTAAGAATTAAATAAACAAAGAAATAAATAGATGTATAAGAAGATTCAATATCATAACCATGTCACTCACCTAAAATTGGTCTACAGATGTAATTCAAGTCCCACCAACATACTGATAGAGTTTGCAAAGAAACTGTAAAAGTTGATTTTAAAACTTGTATGGAAAAGCAAAAACTAGTAATAGTTAAGATACTAAATTTTTTTTAAAAAATTAAAGATGTGACAACTTAAGCTATTAATTATTGTTTTGGTTATCACCTGCTTTGTAGAAAACTATCCCAAATTACAGTGGCTTAAAACAACATTTATCTATTAATTTCATGACTCTATGAATCAGGAATTTGGGCAGGGTTTAGCTAGTCTATCCATAAATGTTCAATCAAAGAAGCAAAACCAGTAGGATTTATTACAAAGATTTATGCATTTCAAGGAACTGGCCTACACAATTGAGGGGGCTAGCTAAGTAAGTCTGTAGGGCAGGGCATCAGGAAGGGAAGATTACATACAGGTCTAAATTCCATGGGCATAGGCAGAAGCTGCTGTCCAAAGGCAGAATTTCTTCTCTTCCTCAGAAAACATTCAAGCCTGCTTTTAAGGCCATCCAACCAATTTAATTAGGTACACTGAAATAACTGTCCTTACTTAAAGTCAACTGATTAAGGGCTTTAGCTGCATCTGCAAAATCCTTTCACGGCAACTCCTAGACTGGTACTTGACCTAAAAATGGAAAGTTGACATATCAGGAAGGCACCACAGCTAGGGTTTTTCTCTAGACCCTGTGTGGTGTCTGTTGGGTTCATTCAATGGTACTCAGTTGGATGCTAACTAGTCTAGAGGGCCCCAGACAACTTCACTCAAATGCTGGGATCTTGGTAGGAACAGCCAGCAGAGTGAATTTAGCTGGCCCCTCTCCCTCTGCCTGTAGTCATAAAGGTCTCATCATGTGGCATCTCCAGCAGGGCAGGTAGACTTCTTACTTGGTGGCACAGCAATCCCTTGAAGCTCACTGGAAACGGTCAGATATCTTAAAAGTCTAGATCTGGAGCCATATTCCACTGGTCAAAGCAATCACAGGGCAGTACAACTTTTAGTGGAGGGGAATAGACTCTACTGTCTGACGGGAAACGTGTCAAAATTTTTTTGCCATTAAGAAGATTAAAATCTCCCACAAACATCCAGACATTATAAAACTACAGTAGTAAAGAGAATGTGGTATTAGCATGGACAGAAAATAAGTAAAGGAAAATAAAAGGTCCAGAAACAGACTTGCACAGACCTGAAATTTGATATATAGTAGAGGTGGCACTGCAGATCATTAGACAAGAGATGCACTGAACAATAAACAGCTCTGGCTAATGGTGCGAAAAACTGAAATTGAATCTCTACTTCAAACCACATGCAAAAATCAATTCCAGATGAATTAAAGACTTAAAGGTGAAACAAGAAACTTTAAAACTTTTAGGAAAAGTATAGGAGGAAGGTATCTTTATAAACTTTGGGTAAAAAAGAATTTTTCAACTAAATACAAAAAGCTCTAATCATAAAGGAAAAAAATCAGTTAGACTGCATTTAATAGAGAACTTGTGTTCATCAAAAGATTCCATAAAGAACGTAAAAAGACAAGCCAAAAACTAGAAGATATTTGCAACATATTTAACAAATAAATTATTAAAATTCAAAATGTATTCTTAAAATTCTACAAAATAATAATAAAGGCAAACAATCCAGTAGAAAATGGGCAAAAAGGTATGCATTAGCATTGCACAGAAGAGGAATCACAAATTGCAAGAAAACATAAGGAAGGATGTACAGTCTCATTAGTAAATTAGTATCACTGAAATGCTATTTAATACCAAAGTGTAATATAATTTTATATCTACTAGATTGCCTAAAATTAGTAAATCTGGAAATAAGTATTGGCAAATATGCAGAGAAAATGAAAATTCTCATACTCTCTAGTTGGAGTATTAATTTGAACAATTATTTGGGTAAACAATTTAGCAGTTATTTTGTAAAGACGAAAAGAGTTATATCCCATGACTGAGCAATGTACTCGCAGGTATATGCCAGAAATCTGCAAATTGTGCACATGTAACCCTGGGGTACATGAGGAGTCTCTTACAGACACAGATACATTTAAAGGAATAAACTGTTAGATTTCCAGCATCCATATGAAATGTATATACACTGAAGTGATCTGAGAATGTGCCTTCATTAGAGGGTAGACATTTCATGACAATTACTTTTCATCTCTCTTTTCACAAAAATCATCCTTTCTTCCATTTTATTTAAAAAAATAGCTCTCACCCATCTTCAACTTCATACTAATGCACTATCCTAAATAGTATAAATTCCAAGGAAGCCAAATAATGGTAACAATTCAAAATACTGGTGACACAGAATTCTCTTTTAATGATGGTATCATCCACAATGTCTTTTTTGATCATATGGCTTTACGTCTTTCCCAGCCTTATATATAAATGTGTTTCTATCATGGACATTAAAAATGCCCCCACACACACACATACTATATTAGGCTGCAGTGAATACATATATATTGTAGAGTGGGAGTTTGGGACTAATGCCTACTTCCATGTAAGAGCCCTCACATTCTCTTGCCCTATAACTGTGGGAAAAGGCATTGTACCTGAGGAAAAAACCCTTGTTCATGAGAGGAGAGCAAAAAAGGGTGAGGGTAAGAAATGTCAAAGACAGCACAAACACGAGACAAGGTTAGCTGCCTTACCACTCTATCTATCATATAATTAAAATATTCAGAATGTTTGAAAATGCACCCTAGAATTAAAAGTGTACTTCAAACCACATGCCCTGACTTTTTCGGGAACAGTTTCTCAATCGGATATTTTACATGATTTCAAAAATTTTTAATTAAAATGTCTGTTATTTCTGACATCTCAGAATCACATCTTCAAGAAAATGGAACGTATATTGGAGGTAAAAACTGTTTTGGGAGACGAGGGGAAGATGGCGGAAGAGTAAGATGGCGGAGATCACCTTCCTCCCCACAGATACACCAGAAATACATCTACACGTGGAACAACTCCTACAGAACACCCACTGAATGCTGGCAGAAGACCTCAGACCTCCGAAAAGGCAAGAAACTCCCCACGTACCTGGGTAGGGCAAAAGAAAAAAAGAATAAACAGAGACAAAATGATAGGGACGGGACCTGCACCAGTGGGTGGGAGCTATGAAGAAGGAAAGATTTCCACACACTAGGAAGCCCCTTCACGGGCGGAGGCTGCGGGTGGCGGAGGGGGAAAGCTTCGGAACAATGGAGAAGAGCACAGAAACAGGGGTGCGGGGAGCAAAGCGGAGACATTTGCGCACAGAGGGTCGGTGCCGACCGGCACTCACGAGCCCGAGAGGCTTGTCTGCTCACCTGCCGGGGCGGGCGGGGCTGGAAGCTGAGGCTCAGGCTTCGGTCGGAGCCCAGGGACAGGACTGAGGTTGGCGGCGTGAACACAGCCTGCAGGGGTTAGTGCGCCACAGCTAGCCGGGAGGGAGTCTGGGGAAAAGTCTGGACCTGCCGAAGAGGCAGGAGACTTTTTCTTCCCTCTTTGTTTCCTGGTGCGCGAGGAGAGGGGAATAAGAGCGCTGCTTAAAGGAGCTCCAGAGACGGGCGCGAGCCGCGGCTAAAAGCGCAGACCCCAGAGAATGGCATGAGACGCTAAGGCTGCCACCAAGAAGCCTGTGTGCGAGCACAGGTCACTATCCACACCCCCCTTCCAGGGAGCTTGTGGAGCCCGCCACTGCCAGGGTCCCGGGATCCAGGTACAACTCCCCCGGGAGAAAGCACGGCGGGCCTCAGGCTGGTGCGACGTCACATCAGCCTCTGCTGCAGGAGGCTCGCCCCATGCTCCGTACCCCTCCCTTCCCCCGGCCTGAGTGAGCTCCCCGAAGCAGCTGCTCCTTTAACCCCGTCTTGTCTGAGCAAAGAACACACGTCTTCCGGCGACGTACACGCAGAGGCGGGGCCAAATCCAAAGCTCAGCCTCAGGAGCTGTGAGAACAAAGAAGAGAAAGGGAAATCCCTCCCAACAGCCTCAGAAGCAGCAGATTAAAGCTCCACAATCAACTTGATGTACCCTGCAACTGTGGAATACATGAATACACAACAAATCATCCCAAATTGAGGAGGTGGACTTTGAGAGCAAGATTTATGATTTTTTCCCCTTTTCCTCTTTTTGTGAGTCTGTATGTGTATGCTGCTGTGTGAGATTTTGTCTGTATAGCTCTCCTTCCACCATTTGTCCTAGGGTTCTACCTGTCCATTTTTTTTTTTAATCTTTAAAAAAATTTTTTTTCTTGATAATTATTTTTCATTTTAATAACTTTATTTTATCTTACTTTATTTTATTTTATCTTCTTTCTTTCCTTCCTTCCTCTCTCCCTCCTTTCTTTCTTTCTTTCTCCTTCTCCTTCTCCTTCTTTTTCTTTCTACTTTTTCTCCCTTTTATTCTGAGCCATGTGGATGAAATGCTCTTGCTGCTGCAGCGAGGACTCAGTGCTCTGCCTCTGAGGTGGGAGAGCCAACTTCAGGACACTGGTCCACAAGAGACCTCCCAGCTCCACATAATATCAAACGGCGAAAATCTCCCAGAGATCTCCATCTTAACACCAGCAACCAGCTTCACTCAACGACCAGCAAACTACAGTGCTGGACACCCTATGCCAAACAACTAGCAAGACAGGAACAAAACCCCACCCATTAGCAGAGAGGCTGCCTAAAATCATATTAACTCCACAAACACCCCAAAAAACACCACCAGACATGGACCTGCCCACCAGAAAGACAAGATCCAGCCTCATCCACCAGAACACAGACACTAGTCCCCTCCACCAGGAAGCCTACACAACCCACTGAACCAACTTTAGCCACTGGGGACAGACACCAAAAACAACGGGAACTACGAACCTGCAACCTGCAAAAAGGAGACCCCAAACACAGTAATGCAAGCAAAATGAGAATACAGAAAACACACAGCACATGAAGGAGCAAGATAAAAACCCACCAGACCTAAAAAAATGAAGAGGAATAGACAGTCTACCTGAAAAAGAATTCAGAATAATGATAGGAAAGATGATCCAAAATCTTGAAAATAGAACAGACAAAACGCAAGAAACATTTAACAAGGACCTAGAAGAACTAAAGATGAAACAAGCAACGATGAACAACACAATAAATGAAATTAAAAATACTCGAGATGGGATCAATAGCAGAATAACTGAGGCAGAAGAACGCATAAGTGACCTGGAAGATAAAATAGTGGAAATAACTACTGCAGAGCAGAATAAAGAAAAAAGAATGAAAAGACTGAGGACAGTCTCAAAGACTTCTGGGACAACATTAAACGCACCAACATTCGAATTATAGGGGTCCCAGAAGAAGAAGAGAAAAAGAAACAGACTGAGAAAATATTTGAAGAGATTATAGTTGAAAACTCCCCTAATATGGAAAAGGAAATAGTTAATCAAGTCCAGGAAGACCAGAGAGTCCCATACAAGATAAATCCAAGGAGAAATACGTCAAGACACATATTAATCAAACTGTCAAAAATTAAATACAAAGAAAACATATTAAAAGCAGCAAGGGAAAAACAACAAATAACACACAAGGGAATCCCCATAACATTAACAGCTGATCTTTCAGCAGAAACTCTGCAAGCCAGAAGGGACTGGCAGGACATACTGAAAGTGATAAAGGAGAAAAACCTGCAACCAAGATTATCCAGCAAGGATCTCATTCAGATTTGATGGAGAAATTAAAAACTTTACAGACAAGCAAAAGCTGAGAGTTCAGCACCACCAAACCAGCTTTACAACAACTGCTAAAGGAACTTCTCTAGGCAAGAAACACAAGAGAAGGAAAAGACGTACAATAACAAACCCAAAACAATTAAGAAAATGGGAATAGAAACATACATGTCGATCATTACCTTAAATGCAAATGGACTAAATGCTCCCACCAAAAGACACAGATTGGCTGAATGGATACAAAAACAAGACCCTTATATATGCTGTCTACAAGAGACCCACTTCAGACCTAGAGACACATACAGACTGAAAGTAAGGGAATGGAAAAAGATATTTCATGCAAATGCAAACCAAAAGAAAGCTGAAGTAGCAATTCTCATATCAGACAAAATAGACTTTAAAATAAAGACTACTAGAAGAGACAAAGAAGGACACTACATAATGCTCAAGGGATCGATCCAAGAAGAAGATATAACAACTGTAAATATTTACGCACCCAACATAGGAGCACCTCAATACATAAGGCAAATACTAACAGCCGTAAAAGGGGAAATCGACAGTAACACATTCATAGTAGGGGACTTAAACACCCCACTTTCACCCATGGACAGATCATCCAAAATGAAAATAAATAAGGAAACACAAGCTTTAAATGATACATTAAACAAGATGGACTTAATTGATATTTATAGGACACTCCATCCAAAAACAACAGAATACGCATTTTTCTCAAGTTCTCATGGAACATTCTCCAGGATAGATCATATCTTGGGTCACAAATCAAGCCTTGGTAAAATTAAGAAAATTGAAATTGTATCAAGTATCCTTTCTGACCACAACGCTATGAGACTAGATATCAATTACAGGAAAAAATCTGTAAAAAATACAAACACATGGAGGCTAAACAATACACTACTTAATAACGAAGTGATCACTGAAGAAATCAATGAAGAAATCAAAAAATACCTGGAAACAAATGACAATGGAGACACGACGACCCAAAACCTATGGGATGCAGCAAAAGCAGTTCTAAGAGGGAAGTTTACAGCCATACAATCCTACCTTAAGAAACAGGAAACATCTCGAATAAATAACCTAACCTTGCACCTAAATCAATTAGAGAAAGAAGAACAAAAAAAACCCAAAGTTAGCAGAAGGAAAGAAATCATAAAAATCAGATCAGAAATAAATGAAAAAGAAAAGAAGGAAACGATAGCAAAGATCAATAAAACTAAAAGCTGGTTTTTTGAGAAGATAAACAAAATTGATAAACCTTTAGCCAGACTCATCAAGAAAAAAAGGGAGAAGACTCAAATCAATAGAGTTAGAAATGAAAAAGGAGAAGTAACGACTGACACTGCAGAAATACAAAAGATCATGAGCGATTACTACAAGCAACTCTATGCCAATAAAATGGAGAACATGGAAGAAATGGACAAATTCTTAGAAAGGCACAACCTGCCAAGACTGAGTTGGGAAGAAGTAGAAAATATGAACAGACCAATCACAAGCACTGAAATTGAAACTGGGATTAAAAATGTTCCAACAAACAAAAGCCCAGGACCAGATGGCTTCACAGATGAATTCTATCAAACATTGAGAAAAGAGCTAACACCTATCCTTCTCAAACTCTTCCAAAATATAGCAGAGGGAAGAACACTCCCTAACTCATTCTACGAGGCCACCATCACCCTGATACCAAAACCAGACAAGGATGTCACAAAGAAAGAAAACTACAAGCCAATATCACTGATGAACACAGATGCAAAAATCCTCGACAAAATACTAGCAAACAGAATCCAACAGCACATTAAAAGGATCATACACCATGATCAAGTGGGGTTTATCCCAGGAATGCAAGGATTCTTCAATATAAGCAAATCAATCAACATGATACACCATATTAACAAATTGAAGGAGAAAAACCATATGATCATCTCAATAGATGCAGAGAAAGCTTTCGACAAAATTCAACACCCATTTATGATAAAAACCCTGCAGAAAGTAGGCATAGAGGGAACTTTCCTCAACATAATAAAGGCCATATATGACAAGCCCACAGCCAACATCATCCTCAATGGTGAAAAACTGAAAGCATTTCCACTAAGATCAGGAACAAGACAAGGTTGCCCACTCTCACCACTCTTATTCAACATAGTTTTGGAAGTTTTAGCCACAGCAATCAGAGAAGAAAAGGAAATAAAAGGAATCCAAATCTGAAATGAAGAAGTAAAGCTGTCACTGTTTGCAGATGACATGATACTATACATAGAGCATCCTAAAGATGCTACCAGAAAACTACTAGAGCTAATCAATGAATTTGGTAAAGTAGCAGGATACAAAATTAATGCACAGAAATCTCTGGCATTCCTATACACTAAGGTTGAAAAATCTGAAAGTGAAATCAAGAAAACACTGCCATTTACCACTGCAACAAAAAGAATAAAATATCTAGGAATAAACCTACCAAAGGAGACAAAACATCTGTATGCAGAAAATTATAAGATACTGATTAAAGATATTAAAGATGATACAAATAGATGGAGAGATATACCATGTTCTTTGATTGCAATAATCAACATTGTGAAAATGACTCTACTACCCAAAGCAATCTACCGATTCAATGCAATCCCTATCAAACTACCACTGGCATTTTTCACAGAACTAGAACAAAAAATTTCACAATTTGCATGGAAACACAAAAGATCCCGAATAGCAAAAGCAATCTTCAGAACGAAAAACGGAGCTGGAGGATTCAGGCTCCCTGACCTCAGTCTATATTACAAAGCTAGAGTAATCAAGATAGTATGGTACTGACACAAAAACAGAAAGATAGATCGATGGAACAGGATAGAAAGCCCAGAGTTAAACCCACGCACATATGGTCACCTTATTTTGACAAAGGAGGCAGGAATGTACAGTGGAGAAAGGACAGCCTCTTCAATAAGTGGTGCTGGGAAAACTGGACAGGTACATGTAAAAGTATGAGATTAGATCACTCTATAACACCATACACAAAAATAAGCTCAAACTGGATTACAGACCTAAATGTAAGGCCAGAAACTATCAAACTCTTAGAGGAAAACATAGGCAGAACACTCTATGACATAAATCACAGCAAGATCCTTTTTGACCCACCTCCTAGAGAAATGGAAATAAAAACAAAAATAAATAAATGAGCCCTAATGAAACTTCAAAGCTTTTGCACAGCAAAGGAAACCATAAACAAGACCAAAAGACAACCCTCGGAATGGGAGAAAATATTTGCAAATGAAGAAACTGACAAAGGATTAATCTCCAAAATTTATAAGCAGCTCATGCAGCTCAATAGCAAAAAAACAAACAACCCAATCCAAAAATGGGAAGAAGACCTAAATAGACACTTCTCCAAAGAAGATATACAGACTGCCAACAAACACATGAAAGAATGCTCAACAACATTAATCATTAGAGAAATACAAATGAAAACTACAATGAGATATCATCTCACACCAGTCAGAATGGCCATCATCAAAAAATTTAGAAACAGTAAATGCTGGAGAGGGTGTGGAGAAAAGGGAACACTCTTGTACTGCTGGTGGGAATGTGAATTGGTACAGCCACTATGGAGAACAGTATGGAGGTTCCTTAAAAAACTACAAATGGAGCTACCATATGACCCAGCAATCCCACTACTGGGCATATACCCTGAGAAAACCATAATTCAAAAAGTGTCATGTACCTAAATGTTCGTTGCAGCTCTATTTACAATAGCCACGAGATGGAAACAACCTAAGTGTCCATCATCGGATGAATGGATAAAGAAGATGTGGCACATATATACAATGGAATATTACTCAGCCATAAAAAGAAACGAAATTGAGCTATTTGTAATGAGGTGAATGGACCTAGAGTCTGTCATACAGAGTGAAGTAAGTCAGAAAGAGAAAGACAAATACCGTATGCTAACACATATATATGGAATTTACAGAAAAAAAAAAAAGTCATGAAAAACCTAGGGGTAAGACAGGAATAAAGATTTAGACCTACTAGAGAATGGACTTGAGGATATGGGGAGGGAGAAGGGTAAGCTGTGCCAAAGCGAGAGAGTGGCATGGACATATATACACTACCAAACGTAAAATAGATAGCTAGTGGGAAGCAGCCGCATAGCACAGGGAGATCAGCTTGGTGCTTTGTGACCACCTAGAGGGGTGGGATAGGGAGGGTGGGAGGGAGCGAGACACAAGAGGGAAAAGATATGGGAACATATGTATATGTATAACTGATTCACTTTGTTATAAAGCAGAAACTAGCACACCATTGTAAAGCAATTATACTCCAATAAAGATGTAAAAAAAAGAAAGTGTTTTGTATTTTCTTCAACAATTTACTATTCATAAGAGTAACGTTTCCCTGAATTTTACCAAGATAAAATCATCAGACACTTTAAAAACGTATTTGGCTTTGACTCAGTAATAAATATCTTTCTGGCACTCGTCATCCACTTCTCTACTTTTTGATTCCTTCCTATGGGAATAGAAAATTCTACTATGCACAATGCATACTTAGCAATGATTACTCCAATACTTGGGGTAAGCCCTCCACTTAGTGGTGGCCTAATACTTTCTCTTACCGTGAATTTCCACTGGATTTGTCTCATTCCAGCAGTTGATGATAGTCATCCTAGAACTAGGAACAAACAGAAAAATAACAGTCAGATCCATCTAAAGAGATGCATTTACAAATAAAGTTTTACTTTATGTTCAATAATTTTTTTCTCAAAATGGCTTTAACCAACTGTGCACTAATAACAATTGTTATGGTAATTAAATCCAGAAAATAATTAACATTTAAGAGTTTTAAAGGCACAATTTTTTTTTAAATCAAGTTTATATACATAATTTTTATTGTAAAGTATAATAGGGTGACTAATGAAAATGTAAGTGCAAATATATACTGCATTCGGATAAAATTCTGTGGGGGTACTGAAATGAAAATATGACTCCAGGAGAAAAATATATAAAATTTATGGCTTTTAAAAAAGAACTTTTCATCAGCATTTTATAAGTAAATGGTAATGGGTTAAAAAGTACAGTGGTATTTGTATTCCATTCGATCTATTTGTAAAAAGGATATTACAGTGTCAGTTTAAAATGTCAATATACAAGTATACCAGAAATTACATCATTTGCAATCACTTAAACAGTTGATTTTTAAAAAATTAGGTACCAACTTAAAAATGTGTGAAGAATCACACAAGTTTTCAAAATTCTGTTGGAGGATATGTGAGCAAAATTTTGAACAGTATATATACATAAATATATATACGAGGAAACCTCTTGCACAGGTACATTTAGGAATCACATACAATATTTTTTGTTCTTTTTTCCTCTCAACAGTGACAAGCATTTATTGAGTGTTCATTACATCAGGCACCTTTCTAGGTTAAAAAAAAAAAAAAAATCAATAGACAAACATCCCTGTCCAGGTGGAGTTTATACTTTAGGAGCACATTGATACCAGCATGTTAGTAGAAAAAAATTAATTAAATAAAGAAAAGAAAGCAGCCATAGGCAAATCAAATGTCCACACAAAGGAGAAAGGATAATCACTTTATGAATATTATACAGCAATAAAAGTAAATATACTCAGCTATAGGCAACAATTTAGGCCAAAATTATCATTTATAATAAGAATATAAAGTTCAAAAAAAATCAAGGTAAGACAAACATTTAAAAACATAAATATGTAGTAAAACTATCAATATGTGGTTTAAAATATGTGGTGAAAAGACATAATGGCTACCCATACAGGAGTGGCACAAGGATGGATTAATTAGCAACAAACAAAAATAGCTTCAACATAAGAAATCAAGTTCTGGCCCTTAGGTTCTTTAGGTCCAATGGTGGATTCATGGGTGTTTATTTTATTTTCATGCCCCATTTTCTAAATATATCAGCTATTACATAAAATATGAATAAATGCCGAAAGTAACGTAGTTGAGGTTCCTTACAATTGTTTGCAACTATTCAGAAATTGAGAGACAAAGTAGGTTTACAACCATCAAGGAAGGACTGTAACATTTCTCTCTAATGTCAAGTACTGTTCCCCATGCCTCACTCCCCATGTTTCCTTACTCTGCCAGCTGTTCACACATCCACTCTTTTATTTGACATTAACTGACTGACCACTATATGCTGTACACCAGACTAAGTGTTAAAAGAAACCTTCTTCACCGCTATTCAACACCAGGAAATTTCTCTGAAACACAAAGGCCTTTTTCAAGTAGGCCTTAGGACTACTTGGTGTCAGGATCTTCTACATTTTACCTCTAATAACGCAAACTGATAGGTAACCTATAAAATTCACTGTAAGTCATTGAGGAAACTGCTAATCCTTGTGACCAAGACCCTTTCTATTAATCTGTCTTATTGCCACCAGTAGCCTGTTATATGGCCTGAGCTATACATTACTTGGATGCCCCACCTCATTCCAAAACACAGTTGAAATTTAATAATTATTGAATAAACAACAAGATACAAAATTGAGTAATATTCCTCTTTGCCAGCTGGCATACAAATACCTTTTCTTGAGCATATGTAACATTTTGATTAGTAAAGTGATGCTCATTAAACAGACATGTTTATTATTAAAATAATTATTTAAGCAAAAAGAGACTTCTGTGGCATTTTTTAAATGTAATGGTTTCAGATTTGTTACAGAAAATTATAAAGGCAAAAAAGAAAAATTATATACTTATGTTTCACAGTTTCAATGATAGGGATAATTTTAAATAATCTGTCCCCTATAAATTCATGTTTATTCATCCAAAAATATGTGCTAATATGTGGATGTTAAAACCTGTGTCCTATGGCTTCCTTACCACTGCCTCCTTCTCCTTCTCCTTCCCTGATTCAGCATGTTCCAGAATATTCTCAACAGAATTCAGACTCATTCCATAGGAGGCATATCTTTGTATTTACAAGTTTTATAATGTACACATTTATTCTTAAACAGTAGAATTACTAATACTTTTAGCATGGCAATGTTAGAGAACTAGAGAGGAGCTGAGTTTTAGATTTGGAAAAGATACAGTATTTAATGCATTCATTAATTGGGATCATTCTCCCATATTTATTTAGTTTCTTGTGATAAAGTGTTCCTTTATTCCAGGAATTACTACTTATCTGAGACAATATTTTTGAAAAAATAAAAACCCACACAACTATAAATCAATTGCAAATTTCCTGGTATCATGAAAAAATCAATTGCAAATTTCCACTGTATCACGAATTGATTTCCATGTATCAATCACTCCATTAATGAGGGTGTTAAGATACAGGGTAAAAACAGAAAGTAAATGGCCATCCTTCATTATCCATCCCAATAGAAACACTAGGATGACCCTAATTGATGAATTTGCTGAGAATTACTTCCTATTTATGAATAGTATCCCAAGTTTACTCTTTACATATATCATATACATTACATGCTTTCTTGTTACATGTCCTTATAAATGGTATCTACAGTTCGACGCAGAAAATGTGGAAAGAACTGAGTATCATAGTTAGCAACTGGAGTAAGAATATTCTACTTATGATGGCATTTAGGAATAAGAGAATGATAATAAGAAGTAACTGAGAAGAGGAACTTCAAGATAGCAGAAGAGTAAGATGTGGAGATCACCTTCCTCCCCACAGATACATCAGAAATACATCTACATGTGGATGTATTTCTACAGAACACCCACTGAATGCTGGCAGAAGACCTCAGACCTCCCAAAAGGCAAGAAACTCCCCACATTCCTGGGTAGAGCAAAAGAAAAAAGAAAAAACAGAGACAAAAGATTAGGGATGGGACCGCACCAGTGGGAGGGAGCTGTGAAGAAGGAAAGGTTTCCACACACTAGGAAGCCCCTTCATGGGCAGAGACAGCAGGTGGCGGAGGAGGGAAGCTTCAGAGACAAGGAGGAGAGCACAGCAACAGGGGTGCGGAGGTCAAAACGGAGAGATTCCCGCACAGAGGATCAGTGCCGACCAGCACTCACCAGCCCGAGAGGCTTGTCTGCTCACCCGCCGGGGCAGGCGGGGACTGGGAGCTGAGGCTCAGGTTTTGGAGGTCAAATCCCAGGGAGAGGAATGGGGTTGACGGCATGAACACAGCCTGAAGGGGGCTAGTGCGCCACAGCTAGCCAGGAGGGAGTCCGGGAAAGTCTGGAGCTGCCGAAGAGGCAAGAGGCTTTCTCTTGCCTCTTTGTTTCCTGGTGTGAGAGGAGAGGGGATTAAGAGCGCTGCTAAAAGGAGCTCCAGAAACGGGCACGAGCCGCGGCTAAAAGTGCGGACCACAGAGACGGATCTAAGACGCTAAGACTGCTGCTGCCGCCACCAAGAAGCCTGTGTGCGAGCACAGGTCACTATCCACACCTCCCCTCCTGGGAGCCTGTGGAGCCTGACACTGCCAGGGTCCCGTGATCCAGGGACAACTTCCCCAGGAGAACGCACGGCGCGCCTCAGGCTGGTGCAATGTCACGCCGGCCTCTGCCGCAGCAGACTCACCCCGCACTCCGTACCCCTACCTCCCCCCGGCCTGAGTGAGCCAGAACCCCGCAATCACCTGCTACTTTACCTCCTGTCTGAGCCAAGAACAGATGCCCTCAGGTGACCTACACACAGAGGCGGGGCGAAATCCAAAGCTGAACCCCAGGAGCTGTGCGAACAAAGAAGAGAAAGGGAAATTTCTCCCAGCAGCCCAAGGAGCAGCAGATTAAATCTCCACAATCAACTTGATGTACCCTGCATCTGTGGAATACCTGAACAGACAACAAATCATCCCAAATTGAGGAGGTGGACTTTGGGAACAACAATATATATTTTTTTCCCTTTATCTCTTTTTGTGAGTGTGTATGTGTATGTCTGCGTGAGATTTTGTCTGTATAGCTTTGCTTTAACATTTGTCTTAGGGTTCTGTCTGTTTTTTTTTTAAGAATAGTTTTTAGCACTTGTTATCATTAGTGGATTTGTTTTGTGGTTTGCTTGCTCTCTTCTTTCTTTCTTTCCTTTTTTTTTAAAAATTACTTAAAAAATTTTTTTAATAATTTTTTTATTTTAATAACTTTATTTTATTGCTTTTTCTTTCTTTCTTTCTTTCTTTCTTTCTTTCTTTCTTCTTTTTCTTTCTTTCTTTCTTTCCTTCTTTCTTTCTTTCCTTTTTTTCTCCCTTTTATTCTGAGCCCTGTGAATGACAGGGTCTTGATGCTCCAGCTGGGTATCAGGGCTGTGCCTCTGAGGTGGCAGAGCTGAGTTCAGGACACTGGTCCACCTGAGACCTCCGAGCTGCACGTAATATCATGTGGAGAAAATTTCCCAGAGATTTCCATCTCAACGCCAATACCTAGCTCCACTCAATGACCAGCAAGCTACAGTGCTGCACACCCTATGCCAAACAACAAGCAAGAAAGGAACACAACACTACCCATTAGCAGAGAGGCTGCCTAAAATCATAATAAAGTCACAAACACCCCAAAACACACCACAAGACGCAGACCTGCACACCAGAAAAACAAGGTCCAGCCTCATCCACCAGAACACAGGCACTAGTCCTCTCCACCAGGAAACCTAAACAACCCACTGAACCAACCAGAGCAACTGGGGACAGACACCAAAAACACTGGGAAATATGAAATTGCAGACTGCGAAAAGAAGACCCCAAACACAGTAAGTTAAGGAAAATGAGAAGACAGAGAAACACACAGCAGATGAAGGAGCAAGGTAAAGACACACTAGACCAAAAAAATGAAGAGAAAATAGGCAGTCTACCTGAAAAAGAATTCAAAATAATGATAGAAAAGATGATCCAAAATCATGGAAATAGAAAGGAGAAAATGCAAGAAACATTTAACAAGGACCTAGAAAAACTAAAGAGCAAACAAACAATGATGAACAACACAATAAATGAAATTAAAAATTCTCTAGAAGGAATCAATAGCAGAATAACTGAGGCAGAAGAACGGATAAGTGACCTGGAAGAAAGAATAGTGGAAATAACTACTGCAGAGCAGAATAAAGAAAAAAGAATGAAAAGAAATAAGGACAGTCTCAGAGACCTCTGGGACAACATTAAACACACCAACATTCGAATTATCAGGGTCCCAGGGAAGAAGAGAAAAAGAAAGGGACTGAGAAAATATTTGAATAGATTATAGTTGAAAATTTCCCTAACATGGGAAAGGAAATACTTAATCAAGTACAGGAAGCACAGAGAGTCCCATACAGGATAAATCCAAGGAGAAACACGCCAAGACACATATTAATCAAATTATCAAAAATTAAGTACAAAGAAAAATATTAAAAGCAGCAAGGGAAAAACAACAAATAACATACAAGGGAATCTCCATAAAGTAATAGCTGATATTTCAGCAGAAACTCTGCAAGCCAGAAGGGAGTGGCAGGACATATTTAAAGTGATGAAAGGGAAGAACTTACAACCAAGATTACTCTACCCAGCAAGGATCTCTTTCAGAATCAAAGGAAAATTACAACCTTCACAGAGAAGCAAAAGCTAAGAGAGTACAGCACTACCAAACCAGCTTTGAAACAAATGTTAAAGGAACTTCTCTAGGCAGGAAACACAAGAGGAGGAAAAGGCCTACAATAACAAACCAAAAACGATTAAGAAAATGGTAATAGGAACATACATATTGATAATTACCTTAAATGTAAATGGACTAAATGTTCCAACCAAAAGACATAGACTGGCTGAATGGATACAAAAACAAGACCAATATATATGCTGTCTACAAAAGACCCACTTAAGACTGAGGGACACATACAGACTGAAAGTGAGAGGATGGAAAAAGATATTCCATGCAAATGGAAATCAAAAGAAAGCTGGAGTAGCAATTCCATATCAGACAAAATAGACTTTAAAACAAAGACTATTACAAGAGACAAAGAAGGACACTACATAATGATCAAGGGACCATTCGAAGAAGAAGATATAACAGTTGTAAATATTTATGGACCCAACATAGGAGCACCTCAATACATAACGTAAATACTAACCACCAAAAAGAGGGAAATTGACAGTAACACAGTCATAGTAGGGGACTTTGACAGCTCACTTTCACCAACAGACAGATCATCCAAAATGAAAATAAAAAAGGAAATACAAGCTTTAAATGATACATTAAACAAGATGGACTTAATTGATATTTATAGGACATTCCATCCAAAAACGACAGAATATACATTCTTCTCAACTGCTCATGGAACATTTTCCAGGATAGATCATATCTTGGGTCACAAATCAAGCCTTGGTAATTTTAAGAAAATTGAAATTGTATCAAGTATCTTTTCTGACCACAACACTATGAGACTAAATATCAATTACAGGAAAAAATCTGTAAAAAATACAAACACATGGAGGCTAAGCAATACACTACTTAATAACCAACAGATCACTGAAAAAATCAAAGAGGAAATCAAAAAATACCTAGAAACAAATGACAATGAAAACACGATGAATGAAAACCTGGGATACAGGAAAAGCAGTTGTAAGAGGGAAGTTTATAGCAATATAATCCTACCCTAAGAAACAAGAAATATCTCAAATAAACAACGTAATCTTAAACCTAAAGCAATTAGAGAAACAAGAATAAAAAAAAACCAAAGTTAGCAGAAAGAAAGAAATCATAAAGATCAGATAAGAAATAAATGAAAAAGAAATGAAAGAAACAATAGCAAACATCAATAAAACTAAAAACTGGTTCTTTGAGCTGATAAACAAAATTGATAAACCATTAGTCAGACACATCAAGAAAAAAAAGGAGAAGACTCAAATCAATAGAATTAGAAAAGAAAAAGAAGTAACAACTGACACAGCAGAAATATAAAGGATCATGAGAGATACTACAAGCAACTATATGCCAAGAAAATGGACAACCTGTAAGAAATGGACAAATTCTTAGAAAAGCTCAACCTTCTGAGATTGAACCAGGAAGAAATACAAAATATAAACAGACCAATTACAAGCACTGAAATTGAAACTGGGATTAAAAATCTTCCAACAAACAGAAGCCCAGGACCAGATGGCTTCACAGGCGAATTCTATCAAACATTTAGAGAAGAGCTAACACCTATCCTTCTCAAACTCTTCCAAAATACAGTAGAGGGAGGAACACTCCCAAACTCATTCTACGAGCCACCATCACCCTGATACCAAACCAGATAAAGACGTCACAAAGAAAGAAAACTACAGGCCAATAGCATTGATGAACATAGATGCAAAAATTCTCAACAAAATACTAGCAAACAGAATCCAACAGCTCATTAAAAGAAGCATACACCATGATCAAGTGGGGTTTATCAAGGAATGCAAAGATTCTTCAATATATGCAAATCAATCAATGTGAAGCACCATATTAACAAATTGATGGAGAAAAACAATATGATCTTCTCAATAGATGCAGAAAAGCTTCTGACAAAATTCAACACCCATTTATGATAAAAACCCTGCAGAAAGTAGGCATAGAGGGAACTTACCTCAACATAATAAAGGCCATATATAACAAACCCACAGCCAAAATCGTTCTCAATGGTGAAAAACTGAAAGCATTTCCTCTAATATTAGGAACAAAACAAGGTTGCCCACTCTCACCACTGTTATTCAACATTGTTTTGGAAGTTTTAGCCATAGCAATAAGAGAGGAAAAAGCAATAAAAGGAATCCAAGAAGGAAAAGAAGTAAAGCTGTCACAGTTTGCAGATAACATGATGCTATACATAGAGAGTCCTAAAGATGCTACCAGAAAACTACTAGATCTAATCAACGAATTTGGTAAACTAGCAGGATACAATATTAATGCACAGAAATCTCTTGCATTCCTATACACTAAGGTTGAAAAATCTGAAAGTGAATTTAAGGAAGCACTCCCATTTACCACTGCAACAACAACAAAAGAATACCTAGGAATAAACCTACCTAAGGAGACAAATGACCTGTAGGCAGAAAACTGTAAGACACTTATTAAAGAAATTAAAGATGTACAAAGAGATGGAAAGATATACCATGTTCTTGGATTGGAAAAATTAACATTGTGAAAATGACTATACTACCCAAAGCAATCTACAGATTCAATGCAATCCCTATCAAATTACCACTGGCATTTTTCTCAGAACTAGAACAAAAAATTTCACAATTTGTATGGAAACACAAAAGACCCCGAATAGCTAAAGCAATCTTGAGAACGAAAAACGGAGCTGGAGGTATCAGGCTTCCTGACTTCAGACAAAAACAGAAATATAGATCAATGGAACAAGATAGAAAGCCCAGAGATAAACCCACGTACATATGGTCACCTCATCTTTGATAAAGGAGGCAGGAATGTACAGTGGAGAAAGGACAGCCTCTTCCATAAGTGGTGCTGGGAAAACTGGACAGCTACATGTAAAAGAATGAAATAGGAACACTCCCTAACACCACACACAAAAATAAACTCAAAATGGATTAAAGACCTAAATGTAAGGCCAGAAACTATCAAACTCTTAGAGGAAAACATAGGCAGGGCACTCTATGACATAAGTCACAGCAAGGTCCTTTTTGACCCACCTCCTAGAGACATGGAAATAAAAACAAAAATAAACAAATGGGACCTAATGAAACTTCAAAGCTTTTGCACAGCAAAGGAAACCACAACAAGACCAAAAGACAACCCACAGAATGGGAGAAAATATTTGCAAATGAAGCAACTGACAAAGGATTAATCTCCAAAATTTATAAGCAGCTCATGCAGCTTAATAACAAAAAAACAAACAACCCAATCCAAAAATGGGAAGAAGACCTAAATAGACATTTCTCCAAAGAAGATATACAGACTGCCAACAAACCCATGAAAGAATGCTCAACATCACTAATCATTAGAAAAATGCAAATCAAAACTACAATGAGATATCATCTCACACCAGTCAGAATGGCCATCATCAAAATATCTAGAAACAATAAATGCTGGAGAGCATGTGGAGAAAAGGGAACCCTCTTACACTGTTGGTGGGAATGTAAATTGATACAGCCACTATGGAGAACAGTATGGAGGTTCCTTAAAAAACTACAAATAGAACTACCATATGACCCAGCAATACCACTACTGGGCATATACTCTAAGAAAACCATAATTCAAAAAGAATCATGTACCAAAATGTTCATTGCAGCTCTACTTACAATAGCCCGGAAATGGAAACAACCTAAGTGTCCATCATTGGATGAATGGATAAAGAAGATGTGGCACATATATACAATGGAATATTACTCAGCCACAAAAAGAAACGAAATTGAGCTATTTGTAATGAGGTGCATAGACGTAGAGTCTGTCATACAGAGTGAAGTAAGTCAGAAAGAGAGAGACAAATACTGTATGCTAACACAAATATATGGAATTTAAGAAATAAAAATGTCATGAAGAACCTAGGGGTAAAACAGGAATAAAGACACAGTCTTACTGGAGAATGGACTTGAGGATATGGGGAGGGGGAAAGGTAAACTGTGACAAAGCGAGAGAGAGGCATGGACATATATACACTATCAAACGTAAGGTAGATAGCTAGTGGGAAGCAGCTGCATAGCACAGGGAGATCAGCTCGGTGCTTTGTGACCGCCTGGAGGGGTGGGATAGGGAGGATGGGAGGGAGGGAGACGCAAGTGGGAAGAGGTATGGGAACATATGTATATATATAACTGATTCATTTTGTTGTGAAGCTGAAACTAACATACCATTGTAAAGCAATTATACTCCAATAAAGTTGTTAAAAAAAAAAAAGAAATTCACAATTTGTATGGAAACACAAAGACTCTGAATAGCCAACGAAATTTTGAGAAAGAAAAACGGAGCTGGAGGAATCAGGATCCCTGACTTCAGACTATACTACAAAGCTACAGTAATCAAGACAGTATGGTACTGGCACAAAAACAGAAATATAGATCAATGGGAAAGGATAGAAAGCCCAGAGATAAACCCATGCACATACGGTCATCTTATTTTTGATAAAGGAGGCAGGAATGTACAATGGAGAAAAGACAGTCTCTGCAATAAGTGGTGATGGGAAAACTGGACAGCTACATGTAAAAGAATGAAATAGGAACACTCCCTAACACCACACATAAAAATAAACTCAAAATGGATTAAAGACCTAAATGTAAGGCCAGACACTATCAAACTCTTAGAGGAAAACATAGGCAGAACACTCCATGACATACATCATAGCAAGATCTTTTCTGACCCATCTCCTAGAGAAATGGAAATAAAAACAAAAATAAACAAATGGGACCTAATGAAACTTCAAAGCTTTTGCAGAACAAAGGAAACCATAAACAAGACAAAAAGACAACCCTCGGAATGGGAGAAAATATTTGCAAATGAAGCAACTGACAAAGGATTAATCTCCAAAAATTACAAGCAGCTCATGCATCTCAATATCACAAAAGCAAACAACCCAATCCAAAAATGGACAGATCTAAATATATATATTTCTCCAAAGAAGATATACAAATTGCCAACAAACACATGAAAGGATGCTCAACATCACTAATCATTACAGAAATTCTAATCAAAACTACAGTGAGGGGGCTTCCCTGGTGGCACAGTGGTTGAGAGTCCGCCTGCCGATGCAGGGGACACGGGTTCATGCCCCGGTCCGGGAAGATCCCACATGCCGCAGAGGGGCTAGGCCCGTGAGCCATGGCCACTGAGCCTGCGCTCCGCAACAGGAGAGGTCACAACAGTGAGAGGCCCGCGTACCGCAAAAAAAAAAAAAAAGAAAACTATAGTGAGGTATCACCTTGCACCAGTCAGAATGGCCATCATCAAAAAAACTACAAACAATAAATCCTTTAGTGGGTGTGGATAAAAGAGAACCTTCTTTCACTGTTGGTGGGAATGTAAATTGATACAGCCACTATGGAGAACAGTATGGAGGTTCCTTACAAAACTAAAATTAGAACTACCATACGACCCAGCAATCTGATTCCTGGGCATATACCCTGAGAAAACCGTAATTCCAAGAGTCATGTATCACAATGTTCATTGCAGCTCTATTTACAATAGCCAGGACATGGAAGCAACCTAATTGTCCATCAACAGATGAATGGATAAAGAAGATGTGGCACATATATACAATGGAATATTACTCAGCCATAAAAAGAAACGAAATTGAGTTATTTGTAGTGAGGTGGATGGACCTAGATTCTGTCACTCAGAGTGAAATAAGTTAGAAAGAGAAAAAGAAATATCGTATGCTAACACATATATATGGAATCTTAAAAAAAAATGGTTCTGAAGAACCTAGGGGCTGGACAGGAATAAAGACGCAGACGTAGAGAATGGACTTGAGGACACCGGAAGGGGGAAGGGTATGCTGGGACGAAGTGAGAGAGTGGCATGGACTTATATATACTACCAAATGTAAAATAGTTAGCTGTGGGAAGCAACTGCATAGCGCAGGGAGATCAGCTCGGTGCTTTGTGACCTCCCAGAGGGGTGGGATAGGGAGCATGGGAGGGAGATGCAAGAGAGGATATATGGGGATATATGTATATGTATAGCTGATTCACTTTTTTATAAAGCAGAAACTAACACACCATTGTAAAGCAATTATACTTCAATAAAAATGTTTTTAAAAAAAGCTTATTATAAATATTTATACTAAAATAAATATATAAAGACAGCACAATTAATAAAAAGAATATCAATAGTATTTCCTAAGTGAATATTGTATATGAAGTGCTGAGCTAAAAGCTATACATATAGAAGCTCATCCAGAAGTGGTTGATTCAGTAGTCTATGAACCAGAAATCTTTATTACTAGGCAATTTTGTGTTTTAATAATTCAGGGATAAATGATGCTGTAAGATAATCCTAAACACAATAAACATATTTCAAAAGAACTTTCTAAGTCATCACAGAAAGATTACAGCTTAGTTCAAATAGTTACATATTTAAGAATATGTGATCTAACTAGACAATGAATCATCAAGATTTACTGTTGACTACTATGATCCATTTACCCCAAAATAGGCCATTTTAAGGAAAGATATTTTTAATTTCTGGGAATAGGATCCGTCTTATTTTGTATCCTATTGCTGATCATATTGGACACCTTTGACAAGTTTTTATTTGGCTAATATAGAGACTTGGTTCTGAATTCATAACTGCTAGAGAATGGACTATTGTTAACCATCGAGCTTTAAACCCATTTCCATATAGCAAGATTCTTTAAGTGAGAAAAACAGAAAGAAAGCTGTATGCACGCCACAGTAGCCACAGTAGCAAACAAGAAAATATACCTAAGAAAAAAGACTAGAAAGGAATAAATACAAATACAGTCACTCATAATGCCAGTACCGCAATGATTGTACTGGCATTATGAGTGAGTGATTTTACTTCTGTTTTCCAAAACTTTTTTCCAAGCAACAGATAGTTGGGTCTTTTTAAAAATTATTATCCAGTCTCACTCTCCCTTTTAAATTGGGGTGTTTAGACCACTGAGATTTAATGTGATTATTGTTACATTTAGGTTTAAATCTATCAGCTTGTGATTTCTTTTCTATTTGTTTCATCTCTTCTTAGTTCCCTTTTCCCTCTTTTTCTGTCTTCTGGATTGATTCTATTTAGTGATTCAATTATCTGTCCTTAGTTGGATTATTAGCTATAACTCTGTGCTATTTTAGTGCTTGCTTCCACATATATAATGTACATCTTTAACTTATCTTTAACAGTCTACCTTCAAGTGAAATAATCCCACTTCGGATCTATATAACAGATTTATAACAGTATTCTTCCATATCCTTGCTTTAGTACTACTGTTGTCATACATTTTACTTCTGCATATGGTTTAAACTCCACAATACATAGTTATATTTGCTGTAAGCAAAAATTATCTTTCAAAAATATTTATATAATAAGAAAAAAATTGATTGATATTTACCCATATACTTATAATTTCTGGTGCAAAGTAAATGGCAAAATACAAAGATATGTATATTTTATATATATATTGCATAAAGAAGACAGAGTGGTGGAATTTTGTTTTCTCCCCTTTATTTTGCAGTTTGCTTTAATGGACTTATATTAACTTTAAAAGGAAAGGAAAAAGTTAATATACCTTCAGTTCATTCTGTTATGGGAAGTATAAAAATATTTGGGGTATAATAAAATGTTAAGTGGAAAGAGAAAGAATAAAAATATGTTATATGGCCATAATTACTATTATGTTCAAAATAAAAAGCAATACTTATGAACTTATATACAAAATCAGGTAGTATCACTTTACTGAACTGCTGTAGACTGGGGTAGGATGGGGTGGAGTGGGGCACCAGACTGCAGAAATAGCATCAGCTATCTGCTAGGTACCTAAAATCCTAAAGAGGAAATTACTCTTCCTGCCATAAAATATCTAAAACATCTACTTTCTCCCTGATTCAGAGAATGAATGCTGATTGAGAAGAAAATAAAATGGCTACAGTCAGAGAACAATGAAGTTAGAGAGGGAGCTACAGTATTAACTGGTTAGAGCATGTGTTGCTAGGGTGTTTAAAGCAATCAATAGACAGAATCTTACAAAATATAGAAGAGGAAGCACACTAGTTAACTGAATAAAGGCTTCTTTGAGTACTTTGATTATAAAGCGTTCAAAGACTAAGTAACAGGGCCTTAGAATATTTTTTCAAAGAAAAATAAATGTACATCACAGCATAAATTAGCATGATACACAAATGGTGTGAAGCATGTCAAGGAAGGTTAGTAAAATTTGGAATCTAGAATGAATTATAACAATGATTACTTTCTTAACCACAGCTCATGAGGTATTTCTATCTGTTCCTTGGTGATGAGGAATGAAAAGTTTATAGCAAACTATTTTACTTACCCATTAGTTTATAAAATACATTTATACCAATGTAATCTTCATAATAAACATACACAGAATCATTCCAGGGTCTGTGCTCAATCATTTGCAATAGATTATTTTGCTGTATTTTTAAAGTCCCACGTTGAAGTAGCCTTTAAAATATGTAGAGAAAGTTACTAGCTTGCTGGACTCCATGGGACTACTGCAAACAAGAGTGTTTTGCCTAGAGTGGGACAAAAGAGGTAAGTTCTACCCTTTATGGAATGTTGCTTTAATAAGATTTATTTTTGTTCAACGTAACAAAAAAATGGGACATAGTCCAAAAAGTTGACAGAATTTGATGTTGTAAAATGAGCTTTTGAGCATTTTTAGCCTAATCTTTGCTTTTTCCAAAATATTTCTAATAGTTAATTTGATAATGAAAACCTTTAAAAGGTTGCACACTTCCTAAACTTAGTAAGGATATTAAACACAATATAGTTAAACCCTCCCTTGATGTCTAGGAGCTAACCTTATGATTCTCAGTGTACCTTCTCTGGAGAAGTGGTGCTTCTCTTGGAATAATTACTAAATTGAGTAGAATACAGTTTGCAGACAACCTCTTAGGATATCGTGTTTCCTCTATCTTCTTCCTCAGTTACAGTTGAGATAATCCATGTGGCAACTTCTAGTATCAACTTGCAATTTGGCATTTGGCATACAATATACCAGCAGTTGTCCACTAGAACTAGTCAAGGTTCTTAAATCACCTAATTTTACACATAACCCTAATCCAACAGTGTTTTCACTGAGATGTGTGAATATATACATATACATTACCAGGAAATTATTTTCCCTATAGTTCTCCCTCTCGCTCGCATGCACGCTTTTTCTCTCTCTCTCCATCCCCCCTTTTCCCTCACTCTCTCCTTTTCCTTCCTTCTAACTCCCTCCCTTTCAACTTCCTCCCGTATGTGAGTTTTAGCTAGCCAGCAACAAAAGGTTCATAGAACTTTTTCCCTAACTGTATTGGCCACCTGTTCTCATTGCTCACTTGGCTGAGAATCCTGAGAGGCACAAAAGGAAAGGGCAGGGATCTCAGAAGGCAGCTCCTTATTCCCCGGGTATGCTGGCCTGCAGGCAGCTCCTAAGGATCACAACCAATTCTTAGGACCTGGCATTTAGTTCAAGGGCCTTTTAGAGTTCACAAGCATCTGGGTAAACAACGGTGGAAGAAACCGGCATAGTTTTCTTTATGGGAGCTACATTAGCTAAGACATGCTGAAATGCCTAAAAGTGAACTGTCTTCTCATACCACTGATGATTGGTTAACTCAGATTCTCCCTGTGCCCTCAATCTAACATTCGTTTAATCCTCAGCTTTTGAGTATTTCTTTCCAAGTAGAAAACCACTGTATTTTTTCAGAGCATTTCCTCATATGTAACAACATGTAATTTAAGAGGAAGAATAATAATAGTTTGTGTCTTAGTTCTCAACAGGAAATATATCAGAATTACTAAGAAAATGTTTCAAAACTCACATTTCCTGCATAAAGAAATGCCCTGGTGAAAAAGGGAGGAGGGGAAGGGGAAAGTGTGACTGGTGGCTGTGTACTTTGACTGAAATTCCTAAATGACTCGTGCCCTCTCATCACTAATTGGTATGATGGAAAGAGACTGCCTTTCTGAATAGGGAAGCCTAGGTTTGAGTCAGAGCTCTGCCATTCTTCATTATTTTATTCATTTAACTAATACTAAGTGAGTATTTCCTGTCAGGCAACAGGCTAAGTTCTAAGTATGGAGTGATAAACAAAACAGAGAAGCTCATTGACCTTTTGGAGCTTAAAGTCTAGTTGGTATGACAGATGTTTAGCAGATGATCACCTTAAATGTAATTAAATTTGAGACGTACGCAAGGAAAAAATACAGTGTGCTCTGAGAACCTTAGCTATGTGACTGCAGAGAAGTAACCAGGGCCTGTGCCTGAGCTTCACCATCTGCAAGATGGCATAATCCAGACTTGGCAAACCACCTTACTAGACATATGATAAGAATATTGAGAGAAAATGAATGTAAGTGTGATCTGGAAAATTTCACGCGGTAAATAAATATCAGTGTTCGCCATCAGTTAGAGAGATTTAAAAAACAATACACGATAACCCACATCTTCCCCTTTTGCTAGCATATATGTTACGGTGGCACGACCAACAGAGAGAAGGAAGGTGCAATATATCTAGCTATCCTCAGTGAGTCCTACAGTGGATGTGGAATCATTTAAAGTTAACTGTTAATTGATGACTAGGTACAAACTGTTCTAATTACATATTATGGTCAACAAACTACCCCAAACTTTAGTGGATTAACACAGTTTAAGAATTCAGGAGGGACTCATCTGGATGACTGTTCTGTTCCCAGAAGATTGTAGCATCAACTGCAGTCACTCAGTAATATTCAGCTGGTGGTTGGTCTGGTCTGGGAGGTTCAAGCCTGGCTCCTTTCAAATACATCTGGAAGACTTGGCTCCATGGGCCCCTTTCCCCCTTCATGTAGTCATGCGCTTTTCATGGTCACCATGTTAGGCTTCTTACATGGTAAATCAGGGATCCAGAGTGAGAGTTCCAAGAGACAGAAAGTAACAGCTATTGATGTATTAAGGTCTGGCCCTAGAAAGCAGCATTGTGTCATATCTACAATATGACATCAGTCAAAGCAATCAAGAGACTGCTCAAATTCAAAAAATAACCTCACTTCTCTGTGGAAAGAATGTCAAAGAATTTGCAGCCATCTTTGATCTGCTACATAAACGCTGGTAACAATCAGCTGTAGCTTAACTCTCTTCTCTGTTAGCCTCAGCCCCCAATCATCCATTCTTGTTTCCACAGTACATATAGACCAAGCAAGCTCCTGCATTTATATAAAATTTATAACAGGGAGATGAAACAGGGGAAAAAATCTTTCGCTAAGCCCCTATTAGAGGAATGATTGAAGAAAGAAATTTGAAACAGCTCCTCTAAACAAACCAGCACTAGTACATTCAATCCACAAGTGTAGGGGAGGAGAGTATAGCTCATGTTGAACCTTTCTCCTTCCTGCATTGAGTGCAAAAAATTATTTTGTTTTTCCATCTGATAATTTATTGAAAAATAGAAAAACAAAAAAGTCCTAAGTGACTGTCTTCTTATGTTCAATCCTGACTGTAAAAGGGATTTTCAACAATATGGTCATTATGATCAATTGATAAGTGAATTTGAAGATCTTCAGGAGTTTGTGATGACAGAATTTAAACTGTAGTATAATTGTATTTGCTGTATAAAATGTACCTAAAATGGTGCTTTGTCCTCAAAGAAAAAGCTTGGCATAAAAAAGGAACTTGGGTTTTAGAGTCACGGAGATCTGAGTTAGAGAAGCATTTTTGCCACATAGGAACTGTGAGACTGACAATATTATACCTGAGTTTCCAGTTCTTCAACACTATTGTTGCTGGAGAAATTGAGAATGAACTGTGCCCGTGTGATGACAGACACCAACTAGATTCTCAAGAAATGTTTGCCAAAGGAATGAATAAAATCCACACCATCGAAGTAATCATCTGAAAAAATAAGATTTGATCAAGAAAGTTCAAAGATAATAGAAGAGGGTAACTAAGGTTTATTAAGTACCTGCTATGCGGTAGACATCACGCAAGTTGCTGGAGGGAAAGATGAAAACCACAGGCTTTCCTCTCAGAGAAAAGCACGTCACACAAGGGCTATGAGAGAGGAAAACACGGTGTGCAGTGGAAATGCAGGCCTGCAGGTCCTAGAGAGGGAGAGGAGGGCTGGGGCCTAGGTGGATTTTTAAGAACAAGTAGGAATCAAGCAAAAAGTAGGGAGGAGAAGAGGCAGGCACCGTGATTATTGTGCAAAAAGGCCCACTTAAACATTTTTGAGATTAGGGCTGAGAAGCAGGAGGAAATGACCCTGCAAGTCTATATTCCTTTTTCATCATTGGATCCTTGGCAATGAGCCTAGTTCCTGGCATATAGTGGGTACTCAATACAATCTCAAAAAGGAAACGAGGGAAGGGGAATGTGAGCTGCCTGATGGGTTTCGTACTCTGTTCTAATGACTTTGGATGTTACACTGAAAGCCACAGGGATAGGTTGAAGGATTTCAAGTGAGGCCAATGTGATCACATTCTCCTTTTCTAACCATGCACCTGACAACACTCTGGGGACAGAATTGGAGCAGATCCAACATATGGGTAGGGAACAGTTAAGGACCTATTATAGTAATCTTCCTCTTGTGAGCTTCTAAATTTTACAAAGATTAAGGCAGATGTAATATTATCTGTGTCACCTGAATCAGAGAAACTCAACTCTGCTTCCACACTTGCCTTGACTATGAAATTTAGACATGGGTCAGAGTGCCAGGCAGCTCACAGTATATTTCTATTGACCTGCCTGGTGTTCTCCTGGCTAACAAAACTCTCTCCTGATGAAGCGACAATTTGGCTTCTAAGCATGTTTTTGCTGTGAGAAGATGTGTGAAGCACAGGCCAATAAAAAGTGTCTTGTACAAGGGTCTTTTTTTTTTTTCATGTCTTTTCAGCTTCTTTTTAGATTTTGCTCTAAGCTCTGGATATCAGTAGCATCTCAACTCAAAAGTTCAATCAAAGAAAACACTAGTTTGTACATGATTCTCATCATGGCAAAATGGCATTATCTGCTTGAGGCTGTAAGACTGTAGATGAAAAGTGGATTGAACATCAAGTCACCAGTATATCTGCCCGTCAGGCGGAAAAGGGCAAGTTGTCAGCTGGATGAAATGACTTACAAGTGTCTCTTACAAAGTCAAATATTTATCTAAAGGTGGTCAGAATGTAATCTTGACCCACCCAGTCTTATCTTTGGCTTTTCACTTACTTGAATTACATCCATTCATTCATTTAACAAATATCTCCTGAGAGTCTATTTTACCATAGGCCTCACTCTGGGTGTGGGAAGTAAAATGATAACTAGATGAAGATAGGCCCTGTTTTCACTGCACCACTTCTTGGAAATTAGGACAATCTTCTCATGGCTTCTGAAATATAGTCTAATTAGTCCTACTCTCACACTTGGTTTGTGCCCTCATTCTCAGAATAAATAATTCTATTGTTCAAGGATTTACCCTTAATCTATCTCTTCTCTGAATCTTCCTTATTATTCTGGCTCCAAGTAATTGCTTTGTTTCACAAAGTTTAGCTCTTGATTTATAATGTGCTACTCTCTGACTGATATATCACCTGAAAGAACATACACAGATACATTGATATACAGATATCATGCATAACATGTGGTTTTCCAAATATCCATTTACATGGCAAATAAAGATGAGTGTTTACAATCGACAGTGTCTTTGAAACACCCTCAGCAGGACTGAATTCCAACTAGTTCATATGAGCACCGCAAAAGATGAACTTAAAGTGATTGTTTTAGCCTTCAGGTCAGAATCCATTTAAGAAGTATGACTAGCTATGTCCCACGTTCAATGGGAGGATATTATTAGTGATGGGATGTGACAAGTCACATATTTCAACTGTGAAGTTTTGAAAGCTGGCATATAAAGGAATAAAGAAAAGAGAAGAAAAGAAATTCTACTGCTCATCATCCTCTAAAGAACACATAAAGCTGTCACAGAGGAGAACAATGGAACTGTTCTCTGCCCTCCAGCTGAAATATTCCAGAAACAGGAGATTAAAATGTGATTTGATCCTCCATGCTACGCCTGAAAGAAAGTGTACTGTGGGTTTTCTGAACAACTTGCCAGTAGGGTCAGGCTTCGGAGATAGTCTCAAAACCTCATCTATCATCATTACCTATAAACTGCTGAACACAAAAGAGAAAGTAAAGCTAAATAGGACATGGAAAGCTGAATAAATACTGAGACTTTTGTAGTGCAAAAAATTTTACTCCACTTCTTCATCTCAGTTTCCCATCCACTATCTGAACACTCCCCTCACCTCCCCAAAAGCCTATAAAATATGTCCTCACTATTTACAGGGTAGGATTTTTCAATCTCTTTTCCTCTTATATCAAATACCAATGGAATTGCTGTCTTTCCACATTGCACTGTCATATGAACACTCAAAAGGAAGAAAGAGAGTTTTACATTCTTTTAAGTAGTGAATTCTCCTAAGTCCATTAAGAGTTGAGCAGAGAATTTGCTTGAGAGTTATCAAAAGGTCAAATGTTATGAAGGCATACTGTGATGTATACAATTATAAAAGATTCCATTTAATCCAACCATTTGTAATCACAAAATTAATTTTCCACAGGAATCAATCAATTCAACTGAATGTTTTGTAACCTATACACCCTCTCTGAAAAGTAGAGCAAATTACTGTTATTTCTAATTACAACTCTAGGAATTTTCAAGTTATACATAACAAAAAAAAAGGCTTTTTAAAATTGCCACTGATTAATAATGAGTTCATTTTTAATTAGAAATTAAACATAACAACTATTTAAGACTGTTCTAATTTTTATAAGGTATATCAGTAATTGTGAGTGGGATGGGTGGTAAAATAAACATAAATTGAAATGCATGGGGTACACAGTAGTCACTTAAAATATACTTATTGAGTAAATGAATGTATACTTACTATTTTCAATAACTGAAAATATTGATGGGAATAAAATTGGAGTAAAATTTACTGGCAGTGTTGAAGTTATCCCAAACAAACTTGTTTGCTTCCCTCTATTCCTCCTGAAAGAAAATGTGCCTTCCTTGCATAGAATTCAGCCCCAAGCACGGCAATTCTTCAACTAGGCATTTAATCATCAGCAACAGCTGACGCCAGGCCATCCTAGACAACTTGCAAAAGGGCAGTGCAGGAAAAATTTACATGAGATTGATTGAAACGGGGGGTAGTGTTATTTTGGGTTCCTTATCTGTTTGGTTTCTATTCAAGGGTAAGAAAACAAAGAAACAAACCAAAACTCCCACTTTTTTATTTCTTCCAGTTTTATTGAGATATAATTGACATACAGCACTTGTACAGTTTAAGGTATACAGCATAATGATTTGCCTTACATACATCATGAAATGATTATCACAATAAGTTTAGTGAACATCCATCATCTAATACAGATACAAAATTAAAGCAGCAGAAAAAAATATTTTTCCCTTGTGATGAGAACTCTTAGGATCTACTCTCTTAACTTCATATACAACATACAGCAGTGTTAATCATATTTATCATGTTGTACATTACATCCCTTATCTATCTTATAACTGGAAGTTTGTACCTTTTGACTACCTTTATCCAATTCCCCCTCCTCCTACCCCTGCCTCTGGTAACCACAAATCTGATCTCTTTTTCTATGAGTTTGCTTATTTGCTTTTGAAGCATAATTGACCTACAACACCATGTTAGTTCCCATTACACAACATAGTGATTCAATAATTCTATATATTTCAAAATGATCACCACACTAAGTCTAATTACCATTTGTCACCATACAAAGATATTACCTAATCATTGACTATATTCCCCACACTATACATTTCATACTGGTGACTCATTTATTTTTCAACTGGAAGTTTTTACTTCTTAATATTCCTCACCTATTATTCTCCTCCACCACACCCCCTCTTCTTCTTTAGCAACCACTTGTTTCTTCTCTGTATCTACAACTCTGTTTCTGTTTTGTTATGTTTGTTCATTTGTTTTGTTTTTAGATTCCACATAAAAGTGAAATCATACAGTATTTTTCTTTCTCTGTCTGACTTATTTCACTTAGCATAATACCCTCTAAGCTCATCCATGTTGATGCAAATGGCAAGATTTTATTCCTTTTTATGGCTGAGTAATATTCCATTTTATATGTACCTCCTTTATCTGTTCATCTGTTGATGGACACTTAGGTATCTTCCATATCTTGGCTATTTTACATAATGTTGTAATGAACACATAGGTGCATATATATTTTCAAATTAGTGTTTTCATTTTCTCTGGATACTCAGGAATGAAATTGTGGGGTCATATGGTAGCACTATTTCTAATTTTTTGAAGAAATGTCTTCCACTGTGGCTACACCAATTTACATTAACAACTGTGCACAAGGATTCCCCTTTCACCATATCCTTGCCAACACTTGGTATTTGTTTTCTGTTTGATAACAAGCATTCAGACAGGTGTGTGATGATATCTCACTGTGGTTTTGACTTGCATTTCCCCGATGATTAGTGATGTTGAGCATCTTTTCATGTGTCTGTTGGCCATCTGTATATCTTCCTCAGAAAAATGTCTATTCAGGTCTTCCATTTTTTAATTGCATTGTGTGTTTTCATGATGTTGAGCTGTATGAGTTCTCTGTATATTTTGGATATTAAGCCCTTATCAGATATATAATTTGAAAATATATTCTCCCATACATTTTGTTAGTAGTTTTCTTTGCTGTGCAAAAGCTTTCTAGTTTGATGTAGTCCCATTCATTTAATTTTGCTTTTGTGTCCCTTGCCTGGGGAGACATATGCAAAAAATATCACTAAGATGATGTCAGAGAGTACACTGCCTATGTTTTATTCTAGAAGTTTTATAATTTTAGGTCTTACATTTAGGTATTTAATCCATTTTGACTTTACTTTTGTATATGGCGTGAGAAAGTAGTCCAGTTTAATTCTTTTTCAGGTAGCTGTCCTGTTTTCTTAGCACCATTTATTGCAGAGGCTATCTTTTCCCCATTTTGTATTCTTCCCTCCTTTGTTGTAGATTAATTGCCCATATAAATGTGGGCTAATTTCTGTGCTCTCTATTCTGTCCCATTGATCTATGTGTCTGTTTTTGTGCAAGTAAAATATTGTTTTGATTATTGTAGCTTTGTAGTATAGTTGGAAATCAGGGAGCATGAAACCTCCAGTTTGTTCTTTCTTTCTCAAGATTGTTTTGGCTATTCAAGGTCTTCTGTGTTTTTATATAAATTTTAGAATTATTTGTTCTAGTTCTGTGAAAAATGCCCTTGGTATCTTTATAAGGATTGCATTGAATCTGTAGGTTGTCTTCAGTAGTATGGCCACTTTAATAATACTAATTTTTCCAATCCATGAGCAAGGTATATGCTTCCATCTGGTTGTGTTGTCTTTAATTTCTTACATCAATATCATATAGTTTTTAGAGGAAAGAGTTTTCATCTCCTTAATTAGATTTATTCCTAGGTACTTTACTCTTTTTATGTGATTGTAAATGGGACTGTTTTTCAATTTCTCTTTCTGATAGTTCTGATAGTATATAGAAACACAACATATTTCTTTTTATTAATTTTGTATTCTGCATCTTTACCAAAATCACTGATGAGTTCTGCTATTTTTTGGTGGCATATTTAGGATTTTCTATGTATAGTATCATGTTATCTGCAAACAGTGACAGTTTACTTCTTCCATACCAATTTGGATGACTTTTACTTGTTTTTCTTGTCTGATTGATGCTTTAGGACTTCCAATATTACATTGAATTAAAGTGGCGAGGGTGGGAATCCTTGTCTTATTCCTGATCTTAAAGATTTCCTTTCTCTTTTCAACATTAGTATGATGTTAGCTGTGGGCTTGTCATATATGGCCTTTATTATGTTGAGGTATGTTCCCTCTATACCCACTTTGCTTAGAATTTTTGTCATAAATTGCTGTTGAATTTTGTCAAAAGCTTTTTCTATTGAGATCATCTATTGAGATGATTATGTGATTTTTATTCTTCAATTTGTTAATGTGGTATATCACACTGATTGATTTGTGGATACTGAACCATCCTTGCAACCCTGGGATAAATCCCACTTGATTATGGTGTATGATCCTTTTAATGCATTGTTGAATTCAGCTTCTTATATTTTATTGAGGATTTTTACATTTATGTTCAGCAGTGATATTGGCCTGTAACTGTCTTTTTTCTTTAATATCTTTGTCTGGTTTTGGTATCAGGATGATGCTGGCTTTGTAAAATGAGTTCAAAAGCATTCCTTCCTCTGTAAATTTTTGGAATAGTTTGAGAAGGATGGGTGTTAACTCTTCTCTAAATGTTTGGTAGAACTCACCTGTGAAGCTGTCTGGTCCTGAACTCTTGTTTTTTGGGAGTTTTTTCATTACCAATTCAACTTCACTATTGCTGATTGGTCTGTTCATATTTTCTATTTCTTCCTGATTCAGTCTTGGGAGATTGTACATTTCTGGGAATTTGTCCATTTCTTCTAGGTTGTCCATTTTATTGGTATATAAGTGTTCATAGCAATCATTTATAATCTTTTGTATTTGTGATGTCAGCTGTAACTTCTTTTTCATGTCTGATTTTATTTATTTGGGCCTTCCCTCTTTTTTCTAGATGATATTGGCTAAAGGTTTATCAATTTTTAAAAATATTTTCAAAGAACCAGCCCTTAGTTTCATTCATCTTTTGTATTATTTTTCAGTCTTTATTTTATCTATTTCTGCTCTGATCTTTATGACTTCTTTCCTTCTACTCACCTTGGGTTTTGTTTGTTCTTCTCTTTCTAGTTCCTTTAAATATATGGTTAGATTATTTGAGATATTTCTTGTTTGCTGAGGTAGGCTTGTATCACTGTAAACTGCCCTCTTAGAAATACTTTTACTGTACCCCATAGAATTTGGATTGTTGTGTTTTCATTTTCATTTGTCTCTAGGTAATTTTTAATTTCCTCTTTGAATTCTTCAGTGAGCCATTGGTCCTTTAATAACATATTCTTTCGCCTCAACATGTTTCTGTTTTTTGAAGTTTTCTTTTCCTTATAGTTGATTTCTTATCTCATAGCACTGTAGTCAGAAAACATGTTCAGTATGATTTCAATTCTCTTAAATTCACTGAGACTTGTTTTGTGGACTAGCATGTTATCTATTCTAGAGAATGTTATGTGCACTTGGAAAGAATGCATATTCTGTTGCTTTTGGATGGAATGTTCTATTTATATCTATTAAGCCATATGATCTAATTTGTCCTTTAAGGCCAGTGTTACCTTTAATTTTCTGTCTGGATAATCTGTCCCTTGTTGGAAGTGGGTGTTCAAAATCCCCTATTATTACTGTGTTACTGTCAATTTCTCTCTTTATGTCTGTTAATATTTGTTTTATGTACTTAGGTGCTCCTGTATTGAGTGCATATATATTTACACTTGTTATATCTTCTTCTTGGATCAATCCCTTGATCATTACATAATGTCCTTCTTTGTCTCTTGTTATACTCTTTGTTTTAAAGTTTATTTTGTCTGATAGAAGTATTGTTACCCAGCTTTCTTTTTGTTTCCACTTGCATAGAATAACTTTCCATCCTCTCACTTCAGTCTCTGTGTGTATTTGGACCTGAAGTGAGTCTCTTATAGGCAGCATACATATATGTGTCTTCTTTTAGTATTCATTCAGCCACTCTATTTATTTTGACTGGAGCATTTAGTCCATTTACATTTAAAGTAATTATTGATAGTATGTTATTGTCATTTTGTTAACTGTTTTCTGGTTGTTTCTATAGTTCTGTTTTGTTCCTTTCTTCTTTTGCTATCTTCCCTTGTGATTTAATGACTATCTTTATTGTTATACTTGGATACCTTTCTCTTTTTTGTCTATATATCATAGATGTTTGGTTTGTGATATACCATGCTATTATAGGAAAATATAATTATTTTAAGTTGCTGATCTAAGCATGAACACATTTTAACAACCCTGTATTTTTATTGCCTGCCCCGATGTTTACTGTTTGTGACACCATGTTTTACATCCTTTTATGTATCACTCAACTACTTATTGTGGATATAGATGATTTTACTCCTTTTGTCTTTTATCCTTCCTACTAGCTTTATAAGTGGTTGATTTACTACCTGTACTGTATATTTGCCTTTACCAATGAGATTTTTCCTTTCATAATTTTCATATTTATAGTTGTGGCCTTTTTCACTTAGAGAAGTCCCTTTAACATTTCTTGTAAAGTTGGTTTGTGGTGCTGAACTATTTTAGCTTTTGCTTGTCTGTAAAACTTTTCATTTCCCCTTCATATCTAAGTGATAGCCTTGGTATTCTTGGTTGTAGGGTTGTCGTGTTTTTTTTTTCTCTTTCATCACTTTAAATATGTCATGCCACTCTCTTCTGGACAGCAAAGCTTCTGCTCAAAAGTCAGCTGATTATCTTATGGGAGTTCCCTTGTATGTAACATGCTGCTTTTCCCTTGCTGCTTTTAATATTCTATTTTTTTCCATTTTAATTATGATGTGTCTTGGTGTGGTCCTCTTTAGGTTGATCCTGTTTGGAACTCTCTTTGATTCCTGGACCTGGATGCTTGTGTCCTTTCCCAAGTTAGGGAAGTTTCAGCAATTATGTCTTTAAATATGTTCTCTGCCCCTTTCTCTCTCTCTTCTCCTTCAGGGACCCCTGTAATGTGAATGTGAGTGTGCTTAATGTTGCCCAGACATCTCTTAGACATTCCTCATTTTTTAAATTCTTTTTTTTGTGTCTACTTGAGTGATTTCCACTACTCTTATTTTCAGTTCACTGATCCCTTCCTCTGTATTATCTAATATACTGTTGATTCCTCCCAGTGTATTTTTTATTTCAGTCATTGTATTCTTCAGCTTTGTTTGGTTCTTCTTTATATTTTCTAACACTTTGTTAAACTTCTCACTGTGTTCGTTCATTCTTCTCCTGAGTTCTCTGAGTATCTTTATGATCATTAACTTGAACTCTTTATCAAGTAGATTGTTTATCTCCATTTCACTTAGTTCTTATCTTATTCCTTCATTTGGAACATATTCCTTTGTTGCCTCATTTCACTTAATTTGTTTTTATTTCTATGTATATTTGGTAGGTTGGTTATGTTTCCTGATCTTGGAGAAGTGGCCTTACATAGGAGACATCCTACATGTCCCAGCAATGCACTCCCCTCTGGTCACCAGAGCTATATGCTCTGGGGGTGTCCCCTATGTGGGCTGTGTGGGCCCTTCTGTTGTGGTGGGTTGACTAACTGCAGTTGGTCTGGTAGGCATGGCTGACCCCCGGTCCCTCTGGTTGCCAGGCCTTGCCTTGTTTAGAGGTTGCCAGCTATTGGGGAGCCTGGTTCGGCCATGAGACAGCTGGTTGTGGAGATTCAGGGGATACGAGGGCTAGTGCTGGCCCACTGGTGGATGGAGTCAGGTCCCAGGGTGGCTGATCGTGGGGCCAGTGGTCCCAGACTAGAGTTGGCCTGCTGGTGGGTGGAGCTGGTTCCTGACATGGCTAGCTGTGGGATCCATGGTGTCCCAAAGCTGGTGTCAGCCTGCTGGTGAATGGGGCCAGATCCCCGTCAGCTGGCTGAGGGGCCAAAGGTGTCTTGGAGGAGGTTTCATCCTGCTAGTGAATGGGGTCTGCGCCCAGGGGGTTCTAGGGCTAGTGCCAACCCCCTGGTAGGCACTGGGATCTCTGACTGCAGGGCCCTGGGGATCTCAGAGCTGGAGTCAGCCCACTTGTGGGTAAGGTCAGTTCCTCACATGGCTGGCATGTGGTCCATGGTGTCCCAAATCTGGTTTCAACCCACTGGTGGGTGGGGCCGTACCCTGGGATGGCTGGCTGAAGGGGCCATAGTTTCTTAGACCTGGTGTTGACAGGTTGATGAGCAGGGCTGGGGCACAGGAGTTCTTTGGGCTGGAGCCAGCTTGATGTTGGATGGGCCAGTTCCTGACACTGTAGGCTATGGGGCTCCAGTGGTCCTGGGGCTGTTGTCCATCTGCTGGTTGATAAGGCCAGGTCCTGGGGCATCTGGGTTTCAGGGGGTTCTAAGGCAGCTGACCTGCAGTGTGTGGGGCTGGTGTCTACCTGGCTAGCTGCTTGGCCTGAGGTGTCCCAATACCAGTACCAAAAGGCTGGGGAAAAAAACACTACTTTAGGGAAGAGAAATAATTTATAATTTATACTTCTCCATTTTTGTAATGAAATGTGAAAATATGAGTTAACTGACCCTGCTACAGATGTTTGTGTGACAATTCTCCAACCTTTCCTCAGATTTATGTGTTGGAACTCTATTCCCCAGTGTGGCTATATTTGGAGTTGGGACTCCTAAGGAAGTAAGTTTAAGTAAGGTCACAAGGGTGGGTCCCTAATCTGATAGGATTAGTGTTCTTATAAGAGGCATCAGAGAGCTCTTTCTCCACATGCAAATACTGAGGAGAGGCCATGTGAGGACATAGCTAGAAGGTGGCTACCTGCAAGCCAGAAAGAGAGCATTCACCAGAAACTGAAACCCTGATCTTGGACTTTTAGCCTCAAGAATGGTAGGATTGTGTTGTTTAAGCCACTTAGCCTGAGATATTGTTATGGCAGACCAAGCAAACTAATACAGGCCCTACGTCTCCTCTTTACCCAGTGAAGTAGTAGTGGCCCTTGGAGACTGACACTGGTGATGTTGCATGGATGATCCATATCTTCACCTGAATTTGCATTCAGGCAAAACAATGTTTTTGGCATCCACCAAATGGCTTGACCTCCTGCAGTAGATGCTTTGATATACCAGCCAGCTCCTCCTTCAGTACTGAAAACTTTACTCCTCCAGAAACTAGAAAAGGGTTAACAGCTCTCAGATCTCAGCCCTTTCAATAAACTGCCCTCAGCTGGAGAAAGCTGTCTCATTAAGGCCCCAGCTTTCATCCTAGCCCCTCACCACATCAGGGACTAAGAAATGTCATCCCCACTTCAGAGCAACCTGTGCGGTTGGCTGAGACATTCAACAAGGCTGCATCAGGACCAAACTTCTCCCCCAGCTGAAACCTCTGTCCTTTCTTTCTCTTCAACAGGTGTTGATTCCAAGAGCACTTCACAATAAACTTTTTCCAGGCTTACCTTCACATCAGAATCTGCTTCCTATAGAACCCAACCTGTAACTCCCCTCATTAGAATCACCTCTAGTTTTATTTTTCTTGTGTGGTTTAAAGTGGGTTTTCAATAAAATACTACAGGAAAAAAAAATGTTGTAAATACAGCCTAATCCAAAAATTAGAAGGAAAGCCAGGAGGGAAAAATTAAAATTTCCTGAACACCTGGATATGCCTAGATTCTAGTTTTGTTTCTTTCACAGGTGTTATCAAGGTTTTCCTCCCATTTTTTAATGGCAATATATTCATATCATTCCACAGAAACACCACCAAATTAAAATACAATTATTACTAACAAACTTCATGTAAGAAAACACAAATGCCCATTTTCAACCTGTAACAGATTCACAGTAACTTCAAGATCTCTGAATGTACCAGACCTATTCCTGTCTCCTCTATCTTGTTCACTCTCTCCTCTTCTTCCCATTCACCTTTACTAAAATATAGTCAATGCTACCTTTCCTTCAAAGCCCAACCCAAGGGCTTCCCTGGTGGCGCAGTGGTTGAGAGTCTGCCTGCTGATGCAGGGGACACGGGTTCCTGCCCCAGTCTGGGAAGATCCCACATGCCGCGGAGCGGCTGGGCCCGTGAGCCTTGGCCGCTGAGCCTGAGCGTCCGGAGCCTGTGCTCCGCGGCGGGAGAGGCCACAGCAGTGAGAAGCCCGCGTACTGAAAAAACAAACAAAAAAAACAAAGCCCAACCCAAGTCTCAATTTCTTTATAAAATCTTCCTTGTCCAACCCTATCTCTTCTACCTGTACAGTTTGTGTGTACTATGCTTGTTAACACACTGAAAGCTTTTGAGTTCTACAGTTTATACTCCAAATGTCTTATAGGCTTTTAGAGACAGGGAGTTAAGTGTTGTAGGTCTTTAAACCCCTCAATGGGCCCAGTATCTTGAATATCACCTACTGCACAACAAATTTAAACACATATACAAACTTTATAGTTAGGGGACTTTCCAATGAATGTTGGCAATGGTGATTTCTGGCTTAATTTTCAGTGTTATTTCAAATTCTGGTCATCTTTATGTGTTACTAAATATTTTCAGGGGGAAGTTGGGAGATCTTTTTGTCTTTTACAAGACACCATTTTAAATAGTAACTTCACATAGTTTTATTTAAATTTAAAACAGTAATGTTATGTACAATAGTTTCATTTAATAACCAAGTATGGTAAGCTCTGTTTGACACGAATGAAGTAAGATTTTGGAGATTATTCCTAATATAATACAAAAATAATTGGGTGGTCATTGCTTACTATGTTTTAAGAAGAACAAAACAATACTTCCTGACATTTTTCCTTCTAAACTCTAATGTCATGCAAAACTCCTAGAGCAAAATATCAGCTTCAAAACTCTGTAAAAAGAAAACTCAGCATCTGTGAAATTAGGTGGTTAGAAGGAAAAAGGGAATAGGTATAAAGAAAATACATTAAAGTTTTATTTTTAAGTTCCCCTAGGGTCTTTTTGAGTATACTTTTTAGCTAGTTAAGGCTGTCACTGCTATTATAGGCAAAAAGAAAATTAAAATAGAGAGCAAATTATGCCTCATAAAGATGTAAACAAGAAATACCTAATAGGAAAGCTTTAGCAGACAGTATCTCTGACAGCTGTTTTCATTGACTGTGTTGGAATAATAGTACCAGTATTATGGTGCAGTAGCTAAGAGCAGACAACACCTTAGTGTTAATATTGCACAAGTTATTTAAGGTGTCTGATGCTCAGTTTTCTCCTTTTCAAAATGCACAGAATATTGTGCTTGGTGCACAATACTTTTAAAATGGGGCAGGTTTTTGTAAAACATAAATTCTATGGATTAATACTCTGAGAAATTTTTCTTTTCATAGATTTGGATGTGTGAATCTAATAAAAGTGTCTCCCTTTCATCAGGTTGGTTAGCCAATGTTATATGGACTACTTGTTCCTTACTTGCTCACTGGCACTAATAAAGGACATGATGTTGATTTGATTAGACAGCAATGAGTTTTATATGCCTAATTCTTGGAATATCGTGAGTGCATAATAAATATTTGTTTAATTAATTAATACCAAAAATTAAACCACCCCTTCTTTATTTATTAGAACCACTTAAGTTTAACCTGTAGAATATCTGGATACTGATACTGCTTAAGGATTATCAGGTATCTCCAAACCTCCCTGTTCAATATGAAATACAGATGAAGGCTACAGATATAGATAAATTATCCATGCAATTATGAGTTAGGAATGTTTCCCCTATTCTTTAGGTAGAAGACAATTTAGACATTCTTCATGAAAGGACTACCTCCACTTTTCTTTAAAAATCTGCATTGGAGGCCACTTGCCCCAAAGCCTCTCTCCCCAAAGACTTTGAGAGGCTTAACTATTGGAGACACAGGTTACCAAAGAAGTGGGGTGGACGAGGACTGAAAAGAGAGAGATTAATTGAAAAACTTTATACAGGGCAGCTGGAACATCCCAGATCTCTTTCTCCATGCCTGTAGAAGAAAATTATTCCCCACATCCCCCTGCACTGGCAGGACAACAGTTGCCGACTCTCTGAAAGACTCTAGACTGTGCCAGGAGCACAGTGGAGAAAAGGAGGGTATATAGGAGTAAAAACGAGATATAATGAAGTCAACATACTGCACATTCTTGGGAATCCCTCTCCTTCTCTTGCCTAGAAACTATATGTAAAGATCATCTCCCCTCTTTCCGCCACAAGAAGCTGGAAAAGGGAGCTTCCTGGGTGTAACTCTACAGCCCAAGAAAAATCCTCATTGTGGCATTTTGTGGTCCCTCAATCAAAAGGCTGGTTTTCTTCCTGCTCACAATATAGTTAACTAATCTTCCAACTAAGAAGCCCACTCTTCCACGAAGGCACTCAGCTTCCAATGAGCTTTTTGATGCCTCTGGAATATGAATGGACAGATCAAGATCAGCTGCTATTTAAAAAGTGTTTTCAATGTCAAAAAGAGAAATCAAAGGAATTCAAAACAAAACGAAAGGAAGGAAGGAAAGGAGGGAGGGAGGAAAAACCTAAGTGCAGAGAAGAGAACAGATGAAAATTGTATACATATTATATATACTCAGAATCAAGAGAAAACAGTGTCTACAAAGTAAACAATAAATTTAAAATAAACATAACTGTCATTAAGAAAAATAATAATAAACAAGCCTTTAAATTAAAACATATTTGAAATTAAAAATCAGAAGTGCTACTACCTAAAGCCAAGTAAATCTCTCAGAAAAGAACATGAAAGAGAAAAGATAAACTATGATAATTTTGAAAATCAATAGGGAAAGTACAAAATCCAACAATTATGAAATTTCACCCCCATACCACCTCTGAAATAAAGAACTGAAAAATCAGAGAGAAGTAAATTATGCATAAGAAAATTTCTCAGAAAGACTAGGCTAACGACTGAAATAAAAAATTTCAGAACAGGCACAAAAGGAAACTCTAAAAGCTTCCAGAAAAATAATGCAAAAACAAGTACCAAAACACAATCAAAGGAAAAGGAATCATGATAGCATTTGGAATTTTTATCAGTCACACTGGATGCCAAAAGACTGAGGAATGATGCCATCCAACTGTGAGAGAAAAATGAAAACGGAGTCTGCTAAGAGAGCTTGCTGAGATACAGCCAGGAGGCCATTAAGGAAGTGTGACTTATGCACCTATCTCAGCCTGGATGGAATCTGACCACTGACCTGATGAAGTCATCCAGAACACCTGCCAGAAACTCAAGATACTTACTGGACCCTTACTCTAATATAACTCATGACAGTCTATTTACTTCTCAGACCCCCACCCTAAAACAACTCAGATTCCTTAACGACAAATATTTTCTGACTTTTTGATCAGAGTCAAGCACAATTCTTACCAGGTAACTTTCAGCAACCATGGGACTCTTTGTCTTTATAAGCCCCTGACTCTTCCTCTTCCTCAGGACACTCTTTCAGGGTTACTCAAATCTGTGTCTCCCAAACTGCATTCTTAAACCCCCAAATAAATTATTTTCTTTTTTGCAGCCTCCTGCAATATATATATATATATATATATATAGATATAGATATATAGATATATATATATATATATTTTTTTTTTTTTTGCTTGACACAACTTGTCAGGGAAAATGATTTTTACCCTACCCAAACTACCAGTCAAGTGGGAGGATAAAGTTATTTTCAGACACCCAGTAATTTAAAAGGTTACTACTCATCTTCCTCTTCTTCAGAGGTTACTGGAGGACATATTCAGCAAAATAAATGAAAGAGAGAAGTAGGCATGATATACAGGAAACTGGGGGTTCAATGTAGGAAATTTACCAAGAAGTTCCAGGGCAGCAGCTGTGCAGCAGGCCTGGAAAGCAATAGTCCATGTCAGAACATGAGGATAGAGAGTTGGAATAGGGCAGTTTCCAAGAAAAATAACAAATGGAACTGAACACTATCTGATAGCTTTGAGTGTTTGGCGAAAATTGTTACTAAGCATTTCCCAGATCTGTTGGAACATTTATTAAAGGACTATTGATAGGCACATAGAAAACTAAGCAAAACAAAAAGCAATTACCAAATCTAGGACAAACTAAAGATAGTATACTATTGAAATAATAGTGTATTCTTCATCTCAGTAATGAGTAATACTTACATGATCATAATGTAAACACAGACTGTTGATTTAATCAAAGTTGTGATAAAATCATTCTTGAAAGACAGAGGGAGAGGAAGGATGGTAGTAAGAGCCTAAAACTCAACTAGTCAGTAGATCATATTTAAAAGGGATACATCAACAGAGAACAGAATAAAAACATTACTTTAACATACAGAAGTATAAAACAGAATTTACAGCTGGTAGAGTTAAGTGAGAGCAGAGTTGTGTATAGAAAGGGATGGAAAGGGTGAGAGGCAAGGAACTGCTGATTTTTAATGTAAGCCCTTGAGATCTACTTGATTTTTTTAACTGTATATTTGTACCACTTTATTTTTTTAAGAAAATCAACATTATAAAAATATGTTTAGATGTTCCAAGAAAGAATTGAGAAAAACTGAATGGGATCAAAAGACAATCAAAAACATAACTGAAAAAATTTCTATGATTAAAGAAGTAGGTAGAGAGAACAAGGCAAAATTATTTAAAATAAATTTGTCCTTAAATACACCATGGAAAAATATTTTAATTAACAAGTTTTAAAAAATCTCAAGTCTCCAAGCCAAAATATATATATATAAGATATTATGGAACTTTGAAGGTAAAGGCTATAAGTCAATAATTTAATACTGAAACGAATTCTTGTGCCATGTTTGAAAGCAAATTAAATACATTTTCAGTCAAAGTTTAAAGTGTTCAGAGCTAAAATATTAGCTACCTATGTAGCATTTTTAAAAGAAATAGCTTGAAGTTTTCAGATAGTCCATAAATGACTCAGAATTAATCTGAACAGAATAGAGGTGCTATGTATTAATAAAATATTCTTGCTTCACTGTGGGAACATCAATAGGCAGAATGAAAATTAATTATAAGATTCCTGAGGGGAGTGGCTCCCTAAACAAATCTTACCAAAATGATACCAAAACTGAAAAAATGTGGAGGGGTTTTTGCCACCTTTCCCTGAGACATCTGCCTGAAATTTAAAAGCAAAAAGTTTTTTTAAGCTTTATCTCTTGTAATAGCAAGAGCTCTGTGGTTAGAACAAGAAATCCTAAGGGAAACATCTACACTTTCTGAAGTCCAACCAAAATTGACTTTCATCTCTTTTTTCAAATGCAAACAGCAAACAAAAGCATGGTGGATGATTTTTTTTGTTGTTTATCTTGTTCATATTTTCTAAATCTTCCTTAACAATGAGAATTTTACTTATAAAAGAAAGAAAATGTAGATTATAAAGAAAAAATCCAGATATAGAAACAAAAATATACTGAAAAAAGCCCTGGAAATTATACCATTGTAAAAACATTGTTACTCAATTAAGAGAATTCATTTAAATATTTATACATAACTACTATGTGCCAGGCACTGGGGATACAGCATATATATGTGGTCCCTGACCTCGTGAAACTTTTAGTCTAGTGGGAAAGATAGGCATTTATTACATAATCATGAAAAACATCAATCAAAGTTTAAAACTCAACTAATACTTGCCATTAATGTCCATTCAATAATGATAAACAGCTATTTGTCAACGTTCAACTTTTATTTACTTCCTTTACTTCTGACGTATGAACTATGAAAAAATGGATACCGTATCTACCCTAGAGGTGACTGAGATATGGATTTGAAATGTTAGAAAAGATGTGAAGATTCCAAAGTTTCTTTGATAAGTAAGAGGTTATTTGGCCATTTTGATTATTCTTTTTTACTTAACATAAGAACCTGGAGAAATCACATCACCACTCTGAACTTCAGATTCTCCTTTTATGAAACAGAGATATCTTTCTCATACTGCTTATATGAGGAGGAAATAAAATAAAACAGCCATATCTGGTGCCAAATACTGTGCTAGAAACTTTACATAGGTTACATCACTTAATTCTTACAATAATTTATGAAGTTATTATCATCCCCATTTTGCAGATGAGGAAAGTGTGGTTCAGAATGATTAAAAAATATATTACAAATTATACACAGGGTCAGAGATGAAGTTGGGACATGAAACTAAGTCCTTCTGATTCCAGATCCTTTTCTCTTTCCATTAAACTTTACCTTATCTCACAGCTATTTAGATTTTAAAAGAATATCCTTACAAATAATACATAAACCAAGAGATGAGGCTCTGCTGGTGAAATGGCTGCTGCCATGACACACAAATGAATGTCTCTCAGGAGTTGGTATAATTCCGTTTAGGAACTGGGGGACAGGGTGGTGTGTGACTGGGTATTATTTGAAATTCTTCTCAAGTCTAAGAATTTATGTGTGTGTGTGTATGTGTGCACATGCACGGTTGTGTGTGTGTGTGTGTGTTTAGATATAACCACTCCTTCCCTCATCTAGTGGTGAGAACTCCAAAGTTCCTCTTAAAAAGCCAAAAGCAGTAGCAGTTGCCATGAGTGTATCTTGCATTTGTTTCTAATGCAGGTGGTTCAAACTTGAGTTATACCAAAACACAATAGCAATTTACGTGTTGGAAAGCTCCCATGTCTGTCAAAACATGTTAGACACTGCATCAACAGCAGGCTGCTTAAACTGTCACAGTGAATTTCTGAGCTATTTGCAAACTGGAAGTATGAAAGGGAAGAGTGTAAACAATTTATGAAATTTACAAAACTGTTTCAGCATCCTGGAAATATAGCTAGTTAAAAACTTGTGTGTCTTTTAAAATTAAAGTACAAGGAATGTTACATTTAAAAAGACTAGATTCCAAATCATCAGAAGACTAAAGAAGCTGGGCTTGGTTGCCAGGGGTGACCACTTGATGTTATCTTCCCATTGCAATGAACTGGGGAAAAAAAGCAAAGGCCATGAAATCTGCCATTTAGAAGCTTTGCTCCCTCAGAACAATTTATTTTTGGTTTGACCCACACACACACACACACACACACAAAAAGCAGCAGCAACATGTACAACTTCGTATTAAAGAAGATTTCCTCTTACTCCTAAACTCCCTTTTTATCAAACTAGCTCTGCCAAACAAAACAAAGCAAAAGCAGAAGGCACTTTCCCCCTTTCTCCCTGGCCCAGTACAGTCACTTTGCCCTTGTGATTTCTTGAGGGTGTTAAAATCTGGCTGGAAAGCAAATAAGTTGATCAAGACCAAACAATAGTAGCGAAAGTGTCTTTTGGACAATCTATTTCTGCCTCCCACATAGATTCTGGGCCTAAAATTAGGAATTCTAATCCTGGTTTCCTGGCTTTTTGAAGTCATTACTCTGTTCAATGTCTCAGTTTCTCAATCTCTAAAATAAAGACTAATATTTGTGTGTTCTATAACACTTACACAGGAGCAGAAAAGAAAATATCTGTACGATGCATTCTCTAAATCTCTTTAAGAGAAAAGGATGATTTATGTAAATCATCATCATCACCATTACTACTAGACAAAAGAATAAAACAAGTTCACTTCATTCCAATATTGATATTCACAGCTCATCTAAATTTAAATTAACAAGAAAAGAAGTTCTGAAACTGCTAATTAGTAAATGTCAGATGCCGATCAAGTCACCTGGATATTTTTTGCGCATGTACGTCTGGTTGCAGAGAGAAGCAGAGTGTGTGAGCGTGTGTGCGTGTGCACGTGTATGTGTGTGTGCGTGTGTTAACTCTGAGTGGCACAAAGAACTAGTCATCTGGGAAGATCCACATGATAACACCTTCACTATAGTTTTCTGGTATCCAGGTGTTGCTCAGGACCCTATTTATCTACCTTATGCTGTAACCTGACCCTGTATCTCATGACTTGCTATTTTTAATGTCTTTTTTAGCTATGCCTCCAGGTGTATTTTGTGTGGCTAGTTACTAATCTAGATTACTAAACAAATAAATCACTCTACGAGATACAATTGTGTTTTCAAGGTGATGAAAAGAGCAGAGGCCAGGTTTTATATTCATCTTCTACCCCCTTCAACACCTAATGCAATGCCTGGCACCCAATAAATGTTTGTTGAAAGGAAATTAGATACTAAACAGATTGAGATTGTGAGTATGCAGGGGAAAGGTGGTTGTTGCCGCTGATGGTGGGGGCCAGAATCCCAACTAGGAAAATGGCTTTTGTGTTCATTCTATTTCTGTCTGTGAGTCTGCAGATTGAGTGATAGACAGCTTAACAGCAGAGTGCAACCAGAGAGAGAGATCTTTTTTGCTTGTTTTCCATTAGGCAGAAACTAAAAACCACTGAGACTTCCCTGACAGATCCTGATCATGGAGATTCCCGAACAAAGAACGTGGGACACAGTGTCTTCCTGTGAGTCCCAAATACCTGATATTTATCAAAGCTGCGCCTTCAAAATCCCCTCCACCCCTGCTGCCATCACCTCTTTTTAGTGCTAATCACACTATCATGAGTCAAAAAAGAAAAAAGAAAAAAAGAAAACCAGAAAAAGAGTCCAGGGTTGCTAATCTATATAAATGTTTTAAACAAAGCAAATACAGCTAATACCATGTCTTATTAAATTGAACCCTTCCTTACCAGAGTGATAAAAGGTGATAGGATCTACAAGGCTGAATCCATTTTACACACTACTGTTCAAACTAATCCTCCCTGTGGTTCAGGGAACAAAGAATCCTGCAATGGGGAAAACAGGGGTCCTGCTTTTTATTCCCTGACTCTCCTGTGCTTGCCGGTCAAAGCAAAAGCCATTAATCTAATACTCTACACTGTATTCAGAGCCACATCATCGTAAAGCAATTGGTGGTCTGGGCAACTAGCTATTAAAAAACAAATAGTCATTCTAGCTTTAGAATCTTCTCGCATAGACAGAGTAACCACAGAGAAAGCATCAGCAAAAGGTAATAACTGGGCTGAGAGAACTTCTATTTCGGACCTCTGGCTTAGTTTTGAATTTAACTAAAGCTCTTTGAAAAGTTTTAATACTTTAAAATGTGAATTTTCTCTTCCTTGTGGAGCTACCCCAGTCAGTATTATTTTAACCTGGTGGACATTGTCATTTTCAAAAGATTTACAATAAATCCATCTACTAAAATCAAGGTCAAACTTTTTCCCTAATATTGAATATTAATCAATATGTACAAAAGAGTACAGTTGGCATAGTTATAATTTATTATACAGAAAATATATCAGTATTATTCCAAACTGTAAATTTTTCAAGACCCTATTATCTAAGGGATTTCTAAAATTTTTTCAACTTCTTTAATGGCAACCCTTTCATATTCACTTAACTCCTTAAATTAAGTGTAATAAAGCTCAAAGTAACCTTTTGTTAATTATCAAGTATTGTGATGTGCTTAAGGTATGCTCATACAAGCAGAGGCAAAAGAACAGGAATGAATATGATGTATATCAGAGAGCCAGGGGTACTGACCCCAAGAGAGAACCAAGAATGGGGTTTTTCCATTCATTCATTAACAATTATTCATTCATTCATTAACGATTATTTACGCTCATATTACTTTTACAACTGTGTGTAAAATTCAAGTATGAGTTCTTGACAGATGAAGAAAGAGTAAAAGAGACAGGAAAAGAGGGAGAAAGGGACAGAGGGAGGGACAGAGAGAGAGAGAGGGAAATGAATTATACAGTATCCATTATTTAGTGAAAGACAGTTTAGGAAAAGACAGTTTTGGACAGTTTAGAATGACCATCTTTTCTAGGGAAAGAAAGTTTACTTACTGGAGATGTAAAAAAAAAAAAAATAAGAAAAGTAGATTGGATTCAGAGTAAAGGATCAGTATGGAAGAACGGTAATGCTATTGCAAAGAAAACAAACATCCCACATCCAAGCGGAAGATCTCCAGCACCCAAGCAGATTTTGCAGAAAGATTAAAGCTGCATCTATAAAACTGGAAATCACCAGCTGAGAAGTGAGAAGCTATACTTATTATGGTGGTGAATGTAAAGAGTATAGTTGAGACTTAAGGGTTGGATTCTATAATTGACTAGTTTTGTCCATTCCTTTCTTGGTCACTGCCATTTATCCTCTTTGGTACTCACTGTTCAAACAAATGCTGATCCATTATTTTCCAGATTCTGTGGAGTACTGGAAAAGCACTGGTGAGATAGGAATGGTTCCAGTTTTCAACGAGTTTCCAGTATGGTGAGGATGACAAACTTAAACACATCAATTGCTATGGAACCCCAGAAGCACAACGACAAGGCCAGCAGATGAAGGCCAGGAAGGTTTCCCTGAGGAAGTGAATGCAAATTGAGTCCTAAGGGAGCAGTAAGAGCCCCAAGTAAGGGGAGTAAAGTTACCAAATGAATGAGGGCAGGGCAGCCAAGGAAGAGGAAACAAAGTGTAAAACATCATGTGTTTGTGTAGGGGAGGGTGGGTGCATAAAGCAGAGAGGATTGCAAGCAATTCTGTATTACTAGAGCTTTGAGTCAGGAAGTGGAAGCATATGTGAGATACTGGTCTAAATCATGGAGGGTTTCATATGCTCTGTTGAGAAACCTAAACTATATCCTCTGAGATAGATATATCACTTCAGCCATGGTGCAGGATGAACTAGAGAGGTAAAGACAGGAGCAAAGAAATCTAGAAGAGATGAGGACCTGAACTAAAGTAGTGATAATGGCAATGAAGATAGAGGGCAGGAATGTGTCCAGGAAATATTTGCAAGGCAAAAATCTATGAGTCTACTAGCTGATGTTGAAGGAAAGTTGAAGGAGAAGCTAAGGATGGCTACAGACTTTCAGGTTAGATGACTATTTAAATGTCCATGTGATTAGCTGAAATAAAGAGTTCAGAAGAAGAAGCAGGTTATGTTGGTATTTTCTTAGGATAATAGAGGCAAAATACGCTAAGTTCAGTCTTGGATATTTTGACTTTCATGTAACCTGTTAGAAATCTAGTTCAACATTTTAATGCACGGCTAAAGCTCAAGCAAGAATCAGTGCTGGGTATATAAATCATCAGTAAACAAATAATAGATAAATATCAAAGTCAGGGGATGGAATTTCAGGAAGAATTTACTCTTCTATTTTACAGGTGAGATCTGCATAATTTCTTTTTATTCACGGCCCTGGTTGCTTTTGGACTCAGGGGGAAAAACACACCAAATTTATTTTCATTTTTTAAGATAATAGAAGACATTTAAAATAAAAAATAAAATAACAGAAGAATAAATGAAATTCTATGAAAAGTGTGCAGACAGAAACATGGGGATGCCAAAATTTACAAGGCATCTAGGAAAAGATCAGACTAGAAAGAGGCAGAAGAGCAAGCATTACAGAAGCCGGTGTTTTTAACTTTATTTTTACACTCACAAGATGATAAATGATGCTTTTCTTTCCTTGCTTACTCTTCACCTTCTAGACTGATATATTTTTTAAATTCAAGTCAACATACCATTGCTGTAATGCTTAAGTATAAGGAACCCTAGAAAACAAAAGTTGAATGGTGGTAAAGGTTTATTTGTGCTGATTCCTGTGGCATTTCTCCATGATGAATCCAGTAGCAGTTCTTTGATAGCATACATTTTGTGATTTTTGCAGCTTTCCCTGAAATGAACTCAACATCTTTCTCAGGCATTACAGTCATTATGCAAAGTCTGTAGATGGCTCTTTCACTGCTGTCTAAGTTCTTAACTATTTATTAAGTGCTTATCCAACTTAATCATGGCACATTCTGCTTCTCCTACAGAAAATTAGTCTAAGGAAGATGTGTATGCCACCTCCTAGGTGAGCTCTGGAAACAAATTACAAAGTCACGAAGGTTTTCCCTGGAAATGATCTTCAGACAAAACATTCATATTTTTATAAATATTTTCATCAATATTTATTTGGATATTTTGAACATATGTGTTGGAAGGCAGGGAAATGGATCACTTGGTAGAATGTATGATGACTTCTAGAATGTAGATTCCTAAATTCACTAAGTTAAAAGATTCTTTACTAAAGTCCAAGTTCATACATTTGTCTTTGTCACCGCCACCTAGTGTCTGACACAGTGTTTTGTAAATGGTAGATATCCCACCAGTTGTATTATGCTTCAGCTACTGAATTATTTTCAAGTATAATATTATATTTATCTTATTGTTGGCTTGGAAGATCCAAACTATACATTTTATAATTTTATCACTATATTTATAATATTTTCACACCTCCACTTAGCTGTTATATTAATTCAAATATTGATCACCCCTGGTTTACTTAAGTATTGTTTCACTATCTGGTGAAGTTGAAAAAGGCTTTTGACAGGAGGTCTCTTGCTGTCCTCTAGGACTTTGTCAGTTATGCAGTTGGTCTGCAGTCTTGAACAACTGTCTTTCCTGGTCTCAGAAATTTAGGCAACCTACCAATAATCTGACCCAATTGTATTTGAGAAAAGGGAATATTGGTTTTATTTTCTCCTAATCTCTGTGAAAACACTTCCTTCTGTCTGTACAATTTTCTTTGTACAATTTTCTTTGTGCATCAACACCCTTATTCACCCAAGAGTCTTTGTACCCTTATCAATTTTCTTATTCTGACTTTTTGATTTTGTATTCTTACTTACAGATTTCATAAATATTTTTTAAGTGATAGTAATTTTCAAGAGAATTTGCCTTCAATAGACAGCAGGCCATATTTTAGTAGGGTGGGTAATGTACTACTGCTGCTTTTTTGTTCTGGTATTTCATGATAGAATGAAAAAGAGTAGAGAGGAGAGTGGAGAGACCGCCAACACTCGCGAGCTGGTGGAGCTGTTAAGGGAGGGATTAATAGGTGAGGTTTTCAGAGGTGATGAAGAAGAGAGCCCAATGCTACTGAAAATTAGTCCTTGGGCCCCCTTTATCTATATGTCTTAGGTCTGACTGCTGCTTTACATTTAAACAAGGTTTTGTGACTTTCAAAGCTTTTTTATGTACATTTTCTCTTTCTGGCTTCTAACAGATGGATGTTATACAAAGTCGAATAATGAAGTGCGATCTTGAATACCTGCTAATATGTTATTATATTATTTTTTTCCTAATGAAGTTCCTTTACATATGGAAATTATTTTGCTTGTCTTGAAGAGTTAAGAATAGGCTCTGGTTTAAGTTCCAGCTCTAAAATAGAAAGATGCATCTAGGTCAGACCTGGTAAACATTAAGCTCTCATTGACTATGCTGCAAATGACATTTTTGTTAAAGATATAAAGTTGAGACACTTCATAATGGTATTTAGGGAAATGTTAACAATACCTTTGTTTTTAGCCTACATATCTTTGCCTTAGGAACTAAATAATGGAAAGAGAGAGAGCACAAAGCAAATAACCTTATTTGGTATTAATTCTGCAATGCTATCAAAGTCTTATTTTTCAAATTGGCATAGACTTGTTTTAAGCTAAGAAAATCTCTATTGATGTTTATTGAAACAGTACAGCTAAAATCAATATGTTTCTTATGAGATAATGCAAGAAACACTTGAGAAGTATGTGGAGGAATTTTTCTGAATTTGGGAAGAAGTCTCAGCTGTTATGAACTGAAACAAATCTAGAACTGTAAATTCTGATTCCTGTTTCTATATCTTTCATTGTAGATCAAGTCACAATCTTGGCACATTGTTTCTTTTTAAAAATTGGGCAAAATCAATCTATTTATAAAAATTTAACTGAAAAATAGAATGCTTTATATATGTTATCCTTTAAAGTTATGTTTAGGTGTACCTGGATTATTTACAGCCAAGAACTAAAATACAAATTGGAAAATAGTTTTTTGCATTTTTATATCTTATATGTGGTAGAACCAAGATTAACAAGTTAATTTACAATGGCAACCACATAACCAGTCATTTTAGAACCAGAAAATTTAATGCATCAAGCTTTTATTCCTTTTCCTCTAGGGGAATTTAGCAGAAACATGTTTCTCAGAACCTAAGAGATTGTTAAAAGAAACATCCTTAGAATTATGGTCATGTCTTCTCTAAACAGAGGTATCTCTGAAGAGCATGTTTAGTATGGAGGAGTGAGAGGGTAACAGCTAGTTGATGATTCTTTATAGTACTTTGGAATCGAAGGGGCACAGTAACAAATTCTTGTAGACAACAGCTGCTGTAGGTTACAGGTATGCATCATAGCAATAGTAGTGGTAATGTCCACATGAACAATATCGCCCACTGTGCTTCCTTCCTATGTGAAAATAATAATGGGAAACACATGGTAAAAATTCAAATATGATGATTGTCCATTTACTAGCTATTCATACAGATTATTCCAAATTGTATTTTCTGATTGAATGGCTATTCCATGAGGAAGGAAGGGAGAGAGGGAAAGAGAGAGGGTGTGAACCAACCTTGTAAGATTGCATTAATGCTTTGAACTGGTATCATAAACAATAGGCAGAATTGGATTATTATGACGAAATCAGAACAGGAACCCTAGAGAGCATTTCTCTTTATATCTAGTATGGGGAAAACAAACATATTCAGACATCCAGATAGTTGGGCCATGAGCACCACGGGAAACTGACATCAGTTTATGGAGCTTCAGAAATGAAAAATAAAGAAAAATAAATGAAAAGAAGTGTGGGGTACAGAGAAACCACTGTAATTGATGGAAGATACAAATGAGCCCTTTGAGGACTAGCAAGAGTTAAACCTGTCATAGCAGGGAGTCAAACAGTCATTCATCCTTTTAACAAATATGAATTAAACACTTCCTGCATGCCAGAGACCACCCTAACATTAGCAATTCAGAAGTAAACTATACAAAGTCATTGTTCCCAGAAACTTAATCTAATGGGTAAGCCCGATGTAACTGGTAAATAAATAAATATACAATATATTACTAGGCATTTTAAGTGTTATGAAGAAAAATAAATAGATTAAGGAGTTGGAGAATAACTGAGGCATATTTTAAGTGATCTCCTCTTCGAGGAGATGATACTAGGGACAGCCTTGAATGAAACGAGGAAGGAAATTCATGACATTCTCTTCCCCTGCATCTTTGAATAGATGCAGGGGAAGAGAATTTCATGAAGAGGAAAGAAGAAGTCTACAGTCCTGGACAGGCAGGAAGAAGTGTGACAGGAGAGGTCATCAAATATATAGACAGGAAAGATTACGGAGCATCTGTAATTTATCCTAAGTGTGATGCAAGTTCACTGGAGAGTTTTGAGCAGGGGGAGACATGATTTGAGAGATACTGATCTGTTTTCTGACTGAGGAATGCATTTTTAGAAAGGTAAGAGTGGAACAGGGAAACCATTTGATAGTTACTGCAGAAATCAGGGAGAGAAATAATGGCTTGAACTAGAAAGGTGGTGATGGAGCTGTAGTGAGACATGACGGGATTCTGGATATATCTTGGGGATGGAGTTCATTTCTGAACATGTTAAATTTGAATGAAATTAAAATAATGATGACATGAGATACTGCTATACAGTCACCTTACTTCCCTTATTTTTCATCCTGACACACAGCTAAACTATATTTCCCAATTTCCTCTGCAATCAGGTTGGGTCATGTGACTGGATACTGGTTAGTGGAATGAAAGTAGAGCTGATATATAGCACTTCTAGCCTTAGCTCTGAAAACAATTCCACATACTCTTCCATCTGCTGGAACTCTGTCCTCATCTACCAGAGGTTACAGAGGATCTCCTCAAAGACTCCAAGAAAAGAAATGGACCCCATTTAATTCTGGTAATATTAGTCATAATAATAATGATGATAATAAAGTAAACCTTTTTATAGAGACTGTAAGGCATTGTTTTATGTTCACATAAGCTATTTGATACTTCTGATGACACTATGAGGAAAGTAGCACCATTATCCTCATTTTACAGATGAAGTTATCTCTGTGAAAATGCCTGATAGACAGTTGTTAAATGCAGAATTTAAGTAGTGGAGCACAGTGGCTTGGGGCTTGGAACACAGAGTCACACAGATGTGAGTTCTGATCCTGGCTCCACTGATTACCAGTAGTATGATCTTCTGCAAATCATTGAACTTTTCTAGCTCTCAGGGGTTTTTTGTACCTGTAAAATGAGGACAATAATATCTACATAAGCAGTTGTGAGAATGGGATAATTTGTAAGCATATTGTACATTTTTTTGCAAAAATTGCTTTATAAATAATAACTGGTATTATTATTATTGTTTTATAAGTTGGAGATGTCTTTAAGAACAAAGCAAAAATTCAGTGATAAGATTTAGACCAAAATGGCAGAACTAAGAGGCCATCTGACTATATCCCCTTAAAATAACCCTGTCCCACAGGAAAGAATCAGCTCAAAACATGACATGGACTCGTGAGAATCAGGGAACCAGGGACATATATCCTTCCAGCTGTCAACATAACCCTTTTCTATTCTTGCCACTTGGAAAAGAAAAAATAAATTGTCTTAATTTGGTTTTCCCAAAAAGAGGATCCTGAGATGAGGATTCAGCTTATTTGGGAGATGATCTCAGGAAACAGAAGTGAAGGTGAGAAAGGAATGGGAAGAAACCTAATAAAGTTTATTAGGTTGTAAGTTATTGAACTGGCTCTACTGTGGGCAAATGAACTCAGTCCCACTGAGGACCCTCTGTGGAATGGTGTAGTCTGCACCTCAGGATCATCTATCCAAAGGACAGAGTCTGGGGCGTTCATCTTTCACCTTATTGGCTGAGAGTTGCCACTCAGAGGTTAATGCCTCCTCCCAAGCCCTCTACCTCAGCACTTTCAGAATGTCCTGTGTTTGGGGTGAGTGACCTACAAGACTACACAGAAAGTCCTGAGGCAAAGACATGGCAGGCAAGAGCTTGGAATGCGATGTGGTCAGTGCGCAAAGGAGCTGTCTACCAGGGCCACAGTTAATGTCACAGCTGCACCAAAGGACAGGTATTGGGTGGATGGGGAAAATCAGCTTCTCCTTAGGATCACCTGTCTATAAGTATTAAACTTTCCATACTCAACATCATACCTATAATAGGTGAAAGATAATGGGACTCAGTGAGTTGGATCCAAGAGGAAACTAGTAATTCACTTAGATCTAGATTTCTGAATGCTTTTGCACAAGAAGGTGGTAGTTGTACCATATCAAAAAGGTTCCTTAATAAAACACATTTTGGAAATCTTGACTTAAAAGTGTTAGACAAATATCATCAGCCTAGAATTTTCTCACCCTTTAATATGGGAATAGTTACAGGGAATACTCAAAGGGGTATATAGCATTTGGCATTTAAAAAATCTATTTAAATGCTTGTTAACTTTTCATGATACACTATTGACATTTCCCAGAACAGTGTTTTGGAGAATCTATTTGAGGAAGTATTCAATAGGACTGTATTGTCTGACAGAATAATAAAGATAACATTCCTTGTAATGTAAGTGGAAGGAAGTTCTAAGGGATTCACAAGCAAATTATTAGGCTTGGTAAAGATAGTCTCTGGAAATACAAAAACAAGGGCCTGTGTTATATGACCACCTCAAAAGAGGACACCTTTCTACTTTCCTGTTCAGATTTGACCTGGGTGTGAGAGGTGAGGAGGAGGGGTGCACAGATGCTACTGCTTTACTCTTAACCTCTCTTTTCTCTTTCACCTAGGCTTTTAACTCAACATCCCAGCTGATGGCTCCCAAATTTTGACTGTGCCAGAATCTCTTGAAGTGTGTGTGAATCAGATTGACCCCTTACTCCAGGAATTCAATTCTCTTTACATGTCTTTAAATAAATGTAATAAGCTCTGAAATGATACAAAATGGGAAAGTGAGACAAATTGTAAAGGACAGGAAGGCTCTAACAGAGAGTCTAAGGAGGACTTTAAAATGTGATTCAGGGCTTCCCTGGTGGCGCAGTGGTTGAGAGTCCGCCTGCCGATGCAGGGGACGCGAGTTCGTGCCCCGGTCCGGGAAGCTCCCACATGCCGCGGAGCGGCTGGGCCCGTGAGCCATGGCCGCTGAGCCTGTGCGTCCGGAGCCTGTGCTCCGCAACGGGAGACGCCACGACAGTGAGAAGCCCGCGTACCGCAAAAAAAAAAAAAAAATGTGATTCAGCTTGGAAAATTTAAAATTAATACAATGAAGAGAAATTGAGCAAGATGCTAAGTTTCAAATGTCAGGAGAACCTTAGAGATCAGTAAAATTAAAGAGAAATGTGCGTGCAGCAAAGGAATAGTAGGAACAGTTTACAGCATGATATGAAAATTCTTTGCCAAGGTTACTTTGATCACTGTGAAAGGAATAATATAATGAAGAACACTTGTGTAACTGGGTACTCTGTTTTAATGATCAAGCTAAAGCAAAAATCTCAAGATATAACTATGTGGAACAGTCATGTAGCTTAAGCCCATGTGTCCATACATTTGCCAATCATATCAGTTCTGGCAGACAGAATCACAATTTTATGCAACTTAAGTGAGCAACGGAAGTCTAAATTAGCAAGCTCGAGCGCAGTAACAAGAAGAAAAAGAACATATAGTAAAGCATGATATTTGAAACCTGGTCAAGGAACAGGTCAAGAAGGAACCCTGGAAGTCTGAAAATAAAGGATACCATGATATCTGGAAACCTTTCAGTGAGGATCAAGATTTTTTAGCATGTTCTAACTAAATGAAAGCTGTTTAGGAAAACCACTGAGGACAAATCTCATCATCATTATTCCCACCATCTGGAATACTCTTCCTTCCTAGGCTGGCAAGGAGCCAGCATCTTTCAGCTTCGGTACCGCCTTCTCAGCAGCCGTGAGCTTGGTTTCCACTGCTCTCAGAGGTTTCTTCCCCTCTGTCACAGAACTTAACTATTCTTCATTTTTCTCATTAAGCTGTTAACTACTTAAACACAGGGTCTGTGACTTTTCACATTTTGCATACCTGCAATCAATAGAGAGTTAAGGCTCTTAGTAAGTACTTAATAAATGATTATTAATAGAGTGAAAGAATAATGGGTGAACAATTTAATGGTGACTGAAATTAAAGTTAGACTTTGGAAAACATGTGAGAGATACTAGCTTTTGAAATAAAAGTCAATTAAACAAACCAAAGCCCAAACTTTAGTTTTGACCTAGGCAGCCAGAATAACTTTGTTTTCTTTATTTCACTTGAAATACCACAAAATATTTAAAACTGCTAAGTGCAGTTTTAAAATAGATTGTTTATCATTTCCGTACCTTCTCAAAATTCACACTTTGGCTATTTGAGAGTTTAAATTGAAAATAATCTTGTAATATTTAAACATCTGCTAATTTGTTTTTAAAAATCAGGTATGTTTCTTTTAATGGCCTTTGACATACTAATAAAAAATTAATCTCTGATAAAAGGTCTTACTGGAAAGGGAGTAACACATAGTGGTTAAGCATGTGGCCTCTAGAGAGACTGGGTTTAAACTGGGTCTACCGTCTAATGGCTGTTTGAGTTTTGACTAATTATTTAGCTTCTTTATGCCTCTATTTTTTCACCCATAAAGCAAAAATAATAATGATACCTGACACAGTTTTTATAAAAATTAAATGAAGTTATACACGTATTGACAGAAATAATCAATAACCAGTCTATAATAAGAATAGAAGAGAGTTGTATTCAATCCAAACTGAGGATTATGGCCCAGGAGACAGCCTCTAAAATAGCTCTGAGGAACTATTCCAAAGGAGCATGGTTTTCAGCATAGTCTTTTTTTGGGGGTAGGGGAGGGTTACAAAAAGAGGTACTTTTAATTTAATGCTGCCTTAGTGAAAAGACCAAACCATCTGCAATTTAATACTTATTCTTTTTCATCCAAACCATTCTTTTCAAATACAGAAGCCAAGTCATCGTTTTTAATGATCAGCACTTGAAGTTCCAAGGAGAAAAGAGAAATAGGTTGCCAAACTGGAAATTCCAAATGAAGAAAAAAGATAAACCACAAACACCTTAAGATTCAAAGGATAAAATGTTTACTGGCTACAATTTTCTTACTTAGAACAACAGACAACAGACAGTTCCTGGAACATCTTGCTTAGAAGAGTTGTGGTAGACATAGAGAACACCACCTCTATTCCTACATATCTTTGTGACAGGAATGTATTCCAAGAGAGTAAAGTCCTGAGGTCTAATCATTAATCTCTCATCAGCACAGTCTTATATCTTGTCAGAACAAAGAATATCAACCATGACAGGATACATCCCTTCAAAGTTTCCCCCAAAAAAGACAAATCAGCACGTACACAGTGAGTCAGTATGGCCTTGGTGCCTGGGAAGGGAGCCTTATATAGAAGGACTCCTGGCACTGATGTCCCAGGAAGGGAGGCATTTTTCTCTATCTTCAAAAGGGACATTCCTTGCTTATGGACAGTGCACCCTTTTCTTCAATGGTTAAAGCAGATGTACTATGTACATTTAATAAGCCACAAAACAGGCTCTTCTAGTTAGCACAAAGTTTAACTTAAATCCTGTATAGGCCAGCATGACTTCCACATACCTCAATATGTGAAAATGTCTTCTATCACATGGAAAACATATAATTCTGTCTCTTACATAAGTTGAACATTCAATAAATATTAGTATCACTTGACCATTGGTATAATCAGTAAATGTCCACCACACTGTTTGCAGATGTTATATGTATTACCCAGAAAACCCAAAAACTGAAATATAAACCGAAAATTCTTGCTGAGCTGACCTCTCTCCTCAGGACTCTCACAGGCTGGTCCTGTTCTCATGCTGGGCCATCATACATATAGTCTCTACTTCTTGGTCCTGCTCTATAAGTTACAATGCTAAAATCTGAGGAAATACTTTCCCCTAATCTTAGTTAAACTCTGTTGTTAGGCCACAAGACACAATGGCTTTACACTTCCCAATTTTTGCTGTGCCTCTAGTGATATTACTTTTTTATTTAACTTATGCTTTAATATTTTTTGACCTTCTATCAGTTCTGGGAGCAGATAATACATAAAGGGAATGTTGGTCAGAACATAACTGAGTGATGGTGCAATGCCATGCCCTCAAATAGAGTCCCTTCCTCATTCACAAACTGGGTCCCCCACATCTATCTTGTTTCCTTGAATTCTTCCTCAGCCCTGACTGGGAAAAATGGGAGGCCACTGTTTGAAAATGTTAGATGGTCTTAGACCTGGGCCCAGCTTATACCCAGACACCATCTCATCAGGGTTTGTCCTATCAGGTTACAAGGACCCCTCTGGTAAATGACACTGGAGTCAACATTGCCCAAACAATCCTGGATATGCACAAATTCTGAATACATATACAGCTTAGACCCTGACTCTGAATTCTCTCTATATAAGCATCTTATCATCCATCCTGGGGTCACTAGAAGCATAATAGAATATGGAAAAGACATTCATCTGGTATTTGAAAGTTGGACCCCCAAAAATCACCTCCATCACAAAACAGAAATAGGCTGTCAGTTTTTCTATTGTGATTTTCATTTCCTTATATCTAAAATGAGGATATTCATTTATTTTCTATCAATTTTATAGAGTTCTCATAAGAATCAAATGAGATAACATAAAAAATAATAAGGCTTGAAAATGTAATGTGTCAGCATAGTAGAGTAGGAGGAACATCAATCTTCAAGTCAGAGTGACCAGGGTTTGTAGTGACATTCTGGCCCTGTATAGGGGGATGAAACTGAAATTGAGCAAGTTTCCAAATCATGTAAGCCTCATTGATAAAAGGGGAACTTAAATGGTTTCCTCTTGGAGTTTCATAATGTTTAGATGAGAAGTACCAGAAGCACCAGGCAAAGTTTCTAGAACTTAGAATGCATCCACTAGCAGCTGTCTGCCTCTACCTCCAAAACAAATTAAACAATTATACAAACATTAAATATATCTTTCATTATATAAATATGCCAAGAGAACAAATGCATGGCCTTTAGTTATATAATGTGTTTTATTTTGATATATCCTTTGAAATAATCATCCTTTGAGTCATTCTTTTTCCTTTTAAGTCTTTGACTTACCTGGTCATGTTTTCAGGGCAAAACAGAAAACCTAATTTATTTTTTTAGTTTTTATTTTTCTGTAAACAAATCCTAAATAATTCTATTACTCCTTTTCAGTGTCTACATTTCCTACAGTTTCAGTGTTTGTCTTTGACCCTCAGAATAAAGCTCTTCTACATGATGTTTTAGAGACTGTACCCATGAATTCCCAAGGATCTCTTGTCATATCATTTGTTAAAACTCCTTTTACTTGCAAAGCACACTGTGTGTTTTTTTCTTTCACTCCCTTCATGAGATCTTAATTTTTCCTGCTTCATCTATAGACTCTTGATGAGGTAACAGTAAAAGAAAAGGCAAAATTTAGTATTTTATTGAACAAGACTTCCCAAACTTGAAAATATGAAATTATCTTTGTGAAATGCATCTTTATTTCTTACAAAGATACTCAAGGTAGGGGTCATGTTTTATCCTTCTATGCAACAAGCAAATTTTAAAGTTTCAAATATAATAGCATAGACACATGCTGGGTTCTGTTAAAAAGAATCATGGTATCAATTTGATTTATTCCGTGGGTTTTGAAAATACACTTAAAGAAGCGTATCACAATATATGTGATCGTGTATTCAATAAATACAATATGCTTTTCAAAAACACCTTCTTTGTTTCATAGCTAACCTTGTTGATATCATGCATATCACACCAGGAATATTCTTTTATCTCTCCATATGAACCCTTGTAACCTTCAGTAGCTATACACTTCAAGGAGGTAAAATACCTTGAAAATAACACACTTAGTAAAAGGCTGTACACCTTCCTATTCTGCAATCTCTCTGTCTCTTTGAAAAGTTTCATTTAAATGTCTATACTAATGATGTTTATATGTGGGTGTCTTTTTTCAATTTCAGGGCGGCTGAATGAACTTCCTTAAAAGTACTAAAACTCAAGTGTGACTGAATTAATTAAGGACATTGGTAAGGACATTGGTAAGAACGGTATGAATAGAATTTATGAAAAGGTTTTTACTAAGCTATGGCTTGAAAACCGTACTTTTGATGCAAGACGGTTTGTCATGAATCTATGTCCCTACTGATACTAGGAGAGATAAAGTCTCTATGTTCCCACACTGAAATGAGCTAAATGCATTTTATAATGTTATACATGCATATTTTACATATATATTCTATAGGGGCCACTTCTAATTATTATCACTTAATATAAAATGCTTTTGTATTTATGCATTGGACCTTCCAATCATGTTTACAGTCACCAGTACTGAGCAGGAACTTTAAAATTCCAAGACTAGGCCCTGAGTAGAATCTTGATTAGACTTATACAGGTAAACTTACAGATTGGAGAGCAGACACAAGCTGTGTCTGTGTGCCATATTTTAATGGAAGTTTGCAGTAATCCATGCAAGAATGAACCGTATTTCCCAAGTTCTTGCAGAGCTAATGGTTTACTGTATTTCATATTTGAGGTTAACCTAAATCATGATATGTTTTGAATATGCCAGTGCAAAAACAAAATGGTGGATACAAGCAACCAATTTACATAAGACAAATAAAACTTAACTCCAAGTTCGTTAACATTTACTATATCTTTAAATAAAAGTTAGCTTTGGAAGCTTCACTGGACACCACAGAGAGGCTCTAGGTCCACAGAGACTATTAGTCAATAATAGGCCCGGCAGCCACAGTCAGCTGGAGCTTCTGTACTGCACACATGGTAAACTACAGCTGTAGTGTGTGATGCATTCCCAGGAGACAGGACACTCAGAATAATAGGGTTTACTGAATTTTTAAAATATGATTCAAAACTCCTTTGATCAGTTTACTAAAAGATCAGCATTGCCTAGAACCATAAAATAATAACAATGTGTGAATTTTCTCCTCCTTTGGCTCCTTAGGGTCATTTCAGTTGTTAATATTGAATTTTGAGGAGGTGCATAAAGCAAATACAATCTTTCCCAGGTGCAATCTAACTGCAGCTGACATCAGCCAAGGGAAGAGCATGAAATTTCTCTTATTTTTATTTTGAATGACACTTTCCATACTGTTTTTCTTATAGCTATAGAATAAACATCATAAAATAACTGGACTCTTAGACCAAAACTGTTACAATCTATAATCTGGGGTATATATATATAGCTCAGTCCAACAAACACAAACATTGTAGTCATGGTTTTAGTTCTGTGGCATATTCACTCAGTTGGTCAGCATAGTGGTAATAAGGTCTGTCAAAGAACAAAGCCTCTATTGACTAAATTTTGTGTCCTTACATGCCAGCATGAATCTTTCAAGATAAAGTGTCAATGACAAAATGAACCTACCTAGCAAGGGTTGACAGATCTCTCCCAAAACATTTCCCATAAACACACACACACACACACACACACACACACACATTACAGAAGGTCAGCAACGTTATTTTTCTCTGACCCCATGTCTATGAAAATATCATTGACCTTAAACAAATGAAAACCTATACATTTGGGCATCAGGAGCTACAGAACATCAAAACAACATGTTAGATCTTTGAAGATAAAGTGAATTCATTCCAGCTCAATTGTTTGACATTCTTACCTTAGGTTGTGCCTTCTATTTGTCACTAAAAACATGAGTTCTTAGGATGTGTCAGTTGGTTTTTCTAATAGTGAAATAATTTTTTATTTGGTAAACAGACCGACTGTTGCTTCTGTAGTACAGCATGGCTATAATAATGGAATATAATAGTAATAAAATAATATTTGAGTTAATTTAGAAACTAGACAATACTTTTTATATTAACCCCATCCTATATATTAAAACCCAGATTTTGTTCCTTTTTTAACCTGAAAATCACATTTCCTAATCATAAATTAATACAAGCTGGGAAAGAATGTGATTTCTTTTTGGAAGAAGAATAAAATGAAAATAAATAAAAGTCTCCTTCTACTCAAGCAAGCATCGATATTCTGACAATGAACTGAGCAGGAGACTGGCCTTCAAATCAGTGCCCTAGATGGCTATGAGGTATATCAAAAGAGTTCATCAGGATTTCTCATCAGGCATTCCCTGTGGAGTACAAACATCACCTTGTCTCATTTATTTGTATAGCACTCATTCATTACAAGAAATCTAGAAAGAACAAAAACAAGCGTTGAGAATTTTTAAACATGCTTTTCTATTTGCCATTAAGAACTGTTTTCAGTCTATCCATCCAGGAAGCGTTACTCTGCCTCATCTATATTTCATGCTTTTAAACTTCCTTTAATTCTCTCAAATGCTTTTCAACAAGCTGTGAAACATTTCACTGTGAGATGGTACCCCCCTTCTTTTTTAAAAATTTTATTTATTTTATTTATTTATCTTTGGCTGTGCTGGGTCTTCATTGCTGCATGCGGACTTTCTCTAGTTGTGGTGAGTGGGGGCTACTCTTCATTGCGGTGTGCGGGCTTTTTATTGTGGTGGCTTCTCTTGTTGCGGAGCATGGGCTCTAGGTGCAGGGGCTTCAGTAGTTGTGGTACGCAGGCTCAGTAGTTGTGGCTCGCAGGCTCCAGAGAGCAGGCTCAGTAGCTGTGGTGCACGGGCTCAGTTGCTCTGCGGCATGTGGGATCTTCCTGGACCTGGGCTCGAACCTGTGTCCCCTACATTGACAGGCGGATTCTTAACCACTGTGCCACCAGGGAAGCCCGGTACTACTCTTCTTTTCCTGGGAATGTATCACTTCTCTATCATTTCTATTTTATTCTTGGTCCTTCTTGTTTCCCATAGTGAAGATTCGAAATATCAATAAGAACTTCATGTAGTATATAAAATAACACTTCCATTCACAACAGAATGTTTATCAAAGGAGCAGCGAGACAAACAGCCTTCTTGGTAAAGGTTAATTATCAGAGATTCATTTAAAATGAATATGGGGACTTCCCTGGTGGTGCAGTGGTTCGATACCTGGTCAGGGAACTAGATCTCACATGAATGCCGCAACTGAGTTCACATGCCACAACTAGGGAGGCCACATGCTGCAACTAAGGAGGCCACGAGCCCAAACTAAGGAGCCCGCCTGCTGCAACTAAGACCCAGCATAAATAAATATTAAAATGAATATGGAAAAAGAAGTTTTGAGAAGAGACACAAGGACTTAAAAGTTTAGTAAGGTTACTAGAAAGTGATTCTGTTGAAGAATAGGGAAAATCCAAGTTTTATTACACCATGAATTCCCAGTAGGGTCACCAATAAATAGTTTATCTTAGGTCATTTTTCTCCTTCTACATTACAGGGATCTGCAATGTCTTCAGATAAATTTCCTTCACACAACCTATGGGGATGCTGTTTTGCCTACATGCTCTCCCGACCCCAACAGTGCCACTGTCCCAACAGTGGCACAGGCCACTGTTCTCCAACCCTTATTCAAGGGAAAGATCTGTTTAGAAAATGTTTACCCAAAGTCAGAGAAAACACCTACTTATTCTAACCATTATAGTTTTTTTAAGTCACAAATTTATTCAAATATATATACATATAATAGTCACAAGATACTTGCATCACAAGATATTTAAAGAGTATCAATAGAGTGAAGTAGGAAATGTAAAATAAAGGATCCCAGTAGAAAACTTTTAATCACTTTGAATAATATATTAAATTATTATCACAGGTGACAAAGAAAAGAACACTCAGAAAACACGGCAATCATTGTGACTTTTTATAAATATGGAGTGAATGATAGAAAAGGAAGTATGATTGAAAATAAAGTTAGTGATTTTAAAGACCAATTGTAAGATGATAAAGTAAAACAAACACACGGAAATTGAGGGGGAAATTATGAAGGCTGCAGAAAGTCTGACAGCCTTCTAAAAATATTTTCAAAGGAGAAAGCAGAAACATTGGAGAGAGGGTCCAATGAGAATGCAATAGAATATCCCCCTATTTGGAAGAAGTTTCAGATTGAAAAGACCTGAAGGATTTGTTAGAAAAAAGACCAACTTCTAGACATAGCACTGTGAATTCTAAGGATAAAGAAAAAAAATCTGAAAACTTCTATAGAAAAATTAAAGTTACCTACATAAGTGGGGTGTTCACTAAATACTTCTGTATTACTTAAGTGAAAATCATATACCACTGACACAGATTTTCTTAGAACGAAACAAGGGGTGAAAGAATGTTTTCAAATTCTGGGTGAGAAATATCTGGAATATTACACTCTCTACACTGTCAAACTAATAAGAAAATGTGAGAACAATACAAAATCAGTTTTAGATTCTAGTTTTATAATGCCAGAACTCAGAAAATTTACAATCCCTGTACCATATATGACCCAGAAGGCTTGCAGGAGACTGGACAGAAAATAAAAAAGTTTATTTGACATTAACATTTGGAAGGGTCTTTTGTAAAATGTGAATTTTTAATTCCTTAAGGTCATATTTTCTTTTCTATGGGTCCATTCACATTCTTGACTTTGTAGCACAAAATATTTAGAAAAACATATTGTAAATGCTGCCCGTTAGCCTTTGATTATTTGTAATCAATCTAAACATAGCAAGAAGACAATGTTTAAAGAACAGAATGAAATGCTATAAAGTTTGGCAACATAAAAATGGTAATAACTAACAAAAATTGAAGGTAAATGAAAAATTGAAAGAGAAGTTAGTATGCACAAGTTCTTATTTTTATGGTGGAGATTCATTAGGCACTATATTAATTTGACAAGTCAGTAAATCATATTTCAAGTGAATTTGTTATTTGAAATTTGAGGGACAATAAAACGAAAAGCAAACAGTTAACAGTAGTTTCCTTCGGATAATGAAATTGGCTGGGGATGGATACTGGAAAGGGGATAAGCCAACTAGATTTTATATTTTATTTAATTCACTATATAGCGTGAATTTTTTTAACCAATCAAATGAATTGATTCTATAATTAAAAGTGTAATAAGAAACACATTGGACTTCCCTGGTGGCGCAGCGGTTAAGAATCTGCCTGCCAATTCAGGGGACACGGGTCTGAGCCCTGGTCCAGGAAGATACTAAATGCTGCAGAGCAGCTAACCCTATGCACCACAACTACTGAGCTTGCGTTCTAGAGCACGCGCACCTACAGCCCGCGCTCCGCAACGAAGAGTAGCCCCCCGCTCACCACAGCTAGAGAAAGTCCACACGCAACAACAAAGACCCAATGCAGCCCAAAATATACTTAATTAATTAATTAATTTAAAAAAGAAACACATTAAAGTAAATATTGTCTCTGAATATTCCAAGTAATTAAAAAATAAGCTATAATTTTACTCAAGTAATTAAGAAAGCCACAATCTCAGAAATGCCTCTAAGATCATTAATATGTTGAATGATAGTTATCAAATAAATAAAACCATTTAAAACCCAAGGGTCAAAAACACCAGTAACATTATGGAAAGTCTAGATGTTGTCATTCTTTCTTTTCTTCATTGAATTGTGATCTGTACCAGGTTCAGAGGATAGGTACTTAGTAAAGTACTAAGTAAAGTATTTTTACTTAGTAAAACCAGAAACTATGATCTTTGACCAGACACAGAGGCTGAATAAGCCCAGAACTGGCCAATGCTCCCCACTCAGTAGCTCGCTCTGAGGTGCCATCAGTGGTCTCTCCCTTTAGTCACAGTGACTGAGTAGAATCCAAGATATACTCCACCTCCTCCCCTACCTACTGAATGTCATGCAGAGGGAAGAAACCAGGCCTCATCAGAGAGTGTATTTCATAGTAGTTCCAGTTGTTAAAAAAAATCTTCATCCTACCTGGCATTGAATATGTGAATGTTCCTGTCCTCATAGGAGGTGGTATTTTTTAGAGAAAAGAGCTATTTATAGTCAGACACCCATGAGTTTGAATTCTTACTTGTGAGCTGAAATATCTGGATTAAGGAAATTGTTCAAGATAACACTGCTCTTGATTCTGTTTCTTCATTTGTAAATGCAGACCACAACAGCAACTGCTCAAGCCTGTGTTATAAGTTGTAAATAAATATGCTCTTATCTAGGATCTCATGTTTAGAATGAGCAAATGAAAAGAATAATTAATGTGTACATGTTCATTGTCATTACTAAGCCTAAATATAATTCAAGGCATCATAAACAGTAGCAATCCCTTGCTTGAGAAAACATTAAAAATGTTAAATTCAGATTTTAAACTGTAGTGCCATTCATATGAATTAGAGGTTTATAAACAATTATTCATCATAGATCAGATTTTAGAGAACCACATATAAAGCTCAGAAGAAGAACCTAACATTGTCAACTGAGCTTTCCTAAATCAATGAAGAATTGCCTGTTGGGTGACAAGAGATCCTGGTTTTTGTTTTACTGTTACTCTCTTTTAATAGCTTGGAACTAGGGATTCTATCAGATTGTCTCTTCCACCATAATGACATAAGGGACCAATGAGTGTTAACTTTCATACTTGGTTTTTCAGGTGCTGAAGATCTCACAAGTAAGAGGTCATTTTGTCAAGCATACAGTTAAAGGAGATAGTTTCCTATAGAAAAAGGTCAGACTTTAGAAATGCCATGAATGCATAAAAAGATGGGCTATCCAAAACTAAACTGAGTTTTTCTTATCTCTTATATTCCTTTATTATTGTAACTCAATTCCCTTTTTGACCACATGCATCAACTGTGCACAAATCTGTTCCACTACTGATCCTAGCTCTAGGAAAAAGACTACACTTGAGGGGAAAATATAAACCAGCTTTTCCCTTATAAAAAAAACTGAGCTATTTATCAATTTTAACTTTTTACATTTACAGTAAGAATAATGTACATGTTTACATGTTTTCCCATTTATTACTTGAGGGACTTTTGGTAGATGTGCTAAAGGACGTGCAAATTAAACACATCCTAACCTTCTATTATTCCATGTTGTATTACAGCCTCTGTGCTTATAGGCCACTTATACTTGAGGCTCATCTGCAACTACATTCATGCTCCCCTCCACCTCCTTGCTGTAATTCAGTATTCACTGAAGTCTAACTTTGTTCAATTCATTGAGTGTCTGTTGAAGAACATGTCCTCATTCATTTTTCTGAAAGTCTAAGTTAGAGATTGGTACACTGTCTTTTTTTAATAGCAATAACATCAGAATGATTTCTCTACTTCTCCATCCTCAGATTATTCCATAGAGACCATTATCTTGTTTGGTTTCTCTTCCTGGAACTTCCTTTAGCATAGACTGTCTCCCCAAATCAAACTTTTTAATTATTTACAATGATAAGTGTTTCTAAGTAGGATTAATGTATCAGCACTCAAAGTCAATTCCCTGGCTCCCCAAGGAAACTCTCCTCCTCACACATTGTGCTCAGCTTGTACAGACTATGAAAGTATCTGTAGTTAACTATACTTGGCTCCTCAACTTTTTGCTGTTATCTTTTTTTCCTTGTTTATATTGGGTAAGAAGAATATGAGCTTTTCTTATTACTGTTGCTGAAATGCACTCTTCTCTACTACTTGATTGACTTTTTGGAAGGGATTCTGAGGTGCACCCAATTAAAGAAAACAGACCTTCTTTTACTGGAAGAAAACAGACCTTCTTGAGGTGATGAGCTCATCACCTTTCCATCTTGTGTACATTCTTGCCTCTGCATACTCTTTCCAACTTGGACAAAAAACACTGTCTATTCAGTGTGGCATGTGGAAGAGCAGTCTTAATTGCATTTCACACTTTATTCATAGAATTTTTTTAGAAATGCTAAAATCTAAAGAATTTACCAAATGTCAAAAAAAATTCTCCCTTTCTTTTCCTAATGCTCTTTTTTCAGCTTTCAATCAAGACCTGAAAGTTCCACTGCAAACCACCACTCGAACCAGAGCAAGAGCCTGTAACAGCTTCTGTCACTCTGCTTCTATTCCTTTACTCCTGTGTGTATTGCACTCTTGTCCTTTCTACCAACGAGACCTAGACCTGATTGTACCAAATAAGTCTTTCTTTATTGACATTACATCCCCGTCACTCTTGTACTTCCCAAGCTCCTCCTCACCATCTTCCTTACACAATTTTTGCTTCATTGTCCACTGCTTGAGGATATGTTTTGACCTCATGTTAAACTAAGTTTCAATTGGACAAAACTGTTTTTTTGTTTTTATTCACAGATCTCAAAATGCGAACTTGCTGGCACATCGTCAAAAAAATACTGAACTTGCTTCGGAACACCTGGGTTTAACTCTTAATTCTGCCAATTGCTAATGATAAAAAAAATGGTGAATTATTTAATCTTTCTAAGCCTCTGTTTTCTCACTTCTGAATTAGATATAATAGTATCTACTTCACATGACTGAAATCCAATGAGAATATTTGAAAAACCCTTGCAATTTTCCCAGAATAAAGTAAATATTCAATTTTTGAATACCCACTCATTCTGAACCAGCACTGTGCCTTTTTTCCATATTGAGTATCTCTCTTTCAATCCAAGTTGTATTAATTCCATTTTTTTAAATGAGATCATATTTTGTAACAAGTTACAATCCATTTCATTGGAGGATCACTACACCTGCAAATTTTTTTGAGCTATACCCTCTCTCCCTTAGGCTAAGAGTCAGTGTGCTCTGGGACAATGCAATTAGGATTCCTAAGCAGCCCTCTTCTCTAAGGAAGTCTAAAAAGTGTGTCCTTAAAATGTGCTGAAAGAATGTTTTCTGTACACAGATTATATGTATAGAATTTTGATAGAGAGTGTGAGTAAAGGATAACTTCTGTAACCTTGGCCTGAGCAACTAGAAGAATGCAGTTGTCATTTTCTGAAATGGGGGTGATAGTAAGAGATACAGATTTGAAGGGCAAGAACAAAGACATGAAATGCTCAGTTTTCTATGTGGTATGTTGAGATGCCTATTAGACTTGCAGGTAGAGATGTTGATCAAGCAGTTGTATATAATGATCAAGTAGCTGGATATTGATCAAGCAGCTGGATTTAGGTGAGAAGTCCAAACTGGAGATGATACACACTTGGGAGGGATTGTATAGTGATAGTGCTGTAGCCAGCAAGCAAGATGACCTGCAGTGACATACTTTCTGGTATATGAGTCCTTATGTATCCACTCCCACACTGAATTAGAGCAACCCTTGTGTGACTAACAGAATACAGTAGAAATGAGAATGTGTGATTCCTCTGGCTAGGTCATAAAAAGGTATTACAGTCCTGTCTTGGTATCCTGAATTGGTTGTTCTGAGGGAAGCCATCTCCATGCCATGAGGACATTCAACCAGCCCTGTGGAGAGGCTCACGAAGAGAGAAACTAAAGCCTCTGGGAAATAGCCAGCACCAATGTGCTAGCGATTTGAATAAGCCACCTTGGTATTAGACCCTTCAGCCCCATCCTGATAGTATCTGATAGTAACTTCATGAGACAGCCTGGGCCAGAACTATGCAACTAAAGCACTCTTGATTACTGACCCTCTCCCTGTAAAAAACATAAAAGATCAATTATTTTTGTAGTTTCAAGCAACTTAGTTTTGGAGTGATTTGTTTTATAAAGTCAAAGTAAAAATATGAATTTTGGTACTAGGGTTAGGGTGCCACAGTAATAAAACCTAAAAATGTTAATCTGTGATTGAGCAACAGACAGAAGCTCGAAGAATCTCAGGGGGATATTAGTGAAATTCTAAGGGGCTTAGAAAATGTCAACAAATCCCAACAGCTTTAAAAAAAGACTATGGGGGACTTCCCTGGTGGTGCAGTGGTGAAGAATCCACCTGCCAATGTAGGGGACACGGGTTCGAACCCTGGTCTGGGAAGATCCCAAAAGTCACGGAGCAACTAAGCCCGTGCGCCACAACCACTGAAGCCCACATGCCTAGAGCCTTGCTCCACAACAAGAGAAGCCACTGCAATGAGAAACCTGCGCACCACAACAAAGAGTAGCCCCCACTCGCCACAACTACAGAAAGCCCGCATGCAGCAACGAAGACCCAACGCAGCCAATAAATAAATAAATAAATTTATAAAAAGACTGTGAACTAGGGCTTAAAGAAAAGTGATGAAATGTTATTGAAAGATGGAGAAAGAGGGATTGCTATTATATAGTACAGAAAATTTAGCAACATCATCGCCTGTAATAGCATGGGAAATATAAAATATACTTAATAAACAGCATTATTTACTTAAAGATATTTCTAGGCAGAGTATTGAAGGTATCACCTGGCTTCTTCTGGCTTCCTATATTAAAATGAATATTAAAAAGTTAGGCAAAAAGAATCATGATTAACTATATAAATTATCCACAGCTTTCTGTGTTCAAAATAAAACTGTACCTAAGTCTTGCCTCTTCTGGTGGCAAAAAATGCTAAAAATAAGAAAATAGCTTCTAGGAAAAGAGAAAATCCAAGGCATTGTCAGGAAAACTTTGGCTACAGATGAAGGGTGTGACTGTAAAGTCCTTCATCAAGACCTCAGAAATATTTAAAGTGGTATCTCAAAACAGAAAAAGGGAAGTGGGTGGGCTTTAAGTGTCTTAGAGGCAAGCCTCACAGAACGTCTCAATTAAACAGTAGGACGTCTATGATTCTTCCGTGTGTTTTCTTATAGCAGCCTTATAGGAAGCCCAAGGTGAAAAGGGTTCATTATAACAAGAGTTCTTGATCAACGTGGATTTTTGCTAATTGAATGAACCCTCAATATGATTCATAGGAGACCCAAAAAGTTTTTTAAGTGAATTATATTTGTGGAAACACTGCTAGCTTGGACTAATAGGAGCAGAGACAATACAAAAAAAAGGAAAAAATAAAAGGATGATTTTGAACTCGGAAATTACTGTGGGCTGGAAGCAGGCTGAAAAACTGCTTAAACACAAACCATTTATTATGAAAAAGAAGGAATGATTCAGAATATGGAATCAACACCTCAAATGGCAGAGTTAAGTATCAAAATGAATAATCTGCAGGCAATAGGCATGTGCCTTAACCAAGAGTAGGCATTTGCCTAGCTGGATTTTGGAATTGCTTGAGAGAAGTTGTTCCTGTGAGCCTCCTATCTACCTCCTTTATGAAATGGAACATTTGGGGCACTTATCTTATGTCTATCCCACCAACATATATTGGGTGTGCTGGAGACAGATAACTTGTCTCTTTAGCTCATGGGCCTTTAGATCAATAGGAATTTCACTTGAAGACATGTACTCCATGAACTTAACCTGAGCCACTTCAGTCATATCTGGACTTGATTTAGATGAGGACATGCTTGACTACAGCCTGCACCTGAGGCATAAAAGATGCAATTTTAGAGGGTACTTGGGGGAAGAGTGAATGTATTTTGTATGTGTGAGGGACATAACAAGGTAGACTATGGTAGCTAGCTTCAAAGAAGGCCCCTAATGATCCACATCTCCTGGTCGTTATGTCTTTATGTAGTCCATTTCCATATTGAAGCAGGACTGGCTCGATATGACAGGCAACGGAAGTCAAAGTGCATGACTTTCTATCTACAGAGATCTATGGAGAGTAAATGAGGCCTCTGGCCAACAGCAGGGCCAACTCACCAGCTAAATGAATGAGCTACCCTGGAAGTGAATCCTCTAGCCCCAGTAAAGCCTTCAAAATGACATCTGACTGTAACCTCATAAGATACTCCAAACCAGAACCACTCGACTGAGAAACCGTGAGAGATAACAAATGACTATTATTATTTTTAACCACTAAATGTTGGGGTGATTTGTTACACAGGAATAGATACATAAAATAGAATATTTAAATAGGCATGAGACTATGTGAAATCACTAAAGGTAGAAAAATATAGAGGAAAGAGAAGAGGTCCAAAGACTGATACCAGAGACACTTCAACATGCAGGAATCCAATGGATGAAGGTAAATCAGCAAAGTAAACTTGAGGCAGCGGCTACAGAGATAGAGAGAAAACCAGGTGACTGTAATATCCTGGAAACCAAGAAAAAAGTGCTTCAAAAAAGAGGAATGATCAATGGTGTCATATACTGCTGCGGGGTCAAGAAGGATGAGAATTAGCATGAGATTTAGCAATATAAAGGTCACAAGTTACCTTGATAAGAGCAGTTTGGAGCAAATCTGATTTAAGCTAGCTTTAAAAAGCTTGGGAGGAGAGAAATTAGAATCAGTGAGTACAAACGACTCTCTCAGGAATTCTATGAAGGAAAAGAGAGCAATGAGGCAGTAACATGAATACATTCAGACCTCCCTCAAAAGATATTGGCTCAGGAATAAATGTACATTATTTCAGCCACTGAAAAATATACACAAGTTCAAAACATACTGGAAAAAGAAAATAGTACCAAATTTATATACTCTCCATATTTCAAGAGGTAGGCCAGAACTGACAAGGAAATAAATGATCCAAATCAGAACACCTGTATGATTTCCTAAATGATGTACCTGACAGTCCCACCTGCCACTGATTCACATCATCACATAATTTCCAAAATAAATAAAAACAGAGCCAAAGAATCTCAGTAATCACATGATGAATGTGCTATCATATTGTGGCAGACAACTGTTATATTGCTTCTCTTCATCATTACAACATTAAATAGTTACTGAAGAAGATGACACTTGGATCTCAGAAAAAAAAAACTTCTGCTTCTATGCCTCCTGAAATCAGTATATGGATGATACATTTTTTTAACGTTTTTATTGGAGTATAATTGCTTTAAAATGGTGTGTTACTTTCTGCTTTATAGGGAAGTGAATCAGTTATACATATACATATATCCCCATATCTCTTCCCTCTTGTGTCTCCGTCCTTCCCACCCTCCCTATCCCACCATTCTAGCTGGTCACAAAGCACTGAGCTGGTCTCCCTGTGCTATGCAACTGCTTCCAACTAACTATCTATTTCACATTTGGTAGTGTATATATGTCCATATATACACTACCAGTCTCTCACTTTGTCCCAGCTTACCCTTCCCCCTCCCCACGTCCTCAAGTCCATTTTCCAGTAGGTCAGTGTCTTTATTCCCATCTTGCCCCTAGGTTCTACATGACCATTTTTTTTTTTTTAAGATTCCATATATATGTGTTAGCATACAGTCTTTCTTTTTCTCTTTCTGACTTGCTTCACTCTGTATGACGGACTCTTGGTCAATCCACCTCACTACAAATAACTCAATTTCGTTCTGTTTTATAGCTGTGTAATATTCCATTATATATATGTGCCACATCTTCTTTATCCATTTATCTGTCGATGGACACTTAGGTTGCTTCCATGTCCTGGCTATTGTCAATAGAGCTGCAATGAACATTGTGGTACATGACTCTTTTTGAATTATGGTTTTCTCAGGGTATATGCCCAGTAGTGGGATTGTCGGGTCATATGGTAGTTCTATTTTTACTTTTTAAGGAACCTCCATACTGACCTCCATAGTGGCTGTATCAATTTAAATTCCCAACAACAGTGTATGAGCATTGCTTTTCTGCACACGCTCTACAGAATTTATTGTTTGCAGGTTTTTTGATGATGGCCATTCTGACCGGTGTGAGATGATATCCCATTGTAGTTTTGTTTTGTATTTCTCTAATGATTAATGATGTTGAGCATTCTTTCATGTGTTTGTTGGCAGTCTGTATATCTTCTTGGGAGAAATGTCTACTTAGATCTTCTGCCCATTTTTGGATTGGGTTGTTTGTGTTTTTGATATTGACCTGCATGAGCTGCTTGTAAAATTTGGAGATTAATCCTTTGTCAGTTGCCTCATTTGCAAATATTTTCTCCCATTCTGAGGGTTGTCTTTTCGTATTGTTTATGGTTTCCTTTGCTGCACAAAAGCTTTTAAGTTTCATTAGGTCCCACTTGTTTGTTTTTGTTTTTATTTCCATTACTGCAGGAGGTGGGTCAAAAAGGATCTTGCTGTGATGTATGTCATAGAGTGGTCTGCCTATGTTTTCCTCTAAGACTTTGATAGTGTCTGGCCTTACATTTAGGTCTTTAATCCATTTTGAGATTTATTTTTGTGTATGGTGTTAGGGAGTGTTCTAATTTCATCCTTTTAGATGTAGCTGTCCAGTTTTCCTAGCACCAGTTATTGAAGAGGCTGTCTTTTCTCCATTGTAAATTCTTGCCTCCTTTATCAAAGATAAGGTGACCATATGTGCATGGGTTTATCTCTGGGCTTTCTATCTTGCTCCATTGATCTATATTTCTGTTTTTGTGCCAGTACCATACTGTCTTGATTACTGCAGCTTTGTAGTATAGTCTGAAGTCTGGGAGCCTGATTCCTCCAGCTCCGTTTTTCTTTCTCAAGATGGCTTTGGATATTCGGGGTCTTTTGTGTTTCCATATAAATTGTGAAATTTTTTGTTCTAGTTCTGTGAAATATGCCAGTGGTAGTTTGATAGGGATTGCGTTGAATCTGTACATTGCTTTGGGCAGTATAGTCATTTTCACAATGTTGATTCTACCAATCCAAGAACATGGTATATCTCTCCATCTATTTGTATCATCTTTAATTTATTTCATCAGTGTCTTATAATATTCTGCATAGAGGTCTTTTGTCTCCTTAGGTAGGTTTATTCCGAGGTATTTTATTCTTTTTGTTGCATTCATAAATGTGTTTTCTTAATTTCACTTTCAGATTTTTTATCAATGGTGTATAGGAATGCAAGAGATTTCTGTCCATTAATTTTATATCCTGCTACTTTACCAAATTCATTGATTAGCTCTAGTAGTTTTCTGGTAGTATCTTTAGGACTCTCTATGTATAGTATCATGTCTTCTTCAAACAGTGACAGATTTACTTCTTCTTTTCCGATTTGGCTTCCTTTTATTTCTTTTTCTTCTGTGATTGCTGTGGCTAAAACTTCCAAAACTATGTTGAATAACAGTGGTGAGAGTGGGCAACCTTGTCTTTTTCCTGATCATAGTGGAAATGGTTTCAGTTTTTCACCACTGAAGACGATGTTGGCTGTGGGTTTCTCATATATGGCCTTTATTATGTTGAGGTAAGTTCCCTCTATGCCTACTTTCTGGAGGGTTTTTATCATAAATGGGTGTTGAATTTTATTAAAAGCTTCCTCTGCATCTTTTAAGAGGATCATATGGTTTTTCTCCTTCAGTTTGTTAATATGGTGTATCACATTGATTGATTTGCATATATTGAAGAATCCTTGCATTCCTGGGATAAACTCCACTTGATCATGGTGTATGATCCTTTTAATGTGCTGTTGGATTCTGTTTGCTACTATCTTGTTGAGGATTTCTGAATATATGTTTATCAGTTATACTAGTCTGTAGTTTTCATTTTTTGTGACATTTTTGTCTGGGTTTGGTAGCAAGGTGATGGTGGCCTCATAGAATGAGTTAGGGAGTGTTCCTCCCTCTGCTATATTTTGGAAGAGTGTGAGAAGGATAGGTGTTAGCTCTTCTCTAAATGTTTGATAGAATTCGACTGTGAAGCCATCTGGTCCTGGGCTTTTGTTTGTAGGAAGTTTTTTAATCACAGTTTCAATTTCAGTGCTTGTGATTGGTCTGTTCGTGTTTTCTATTTCTTCCTGGTTCAGTCTCGGAAGGGTGTGCATTTCTAAGAATTTGTCCATTTCTTCCAGGTTGTCCATCTTATTGGCATAGAGTTGCTTGTAGTAATCTCTCATGATCCTTTATATTTCTGCAGTGTCAGTTGTTACTTCTCCCCTTTCATTTCTAATGCTATTGATTTGAGTCCTCTCCCTCTTTTTCTTTATGAGTCTGGCTAATGGTTCATCAATTTTGTTCATCATCTCAAAGAACCAGCTTTTAATTTTATTGATCTTTGCTATGGCTTTTTTGTTTCAATTTCATTTATTTCTGCTCTGATCTTTATGATTTTTTCCTTCTGCTAACTTTGGCTTTTTTGTTCTTCTTTCTCTAATTGCTTGAGGTGTACTGTTAGGTTGTTTGAGATGTTTCTTGTTTCTTAAGGTAGGATTGTATTGCTCTAAACATCCCTCTTAGAACTGCTTTTGCTGCATTCCATAGGTATTGGTTCATTGTGTTTTCTTGTCATTTGGTCCTAGGTATTTTTTGATTTCCTCTTTGATTTCTTCAGTGATCTGTTGGTTATTAAGTAGTGTATTGTTTAGCCTCCATGTGTTTGTATTTTTTACAGATCTTTTCCTGTAATTGATATCTAGTCTCATAGCCTTGTGGTCAGAAAAGATACCTGAAATGATTTCAATGTTCTTAAATTTACCAAGGCTTGATTTGTGACTCAAGATATGAACTATCCTGGAGAATGTTCCATGAGCACTTGAGGAGAAAGTGTATTCTGTTGTTTTTGGATGGAATGTCCTATAAATATCAATTAAGTCCATCTTGTTTAATGTATCATTTAAAGCTTGTGTTTCCTTATTTATATTCATTTGGATGATCTGTCCATTGGTGAAAAGTGGGGTGTTGAAGTCCCCTACTATGATTGTGTTACTGTCAATTTCCCCTTTTATGACTGTTAGTATTTTCCTTATGTATTGAGGTGCTCCTATGTTGGGTGCATAAATATTTTAAATTGTTGTATCTTCTTCTTGGATTGATCCCTTGATCATTATGTACTGTCCTTCTTTGTCTCTTGTAATAGTCTTTGTTTTAAAGTCTATTTTGTCAGACATGAAAATTGCTACTCCAGCTTTCTTTTGATTTCCATTTGCATGGAATATCTTTTTCCATCCCCTCACTTTCAGTCTGTATGTGTCCCTAGGTCTGAAATGGGTCTCTTGTGTACAGCATATATACGGGTTTGTTCCTGGATCCATTCAGCCAGTTTATGTCTTCGGTTGAAGCATTTAATCCATTTATATTTAAGGTAATTATTGATATGTATGTTCCTATTACCATTTTCTTAATTGATTTGGGTTTGTTATTGTAGATCTTTTCCTTCTCTTGTGTTTCCTGCCTAGAGAAGTTCCCTTAGCATTTGTTGTAAAGCTGGTTTGGTTGTGCAGAATTCTCTTAGCTTTTGCTTGTATGTAAAGGTTTTAATTTCTCCATCAAACCTGAATGAGATCCTTGCTGGATAGAGTAATCTTGGTTGTAAATTTTTCCCTTTCATCACTTTAAGTATGTCGTGCCACTCCCTTCTGGCTTGCAGAGTTTGTGCTGAAAGGTCAGCTGTTAACCTTATGGGGATTCCATTGTATACTATTTGTTGTTTTTCCCTTGCTGCTTTAATATTTTTTCTTTGTATTTAATTTTTGATAGTTTGATTAATATATATCTTGGTGTGTTTCTCCATGGATTTATCCAGTATGGGACTCTCTGTGGTTCCTGGACTTGATTAACTATTTCCTTACCCATATTAGGGAAGTTTTCAACTATAATCTCTTCAAATATTTTCTCAGTCCCTTTCTTTTTCTCTTCTTCTTCTGGGACCCCTATAATTCGAATGTTGGTGCGTTTAATATTGGCCCAGAAGTCTCTCGGACTGTCCTCAATTCTTTTCATTCTTTTTTCTTTATTCTGCTCTGCAGTAGTTATTTCCCCTATTTTATCTTCCAGGTCACTTATCCGTTCTTCTGCCTCAGTTATTCTGCTATTGATCCCATATAGAGTACTTTTAATTTCATTTATTGTGTTGTTCATCGTTGCTTGTTTCATCTTTAGTTCTTCTAGGTCCTTGTTAAATGTTTTTTGCATTTTGTCTATTCTATTTCCAAGATTTTGGATCTTTACTATCATTATCCTGAATTCTTTTTCATGTAGACTGCCTATTTCCTCTTCATTTGTTAGCTCTGGTGGGTTTTTACCTTATTCCTTCATCTGCTGTGTATTTCTGTGTCTTCTCATTTTGCTTAACTTTCTGTGTTTTGGGTCTCCTCTTCGCATGCTGCAGGTTCATAGTTCCCATTGTTTTTGGTGTCTGCCTCCAGTGGCTAAGGTTGGTTCAGTGGGTTGTGTAGGCTTCCTGCTGGAGGGGACTAGTACCTGTGTTCTGTTGGTGAGGCTGGATCTTGTCTTTCTGATGGGCAGGTCCACGTCTGGTGGTGTGTTTTGGGGTGTCTGTGGACTTATTATTATTTTAGGCAGCCTCTCTGCTAATGGGTGGGGTTGTGTTCCTGTCTTGCTAGTTTTTTGGCATAGGTTGTCCAGCACTGTAGCTTGCTGGTCGTTGAGTGGAGCTGGGTCTTGGCGTTGAGATGGAGATCTCTGGCAGATTTTCGCCGTTTGATATTACGTGCAGCTGGGAGGTCTCTGGTGGACCAATGTTCTGACCTTGCCTCTCCCACCACAGAGGCACAGCCCTGACGCCTGGCTGGAGCTCCAAGAGCCTGTCATCCACATGGCTCAGAATAAAAGGGAGAAAGAAAGAAAAATATAAAATAAAATAAGATAAAATTAAAAAGTTATTAAAATAAAAAACCAAAAATAATTATTAAAAAAAGTTAAGTAATTTTAAAAAAAAAGGAAAGAAAGAACCTAACCAAAAACCAAATCCACCAATGATAACAAGTGCTGAAAACTATACTTAAAAAAACAAAACAAACAAAAAAACAGACAGAATCGTAAGACAAGTGTTAAAAGCAAAGCTATACAGACAAAATCACACACAGAAGCATATGCATACACACTCACAAAAAGAGAAAAAGGGAAAAAAATATATATATCATTGCTCCCAAAGTCCACCTCCTCAATTTGGGATGATTCGTTGTCTATTCATGTATTCCACAGATGCAGGGTATATCAAGTTGATTGTGGAGATTTAATCCGCTGCTCCTGATGCTGCTGGGAGAGATTTCCCTTTCTCTTCTTTGTTCACACAGCTCCTGGGATTGCTCCAATCTGGGCGGACAGCACACTGCTATTTGCCGAGGCAGTGGTGGTGAGGCGTCTGCCCCAGCCTCTGCCGCTGCCGGGCCCCACCACCGCCAGCTGGGGTCTCTGGGAAAGGTGTGAGCCATAGATGATACGCTATTGTCAAGCATTTTGAATGTTTAGGAACAAGAACAAATTAGTTTGTGTGATTATTACTAAATTATGAGGTGAAAAGACATGGAGATTTGGGAGGTTAGGATATAAATATCTGAGTAGCATACTTTGCACTTTATGGGAACAGAGATTAATGAATCTATGCTATACAGTGGTATCATTTGGTAGTGGACATAACATGGATATGGGCTCAAATCCTGACTTGCCACTTATTAGCTCTATCATCCCAGGAAAATTATTTAAGCCCCTGACCTCAGTTTACATACCAACAAAATAAGGATAATAGTCACTGCCTTCAGGGTCATGGTGAGCATTATGGAAAAATAAAAGGAAAGTACCAGGCATGGTGCCCACTATAGGATGGTAGATATTAGCTTAAGTTCGCATTACAAACCACCATGGACTAGGTGGTTTAAACAATAGAAATGTATTTTCTCACAGTTCTGGAGGCTACAAGTCCTAAATCAGGGTGCCAGCATGGTCTATTCTGGTGAGAGCTCTCATCCTGGCATGCAGGCAGCTGCCTGCTTGCTATGTGCTCACATGGCCTTTCCTCAGTACGTGCACTTGAAGAGAGTGAGAGGAAGAGAAAGAGAAGGCGGGTGGGAAAGTCAGCTCTCTGGTGTCTCTTCTTTTTCTATAAATTTATGTATTTATTTATTTTTGGCTGCGTTGGGTCTTTGTTGCTGCATGCAGGCTTTCTCAAGTTCCGAGCAGGGGCTACTCTTCCTTGCTGTGTGCAGGCTTCTCATCGCGGTGGCTTTTCTTGTTGCAAAGCACGGGCTCTAGGTGCATGGGTTTCAGTAGTTGGGGCTCATGGGCCCTAGAGTGCAGGCTCAGTAGTTATGGCACACGGGCTTTGTTGCTCCATGGCATGTGGGATCTTCCTGGACCAGGGCTCAAACCCATTTTCCCTGCATTCGCAGGTGGATTCTTAACCACTGCGCCACTAGGGAAGCCCTGTCTCTTCTTTTAAGCATACTAATTCTATCATGAAGACCCCACCTTCATGTCCTCATTTAACCCTAATTACCTCACAAAGTCCCAAACTCAAAATACCATCACATTGGGAGTTATGGCTTCAACATATGAATTTTATGGGTAAATAAACATTCAGTCCATAACAATGGGTAATCAAAAAGAGAGAAAAAAATGTAACAATTTTTGTTACAGAGACTTTATTATAATTAAATCTACTACTAACGATAATCTGGCTCCCAAAATTTTACTTATGGTTTCTTTTTGCTAACCATGGTGTTATGATAGTTTTCCTTTCTTTCATAAGAATTTTGTTTTTGTCTTTGCCATCAAAACACCTTACACTCAAGGTGGGTCAGGTTGGATTGTAACCTTCTTGAGGGCAACACACATGTCACATTCATTCTTTAAGCCATGACACCTAGCACAACATGTGGCACATTATCAATGTTTCATAGATGTTTGATGAATGGGTCTCTGGAATTACACTCTCTATATCCAATGTGCCTGCAGAGAAAAAATAGAATCTGAAAGGGCAGACAATAATATAACTTGTCACAAAGAATGGCATATGACACACAGAAAAAGGTATAATATTTTAGAAACTCTACTTAGGATATTTGTTGATGAAGGCCACGGTCTTAAATTTCTTATGCTATCTCTTTTCACTCTGACAAGAAAAGTGGTTCTTCTCCACAGTGAACTGGCCACTGGAAAACTCTAACTCTTATTGGCAGGGAGATTAGCAGACAGACATGGCTCTGGTCTTTAATGGAAATGTAATCAGCAGTCTATCTTTATGAGGGTGTGCAGCCATCACCGAATATCCACTTAGGGGGCAAGTCCAAGGCTGCAGGCAGCAGTCCAAAAGCATTAACATCCCCCAGGTGACAATAAGAGGATGAAAAATGCTCATGGGGAGAAGATCCATTTCAAAGTTCCTATTATTTTAAAAGTAAAACAGAAAGTGGGTCATTTTATATCAATTTAGTCTGCTGAGGTTCTCTAATTTTCCAATAAAAGACTTTACCACCATCTATCCAATGAGAGCTCAGAGTGCATTTGTCATTTAAAGGGCGTATTCCCTTTGCCGTAATGCAAAATGAGCTAACCAGCTCCCAGTAAAAGCCTTCAGAGAAGCTCTAGAGCCTTCCCATGACACAAAACAACCCTTTGTTTCCCTGTGAAGTTTCCTCTCCTGGTATTGTTCTGCTCAAAATATATCTTCTAAGATTATAGAACTACTTGCACTTTCTAATTATGCATATGATTATATGATTCTGTATCTTTGTATATTCTTCTGCCTCATCTTGGAATGCCTTCCCTCCCTGGTTCACCTGGAAAAGCTCTTAATATCCTCCCAGACCAAAGTTAGGCATCACTTCCACTATGGATAGGGGTTAATCAAAGAGAATATCCAAGAGGGTCACCTGTCTCATCATTTTCTTCCTTGGAGTTCCTACTCTGGGTCGGGATGTATTTCTCCAGGTACACTGAATTGTAATTACTTATTTAAAAAGCCTATCTCCTCCATAAGATTCTGGGCTCCCTGAGAACAGTGTCTGTACCTGTGCTATTGTGTATCCCAAGAGCCTAGGGCAGTGTTAAACATACACATTTTGAATTTATATGTCCAGGTTAGTTTGGCTTCTAAACATCTAAAGCACCCAAAAAAGTTTTCAAAAGATAGGAAAGCCTAGAATCTGTCATGCAGAGTGAAGTAAGTCAGAAAGGGAAAAACAAATACCATATGCTAATGCATACATATGGAATTTTAAAAAGTGGTACTGATGAACCTAGTGGCAGGGCAGGAATAAAGACGCAGACATAGAGAATAGACTTGAGGGCATGGGGAGGAAGGGGAAGCTGGGACGAAGTGAGAGAGTAGCACTGATATATATAAAATACCAAATGTAAAATGGCTAGTGGGAAGCAGCTGCATAGCGCAGGGACATCAGATCGGTGCTTTCTGATGACCTAGAGGGATGGGATAGGGAGGCTCAAGAGGGAGGGGATATGGGGATATATGTATACATATAGCTGATTCACTTTGTTATGCAGTAGAAACTAACACAACATTGTAAAGCATTTATACTCCAATAAAGATGTGAAAAAAAAAAGATAGGAAAGCCATTATTTCCAGTCCAGCTGTAAATTAGAAGAAAGCAACCATCCTTAGAAAATAGTACTTGTTATGAGTTAGTTATATAAACCACACACACAAACAAAAAAGCATTTTTTGTGATATTCTGATATAGTTTGACTTTGATCATTCAATCTTGCAAACATTTACTCAGCATCTACTCTGGGCCAGGTAAAATGTTGAGTACTGGGAATTCAGTGTCAAATAAACACTTCATATCCAGGATCTTGCCATCTAACAGAAGGAATAGATATGTATATAGGTATATGCAACATAGTTTGCTAATTGATTTAATAGACATATGGACAAACAACTTTGGAAGTAAAGAAAAAAACAGCTAACTCTTTCTACAGAGAGCTGAATAAAGCTGCACAGAGGACATGACACTGGAAGAGATTATTGGTGATTGAGTTGTAATTTACCTGAAGGGAAGTGGAAACAGGCAGAGAACATCGCAAATAGAAAAGTAAAGTCATGTTTATGAAAGACATAGTTTCCCATTGAACAGCTATTTCCCAACTTCTTTCTTATCAAGAAAACCTCAGTTTTGTTCAGTCTTTTCCAGTCAGTTCTTCCAAGGAGATAAAGTATCTCCCCAACCACAGTGGGCAAATGATGACTGGCTTAAACCAGTCTTTCAACCAACTGGCTTCAACCAATAGATGGACAAGAGCATGAGATGCAATTTTGGCCAATGGGACAAGAATAGATGCCTGAAGACTTCCAATAAAGCTCTCTCACTCTGAAAAAGCTACATAAAACAGAAAAACTCCTTTTTACTGCCTGCAGATGCTGTTGTTTGAAAATGTGATTTATGGAGCTGGTTCAGCCAACGTGTGGTCATGAAGAGAACAGAAACAACAAGCTGAAAATGGCAGAGAGGAAAAAGAAAAGAACCAGATTTCTGATGACTTCATTATGCCACTGAACCAGCTAACACTGGAATCACTCTCTCTCTCTCTCTCTGGGATTTTTTTATATGAAATAATAAATGTTCTTTAAGCTACTTAAATCAATTTTTTCTGAAAACATCCTAATTAGTGTGGTGTAAAAATGTATTATGTATTTGGGAAACAGTCAAAATGCCATTTATAACTAAGGACATATTTTGGAGAGAGGAAGTTTGGAAGAGTGAATGATGAGAGAAAAGATGCCTAAGTCTGAAAATATAAGTTAAAGTTAAACCCTGAAGGGCCTGCTCTATTATGCTAAGAAACTCTCTGTCTGTCTATGGAATCACAGACCCTAAAATGAAGCAGAAAATGAAGCCTCTGAGACACAGATCAGAGGCTGATTTAAGAAATAATAGAATTGACAGAATGTGGGAAAGTGAATGAAGACAAGAAAAAGGAAATCTTTTATGAGAAATATAGAGGGAAATTTGAATCGATCGAACTATAGATAAATGATTTTTTAAGTATCTTGAGTTAAGAGGGAATCTACCCAAGACAGCACCATTTTTTCTATGCTTCTCTTACAAAGGTAGTAGGAATATTAGTCAGAAATGCTTGAAAAGAGTCAAAATTGACAAGTGTCAATAAATTATGAGTGTTAAACTAAAGGAGTACCAAATATGTTATCATAGTGGCCATTATATTTCATCACTCTTATAAAGTGTTGTTTAATTATAGCTCTTTCAAGACAGATGTAACTGCATTCTGTGGAAACTCAGTCATCTAAATGAACAGTGGGTCATACTTACTTGAGAGCTAACACCTGCTATACCACGTCTCTCAGAAAGAGGGAGAACAACCTCCATTTAATTACCTAACTTTGTTTATCACAGGAAATTAAGACATATCTCCCATAATCCTGTGCATCCAATCAGTGCGAAAGAGAGGTTGACTAACATTTACTTTAACTCATTTTCATTTTTTAAACTACGCTTCTCATTTTAAGACTTTTTCCAGCACTATCTACATAGTACTTTACATTTTACAAAGTTTGTTTCAAATATACTCAACAGTCATTTATTCAGCAAATATTTACTGTGTACCTACTATACGCTAGGGATAATGCTAGACTCTGGAAATGGAATGGCACACGAAACAAGTCATGATCCCTGCTTCACCTACAGCAGTGGTTCCACTGCTAAGATTCTACCTTAGACTCACTTGAGGGAGGTTTTAAAATTTACTGATGCCCAGGTCCATGACCTAATCTTTTACCAGCAAGCAAGAGTTAAACTAACTCAGTCTGCTACTATTTCCCATTGTAAGTAGCATATGCAACTAGCATTCTTGATCAATTAGAAGATATTGAAATTTTTGCAGATGGTCCTCTCTCTGCTCTTGTCTGGTTTCATAACAGAAAGAGAAAAATAAATTACTCAGCATGATGCAACTGGTCTCTCTCAACCTTCATGACTGTCTTTTATTCGGTAAAAACTTCCCTGGCACCAACTTGCTCCTTATTCTTTATCTGCCAAAATCCATATATTGGGGGCTTACCTGGTGGCACAGTGGTCGAGAGTCCGCCTGCCGATGCAGGGGACGCGGGTTCGTGCCCCAGTCCGGGAGGATCCCACATGCCACGGAGCGGCTGGGCCCGTGGGCCATGGCTGCTGGGCCTGTGCGACCAGAGCCTGTGCTTCGCAACGGGAGAGGCCACAACAGTGAGAGGCCCACAAACCGCAAAAAGAAAAAAATCCATATATTGGGAAACTATTCTTTTTTATTACTGTTATTATTACAATTCCTTCTAGTTTAAAAAGGTTAACTATGGTTATAGGCTGCTATTTTCTAAAAGACCATAATCTGTTTCCCAGTTTAATAGCAACATTTAAAATATTTTATGACCAAAATAGTTATGAAACAATGAATGGATGACAAGTTTTTAACATACAGGTGAAAAGACAATTCTCCAAAGGAAAAATTCTATTCTGGTTTATAGGTTTTCTGAAATTCTACTTACAGTGGTATGATACTTCTTTATATTTATCTGAAAATTTTGTCTTTTCATTGCAAGGCTCCCAGTAGGTTTTTTAAGATTGGTCTCTGTTCACTTCTGTAGTTGAACACATCAGTAGTCAAGCTTATTCATAACTAGTTTTCTTGTCCTGCTAAGCAAATTACTTCCCTAACTCCCTGGAATTAGGAAAGGCCATGTGACTAGCTCTGGCCCGTAGTTTGTGTTATGCATCTCTTCTGGACTAAAGTATTTTAACTGCCAGTGAAAGACTCTCCAGCATTTTTTCCCTCTTGCTACACTAACTGAGAAACTAGTAAATCATGTCTTCCAGATAGTATAGCTATAAGATAGATAGTAGAGCCCTCAACAATGTGGGTCCCTGAGTGACTATGTGGAACAGAAGCCCCTCTGATCTAGCAGGCGATAGTAGCATGAATAAGAAATAGAGATTTTCGACGTAAGCCTAACCTAACCTGACTGATATACCGTTTTTGTTTTGGGATCAGAGGCAGTGTTAGTGGTAAACCAAGTTGCTCACAGCTTTATTCTTTTTTCAGGAACCAGTATGTTTCATCCTCCTCTATAAAACAGACCTAAAAATCCCCAAAGGTCAAACCATAAAGTTGAAACTATAGATACAACAGCTCACTGCTTCTTTCTATCTTCCTCTAAAATAGTATAAATGGGTGCCATCGATGGGTGCCAGGAAGGTACCTAATTATCTTCAAAGGCACCTGTGACAGCAAATTCTTTGTTCACTCATGTTTTCTAGTCCTGAATTTCTCTTATTTTTCTTCTGAAGTCCTGGTTGCTTTTCTGGTTTAGAACTAATCCATTACTCCTTGGAACTGTCTCTCTGAAATAACGCCCCAGATTCAAGGAAGAAGCAACATGGGAAGAGTAACTCAGATTCATAGATTAGCCAACATAATTGTAGAAATTGAGGTTATTCGTATAATTTGTACTTCCAAAGAAAATAAATGGGATTTACTTTTGCTGAGCCATTCCATTTACAGCTGTCACTCAACATACTGAAAATGTTTTCCCTTTGTGTTCAAAGATCATATAGAATGCCAATCTGTCTTCTCAAAAAGTGATGGAACAGCCATTGAAGATAGAACAGAAATCACACGTCAATTCATTCTAAGCATCACTATGAGTTCCATAGCAGGTACAAATTTTTAACTTTAAAAATAGAGGCTTCATTTTTTTCCTAAGAAAAAAATGAAATTGCTTTTCCATTTCTAAGACCCATACTATGCCAAAGAAACTATTATTACTATTTATAATTAACCTTTGGCCATGGTGAAAAAAATTATCATGTCTGATTCTGTCTATTCGACAAATGGTTTTGATTTAGAGAACAAAGACATATTTTAGGCAAAATTTAACAGTTAATTCAAATTGGCAGAGACATTGCCTACTATAAGATTAATAATACATTCAAATGTAACCAGGTAAAAGTACTTTTGCTGGAGGAAGGAGGAATGTATTAACCAGTCTTTATTAGCTTATGCTATAATGACAGACAATCCCCAAATCTCAATGACTTTCAATAAAAAGATTTATACCTTGTTCATGTTTATTTATGTTACTGGTCAGCTTTGGATTTGCTCCATTTTGGGTCCCACATTACAGGAGGATCTTCAAGGACATGCTATTCTCTTGGGAGAGGGAAAAAAAGCTGTGCTTGAACCATGTGAGAGCTTTCAAATCTTCTGCTCTAAAACAATACATATCACTTTACTCAGACTCACTGAACAGAGCAAGACACATGGTCAAGTCTCCTGTCAACAGAGTGGGAAAAATATCTTCTCACAGGGAGAGGCAGCAACTAATTGGAAACAATACTAAATTCTACTCAAACGGTACTTTTCACCTAATCATTTCTCAATTGTTGAGGTTTGAGCTGGACTGGCATGCCTGTTATGAAGCTTGTAGTCTGACTACTAGCCTGACTCCAAATTTATCTCTGTCAACCCTAAATTCCCTGCGAATATGTTGAGCTAATTTCCATTCAAATGCATACCTTTTTTTTTTTTTTTTTTTTTGGTATACCTCTTCTTAATGGTAAGGTTCTGCTAAAACTTTCTCTGGTGGCCTCTTGGGAACCGCACAGCAGGAGGTGAGCAGCAGGTGAGGGAGCAAAGCTTCATCTGCCGCTCCCCATCTCTCGCATTACCGCCTGAACCATACCCACCCGCCCCAGTCTGTGGAAAAATCGTTTTCCACGAAACCTGTCCCTGGTGCCAAAAAGGTTGGGGACCGCTGCCCTAGAAGGCAAGGCACACAAAGGTGAAAACCTTAAGAAACGGTGTTTTGCTTTTCCCTTTTGAAGCTATTTACTGAACCCAGCAGAAATGATGCTCCATTTTTTTTCAAAGTCAAGGCAATCATCTGTATTCATAGCCCCAACTTTGAAACACTACACAGTCTAAGGGAGAATCCAAACCATTGGACTCTTGATCATCTCATGACTATCAGATGTTTGTTATTTTATATTCTTACTTGGGTTTTTAGACATCCTCACATTAAAGTGAATTAACGTTAATATTGTTTGAATACATTTATAACATTTTTTCTGCAGGTGGGTTTGAGTTCTAACTCTACCACTAAGAAATGATGTAGACTTTAACAGGTCACGTACTTCCTAAGAACTCTCAGTATTAACATTCGAACAGACTTTTGAGTCCTTTATAACATTCTAGTCTTAAAGATGAAGAAACTAAGTTTTGCCGTAAACAAGCTCCTTTGATAAGAACTGAATGCAGACTATCCAGTGATCTCCATACTTCTACTCTCCCCCAGTCAGTTAACCACTTAACCCCCAACCACAACTAAAACATCACTGGGTCTAGAGTAGCCTGGCAGAATATAAACTAGAGCATACAAATAACAGCCTCTGGTATGCTTACCACTTCAACTGCTCTTCACTGTTCCTGAAACTGTAACTGCATTAGGCTCTGTACTCTATTGCTTTAGAAATATGGTATCCATGCAATAACTTCTGGCCTAGCTGACTTCCACAAAATTCAGCTCTTTCTTGGTTACCTTGTAGCAGTAAAAGGAGTCGTCATGGCAAAGGTGGTAGTGGTAGCAGTTGTAGTAATGGTGAAAGTAGTAACAAATTCATTTTATTTTACAATAGACCAATGGGGTATGAGGAATATAGATGAAGAAACCAAGGCACAGGGAGGGTGCACTTTTTGCCCAAAGTTCCACAGCTAGAAAGTGGAAGAGCTGGTGTCTGAATCTAGGCAGCATGACTCCAGAGCCTATCCTTTAATCACTACGCTCTATTGCTCTCTTCCATTAAGTCTGCTGGTCTAAGTTTGTGTCTCCCTACCTACTTTGTGACTATAACTCTGTAAAGCTTCTTTTAAGGACAATGTGTATTACGAGAACAAATATGTGAAATCAATCATGTATTTCTCCTTATCTTTGTTTTATGACATTATAGAAATAAAATCCAATTTGAGGGCAAAAAAAAAATCTATAAAATTTTAGTTTGAAATGATTAACATTTGTGACAATATGCTGTTTCTTTTAATATAAATTCCTATGTGATACACTTTTGTATGCTCTCTTAAATCTAACTTTAATGCAAATATAGTCTATTTTTAAAGTATCATTAATGATGATCTGTTTATTAAGATGTATATAAATACATTCTCCTTCAAACTATCTGGACTTATTCTTGTGATAGATGTTAAGTATGTTTCCTTTATGTATATACAACCTCTCCTTCTTTGCCCTTACTCCTAACGTACATTAGTAGTCATGATTACATGTATTATTCCTTCCAAGATTATATTCAAATTTCCAAGCAAACAAAAAAAGTTTAATAGAATCTTTCCTCAAGCAATGTTGAGTAAATGTTATGAAACTCCAATGTGGTCATATAACAGGATTAACAGGGCTACTCACATCATTCCTGGAACTGTTCTGAAATCATATGACTGAAGAGTTAATGATTTTTTGACTAATGAGATGGCGTATGAGGAGCTGACTTTCATCAATGACTCATCATTTACTAGCAAAAAATCATCAGTTGGAGAAAGCACTTTTAAACCTTATTGTGGGGGTATTTTTGACAATCCTTCCTACTCCAATGTTCCTGCAGCCCTTGCCACAGGGTATCACTTCTCTAGCAGTAAAAATACGTGAAAATATTTTCAAATGTTTGGAATGCTGACAAATCAACTCAACCCATATGCACTCAAGATTCGATATGTTTAAGTGACTATTTTAACCAACAAGAAAAAAGCGCGATAAACTCAGAATGCTGGTTCAAAAGGAAACATTTTGAGAAATATTATACAGGTTAAAATCCAAGTAATACCCTGATAAAGTCAATTGTTGTTCTGTTGTTGCTGTTGTTGTTATGTTGCTTCATCTGTAAACCTAACTCATAAGTCTCAGGTGATTTAATCCTGTAGGTTCTTAGGGGTTAGCTATTATACCTTACTCACTTTGGAACCCCCAGTACCTAGAGTAATGTATATCAGTTAAAAATAGCTGTTAAATTAGTGAACAAATGAGCAAATAAAGAAGGGGATAAATAAAAAGTACTGAAGTTTTGGAAACTTTAAAATATGAAAAAATAATTCCCTTATTTCTAAACTCATTAAATTTGCGAGCTGCAAGGAAAATACTGAAATAACTTAATCCATCTTCTACAACGAAATAGATTTCTGTGTAGAAATACAGAATTATCTGAGTACAAAGGATATCAGAGATTAGCTGAGTTTCAACCAGCGGGAAACCCACTCCAATTTGTAGAACTACTCTAAATCCTATGGATTTTGCCATTTTTTAATTCAAGTTTATGCTCAGAAAGACAAAATGGAACAAGTTATAAATTATGGGTTAAATAAAAATTTTGTCTCAATCTGTGGCATTCTATTAATGCAGATATCCTGTGAATTTTTCCTGGTTGGGGGTCTAGAGTATGTTAGACCAAGCAATCACCCTGTTTTCGTTAGGGCTGAGAAATCATTGGTGCTTCAGGGAAGCAAAAATCAGTGGTTCAGACAGGCAGTGAACAAAGTCAAAGGTGCCAAAGTACTGATTTACTACAGTGTTCCTTTAGCTATGTGCCCCTTTTATGCATCTGATTTGGGAGATCAGAACTCCGTAACTCCTACCTGCAGGTCCAATGCTGCCTCAGGCTCTGAATGATTCTTCTCTAATCAGCAACTTTATGATGAGATGAGATCGGCAGCAAGTCTCATTCAGAATTCCTGCTTTAATGCCCCATGCCAATTCCTGTCTCCTGCTCATCTCACTTTTCTCCTTGGTCTGTCTGGTTTTCGAGACTTACCAACTCTACTCAGGCCTTTGGAGTCACAGACTGACCTCATACCTACCCCTTTGTTCATATCGAAGACACATGTACACACATGCACAAACATGAACACATATTACATGCCATGTTGAAAACAGTCAATACACAAAGCTCCCCAAAATAAGATCAAGGCTCTCTCTCCCACCCAAGACATAGTATATGTGTTGGGACAGCTCTATTCTAACCTATTTATTCCCCCTTCAAGTCAACCCGTGAGGAGGTTTGTTTTTTTTTTAATTTCACTTCATATGTTATTTTGGAATAAAGTGTGTTTGACAATAATCTGCAGCTTACGGTGCTTTGTGACCACCTAGAGGGGTGGGAGAGGGAGGGTGGGAGGGAGACGCAAGAGGGAGGGCATATGGGGATATGTGTATACATATGGCTGATTCACTTTGTTACACAGCAGAAACTAACACGACATTGTAAAGCAATTATACTCCAGTAAAGATGTAAATCACCTCATCATCATCTTCGGCTTAGAAGTTTTCTTAAGCCCTGTCCCTGAAAAAGACATCTTTTCAATTTGTTTAGTCTAGGAAAAAACACTATTCTTTCTCCTCTATGTTTGATAGGGTGCCGCATATATGGATGCTTAAAACAAAAGAGGGTAAAAATCTAAGAGTAGGAGAAGTTGAAATGATTTTGACACCCCAGTTATAGAAGTTTTTATTAGTTTCAAAATTTAACACCTGGTCTTAAGTTTGTTTGTTTGTTTGCTTTTAATTTATGACTGATATGAGAGAGAAGTAGGGTCACAATTTAACCTGACACTGTTAATTAGTTATATGTACTAACATCATTTAGTTTTATTTTTTAACAATAAAAAAGTAACTGATTTAAGTGGCTGTATGTTTTCTTAAGTAACAAATGAATGAAAAATTAACTGCTTCAACTAGATGAGATCAGTGGTCTATGTGAAGTCACAAATGTTTTCCTTTGTGGCTGCTGCAACCTATTGGATATTCATAGGGAAGCTCTGTTCTCTGTGTTATGGCTGTGTCCCTTTGCTTCTCCTTATGCTTCTATCTCTTCCACAGTTGAGGTTGGATATATTCTTGCAAATAAATAGCCATGAATATGCATAAATATACTTTTAAAAATGAGCTTTCCTAAACTATTGAGAGTTCTTTCTGACTCTTGAAGAAGGAACTCTTGGAGGAGAGGTCCATCTATCTGCATGAGCATTTAGTTTGTTCAGATCTCTGCATTTAATAAATGCTTCCTACTAAGAATGCACTTTTTTTTTTTGGCCACACCTCGTGGTATGTTGAACTTCGCTGACCAGGGATCAAACCCATGTCCCATGCAGTGGACGTGCAGAGTCTCAACCACTGGACCACCAGGGGAGTCCAGAAAGCATTTTTTAAGTCACTGCTTGTACCAGGGAATTTTTGCTGGGATGGGAAAGGGTGGGGTTTTTTGATGGGAGAGGCGTGGGTGGGTATTTTTTGTTGATGCTTTAGGTGCAGGTGTGTTCCAAGGCAATAACAAGTTGCTGTGAAATCAGCATGTGCTGCTGCCTTTGTAACTGCGTGGAAACTTTTCATGTGTGTTTTTCTCTAGGTTAATGCAGAAATGTGTAAACTGGGAGATGCAAACATAATATTTTTTTTTCAGTTCATGAAATTAAGTTGTTAAAATAACAAAAATAGCATTAAATTTAATTACCTTAATGCTATATAATTCCGGAATTAGCCTTGTTTTTCAAACCTTTAACGTGCATTTTAGAAATCAAAGTTGACATGCTTAGCTGTCTTTTGCTTAATAAAAGCTTTCTTAAAGTCCCACACATTTGGACCATGGCAGCTAATTTTGTAATTTAAGCATTCATATGAACTACCTATGGACATATATTAAACTAATTGACAGAAAAAAAGGACAGACCTTTTTTTCCCAAATCTAGCTTTTCGTAAAATGTGGACAAACTGTATCTGCATCCTTAATTTCAGTTTAATTATTTCTCCATGACATTTATCAGTAAACATGACAGTGCTTTCTAAATTGATTAGGATATAAGTATTTCATAAATATTAGTATGTATTAGTCATTGTATGGCTTGCTGCTGCAACAAATAAGCCCACAAATTTTACTAGCTTATCACAGTGGAAGTATGTTCCCGGTCTGTAGGATGCTTTCCACGTGGTATTTCAGGTACAAGACTTCTACTGTCTGATGGTATTGTCCTCTCTCAAGGTCTCCTTGGCAGGTGGTAAAAGAAAACTCTTTGGGACACACATCACTTCCATTCAGATTCTACTGAGAGAACTAGTCACAGTGTCCCAGTAAGATGAGAAAGAAATGAAGGAATAGTTCCTGTTCAGCAGCTGCTTCTCAGCCCTCGCTGTGTACTCTTTAGTGTAGAGAGAATCTGGATATTTGCAGGACAGCTAGCTCTCTTTACCACAGCTACCATATATACCACAGTTCACAGACTCAAATGCAAACAGGGACATTAATGAGTGAAGCGGTCTGAATATAATAGAGAGTAGAAGAAACTGTAGGGAATCTGAAAGAATACTCTCTGACTAAAGAGGGAAGATGGTTCCCAGGCAGAAAAGCATGCACATTATTGGCAGAGTTTTGCAATAGAGAAAAAAATATACGTATTTTTAAAATGTGAAATCTCATGAGTTTTAAAAGTCAGCAACTAGGTAAAAAATAAATAAATAACACCGTGTAAGCTACATAAAACATTTCTGTGAACTAGATTCAGCTCAAAGAAAATGTGTTTGCAAAATCTCTGGTGTATATGGTACTTTTCCTGTGATAAATTCACCCTTCAATAAAGAGATGAAATGGTTACTGCCTTCACAAGATACTACAGGATACATGTTCCCCGAACGTTTTTTATTGTTCAGGAAAAAAATATGAAGAAGCCCTCCTCATGCATGTTTATGAGAATGTTAGATACATATTATACGTTATATATACTGTTAGCACCTCAAGGCACAAGATGCATCTAGAGTGAAGTTCATCATTAATGATGTGATATGAAGCCACATTTTAAATAATCTTCCTCATAATTTCATTTTTTTAAAGAGCTTCATGACAGATATGATTAGGTGATTACTGTTCTACCTCTCAATGTGGCTGATGAAGAGGACACTGAAATAGGAGAGACATCATTTTCTCCATTTTATCTTTGCTTATGCTTATCTTCAATGCAAATTTGCTCATAGGAGCAAATTTTTCAGCCATTTCTTAATTTTATTAAAGTAACAAATGTTAGCAAAGCCTTTTATCTCCCCAATTTTAGACTAAAAAATACTAATAGAAGTTTTTAAATTTCTGCCCTGATTGCTTTGTATACCCCTTATTATATAAGTCCCATGTTGCCTAAGTTTATACTCTCTTTTTGACTAGGCAACATCTGGAATATGACAGTTCACATCTGTACACAATACTGTGTAGGTCCATATGGTACCTATTAAGTATTATCTCACCTTGAAAGGCCACACTTTAGTCTTGTTTATGGTTCTTCAATAAGCTTTTACTTTCTTAAAACATAGAGATATACCATCAGTGTTTGAAAGACTAGGAAATTTTATTAGTCAATCAGGTTACCAAGAGTATTTTCTTGGTAATTACAATAGTAAAACACTACTTCCTATAAAATGAGATTTAGAGCCTTTCAATTGGGCTGAAACAAAATGAAAGAAAGGAAATAAAGATTGAAGCTAGGTTTTCAAGCAATTTGGGTTTAAATGTGTAAAAAATGCAGAGAATAATTCTTCTTTTGGTTCCAGGAGAGTTATGATTGTGACTCCTCATACATAAAGATGAGCGTATGCCCTGAAGTATGTTGTAACCCTAAATAACTACTTATATTTAAAGTTTGCAACTGGTTGGCGGTCAGTCAAATTAGGCAAAAATAGACCGTTCTTTTCTGTACTACAGAGAAAAGAGATATTTCATATTATTGGCCCTGTGAGAAGGTGAATGAAAAAATGCAAATTATGGAATTGCTTAGAAATTCCTTATATTGTGCCTTCCGCAATCTACTTCTTACCTACTAGCGATTTTCTTTGGTATTAGAAACCACTTGATGTTTCCAAGATGAACACAGATTATAACCAGAATTTTTGGCTTATTAGATTCTGGGACTTAATTTCACACATGCCTTAGGAAGAGAAGTCTATCAAGTAAATTATAAGCCAAACTCTTGATCATATGGGAAGATATTACAGGGTCTCTTATTTTTACTTTACATATTTATGTGTTATTTGAATACTACTACATTTGTGATGAAGAAAAAATATATATTCATGAAAGTATACAAGCACTAATATCTATCTAATCTATCTAAATAATCTATTTATCTACAAATCTATCTAGTGTTTCCTTTATGATATGTACTCCTCTGAGCCCTTCACATTTGTTCTTTTAGTCCTGTGTGATTTGATCAAGTTACTTAATGATCCTGTGAGTAAAGTAATAGAAATATCAATTGTATCTGTCCCATGAGGTAGTTGCCAGTATCAGGTAAATACATATACTGCATTTAGAAGAGTGCCTGAAACTCTGTAAGTGTTGAATAAGTGTTGGCTGTTATTCAGTAGAATGTGAGCTCCATGAAGGCAGGGATTTTTTTACTCTTTTTTTTTTCATTTCTGTATCTCCAGTACTCAGTATTAATAGCTCATAATAAATATGTGCTCAATAAATACTTAGTGAATGAATACTCTTATAAGTTAGATGTAGTAAAATTTACAGGTAAGATAACTGAGACACAGAAAAATCAACTAACATGGCCAAGAGCACATGGTTATTACATAATAAAACTGGTTTTTAACCCACCCAATTTGACTCCAAGGGCTTGCATACTTATCCCCCTCTTCTCTACTATCATTCTTTAAACCTAATAAGCTAAAAGGGATATAGGAGAACTAGTCCTAGAGATCTGATTAAGCCCTCTAATCCTTGAAACCTACTAGAGCTATCATAAAATTACAGCTTCCAGAGACAGCGTTCTGGAGCTGAATGTAGAAAAAGGTACTCTTGGTGAGTTATAGTTTGACTAATAGGTTGGAGAAAGGTACACCACAATTTTAGGACAATTTCACCATGAAAATAGTTAAATTTTAAATGCAATAATAAAAGAGTTAATACCAGCCATCCACTCATGCCCAAAAGGTTTTATTCTGGCAGAAGTCATTTTAATTTTTTTTCTCCAGAGATTTTTAGAAGATTATCAACAACTCTTTCCTCTGCCGGCTGTGAAGTTGTTCTCAAATGAAGTCATGTTAAAATCACTTTGCATAAAAATCAGAGGTCAAAAGTAATATATTTTTAAAAGTCATGAAAGAAGCTGTTTCTCCAGTTTTTTCTTGGTCATCACCCTGGAACCCTCACTGAAATTTATTCATCTCAAACCAAAATCATCACCCTGACTCTACTGTTTAATTAGAATATTATATGTTCATTGGAGGCATAGCCAATAATATGACTTATTAAAAAGGTCTAGATTTTTATTTACTAAAAATAAGTTATCTGTGAAAAAATGCATTACTAAAGGAGCAATAATGCTGTTTAAATGGGTGGGAAAGAACCTAAGCGAAAGATAGGAAAGTAGGAAGATAAAATGTCAAATTGAGTTTTAGAAAAATCTTTAGAGTCTTAATTTTTTAAGTGATATTGATGTGCTTATTCTGTTCATTCAGAAAGTTCCCTTTAGATGGCTTTTGTCTCTGACCCTTAGAGATGGACTTAGGCTAATACTTACAATATCTGAATTCAGTTGTTTTCTTGCTGCCATTTATAATCTACTGAGGAATTTTAGATGAAACAATTTCAATGTGACTTTTACTTAAAGAAATTGTCCTTTGATTTTTAAGATTTAATCTTTTTTTAAGTTTTTCTTTTTTTCATTTTGCTGTTGCCTCCTGCTTTGGACAGAGAGATTAGGAAGTTCCCATATGTCATAATATTAGTCAGACTGACTAACAAGCCTATGCACAGTTAGAATGTACTGGAAGGCTATGAACTCACCTGAATCCAAAGGAGGCTTGGAAACTAGTCTTGGATAACAGTCAGGAATCAAGGAACCCCTGGAGGCTAGGGCAGCAAAGGCAAACCAGAGGGATTAGTCTAATCTGAACCCCACTGTGGGCAAAGAGCCCCCAACTATTGCTAGCATTGCTCTCCTAAGATTCAAAGTCCTATAAGGAAGCATTCACTTTACTAAGCCCAAGTATGTACCTAATATGACCTCTTCCTCCATCCATGCAAGGACAAGGAATGCAAAGAACTAAATATCACTCTAAGATTATAAACAAATAAAAGTATACCCCAAAGGGAGATCAGGATATTAGGCTTATGGGATTGAATATTTACTCTTCAGTCAAAAATATTACAAATGCCCAACACATATACATAAGTAATGACAGAAGTTGGTTGAGCCTTAGGCGGAACTGATCAAAAGGTACTATGTATTATGGTAGAAGGAGCACTCATAGGTTTTGAGAAAATTGGTTGGAGCCAATCTTAGCTTCCCCATATCCTATATATGAGACCTTGTATGAGCAACTTGACCTCTCTGAGCCTCTCAACATAAGGACTGTTCTGAGGATTAACAATAACCCACCTAGCAAACAACAGAAACTCAGAAAATGACAGCAATCTGCAGAGATGGCAAGAACCTCTCTGCCATCATCTACCATCAGGACCATATCTACATGCCCTGACATTAGCCCTTCTAGATTAATATTCTAAGGACACTCTGTATTTTCTAGCCAGAAAACCTGGCACGCTTTCCCAAATTATCTGAAAATACCACAACTGGCGTTTTTCAGCCAATTTTCTCCTCTCAACCAATTCTAAGAAATTCATGACTATTCATCTCTTTAATGTTTAGTATCATCCATTATGATAATTCCAGATCTTCCCTCTGCTATTGAGAGACCATATGAATTCACAGCTGGAATAATAATTGTTTTGCGATAACTGAGAATCTGCTACATCATTAATTCTTATCACCTTCACATTACAAACCTTTATTTATTTATTTTTATCTTGGCCAATACATGGTTAGATTCTTCTGAGGAAAACGATTTAAAAAAAAAACAAAAACACCCCAGTTGCTGGAGAAATAAGTTGAAAACTGATTTCTTCAGGTGGACAACACTGCAGATGTAGGTAACTTGAGTATCAAAGGAAAAGGAAATGCTTATAATCCAACTGGGGGTTTCAAAGAAGTTAATTCTGATGAGCTTGCCCACCCTTAGATTAGTTAGCACTCTAGCTTGTGAATATATCCATATGCCTTTTCCTTCAGAGTCACTGTCCATCCTACCCTTTTTGCTGAACAGATGGGCCTCCCCAAGAGCTGGGATCCCCAGCTCTGCTTCCTGTTTGTCCCACTCCAGAAAGCAGTGACTAGTGCTTAATGAAAAAATCAGTTCTTGCTGTAGTTAGTACATAAACCAGCCAATGAGCTTATACTATAAAATGAAAAAGTATGTATTGAGGAGCTGTATGGGATTTAACAAAAAAAAATCCATTTATCCCATGGATTATTATCTCACTTATAGGTAATTGGCAGAGAAATATACTTACGTAAACTCATGTTATCATTAATGAAAGGTGATAATTATAGCTTACAAGAGTGTCAGTATAATCTTTTGTAATCCTTATGATCCCTTATATAGAAGTCAATTATCTCCACTTCGTATAAACATAAGGTAGCTTAATGCAAGCGACTGTATTTTTTAATTTATAACATTAAAGGTAACATTTGTTTTACAACCACTTAGGCAGCAAACCTTCTTTCATTTGGAGAACTGTTTTGTATGCTAATATGTTAATTTGCACTACATGGAAATATCACTCGATTTAGAAAGCAATAGACTCTACACTGACTAGTTTATAGTACAGCCATATTATCTTGTTTGTAAAAAGTTTGGTTAAATATAAATGTGATGTTACGCATTACTCAGTTATTTTGCATTTAAAAGGACTATATTTAGGCAGACCCTAATGCTAGTTTTACTTCTGTATAATAAAAATAGATCAGTAGATAAAAGGGAAAAATAACTAATTAGAAAAAGTTATATACCAATTGCTGAAACCTCACAATACTTGTTTCCACTTTCTTTAGTTTCAAAAATGTTTTATAACTACCTAATTCCCTATTAGACTCTAAGTTTCAAGAGCATAAAGATCATTTCTCTTATCTGTTATACATGATATTCTTGGAATTTTGCACAGAGCCTAGGACACAGAAGGTGCTCTCTCATGACTCTTATAAAGACATTAACCTCACTCACGAGGGTGGAGCCCTCATGACCTCATCCAATCCTAATTACTCCCCAAAGGCCTTTCCTCCTAATACCATCACATTGGGGATGGGAGGGTAGGGTTTCAACATATGAATTTAGGGAAGACACAAGCATTCATTACATAACAAGTTGGCAAGTCACAAGGACTAGTTTAAGTTTTTGAAACAAAGTAAGGAAAGAAAATCCCATTTTTTATAGGACAAAAACTACACGTATGGTTAGAAAAGCTAAGTTATATATCATTACAGAGAAAGGGCAATAAATGCAATTCAAATGGACACTAAATTTGGTTTTACATGTTCCAATAGTGAAGGCAAAAGAGAAGTCTGTTAGGGCTTTCTAAAAACAAAATGCATACATATTCATCTCCAGGCTTCTTACCATTTAACTCAAACAGAGATCTACAAAATAAGGAACTTTGAGTGGCATAATGGAAACAATTTAAAACCATAATTTAAAAAAGAGAGAAAGAGTGTAGATTTTAATTAAAAAAAAACAAAAAAACTTTGGTCTCCTATGTAAAATTGTTTAAGATTCCCCAAATGCAGTCTGCCCTATGTTCAATCTTTATAAACATTACTCAGGCAAAAATTGAAATAAATCTTTTGCTTAAAGTTTAAGGTCCCTGAAGTAGTATTTATGTGCACAAAAGAGTAAAATAAAATGTACATGGTTTTCCATCACTTAAATGGCATTATACCTTTTTACCCTTGGGGACTCAGAAAGACTCCAAGATTTAAAAACAATTTTTTTTCAAAGTTCCTCTCCTGGAACTTAAAAGTTTGATTGGGGATAAATAAATTAATTCTCATTATCTTCAGGAAGAAAAGTGTTTAATCTTTGCACTATAAATTGTCACTCAGAACCAAGAAAAACAGAACTCAATTCTACCTGTGTCTTAGTATGTGAGCTCATCTAATGAACCTAAGCGTGTTTACCAAAGTTGATAACTCAATATTTTATGGGCCAGATGTACAAAGCAGAAATCATTTGGAATGTATACAACGTGTGACTTTGAGGCAATTCAGTAGGCTCAATATTGTACATCTTATACCACTCCCAAACCCTGATGAAGTTGATGTAAGGAAGAAATACCAGTTTAATATCTGCTCTGTTTATAAGTTTCACAGCTTTATAGAACTTTGGGGTTTCTTCATTTATCTAGCTTAATCTCTTCACTTCACAGAAAATAACACTAAAACCCAGAAAAGTTAAAGATCTTAGCCTGAGTCTCACGGCTGGTAAGCAACAGAACTAAAACCCACCCTATCATTTAAAACCCAGCATCTCAACATTACCTGTTACTTCTAGGTTATTATTTAATACTATTAAATGGTCTAAATAATTTCTCATAGTATAGACTTACATAGTTTTCTAAATTTTAAAAGCATCATTTTGCATTATGAAAACAATTCTGTGAAACTGGAGGGAATCAGGTTGAAACCATATATTTGTATCACTTTGCTGGGAATGTTCTCTTTCCCCACTAGTACTCCAACCTTCTTTGACCAGGTTTTCTTATCTCATCATTGGGAACATACGCCAATTTCACATGACTGAGCTTTATCACCGAAAACTGACACCTTGCTTTAGATTACTTTTTTCTCTACATGACTCAAGAGATTTAACCTGTATTCTAGAAACGCTGAGTTAACACTGCAGCCTTAATGTCAATACGCATTCTTCTCTTAACCTCAGGCATAGTGGAAGAGAGGAGGCAAGCTTCTAGCAATGCCAACAGGAGTTTGTTGTTCTGGAAGGAGTTTCCTATTGTCATTCATTTATTACTGCAAATACACCTATGATACTTAGAAAACTCATGCTTTTTTTAAAAACTGCAGTAAATATGATGCCATCAGAAACACCATTGAGTTCAAAATATTATAGCTAACTTTCAAGCTTCATGTTTGTCAAAATAAAAATTGAAGAACGTATTATAAACTTGTGAAATAATACAGCTTATTTTTCCAAGCGTCAGTCCAATTCATTAAAACCAAATAATTTGATTGGGTTTAACCTCCTTATTTTTTACTGCCACTTCTAAGCAACTTCTTCAACCCAATCGTTGAATAACAATGTCACTGTAACAATAAAAAAGCTCACTTGTGTAATCTTCTTTTCCTTTGCCCTAATTCCATAATTATGATAGCTGACATTGTCATTTGGCATTTTTCTGAAACTAGTGATTATTTTTCTTGTACTTATTTGTAAAGGTCACTGATAACTGAATTCCTTTGTGTTTATGTTTTTTTAATGATCTAGATGCTCTGTTTTGCACGTATCCATCTTTTGAGTTTGACTGGCATTCACTTTTATTCCCCAGTCTCCAGGAATGTACTCCAATGTCTCTCCAGTCTCCCTCCTGCACCTTCAGCCTTGCCTATTTTACTGAGTGATTCCCATTAACATTCAAATATGGTTTCACATAACCCATCTTTAAAGCACACCAAAACAAATGTTCCTTGACTCCTACACTCCTCTAGTAGCCCCCCATCTACTTCTACAAGAAAGTGTATATCCCAAGAGACATGTATAGGGTGAAAGGTGGGAAGCTCCACTTGAGATTCCAGCTAATTTACATTCTTCATCGTAGTTTTCCTGAAGGTCAGGAGGAGGCTTAAATGCTTATCAAGATTAATACATTCGATTTCCCATTTGTCTAGTAATCATACATATCCACATCATTTTCAGGTCTCCAAAAATAAAGAAGGTTGAATAGTAAACTATGAATTCCCCAAAAGGAAGAGAGAATTGAGGTTGCTCACATGATGAAGAGTGAGAGTCAGACTGAAGGAGGGATTCTGAAGAAAGCACGGTTATTACCAATTAGATTTGTTCTCTGCCCAGGCCCTGTCCTAAGGACTCATTCCTGAATTGTCAATAATGGGAACTATAGCCAAAAGGGGGGAAATCTGAATGAGCTGTTTTACCACAGTCTCTGTAGTAAAACTGATATCTTCAATATTAGCCATTATCAGCCTAAGTGGAGATCCTGGCTGTCACCCACAGTAATGAAACTCTTGCCATCATGAGACTTTGAGCAGCACTGGCTGCAGAAGCCTCTTCATACCAAGGTTCATTGGACACACAGACCATTGGTACAAACATCAGTGGCCTAAGCATCATGTATTAGCAACCTCAGAGCACGTTGACAGGCATCAGTACCAGAACAGGTGGCACCTTGAGGCTATTAGTAGCATGGCTCCTACTTTGGATACCAACAAGACAGGACACATCACCAAGTGAGCCAATGATGAAGAGGAGGAAAAGCCAATGTCATGGGATTGCCAAGCACAGGGGTCAGTGGAGCATATATTGGCCACTTTGTAAGGATTAAAAGAATCATTTGCATGGAATTATAGGAAAGTTAGTTCCTCTACAAATCAGGTGGATGTATGAAACAAGGTAACTATTATTTTATGGTTAATCCTATTACTCTATTTTTAACCCCGGACTAATACGGTTAAATATATTATAGATTAAATATATTTGAGGACACTTAAAGAGTGTCTCGAAGTTAAAAATAAATATAACTTGCATAATTAAGTTATGGTCCAAGAAGATCTTAAAGGATGTTTTACAATAATCACCTAAGTTTAAAGACTAAGTTTATGGTTAAATATTAACATTGCTTTAAAATGTTAACATATGCCTTATTAAGAATTAAATTTTTTAAAGTCTGATCTCCTCGTGAGATCAACCATTATTCATATTATCTTTTAACAAGGTTCACTAAGCCCCTAGGGATTGTAACTATTTTTCATTTATGTCTAGGCTAGAAACAATTGAACATTTGTACTGCAATACGAAACTGCATAAAAAGCTACCCATGCATTTCTTTATATCAATCACTTTATCTCATGGAACATTTTTAATATCAGTGCCCTGAAGCATTTTAAATATTCAGGTGGACACGTTTAGATGCCTTCAAGTTTTAAGTAGATTATTTATGTAACCTAAAGGAATTTTTCTATTTCTACAAAGAAAAACAAATCACTGAACAAATAATTAATCTTTCCTTCATAACATTTTCCAGATCTATAGAACACTTCACTATTCTTATGAGGCTAACAAAATAATAACATAATGCTCTATGCTTATACACTTCTTTTCTAATAATTATCAACTCATTCACTTTTTGACAGCCTTGAGTAGAAAAACAACATTATTTCTACTTCATATTGAGGAAACTGAGGCAAAGAGTCCATGAGAAATTTGCCCAAGGTCAGAGTTTATCTATAGCTAAGTTAAATAAAGAAAAGACAGAAAAATAAAGAAACAGGGAGCAAAGTAATCAGGGTTCTTTATAATTAAAAGTAGTCATGGGTTGTTTCACTACTGAAAGCAGAGGGGACAAAAAAGTTTTATATAATAGATAAAAATACACTTGGATTGAAACCCACATCTTATCACAGGCTGTGTAGATACAAGAGGCTATGCTGAAATAACAAAGAAATACTGAAATCTTAGTGGTTTAACACAACACACTTTATTTTTCTTTTATTACCAGTGAAATCTAGGTTGTTCTTCTCAAAGGCTCTCCTTCACGTTTTAACTCAGGGATGTGGGTCCCTGCCATAATGTAGCTAAACCATCTGGAAGACACAGTGTCTAAGGTCACCGCAGAAGGGAAAAGGAAGCTTGGGGATAAGATCATTCAGGGTACTTTAAGTATAAGTCCTGAAACTAGCTTAAATCAATTCTGACCACACTCCACCGTCCAGAAGTTAATCCATGCTCCCAATCTAGAACATTGAAAAATATAGTCTGTGTGCCTAGAATATCAAACTGAATCTGGTAAGAGTCATAACTGCCTCTGTCACAAACTAGCATGTGGCTAAGCAAGAAGTTGTTGGAACACGTTTTTAAAAAGCATAGGGAAAAGTTTGAGGAGACCTATATTTGATCCTACTTCTGAGAATAGCTCGTAAATTTACTTTGGGCAACTCTGTTAACTCACATGACGTCAGTTTACTTGGCTACAAAATAAGAGATTGATCAAACTATGGTGATATTATATATGATAATAATAACTATTTACTAAGAGTTTGCCACCTGCACCTGCTGTACTACATTCTTTATTTTATTTCTTTTTTTAACATCTTTATTGGAGTTTAATTGCTTTCCAATGCTGTGTTAGCTTCTGTTGTATAACAAGTGAAGCAGCTATATGTATACGTATATCCCCATATCCCCTCCCTCTTGCATCTCCCTCCCACCCCTCTAGGTGGTCACAAAGCACCAAGCTGATCTCGCTGGGCTATGCAGCTGCTTCCCACTAGCTATCAATTTTACACTTGGTAGTATATATAAGTCCATGCCACTCTCTCATTTCGTCACAGCTTACACTTCCCCATCCCTGTGTCCTCAAGTCCATTCTCTACGTCTGCGTCTTTATTCATATCCTGCCCCTAGGTTCTTCAAAACCATTTTCTTAGATTACATATATATGTGTTAGCATACGATATTTGTTTTTCTATTTCTCACTTCACATGGTATGACAGACTCCAGTTCCATCCACCTCACTACAAATAACTCAAATTCGTTTCTTTTTATGCCTGAGTACTATTCCATTGTATATATATGCCACATCTTCTTTATCCATTTATCTGTTGATGGACACTTAGGTTGCTTCCATGACCTGGCTATTGTAAATAGAGCTGCAATGAACATTGTGGTACATGACTCTTTTTGCATTATGGAATTATTGGAATTATGGTCTTCTCTGGGTATATGCCCAGTAGAGGGATTGCTGGGTCATATGGTAGTTCTATTTTTGGTTTTCTAAGGAACCTCCATACTGTTCTCCATAGTGGCAGTATCAATTTACATTCCCACCAACAGTGCAAGAGGGCTCCCTTTTCTCCACACCCTCTCCAGCATTTGTTGTTTGTAGATTTTTTGATGATGGCCATTCTGACTGGTGTGAGGTGATACCTCATTGTAGTTTTGATTTGCATTTCTCTAATGATTAATGATGTTGAGCATTCTATCATGTGTTTGTTGGCAGTCTGTATATCTTCATTGGAGAAATGTCTGTTTAGGTTTTCTTCCCATTTTTGGATTGGTTTGCTTGTTTTTCTGATATTGAGCTGCATGAGCTGCTTGTAAAGTTTGGAGATTAATCCTTTGTCAGCTGTTTCATTTTCAAATAATTTCTCCCATTCTAAGGATTGTCTTTTTGTCTTATTTATGGTTTCCTTTGCTGTGTAAATCTTTTAAGTTTCATTAGGTCCCATTTGTTTATTTTTGTTTTTATTTCTATTTCTCTAGGAGGTGGGTCAAAAAGGATCTTGCTGTGATTTATGTCATACAGTGTTCTGCCTATGTTTTGCTCTAAGAGTTTAATAGTGTCTGGCCTTACATTTAGGTCTTTAATCCATTTGGAGTTTATTTTTGTGTATGGTGTTAGGGAGTGTTCTAAATTCATTCTTTTACATGCAGCTGTCCAATTTCCCAAGCCCCACTTATTGAAAAGGCTGTCTTTAATCCATTGTATATACTTGCCTCCTTTATCAAATATAAGGTGAACATATGTGTGTGGGTTTATCTCTGGGTTTCTTTCCTGTTCCATTGAACTATATTTCTGTTTATGTGCCAGTACCATACTGTCTTGATTACTGAAGCTTTGTAGTATAGTCTGAAGACCAGGAGCCTGATTCCTCCAGCTCCGTTTTTCTTTCTCAAGATTGCTTTGGCTATTCAGGGTCCTTTGTGTTTCCATACAAATTGTGAAATTTTCTGTTCTAGTTCTGTGAAATATGTCAGTGGTAGTTTGATAGGGATTGCATTGAATCTGTAGATTGATTTGGGTAGTAGAGTCATTTTCACAATGTTGATTCTTCCAATCCAAGAACATGGTATACCTCTCCATCTGTTGGTATCATCTTTAATTTCTTTCATCAGTGTCTTACAGTTTTCTGCATACAGGTCTTTTGTCTCCTTAGGTAGCTTTATTCCTAGATATTTTATTCTTTTTGTTGCAGTGGTAAATGGTAGTGTTTCATTAAATTCTCTTTCATGTTTTTCATCGTTAGTGTGCAGGAACGCAAGAGGTTTTGGTGCATTAATTTTGTAGCTTGCTACTTTACCAAATTCATAGATTAGCTCTAGTAGTTTTCTGGTAGCATCTTACGATCCTCTATGTATAGTATCACATCATCTGCAAACAGTGACAGTTTTACTTCTTTTCCAATTTGGATTCCTTTTATTTCTTTTTCTTCTCTGATTACTGTGGCTAAAACTTCTAAAACTATGTTGAATAATAGCGGTGAGAGTGGGCAACCTTTTCTTCCTGATCTTAGACAAAATGGTTTCAGTTTTTCACCATTGAGAACAATGTTGGCTGTGGGTTTGTTATATATGGCCTTTATTATGTGGAGGTAAGTTCCCTCTATGCCTACTTTCTGGAGGGTTGTTATCATAAATGGGTGTTGAATTTTGTCAAAAATCTTTTCTGCATCTATGAGATACTCATATGGTTTTTCTCCTTCAATTTGTTAATATGGTGTATCACACTGATTAATTTGCATATATTGAAGAATCCTTGCACTCCTGGGATAAACCCCACTTGATCATGGTGTATGATCCGTTTAATGTGCTGTTGGATTCTGTTTGCTAGTATTTTGTTGAGGACTTTTGCATGTATGTTCATCAGTGATTTTGGCCTGTAGTTTTCTTCCATTGTGACATCTTTGTCTGGTTTTGGTATTAGGGTGATGGTGGCCTCATAGAATGAGTTTGGGAGTGTTCCTTCCTCTGCTATATTTTGTGAGAGTTTGAGAAGGATAGGTGTTAGCTCTTCTCTAAATGTTTGATAGAATTCTCCTATGAAGCCATCTGGTCCTGTGCTTTCGTTTCTTGGAATATTTTTATCTCAGCTTCAATTTCAGTGCTTATGATTGGTCTGTTTATATTTTCCATTTCTTTCTGGTTCAGTCTCAGAATATGTTCATTTCTTCCAGATTGTCAATTTTATTGACATATAATTGCCTGTAGTAATCTCTCGTGATCCTTTGTATTTTGGCAGGGTCAGTTATTACATCTCCATTTTTCATTTCTAATTCTGTTGATTTGAGGCTTTTCCCTTATTTTCTTGATAAGTCTGGCTAATGCTTTATCAATTTTGTTTCTCTTCTCCAAGGACGAGCTTTTAGTTTTACTGATCTTTGCTACTGTTTCCTTCATTTATTTTTCATTTATTTCTGATCTGATCTTTATGATTTCTTGCCGTCTGCTAACTTTGGGGGTTTTTTGTTCTTATTTCTCTAATTGCTTTACGTGTAAGTTTAGGTTGTTTATTTGAGATGTTTTCTGTTTCCTGCGGTAGGATTGTATTGCTATAAACTTCCCTCTTAGAACTGCTTTGGCTGCATTCCACAGGTTTTGGGCCAACGTGTTTGCATTATCATTTGTTTCTAGGTATTTTTTGATTTCCTCTTTGATTTCTTCAGTGATCTCTTGGTTGTTTAGTAGTGTATTGTTTAGCCTCCATGTGTTTGTACTTTTTACATATTTTTTCCTATAATTGATATCTAGTCTCATATTGTTGTGGTTGGAAAAGATACTTGATACGATTTCAATTTTCTTAAATTTACTAAGACTTGATTTGTGACCCAAGATATGATCTCTCCTGGAGAATGTTCCATAAGCACTCGAAAAGAAAGTGTATTCTGTTGTTTTTGGATGGAATGTCCTATAAATATCAATTAAATCCATCTTGTCTAATGTATCATTTAAAGCTTGTGTTTCTTTATTTTCATTTTGTATGATCTGTCCATTGGTGATAATGGGGTGTTAAAGTCCCCTATTATGACTGTGTTACTGTCGATTTCCCTTTTTATGGTTGTTAGCATTTGCCTTATGTATTGAGGTGCTCCTATGTTGTGTGCATAAATATTTACAATTTTTATATATTCTTCTTGGATTGATCCCTTGATCATTATGTACTATCCTTCTTTATCTCTTGTAATAGACTTTATTTTAAAGTCTATTTTGCCTGATATGAGAACAGCTACTCCAGCTTTCTTTTGATTTCCATTTACATGGTATACCTTTTCCATCCCCTCACTTTCAGTCTGTATGTGTCCCTAGGTCTGAAGTGGGTCTCTTTTAGACAGCCTATATACGGGTCTTGTTTTTGTATCCATTCAGCCAGTCTATGTCTTTTGGTCAGAGCATTTAATCCATTTACATTTAAGGTAGTTATTGATATGTATGTTCCCACTTCCATTTTCTTAATTGATTTGGGTTTGTTATTGTAGATCTTTTCCTTCTCTTGCATTTCCTGCCTAGAGAAGTGCCATTAGTATTTGTTGTAAAGCTGGTTTGGTGGTGCTGAATTCTCTTAGCTTTTGCTTGTCTGTAAGGTTTTAATTTCTCCGTCGAATCTGAATGAGATCCTTTCTGTGTAGAGTAATCTTGGTTGTAGTTTTTTCCCTTTTATCACTTTAAATATGTCCTGCCACTCCCTTCTGGCTTGCAGAGTTTCTGCTGAAAGGTCAGCTGTTAACATTATGGGGATTCCCTTGTATGTTATTTGTTGTTTTTCCCTTGCTGCTTTTAATATTTTTTCTTTGTATTTAATTTTTGATAGTTTGATTAATATGTGTCTTGGCATGTTTCTCTTTGGATTTATCCTGTATGGGACTCTCTGCCCTTCCTAAACTTGTTTGACTATTTCCTTTCCCATATTAGGGAAGCTTTCAACTATGATCTCTTCAAATATTTTCTCGACCGTTTCGTTTTCTCTTCTTCTTCTGGGACCCCTACAATTCTAATGTTGGTGCGTTTAATGCTGTCTCAGAGGTCTCTGAGACTGTCCTCAGTTCTTTTCATTCTTTTTTCTTTATTCTGCTCTGCAGTAGTTATTTCCACTATTTTATCTTCCAGGTCACTTATCCATTCTTCTGTCTCAGTTATTCTGTTACTGATTCCTTCTAGAGAATTTTTAATTTCATTTACTCTGTTGTTCATCATTGTTTTTTGCTCTTTAGTTTTTCTAGGCCCCTGTTAAACGTTTCTTGTTTTTCTCCATTCTATTTCCAAGATTTTGGATCAACTTTACTATCATTACTCTGAATTCTTTTTCAGGTAGACTGCCTATTTCCTCTTCATTTGTTTAGTCTGGTGGGTTTTTCACCTTGCTCCTTCATCTGCTGTGTGTTTCTCTGTCTATTCATTTTGCTTAACCTACTGTGTTTGGGGTCTCCTTTTCCCAAGCTGCAGGTTCATAGTTCCAGTTGTTTTTGGTGTCTTCCCCCAGTGGGTTAGCTTGGTTCAGTGGCTTGTGTAGGCTTCCTGGTACAGGGGACTGGTGCTTGTGTTCTGGTGGTTGGAGCTGGATCTTGTCTTTCTGGTGGGTAGTGCCACATCTGGCAGTGTGTTTGCGGTGTCTGTAAACTTAGTATGATTTTAGAGAGCCTCTCTGCTAATGGGTGGGGTTGTGTTCCTGTCTTGCTAGTTGTTTGGCAGTGGGCGTCCAGCACTGGAGCTTGCTGGCCATTAGGTGGAGCTGGGTTAACGTTGAGATGGAGATATCTTGGAGAGCTCTCACTGATTGATATTACTAGGTACTGGGAGGTCTCTGGTAGTCCAGTGCCCTGAATTCAGCTCTCCCACCTCAGAGGCTTGGACCTGACACCAGGCCAGACCACCAAGACACTGTCAGCCACATGGCTCAGAAGAAAAGGGGGATGAAAAGAAAGAAACTTTTTTTTATTTATTATAAAAATGTATTAAAATAAAAAAGTAGTAATTAAAATAAGAGAGCAACCAAACCAATAAACAAATCCACCAATGATAACAAGCACTAAAAACTACTAAGATAAAGATAAAAATCAGAAACAAATCAGTCACAGACAGCAAACCACAAGTCTACAGTTGCTTGCAAAATCCACTGCCTCAATTTTGGGATGATTTGCTGTCTATTCAGGTATTACACAGATGCAGAGTACATGAAGTTGACTGTGGGGATTTCATCTGCTGCTCTTGAGGCTGCATGGAGAAATTTCCCTTTCTCTTCTCTGTTTGCACAGCTCCTGGGGTTCAGCTTTGGTTTTGGCCACACTTCTGCATGTAGGTCGCTCTCAGGTATCTGTTCCTTTTGGGAAGTATGAGGTCTTCTGCCAGTGTTCAGTAGGTGTTCTATAGGAGTTGTCCACACGTAGATGTATTTTTGATGTATTTGTGAGGAGGAAGGTGATCTCCACATCTTACTCCTCTGCCATCTTGAAGATCATCTGTACTACATTCTTTAAATCCTTATCTCATGATTTTCTCCTAAGCCTAGCTTCTAACATTTTATGATGCTGAGTAAAGACACTTAAACATCCTCATATGAGGGAATTCCCAGGTGGTCCAGTGGTTAGGTCCAAGCACTTCCACTGCAGAGGGCACGGGTTTTACCCCTCATTGGGGAACTAAGATCTGTGCAGCATGGCCAAATAAAAATCGTCACACAAGACTACAAGAAGGAATAAAATAAATTAGTGTTGAGTAATGTTTAGAAGTACAGGGAAACAGAGAAATAGCACTTGCTATGTCTCAGGAGTGGTCCAGTTAAGAATAATAAGGGTTGGAATTCATTAAAAGAAGAAAAAGAAATGGTAATAGGTTGATGAAGGTCCCTTGTTGATAATCACAACTTTTCCCTCTTTATTTCTGTAAATCTTGGCTTACTCCTCCTTCTCTTTATTCAAAGAGATCTCTGTTGAGCACCTACAATGTGCAAGGCTTAGATGCTGTCAGCCTAGAAACAAGAGAGCATTCAGAATGATGTTCAAGGGTCCTAATATTTTTATGGTGTATAAGTTGTATTAGTTAGAGTTCTCCAGAGAGGCAGAACAAGTATCTTATAGATGGATATATATGGGAAGTTTACTTAGGAATTGGATTATGGAGACCGAGAAGTCCCACAATCTGCCATGTGCAAGCTGGAGAACCAGGAAACCAGTGGCGTAATTCATTCAGAGTCTGAAGGCTTATGAAACCAGAAGACCAATGGTAGAACTCCCAGTCCTAGTCCAAAGGTCTGAGAGCCAGGGCTGATGTCTATGGGCAAAAGGAGACGGATGTCCCAGCTCAACCAAAGTGAGTAAATTCACCCTTTCTCTGTCCTTTGTCTCTATTCAGGATCCCAGGGGGTTAGATATTGCCCACCTGCAGTGGTGAGGGCTATCTTCATTCAGTCTACAGATTCAAATGCTAACCTCTCCCAGAAACACCCTCTCAGACACACCCAGAAATATTGGTTTACCAGCTATCTGGGCATCCCTTAGCCCAGTCAGGTTGACACATAAAATTAACCCTCACATAAGCTGAGGAAATAAAATGTAGAATTTATTATGAGAAAGAAAGAAAAAACTGAAATCCTTAGGGATTCAATTTGTCCTTATGGATTCACTTTGGAGACAATAATATCAGCTTTACAAAAATGCCTTGCAACACCCCTTACTGAGACTCTTGTAAAATGAAGAGTTTGTTTCAAAACTACCCATAAATCAAAAACCTCTTGTACTAGGGAATGGCACTCTAAAAAACTGAGCTATTTTTAGCTCTAAAACACATGTTTGTTGACAACATTGAAAGAGTACTGTCCATCAACCATCAGGCCATTCCACGGTGTAAAGTGGTATATAGTTTTCCCTTAATAAACTGTTTCCTCAGCAATGCTGGGATGGAAGTAGATCCCTGGCAGATGAGGGCTGTCCTAATGGAGAATGAAAATGCAATTTAAATATTCACACTTTTGGAGGACCAGATCAAGATAGCAGAGTAGGAAGATCCTTAAGTCACCTCCTCCCACAGACACACTAAACTACAACAACATATAGAATAACTATCCCTGAGAATGACCTAAAGACTAGAAGAACAAATTTTCTACAACTAAGGATTTAAAGAAAAGGCCCTATCAAGATAGGTAAGAGGAGCAGAGATACAATCTGGTCAGAACCCACACCCCGGGTGCGGCAGCCCACAAGCATGAAACATAACACAACCAAGGTGAGGAGCAAGGGGTCCCAGCCACATGTTCAACTCCCCAGTCCAGGGGGCCTCCATTGGGAAGATGAGCCCCCATAACGTCTGGCTTTGGAAACCAGCAAGGCTTACGTCAAGGAGAACTGGATGGCTGTGGGAAACCAAGACCCTGCTCTTGAAGGGTCACATACAACACACTTGCTCCAAGTTCTAGTACACAGGCAGCAGCCTGAAAGGCAGCCAGGTCATATGAGAAGATTCACTGACAAATTTTAAAGCATGTGCTGGAGGGGCAGAAATCTAGTGGAACTTTCTCTGGAGTCAAAAGTACTGGTAGGTGCCATTTTTCTTCCACAATCAATATGAAGTTATTATACATTCAGAAAAATATATTTTATACAACACACTATATAATTTCTAATTCCTCACATACCAGTAATTTCCACAAATCAAAGAGATTATCGACCTTCAACTTATTTGGAATTTTAAGACAAAGCTCAATGGCAGGTTGTGAATTTACAAGGTAGATGCCATATTTTTACACTCCTACCTAGCTCACCTGGCACTGGCTGGTGCTATTTCTGTCACTCTCTATCAACATAGCTAACATGATGGTGCATCTTGCCCTTGTATTCCCCTGAGTACCAATGCCACCCAACCTGCCCACACTGGCACTCCTCCAAGGTGGCTTACAGGCCACCCCACCAGGCAAGCAGCCCTGACCAGCACTGGTACCTCTTCAAAGAAACTCCTGCTCCAGGGGGTCAGCACAACACACCAAAGCACCCAAAACAACTGCAGCTGGGCCTCACAGCCAGCTGGCCTAGGAGCCAACCTTGCCCACCAGCACACCCACAGCAACTGCGGCCCAACCACAAGAGCAGGGCACACACAGCCCACACAGGGGAAACCCCTGGAGCACCTGACTCTGGTGACCAGGGGGACTGTACCACTGGGCGCCACAGGACACCTTCTACATAACACCACTCTTTCAAGACTAGGAGATGGAGATGATCTACTTAATAAACACAAAAAAACACCAAGAGTTAGGCAAAATGAGGAGACAAAGGAATATGTTCTGAATGGAAAAACAAGACAAAACCTCAGGAAAAAAAATCAAAATGGAGATAATAATTTACCAGATAAACAGTTCAAAGTAATAGTCACAAAGATATTCACTGAACTCAGAAGACTGTGTGAAGTCAATGAGAATTTCAACAAAGAGATAGAAAATGTGTTTTAAAAAAATCAGAACTGAAGAATATATAACTGAAGTAAAAAAAATACACTAGAGGGAACCAACAGCAGATTGGAGGATGCAGAAGGACTGATCAGCAATCTGGAAGACATGATGCTGAAAATTACTCCAAACAGCAAAAGAAAAAAATTTAAATAAGGAGAGTTTGAAAGACATCTCGGACAAGGCTAAATGTACTAACATTTGCATTATGGGTGCCCCAGAATGAGAAAAGAGAGAGAAAAAGAGAGAAAAACTATTTGAAGAAATAATGGCTGAAAACTCCCCTAACCCGGTGAAGGAAACAGACATACAAGTCCAGGATGCACCTAGTCCCAAACAAGATGAACCCAAAGAGACCCACACCAAGACACATTATAATTTAAATTCCAAAAGTGAAAGATAAAGAGAGAATCTTAAAAGCACCAAGAGATAAACAACTAGTTATACTTGAAGGAAACCCCTTAAAACTATCAGCCGATTTTCAGCAGAAACATCATAGACCAGAAGGGAATAGCATGATATATTCAAAGTACTGAAAGGAAAAAAAACTTACATCCAAAACTCAACAAGGTTATCATTCAGAATTGAAAGAGAGATAGAGTGTTTCCCAGACAAGCAAAGGCTAAAGGAGCTCATCATCACTAACCTAGCCTTACAGGAAATGTTAGAGGTACTTCCTTACATAAAAAAGAAAAGGCCATAACTAGAAACAATAAAATATGAAAGAAATAAATCTCACCTGTAAAGACAAATATATACAAAATGTAGTGAATAAACCATCTATAAAAGGTGAAAAGACAAGAGTAGTCAAACCATCTATATCTAAAATAAATAATGAAATAATACATGAAATAAACATATGTAAAATATGACATCAAAAATATAAAATGGGGCCAGAAAACTACTAGAGCTCATCAATGAATTAGGTAAAGTTGCAGGATACTAAATTAATAGACAGAAATCTGTTGCATTTCTACACAGTAACAGTGAAAGATCAGAAAGAGAAATTAAGGAAACAATCCCATTTACCATCATATCAAGAAGAATAAAATACCTAGAAATAAACCTACCTAAGGAGGCAAAAGACCTGTATTCAGAAAACTATAAGATGCTGATGAAAGAAACTGAAGACGACACAAACAGTTGGAAAGATATACCATGTTCTTGGATTGGAAGAATCAATACTGTTAAAATTAGTATACTACCTAAGGCAATCTACAGATTCGATGCAATCCCTATCAAATTACCAATGGCATTTTTCACAGAACTAGAACAAAAAAATGTACAATTTGTATGCAAACACAAAATAGCCAAAGCAATCTTGAGAAAGAAAAACAGAGCTGGAGGAATCAGGCTCCCTGACTTCAGACTACAAAGCTACAGTCATCAAAACAGTATGGTACTGGCACAAAAACAGAAATATAGATCAATGGAATAGGATAGAAAGCCGAGAAATAAACCTACACACCTACGGTCAATTAATCTAACACAAAAGAGGCAAGAATATACAATGGAGAAAAGTCAGTCTCTTCAATAAGTAGTGCTGGGAAAACCGGACAGCTACATGTAAAAGATTGAAATTAGAACATTCTCTAACACCATGTACAAAAATAAACTCAAACTGGATTAAAGACCTAAATGTAAGACCAGATACGATAAAACTCCTAGAAGAAAACATAGGCAGAACACTCTTTGACATAAATTGCAGCAATATCTTTTTGGATCCATCTTCTAGAGTAATGGAAATAAAAACAAAAATAAACAAATGATACCTTGTTAAACTTAAAAGCTTTTGCACATCAAAGGAAACCATAAACAAGATAGAAAAGACAATCTGCAGAATGGGAGAAAATACTTTCAAACAATGTGGCCAACAAGGGCTTAATATCCAAAATACACAAACAGCTCATACAAATCAATATCAAAAAAAAAAATCCAATCAAGAAATGAACAGGCAGAAGCTCTAAACAGACATTTCTTCATAGAAGACATACAGACGGCCAATAGGCACATGAAAAAAATGGCCCACATCACTAATTATTAGAGCAATGCAAATCAAAACTACAGTGAGGAATCACCTCACACCACTCAGAATGTCCATTATCAAAAAGTCTACAAATACTAAATGTTGGAGAGGGTATGGAGAAAAAGGAACCCTCCTACACCATTGGTGGGAATGTAAATTGGTACAGGCACTATGGAGAGCAGTATGGAGGTTTCTTAAAAAACTAAAAATAGAGTTACCATGATATGATCCTGCAATCCCACTCCTGAACATATATCCAGAAAAAACTATAATTCAAAAAGATACATGCACCCCAATGTTCATTGCAGCACTACTTACAATAGCCAAGACATGGAAGCAACCTGAATGCCCATCAACAGATGAATAGAAAAAGATGTGGTGTATACATATATACAGTGGAACGTCACTCAGCCATAAAAAAGAATGAAATAATGCCTTTTGCAGCAATATAGATGGACCTACAGATTATGATACTAAGTGAAGTAAGCAAGACAGAGAAAGACAAGTATCATATGATATCACTTACATGTGGACTCTTTAAAAAAAATTTTAAGATACAAATGAAGTTATTTACAAAACAGAAAGAGACTCACTTATGGTTACCAAAGGGGAAAGTCGGGGGAATAAATTAAGAGGTTGGGATTAACATATACACACTACTACATATAAAGTAGATAATCAACAAGTACCTACTATATAGCACAGGGAACTATACTCAGTATTTTGTAATAACCTACAAGGGAAAAGAATCTGAAAAAAGAATATATATATATATTCTTTTACATGTATATACATATATATGTATAACTGAATCACTGTGCTGTACACCTGAAACTAACACGACATTGTAAACCAACGATACTTCAATAAAAACTATATATATATATGTGTGTGTGTGTGTGTGTATACCCACACACACAAATATATATATAAAATGGGGGGGTGGCAGACAGTAAAAATGTAGTGCTTTTGGAATGAACTGAAACTTAAGTGAATAGCAACTTAAAATAGACTGCTATATACATATGCTTTTTTCTTTTAGAAATAAAAAGGGACTTTATTGGTTCACATAACTGAAAATTTCATGGCTATATTAAGATTCAGAAATGGCTGGATGCAGGTAATCAAACAAGATCATCATGGACTATGTCTCACATTCTGTCTCTAGACCCTGCATTCTTCTGGGATGGCTTCATTCCCAAAGTAGCTCTCTGCATGCAGAAAGAATCATGGCACCTAGCAGCTCCAGACTATTTTTTTAAAAATTTTCATTGGAGTATAGTTGATTTACAATGTTGTGTTAGTTTCAGGTATATAGCAAAGTGAATCAGTTATACATAGACATATATACCTTTTTTTAGATTCTTTTCCCATATAGACCATTACAGAGTATAAGTAGAGAATTGAGTAGAGTTCCTTGTGCTATATAGTAGGTCCTCATTAGTTATCTATTTTATATATAGTAGTGTGTATATGTCAATTCCAATCTCCCAATTTATCCCCTCACTTTACCCCCTGGTAACCATAAGTTTGTTTTCTACGTGTGTAATTCTATTTCTGTTTTGTAGGTAAGTTCATTTGTACCCTTTTTATAGATTCCACATGTAAGTGATATCATATATCTGTCTTTGTCTGACTTACCTCATTCAGTATGACAATCTCTAGGTCCATCCATGTTGCTGCAAATGGCATTATTTTGTTCTTTTTTATGGCACAGTAATAGTCCATTGTATACATGTATCACATCTTCTTTATCCAGTCCTCTGTCGATGGACATTTAGGTTGCTTCCATGTCCTGGCTATTGTAAATAGTACTGCAATGAACATTGGGGTGCATGTGTCTTTTCGAATTATGGTTTTCTCCTGATATATACCCAGGAGTGGGATTGCTAATGGTAACCACAAACCAGAAACTTATAACAGATATACAAAAATAAAAAGACCTCATCAAGATGGCAGAGTAGGAAGATGCTGCACTCACTTCCGTGGGCATACCAAAATTGTAACTATTTACAGAGCAATTATTGATGAGAAAGACCAAAACTACCATAAAAGACCTCCTACAACTAAAGATATAAAGAAGGAACTATAATGAGACAGGTAGGAGGGGTGGAGGTGAATATAGTCAAGACCCATACCCCCAGGTGGGTGACCCACAAACAGGAGGATAATAAGAATTGCAGATGTTCTCCCCAAGGAACAATGGGTCTGAGCCCTGCATCGGGCTCCTTAGCCTGGGGGTCCTGGACCAGGAAGTTGAGCTCCTAGAATGTTTTCTTTGAAGACCAGTGGGGTCTTACTTTTAGGTGACCCAGAGGGCTGTGGGAAATAGAGACTCCACTCTTAAAAGATGTACACAAAATATTACACACTCCAGGACCCAGGGTAGAAGCAGTAATTTGAAAGGGCTCGGACTGGAAGAATTAATATTGTTAAAATGACCATAATACCCAAGTTAATCTACAGATTCAATGCAATCCCTATGAAAATACCAATGGCATTTTCACAGAACTAGAATAATTCTAAAATCTGTATGGAAACAGAAAAGACTCTGAATAGTCAAAGAAATCTTAAGAAAGAGGAACAAAGCTGGAGGTATCATGCTCTCTGATTTCCAACTATACTACAAAGCTACAGTAATCTAAACAGTATGGTACTGGTACAAAAAACAGACCCATAGATCAATGGATCAGAATACAGAGTCAGGAAATAAACTCATGCTTTTATGCTCAATTAATTTACAACCATGAAGCCAAAAATATACAGTGTGGAAAAGAGAGTCTCTTCAATAAATACCCTTTGGAAAACTAGACAGCCACATGCAGTCTAGTTTGTAGACAGCAAATTGGACTACTGGACTGAATGAATAAAATGAATAAATGAGTAAAACTGGACTCTTCTCACAACATATACAAGAATAAACTCAAAATGTATTAAAGACTTCAATGTACAACCTGAAACTATAAAACTCCCAGAAGAAAACACAGGCAGTATGTTCTCTGACACTGATCTTAGCAATATTTTTTTTGATCTGTCCCCTCAGGCAAGGGCAACAAAGTCAAAAATAAACAAGTGGAACTACCTCAAACTAAAAATGCCTCTGAACAGTGAAGGAAACCATCAACAAAATGAAAAGGCAACCTACGGGAGAAGATATTTGCAAATGATATATGCGATAAGAGGTTAACATCCAAAATATACATAGAAACCGTACATCTCAAAATCAAAAAACAAACAACCTCATTAAAAAAAATGGGCAGAGGACTTGAATAGACATTTTTCCAAAGAAGACATACAGATGGCCAACAGGCACATAAAAAGATGCTCAACATCACTAATCATCAGGGAAATGCCACCTGATACCTGTCAGAATGACTATTATCAAAAAGACAAGAAATAACATGTGTTGACGAGGATATGGAGAAAAGGAAACCCTAGTGCACTGTTGGTGGGAATGTAAACTGGTGTAGCCACTATAGAAAACAATATGGAGGGTCCTCAAAAAACTAAAAATAGAATTTCCATATGATTCAGCAATTCCACTTCTGGGTATTTATCCAAAGAAAATAAAAACACTAATGAGAAAAGATATATGCATCTATACACTCATTGCAGCATTATTTACAACAGCCAAGATATGGAAGCAACCTAAGTAGTCTATTGATAGATGAATGGATAAAGAAAATGTTATATACACACACACACAAACACACACACACACACACACACACACACAATGGAATATTACTCAGCCATAAAGAAAAATTAAATCTTGCCACTTACGGCAACATGAATGATGAACGGACCTAGAGGGTATAATGCTAAGTGAAATAAGTCAGACAGAGATACACAGTTACCATATGATTTCACGTATATGTGGAATCTACAAAAGACACAAATAAAACAGAAATAGATTCATAGATAGAGAATAAACTGGTTATCACCAGGGGGGAGAGGGGTGGAGGTTAGGTAAAATAAGTGAAGGGAATTAGGAGGTACAAGCTTCCAGTTATAAAATACAGGGACGTAATGTACAACATAGGGTATATAGTCAATAACATTGAAATAGTTTGTATGGTGACAGATCGTTAATAGACTTATTGTGGTGATCAATTCATAATGAATATAAATGTTGTACCACTATACTGTATACCTGAAACTAATATATTGTATGTCAACTATACTTAGATAAAAACGAAAAAAAATTTTAAATAAATATTCAAACCATTAGGTTTAAAATAAGCTAGCAAGGACATATTGTACAACACAGGTAATATAACAAATAATTTATAATAACTATACATGGAGTATAACCTTTAAAAATTGTGAATCACTATACTGCACACCTGTAATTTATATACTATACATCAACTATAGTTCAATAAAAAAGATTAATTTGTGAAAACTTAAAAAGTAAACAAATACATACATACTCACATTTTTCCTACTGAGATTGTTCAAGAACGGTGAGAAAGTTGATTTTATTTCTGGAAGGAAAAAAAGTGTCTTACAATGCTTTTTAATGGACATTTTAAATAGGCCCCACCAATAGCGTTTTAAGTTGCTAATGAAGTGACTGTATTCTTTATGCCAGGAGCCAAGCAATGATAAATAATTACATCAAAGCCTTTCTCTGAAGTCAAAGTTCCAATATACTTCACTCAACTCATAGACTTTTTGATGTGTCAAAAAGATCACCATCACCTCTGATACAGAGCAGGTTTGAATCTCAAAAAAACTGTGTCCTTAATTAACTGTAAATAAATCAGTCAAACCTTCATCAGCATTCATCTGCTATTATCTTCAATGTACCTGGATTACTGTCTCTCTTCCAATGAGAAGCAAATATTACTTTGTTACATAGAAATACCTTTGCTTTTGCTAAGTGCCTGCAGGAAAACATTCCTCATTAAAATAATTAACTGTGTGTGCTCAGAAATTTTGCTTTCTTAAAGATACTATAAAATCCAAAATAGATACAGTTCTGAATTTCTATAAACTTTATGCACTATAATTTTAAACTAAGCTATGAAAATATTTCTAGATATTTTCCATTAAAAATTCAGTCTTTGAATTCAAATGTTTCTAAGCCGTAAAAGTTTTAAACAATTATTTTCTGAGTCACTTATAGCTTGAAAAACGTATGTATAAGATGCAACTATATAATATAAAAATATATGTGTATTTATAATATACTTTTTATAGCATTTGTGTCAATAAGACACCTTATTCTGAACTAAATGGTTCAATGTGGTTCTCACCCAGTGGTTCTCAACCCAGACTGCACAGCATGGATGAACCTCAAGGGCATTATGCTGAGTGAAATAAGCCAGACAGAGAAAGGCAAATATTGCATGGTATCACTTATAGGAACTCATAGAAATAGACACTAGGATGGTTGTTGCCAGGGGCTGGAGTTTGGGGGAAATGGGGAGAGGTTGGTAAACTGACAGTTTATAAGCTGTCAGTTATAAAATGAATACATTCTGAGGAGCTCATGTATAGCATGGTGAATATAGTTGAGAATACTGTTATTGTATAACTGAAATTTGCTTAAGCATTCTCAACAGAAAAACACAAAGAAACCAACAAAAACTATGTAAGGTGATGGATGTATTAATTTGTGCGAATCTTTTCACAGTGTATACATATGTCAAATCATTACATTGTACTTTAAATGTATCAGCTTTGTTTGTCAGTGATAACCTTGATAAAGGCGGAAAAAATCTTTTTTTAATTTGCCAGGGAGATTTTAAAAATTCTGATACACAGACCACTCCAGACAAAATAAATAAGAATCTCTTTGGGTAGGACCAAGGTGTCAGTAATTTTTAAGGCTCCTCAGGAGATTGTCCCTACAATGAGCATATCATGCTAATATGTTTGTTACTTAATATGAATTTTTGAGGAGAATACATATCTAATTACCATCATGAGCCTAATCTTCAGCAATTTCCCATCATTGACCATATCTTATCCATGAACTATTTATAGCAGACTTGTTTCTAGTCCTATCCCATTTTGAACATGCTGAAAGCCTTTCTGATTTCCTTTCACTAAACAACTGCATGTATTTAATTAGCATACAAGGCTAAAATCAGCAAAGATGTTAGCCTTTTTTACTGGTATATTTGCATCTCAGGGTACCAAGGGGGTAGCTATCAGATTTCACAAAGTCTTCCATTGCCTCTCCTTTAATCCCCTTGGAGCTGTGTGAGAGCCCTGACAATTTACTTCTGCACTAAGGAGGGTAAAGTGCCTGAGCTACACATTCCATCACAACCACTGCGAACTTAACAACAGTATTTACTAGGTGTGTGTGTGCCAGAATGTCTCTCATGCTCAGGCTCATTCATCTCAGGGCTTAAATTGGCTCTCTCAGTGTTATTTTAATCTGTACAGACCCAATTACACAAAACATACAAATGGTTCAAAGATATGCACATTATAACATGGCTGAGGATGCAGTTTCTGTCAGGAATAGCATTGTTAACTGTGATTGAAAAGACATGGATCTTGCTAAATAGATAGGATACATTTTTATACCTATTGAATCTTGGAGGAAAGAAATATGCAACAGGTAAAATTTGAATTCCTCTGGAAGCCCCTGGGACCTTCTCAATAAGAGGACACCTACAAATAATGATACGTAGTAGTAAATCCACTTTACAGATTAATAAGCCAAGGGTGCAAGGGTTACAATAGGCTACACAAAATGATCTGCAAGCATCCCTGACCCATGAATTGAGCATGTCCTTTTGCTTTATCTCATGTACTCAGACAGAATTGCTATTCTTTGCCTAAAAACAGTTTGATAAGTGAGAGAATACTACTTCAGCTCCTCACCAAAGGCCCAAGAGAGCTAAATGCTTAGTTTTGCACTGAAGAACAAAAAGCCCATGCATTACATAGGAGCAATTCATTTCATTTTTCCTACCCCACAGCAGCCTTCTCTGTTCGAGTCTTTGGAGGGCATTCTAGCAGTTAAAAATTCTGGCAGTTAACAACCGATATAACATGGGTTTGGAACAATCAGATTAGACAGCGGGAGCTCCTTCCTGCGGGCCCCCTGCCATGCCAAGGTCTAACTCTTTAGTTTCTAGATAAAGAGGCAGTCTCAAGGGTCTTAGGACCCACCAAGAAATTCTGTGGCAAGGATATGTTCGGAGGACTTGGGTCAGCAGATATATACCATTTGGTAAGGAGGAATTTCATTATCTTAACAACGGTTCTGGTTATCTGAGTGAATATTATCCCTGTGTCTAATACATGGGATTCTATTGATACAATTCTAGCACTTATCCTATTGACTGGAGATTTGGATTTTTGACCTAGTGGTTTTTGTTCTGGTTATTACATATTTTCCCTGTCTCTTATTAAAATAAAAGATCTTGCTGAAAATTAATGGAGAAGAGAGACAGAGAAAGATGGGGGAGGGAAGATGGGAGGGAAGAAGGTTGAATCAGAGAGAAGAGAGAGAAAGGCTAGTGTATCTAGACAATGATTCCAATTACATAAACAATGCCCCCCCCTCCCAACCTCTCCTAATATTCCAGGCTTGCAAAGGACTTGCAGCCACAGGTTTCTGCCATTCACAATCAGTGCCTCCATTTATCAATTTTACCTTGCACAGTGGTCTGCAGAACACAAATGCAAAGATACAGGAATAATGATTATCTGAGCACAGCCTCCCCTTGACGGCAATAACTGTTGGCTGGAGCAGGTGCTGAGATGCAATAAAATTCATGTTAAGCAGCATTCTATTCTGTAGTCTATCAGATGTACTAAGATATCTCTTGGTGGCATGTGGCAAACCATCAGTCAATTCTATTTGGCTATTCAATGAGCAGAAAAGGAAATGTGCTTCTGTCACAAGCAGAAACTTGTCCTAAGCCAATTCTGCTGGATGCCTTGAGGTTAACTCAACTTCCCAGCACTCACTGATTGAGTTTTGAGAAGTCTGAGTCCCACAGCTATCTGATAGTGAGTTCTGACTCTTTCATGCCATTAACCTTTACTAAATCTAAAGGCAAAATACTCCATCTTATTTGGTCTCAGACTGAATTTAATAGCTGTTGCCAGGCTGACAGCCTGAAAGATGGAACCATGTAGCTCTGGCCAGTGATATCCATAGGAACATTCCGACAGGGAATGGCCAAGGTGGCATCATTACATACGGTACTGGAAGCTCCCCATATCTTTTAAACTATTTCTACTTCCTAAGCTAGGGACCCACTCTAGTGAGATGTCATACCTTTTAGCTTAAGGTTTCATCCCCTTTCAAAATGTTTACACTGTTCAGATGAGTGACTCTAAACTTTACCAGTCATTTAAGCTATAATGAAATTGGGTCTATCAGATATTTTCCTGAAAGAAGCTTCTGTAAATAAAGAGATAAGAAATACATGAAGATACTTATAACTTGAAAGATAAATACACCTGAGGGAGAAGATGACAAATGGATGAGCAAAAAACATGCTGTTGTATAACTGTAACTCACATTTTTTGCCTAAATGGCCTTGTGCCTAGCTTTGATTAAAGGAGAATATCCCCTTTCCCCCAAGTTAAATCAACTTTGTCTGTAATCCTTTTTCCCAAAGAGACTCATTAAGCAGGACACTATTTCATACTGTGACAGAAGAGGCTAGTGGCTTTCTACATGCCTTCTCCCCTTCTTCCGTACTAAACAGCAGGGGCTTTAGCAGGACACGTTGCTCCTCAGGATAAAAAAACAGATTTTCCTGAATCCCTTCCAGCTATGTATAGCACATGCCTAAGTCTGGCCATTAAAATGTAAGTATTTGGAACTTCCAGGAAGACTTTAAAGGAAGTGGATTCACTGGGGTCGGGGCCCCTTTGCTGTTTCCTACTTTCTCCTGTTACCAGCCTGGCTAGAGTTTTAGTGATCAGCTTACACTCCACGATCAGTCATTAACATCATCCTTAGCATACTCTTAAAACTCTTTGACCCTTTTCTCACATAACCTTATTGTCTTACACCTTGAGAAACTCAGATCTTCGCTGAATCTGTGCCTGCGTCCACACAAATAAACTGGAGTACACAAAAGACACAAAACCATAATGAATGTTCTCATCTTAAATTCATACTACCAACTCTATTTTAATTTTTTATTTTTTAAATTGGGGTAAAATATACATAACTTAAAATTTACCATTTTAACCATTTTTGAGAATACAGTTCAGTGGCATTAAGTATTTTCACACTGTTAATACAACCATCATCACTACTTTCCATTTCCAGAACTTGTTTCAACTTGCAAAACTGAAACTCTCTACCCATTAAACAATAATTCCCCATTCTCCACTCTCCCCAGCCCCAGGCAACCATTATTCTACTTTCTGTCTTTATAGTTACCATGGGGATTATATTTAACATTCTTAAGTTACAACGTTCTAATTTGAGTTTATACCAGCTTAAATTCAATAACATACAAACTCTGTTCCAATACAGTTCTATCCCTACCCCCTTTCTGTTACTGATGTGACAAACTACATCTTTACACATTGTGTGTCCAAAAACATAAACTAATAATTATTGTTTTTATTCATTAAATAACACAGAAAACAAAAAGTATAGTTACAAATCAAATTAATAATATTTAATTGTCCATGTGAATACATTTACCAAAGACCTTTATTTTTTTATACAACTTTGAGTTACTGTCTAGAGTAACTAGACAGTAGAGTCCTTTCATTTCAAACTGAAGATCTCCCCTGAGCATTTCTTGCAAGGGCAGGTCTAGTGGTAATGAACTCCCTGAGTTTTTGTTTATCTGGGAGTGTCTTAATTTTTCCCTCATTTTTGAGTGATAGTTTTGCTCTATTCTTGATTGATAGCTTTTATCCTTCCACAATTTAAATACATCAATGTATTGCCATCTGACCGCCAAGGTTTCAGATAACAATCTGCTGATAATCTTATTGGGGATTCCATTGTATATAACTCTGTGGCTTTCAAGATTCTCTCTTTGGCTTTGGCTTGCAACTGTTTGATTACAATGTGCTTCAGTGTAGGTCTCTTTGAATCTACTCTGCTTAGAATTTGTTGAATTCCTTGGATGTTTATATTCATGCCTTCACGGAATTTGGGGAGTTTGGGGACATTATTTTTTCTCTTCCCATTTCTCTCTCTTTCTCTTCCTGGGACTCCCACAATGTGCATGTTGATCTGCTTGATGGTTTACCAAAGGTCCTTCAGGTTCCGTTCATTTTTCTTCAATCTTATTTTTTCTCTGTACCTCAAACTTGATCATTTCAATTGTCCACACTATCATCAAGTTCTATGATTTTTCTGGGTTCTCAAATCTGCTTATGAATCCATCTACTGAGATTTTCATTTCAGTTATTGTAATTTTCAGCTCCAGAATTTCTTTCTAGTTCCTTTTTATGTTTTTATCTCTTCTTTAAAAAATTTTTATTACTTACATGATATTTGTTGTTAAAAAATCAAACAAAATTGAAATAGTTAACAAATAAATATAAATCCCTCTGATATTTCACCTGAGAAAATGAACACTAACATTTTGGTGCTTGTGAATTCTGTGGCATGCTTTTAATGTCCTAGAATATTTATCTATATATTTTTAATTGAAGTACAGTTGATTTATAATATTATATAAGTTTCAGGTGTACAACATAGCAATTCTATGATTCTATATTTTTATAGATTATACTCCTTTTAAAGTTATTATAAAAATATTAGCTATATTCCTGTGCTGTACAATATGTCTTTGTAGCTTATTCATTTTATATGTAGTAGTATGTATCTCTTAATCTCCTACCTCTGTCTAGCCCCTCGCCTCTAACCTCTCCCTACTGATAACCACTAGTTTGCTCTCTATACCTGTGAGTCTGTTTATGTTTTGTTACATTAATTTGTTTACCTTTTGAGATTCCACATGTAAGTGATAACATAGAGTATTTATCTTTCCCTGTCTGACTTATTTCACTAAGCAGATGTCCAGGTCCACCCATGTTGTTGCAAATGGCAAAACGTTTTTTTTTTTTTTTGATGTGGACCGTTTTTAAAGTCTTTATTGAATTTGATACAATATTGCTTCTGTTTTATGTTTTGATTTTTTGGCTGTGAGGCATGTCTTAGCTCCCTGACCAGGGATCAAACCCACACCACCTGCATTGGAAGACAAAGTCTCAAACACTGAACACCAGGGAAGTCCCTAAAACTTCATTCTTTTTTATGGCTGAGTAATATTCCATTGTGTGTATGTATGTGTGTGTGTGTGTATACACACACACACACACACACACACACATATGGCACATCTTCTTTATCCACTCTTCTGTTAATGGACACTTATGTTGCTTCCATGTCTTGGCTGTTATAAGTAATGCTGCTATGAACACTGGGATGCATGTACCTTTTAAAATTACTGTTTTCAATTCCTTTGGATATATACCCAGGAGTGGAACTGCTGAATCATATGGTAGTTCTATTTTTAGTTTACTTGAGGAATCTCCATGCTGTTTTCCATAGTGACTGCACCAATTTACATTCCCACCAACAGTGTACTACAGTTCCCTTATCTCCACATCCTCACCAGCATTTGTTATTTGTAGACTTTTTTATGATAGCCATTCTGACAGGTGTGAAGTTCTATCTCATTGTGGTTCTGATTTGCGTTTCTCTGATGATTAGTGATACTGAGCATCTTTTCATGTGTCTGTTAGACATCTGTAGCCTTCTTCAGAAAAATGGATATTCAGGTCTTCTGCCCATCTTTCAATCACGTTGTTTATTTGATATTGAGAGGAAGTTGCAAGATGGCAGAGTAGAAGGACATGAGCTCATCCCTTCTTACAAAAACACAAAAATCACAACTAACTGCTGAACAATCATTGACAAAAAACCCACTGGAACCTACCAAAAAAGGTACCCTACATCCAAAGACAAAGAAGAAGCCACAGGCAGATGGTAGGAGGGGTGCAATCCCAATAAAAACAAATCCCATACCTGCCAGGTGGGTGACCCACAAACTCGAAAATAATTATACCATAGAAGTTCTCCCACAGGAATGAAAGTACTGAGCCCCACATCAGACTTCCCAGCCTGGGGGCCTGGCAACAGGAGGAGGAGACCCCAGAGAATCTGGCTTTGAAGGCCAGCAGGGTTAGACTGCAGGAATTCCACAGGACTGGGGGAAACAGAAACTCCACTCTTGAAGGGTGCACACAAGGTCTCGTGTGCACCAGGACCGAGGGAAAAAAGCAGTGACCTCATAGGAGACTGGGCCATACCTACCTGCTAGTATTAGAGGGTCTCCTGCAGAGGCAGGGGGAGGCTGTGGCTCACTGTGGGGACAAAGACACTGGCAGTGGCAGTTCTGGTGAGCACTCATTGGTGTGAGCCCTCCTGGAGGCTGCCAATTCCTCCCCAAGACCTAGCCCCATCCAACAGCCTAAAGGATCCAGTCCTGGGAAGCCTCAGGCCAAACAACCAACAGGGTGGGAACACAGCCCCGCGCATCAGCAGACAGGCTGCTTAAAGTCTTCCTGAGCACAGTCCTGCCCACCAGAGGGACAAGTTCCAGCTCCACCCACCAGTGGGCAGGAACTAGTCCCTCCCACCAGGAAGCCTGAACAAGCCTCTTAGACAGCCTCATCCACCAGAGGGCAGACAGCAGAGGCAAGAAGAACTACAATCCTGCAGCCTGTGGAACAGAAACCACACTCACAGAAAGTCAGACAAAATGAGATGGCAGAGGAATATGTCCCAGATGAAGGAACAAGATAAAACCCCAGAACAACAGCTAAGTGAAGTGGCGATAGGCAATCTTCCAGAAAAAGAATTCAGAGTAATAATAGTGAAGATGATCCAAGATCTCAGAATAAAGAATGAGGGCACAGATACAAGAAATGTTTAACAAAGACCTAGAAGGCTAAAGAACAAACAAATGGAGATGAACAATACAATAACTGAAATGAAAAATATACTAGAAGGAATCAATAGCAGAGTAACTGAGGCAGAAGAACGGATAAGTGAGCTGGAAGACAGAATGGTGGAAATCACTGCCATGGAACAGAATAAAGAACAAAAATGAAAAGAAATGAAGACAGTCTAAGAGACATCTGGGACAACATTAAAATACCAACATTTGCATAATAGAGGTCACAGAAGGAGAGAGAGAAAGGACCTGAGAAAATATTTGAAGAGATATTAGCTGAAAAATTCCCTAACATGGGAAAGGAAACAATCACCAAAGTCCAGGAATTTCAGAGTCCCAGGCAGGATAAACCAAGGAGGAACACACCAAGACACACAGTAATCAAATAGACAAAAAATTATTTGATATTGAGTTGTATGAGCTGTTTATATATTTTGGATATTAATCCCTTCTCAGTCATATCATTTGCAAATATTTGTCTCCCATTCAGTAGGTTGCCTTTTCATTTTGTCAGTAGTTTGCTGTGCAAAAGCTTGTTAAGTTTATTTGGTCCCAATTGTTTATTGTTGCTTTTGTTTCCTTTGCCTTAGGACACAGATCCAAAAACATATTGCTACAATTTATGTCAAAGAGTATCCTGCCTATGTTTTCTTCTAGGAGTTTTATGGTTTCTGGTCTTATAGTTATATACATCTTTAATCCATTTTGAGTTTACTTTTTGTATATGCTGTGAGAAAATATTCCAATTTCATTCTTCTACATGTACCTGTCCCGTTTTCCCAGCACCATTTACTGAAAAGACTGTCTTTTCCTCATTGCATATTCTTGCCTCCTTTGTCATAGATTAATTGACCATAAGGGTATGGGTTTATTTTTGGGCTCTCTATTCTGTTCACTGATCTATGTGTCTGCTTTGTGCCAATACCATACTGTTTTGATTACTGTAGCTTTGCAGTATAGTCTGAAGTAAGGGCCCATAATACCTCAGTTCGTTCTTTTTTCTTAAGATTGCTTTGGCTATTCAGGGTCTTTTGTGGTCCCACATAAATTTTAGGATTATTTGTTCTAATTCTGTGAAGAATGTCACATTTAACAGGTATCGCATTAAACCTGTAGCTTGCTTTGGGTACTGTGGTAATTTTAACAATATTAATTACTCCAGTCCATGAACACTGGATATCTTTCCATTTCTTTGTATCATCTTCAATTTCCTTCATCAACGTTTTATAGTTTTCAGAGTATAGGTCTTTCAGCTCCTTGCTTAAGTTTATCTCTAGGTATATTATTCTTTCTGATACAATTTTAAATGGAACTGTTCTCTGGCTTTCTCTTTCTGATAGTTCATTATTAGTGTATAGAAAAGCAACAAAATAAACATGTATATTAATCATGTATCCTGCAACTTTACTGAATTCATTTATTAGTTCTAATAGTTTGTTGGTGGAGACTTGAGGTTTTCTATATATAGTTTCATGTCATCTGCAAATAGTGACAGTTTTACTTCTTCCCTTCCACTTTGGATGCCTTTTATTTTTCTTTCTGATTGCTGTGGCTAGGACTTCCAACACTATGTTAATAGAAGTGGCAAGAGTGGGCATACTTATTTTGTTCCTGATTTCACAGGATAAGCTTTTAGCTTTTTATGGTTTTATTCTTTATTAATACTTCCATTTTGTTCATACATCATTATCTTGACTTTATCCACATCTTGTTTTAGCTCTTTGAGCATCTTTAAGATAGTTGTTTAAAAGTCTTTGCCTAGTAAGTCAGCCATCTTCTCTTTTTCAGGGATAGTTTCTATTAATTCATTTTTCTCCTATTTCTTTATAAGCCTTGTGATTTCTTTAAAACATGGACATTTGAATCCTATAATGTGGTAACTCTGAAGATCAGATTCTCCCTTTTCTCCAGGGTTTGCTATTTTATTTCGTTTCACTTTTGATTGTTTTATGGTGTACCTGTGCCAGTAATCAGCCTGAGGTGTAGATTTAAGGTCTTCCTAGGTCTCTTCTGAGTGGGTGCTTTCCTGGGCATACATGGTGACTTTCTAAATCTCCCACTATATATTGATGCTTTTGAACAAACATATATGGCCCCCAAAAGGGTAAAAAGTGAAAAATGAAGGGGGACAATTTCTTCAATGCCCTGGTAGTCACTTCAGCTGTTAGGAAAGGTACTTACAACAATGGGGGAGTGGGAGTGCAACAATGGCTTCCTGCCTCTGCACCTGTGCCTCTGCAATCAGAAGCAGCAATCAGCATCAGAGCATAAATACTTGCTATGGTGGACAGGGCCCACACTGGCTCCTGCAAGCAGCATGCAAGTTGCTCCAAGAATTTGTGCGCAGCTGTCTGCCATGGGGCTAGGGGTGACAGATGGAGAGCCACTACTGAACTAAGAGCTAAAATTGACTTAAAATAACCATGATTTGCTGTATAACCCATCCTCTGAAGTTTCAAGCTTTCAATACATTCCAGAGTTCCAAAATAGGTTCATCAAACAGATTCTGCCAGTACATCTTTAATCTCAGCTAATGACTTTACTTCTTATTTCACTAACAAAATATTCAATGTATTTAATCAAAAGAATAATTCTATATTCTTCCACCACTGTATCTGCTTATGCAGTAGCATCTGTCCCTAGGTATTTTGTCTTCTCCTCTGTTACTATAGATGAGCCCTACCACTGGCATACTGTGTTCCATCCCCTCTCTTCTCTCAGACATTGCTCCAGAATCCAGGAGTTCTTCCCTTTTTCTCCTCCATCATCACTTTTTTCCCTCATACTGGAACTTTCCAATTAGCATAAAAAATATTGTATTTTAATTTATCACTTAAAGGAAGAGAACCCTCCCCTTGACCCCACACTCTCCTCCATCCATTAACCTTTATTTTTTCCTTTGTTTCAAAGAAAAACTCTTTAAAAGATTTTATGTACTCACTGTCTATAATTTCATGGTCACCTTCTCCCACAAACCCTCTCCAATTAGAATTTAACTCCTTCCATTCTACCAAAACTATTGTTATCATCAAAGACCTTCACACTGCCTAACTCAATGGCCAATTATCCACCATTTTTTAACTGACCAACCAGCTACATCTAATACGGTTGATCATATTCTCCTCCTGCATCCATCTTCATCCCTCCCTCCCTTCCTTCCTTCTTTCCTTCCTTCCTTCCTTCCTTCCTTCCTTTCTCCCTTCCTACCTTCCCATCTCTATCTCTCTCTCTCCTCATCCCTTCCTCCCCCCTTCCCTCCCTCCCATCCTCTCTCCTTCCCCTTAGGACTCCTTCTCAGCCTCCTTTGCTATTTTCTCCTTATTTCCTCTTCCTCTAACTTTTGGTTCAGTCTTGTATCTTTTATCTCTATATTAATTCCCTTCACAAGCTACTCACGTCTCATGGCTTTTACCATTATCTATGTGTTTATGGTTCCAAGTTTGTATCCCCATCTTAGACCTCTCCTGTGAGCTCCTAACTTATATAACCAATTGCCTCCACACCTCTCCACTTGGAGCTTACAGCAGTCTGTGTCCAACCAGAAGAGAGAAACCATGTAGCAGGTTAAATGGGGAAGTTTAAAATAAAAATTATGACATATTATAAAAGAGCAACTTGACACACATGGTACCATAGGGCATAGGGAGGGAACCCAAGGAAAGGCAAACTTAGAAAAGGTTCAGACCTTGTTGGAGAAGGTGTAGCTCAGCCTACCAGACAGTAGAGAAAGCCAGAACGAGTCTGGAATTGCTGGACAAGTAACAGGCTACTCTTTGAGGTGCAGGTGGGAACAAGTAATCAGCACCCACTGACGTGCAGAGGGAGTCAGGGTGTGGGCAGATGAAGAAGGCCCTCAGAGAGTGTGGGGGCTCTGGTTTTCACTTCAAGAGGGCTGCAAAATAGTTCTTGCCAGGCTGAGGCTCCAAAGTCATATAGCAGTCAAATCCTGGTCCCAGGGCTGAAGCAACTCCACTGGATGTCCTCACACCCATACTGCCAATGCCCAGTCTCCACCAGAAACACCAGGAGGAAATGCCTCTTCCTCCTGCAGTGTCCTACCAGTGCCCTCTACTAAGAAAGCTTAACACTGTGCTTACTTTAAAGGAGAAATGCTTAGAAAAATTTTGTTGTTTATCACAGAGTATATATTGGAACTGAGAAGCAAACCAAAGCAAATGTCTAACCAGCATTTTAACTTGACATGTCCAAACTCCTGATTTTGACCCAAACCTTCTCCATTTTCAGTCTTCCCGATCTCAGTAAATGGCAACTCCATTCTTCCAGTTCATCAGCCCAAAACCTTTGTACCCATACTGACTCTGGTCTTTTGCTCTCATGCCACACTCATTATATTAACAAACGATGTTGTCTCTATCTTCAGATTAAATCTGAAATCAATCTACTTCTTATCAAATTTATAACTACCATCGTGGTCCAAGTCACCATCATGTCTCACCCTGACAATTACAACAGCATTCTGACTGGTCCCCCTGCTTCCACCTGGTCAATTAGTGGGTCTGTTCTCTAACACAGCAAGAAGAAGTGATCCTGATGAAACTGAAATATAAATCATATCATGTCACTTTTCTGCTTAATGTCCCTCCCTGCCCTCAGGCTAAATTGAAAATCTTTATAGTAGCCTATAAAGCCTACTCAATACGTTAACCCACCCACAATCTCTCTCACATCCTGCTTACCCCTGCACTCATTCACCCACATTCACTTCTTTGCTTTTTCTCAAATACACACATCAGGTTCATTCCTACCTTAGGGACTTCGATGCTTCTTTTCTCTGCTTGGAACACTTTTGCTTCAGATATCTATCACTTACTCCTTGATGTTTGTTTGCTCTTTAGTTTTCTACTCAAATGTCACCTTCTTGGCAAGATATTTTGTAGCCACACTATCTAAAATGCAATCAGATCTTAGAACAATTCCTGACACAAGGTAGGTGCCCAATAAATACTGGCTGAATAAATATATAATAAATCTTGCCATGAGGTGACCTTATGAATGAATCCATATATGAGAAAAAGATTCTATGATCCGAGGTACTTGATAACACCATAGAGCCACCACACCAACACTGGATTGCCTACTTCCAGACTTCTTTTCAGTGAGAGAAAAAAACGTTCTTATTTAATACACTGCTACTCAGGAGCTTTACATCTGGTAGTTGACTAATCCTGTTTTACTTCTATGCATCTGGTAGTTGACTAATCCTGATGTCCCTTCCTATAGCTCACTAGTTTCCAGTCCTAAATTTATGTTAGAATCACCTGAAAAACTTTCAATAACTACTAATTCTTGGGCCTCACCTCCAGGGCTACTGATTTAACTGACTTGCTAGAGCCAGATATTATTACTTAGAAGCCTCCTAGCACTTCAACCATGCAGCCAGAATTGAGAAGAACTGCTGTAAGCTTTTTTGTTAAATGTTTTTGTATCATTTTTCCAAATAAATAGCTATCATTTTTTGGTCTCAGTTTTTATCCAATGACTCTTAACATCTGTATTCCTTGGATTATACCAAAGAAGTAGAATAATAAAAAGTAATAATAGAAACAAACTCTATTTGCCTATTATTTGTACCTTACAGTGTTTTCATACAACAACCAACTCTATTAAGAAAGTTTTGATTGCTTTTCCACTTTGCAGGTGATGAGACCTCCCACTAAGATGACAGACCATCCTTGGTTAGGTCTCTGGTCAAAATGACTCACTGTAGCAAGAGCATAAGCTGCCCCAATTTGACAAGCACAAAATTTGAAACATGTATTTTCCATTCCTGCTGACCCACACATGCCTTAAAGCCATTTTAAACAATGACTAATTGACTAGGAAAGAACTAACCTTACTTGCTTAATTCCAGATACCAACCTCAAGGACATGCTCCAGGAAACTGGCAATAATTTAGACTATTAGCCAGACTTGAAGCAAACTCCCAGTTCCTGAACGATACAGATAAAGGTCTGACACACACTCTTAAGTTGTTTTTACAGGAACAGCCCCCACCAGATGAAAACTGCTGACCACAAGCATATAAACCCCAGACCGGTTGAAACCAGAAAATTGGTGATACTCACAACTTGACCTTGATGCCAACCTATCTGAGAATTATGCACAAGCTGCTCACACACCCTACAGCCACCTACCTCACACAACCGTAAAACATTTGTCTCCCAACCGTCAACTTGGAGATGGTCTTAGGACATTAGTCTACCGTCTTCGCAGATTGCCTGCCTCCTGAATAAAGCAACATTTCGTTTTCCACCAACACATATCTCTCGAGTACTGGCCTTTTGAGCGGTGAGGAGCCGAACTTGGATTTGGTACCAGCCTTGTTCGGTTACATCACCACTGTGCTCAGCTCTTTGCTCTGTCCTAAGCACTAAAATAAGCTGGCACAGTCCAGCTCTTCCTCCACAGGGGCCAGAGACTAGGATGGAGCTTTGTCCTGTAGCGATTAGAGAAAAAAAAAGAGTCCTAAATCAATCTCTTGCAGACCCTGATTCTCAGGATTCCCAACAAAGTAACCCAAAACCTAAAGAGCATAAGAAACAACCAAACCAACTGAGCAAGGAGGATGGGTCCAAAAGCCAAGGAATAAGACTTCAAAATACTTCAAAGGAAAAGAGATCACACCATTACTGAGCTAGGACAGGGGATATTTTTACTACAGAAACAAATCTAGGCTCATGAAATGAAAACTAAGACTATAGACTCACGGTATTTCATTGTATTTAATCTATAACCTAGACAGTGGAGAAACACATATCTATAGTCTAGAATAAAAATGGAGATAATTCGAAAGGCTTCACCTCAGCAATGGTTCCTAGCCAGCCAGCTTTGGCATTTCTAACTGCTACCCATGTTAAATGATAAGACAGAGCCTTCAAGAACCAAGGACAAAATGGAGAAGGATATCATAAGCAAAAATCCTCGCCCTGGCCCAACTGGAGGATCAATTATGCTATGATTTCCAGGCTTAATAATTATTGTATTATTTTTATTATTGAGAAGCAGCATAGCACAGTGCTTATAAATGTTACAAAAATGTTTTATGCTTTAGCTTCCTCATTAAGAAAATGGGAATAACGGGATCTCTTACATTAGTCTACTGTAGGGATTAAATAGGTTATCACATACAGTGTTTAGAAATTGCCTAATCCCATATAAGCAATTATGCGGGGAACATTTACTATTATTATTTATATTACTAGTAACATTATCATTATTAGGAACATCATCATACAGAGAAATTTATTTCACACAATTTCACAGTCATTTGGACAAAAGATACTTGTAATGAGCTGAACTGTATGTCTCTACTCCCCTGCCAAAATTCACATGCTGAAGTCTTAACATCTAGTACCTCAGAATGTGACTGCATTTAGAGATAGGGCATTTAAAGAGGTAATTAAGGTAAAATGAGGTTATATGGATGGACCCTAATCCAATATGTCTAGTGTCCTTGCAAGAAGAAGAGATTAGGACACGGACATACACAGAGAGAAGACCATGTGAAGACATAGGAAAAAGACAGCTATTTATAAGCTAAGGAGAGAGGCTTCAAGAAAAACCCACCCAGCTGTCACCTTGATCTCAGACTTCTAGCTTCCAGAACTGTGATAAAATAAATTTCTGTTACTTAAGGAGCCCAGTCTGTGGTACTTTGCTACGGCAGCCCTAGCAAACTAACACAACAGTGAATTTCTTGATTTCCTATAAATGTCCCTAATGTTGATTTCTTGCCCACCCCTTGCCAAGACAGTGTAAATCTCAGCAATTCCTGGGAATCCTCCCAACATTAGGAGGATGTGTGAAGGACTTAGTACAGTGACAAGGAGTAACCTCTCTGGATACTACCTAGACATATTCCACACGGTCCCTCTGGGTCCAGCCTTCTTCCCACCTGCTGCTTCTGTCTACCACAATGGGGAGGTAGGAACATGTGCAAGCCTAGGATCTGTACAACATTCCTCCCAGAGGTCTTGCTTCCTTACCCACAGCACTGACAGTGAACAGGGTGTCTCATGTGACCCTTGAGTTATCCTTATAATAATCCCCACCTTGCGCTACTATAAGTAGTATATTCATTTCAGTAGGAGGAAAATTAATCATTTTCCCTTCATCTCTCTCATGAGGCATTCTCTCTCCTCTCCTTCAAGAGCATCTAGCATAATCTCATCAAAAGACCTAGATTGTTAGAAAACAAAAATCTGGGTGAAAGTGAAACTTCAGTTTTATCATACCCAAATTTTCCTTGAGAGAAGAAAGCACAGAGCCTGGCTACCTACTTGAATGAGGATATAATTGGAAAACTAGAGAAAAACACATTAGGTTAACATCTTAAAAGATAGCCTGGAGAACCTTCAACATGGCAGAGGAGTAAGACGTGGTGATCACCTTCTCCTCACAAATGCATCAGAAATACATCTACATGTGAAACAACTACAGAACACCTACTGAATGCTGGCAGAAGAACTCAGACTTCCAAAAAGCCATGTGGCTAACAGGGTCTTGGTGCTCCAGCCAGGTGTCAGGCCTGTGCCTCTGAGGTGGGAGAGGCGAGTTCAGGATATTGGCCCAACAGAGACATCCCAGCTCCACATAATATCAAAGCGTGAAAGCTCTCCGAGAGATCTCCATCTCAACGCTAAGACTCAGCTCCACTCAACGACCAGCAAGGTACAGGGCTGGACACCATATGCCAAACAACTAGAAAGACAAGAACAAACCCCACCCATTAGCAGAGAGGCTGCCTAAAATCATAATAAGGTCACAGACACTGCAAAACACACCACCGGACGAGGTCCTGCACAACACAAAGGCAAGATCCAGGCTCATCCACAAGAACAGAGGCACCAGTCCCCTCCAACAGGAAGCCTACACAACTCACTGAACCAACCTTACCCAGTGGGGGCAGACACCAAAAACAACGGGAACAACGACCCTGCAGCCGGCACAAAGGAGACCCCAAACACAGTAAGTTAAGTAAAATGAGAAGACCGAGAAACAAACAGCAGATGAAGGAGCAAGGGAAAAAAACCCAACAGACCAAACAAAAGAAGAGGAAATAGGTAGTCTACCCGAAAGAGAATTCAGAGTAATGATAGTAAAGATGATCCAAAATCTTGGAAATAGAATGGAGAAAATACAAAAAACGTTTAACAAGGACCTAGAAGAACTAAAGAGCAAACAGACAATGATGAACAATACAATAAATGAAATTTAAAATTCTCTAGAAAGATTCAATAGCAGAATAACAGAGGCAGAAGAACAGACAAGTGACCTGGAAGATAAAATAGTGGAAATAACTACCGTAGAGCAGAGTAAAAAAAAAAAAGAATGAAAAGAATTGAGGACAGTCTCAGATACCTCTGTGACAACAATAAACGAACCAACATTCGAATTGTAGGGGTCCCAAAAGAAGAAGAGAAAGAAAAAAAGGGACTGAGAAAATAGGTTAAAAGATTATAGTTGAAAACGTCCCTAATATGTGAAAAGAAATAGTCAATCAAGTCCACGAAGCACAGTGAGTCCCATACAGGATAAATCCAAGGAGAAACATGCCAAGACAAATATTAATCAAACTATCAAAAATTAAAAACAAAGAAAAAATATTCAAAGCAAAAAGGGAAAAGCAACAAATAACATAAAAGGGAATCCCCATAATGTTAACAGCTAACCTTTCAGCATAAACTCTGCAAGCCAGAAGGGAGTGGCAGGACATATTTAAAGTGATGAAAGGGAAAAGTTACAAACAAGATTACTCTACCCAGCAAGGATCTCATTGAGGTAATTCAGCACCACCAAACCAGCTTTACAACAATGCTACAGGAACTTCTCTAGGTAGGAAACACAAGAGGAGGAAAAGACCTACAATAACACACACAGGTCAATTAAGAAAATGGTAATAGGAATATACATATCGATAACTACCTTAAATGTAAATGGATTAAATGCTCGAACCAAAAGACATAGACTGGCTGAATGGATACAAAAACAAGACATGTATATATGCTGTCTACAAGAGACCCACTTCAGACCTAGGGATACATACAGACTGAAAGCGAGGGGACAGAAAAAGATATTCCATGCAAATGGAAATCAAAAGAAAGCTGGAATAGCAATTCTCATATCAGACACAACAGACTTTAAAACACAGACTATTACAAGAGAAAAAGAAGGACACTACGTAATGATCAAGGGATCAACCCAAGAAGAAGACATAACAATTTTAAATATTTATGCACCCAACACAGGAGCACCTCAATATATAAGGCAAATACTAACAGCCATAAAAGAAGAAATCGACAGTAACACAATCATACTAGGGGACTTCAACATCCAACTTTCACCAATGGACAGATCATCCAAAATGAAAATAAATAAGGAAACACAAGCTTTAAATGATACGTTAAACAAGATGGACTTAATTAATATTTATAGGACATTCCATCCAAAAACAACAGAACACACATTCTTCTCAAGAGCTCATGGAACATTCTCCAGGATAGATCATATCTTGGGTAACAAATCAAGCGTTCCTAAATTTAAGGAAATTGAAATCGTATCAAGTACCTTTTCTGACCGCAGCGCTATGAGACTAGATATCACTTACAGGAAAAAAAATCTGTAAAAAATACAAACACATGGAGGCTAAACAATACACTACTTAATAACCAACAGATCACTGAAGAAATCAAAGAGGAAATCAAAAAATACCTAAAAACAAATGACAATGAAAACACGACAACCCAAAACCTATGAGATGAAGCAAAAATAGTTCTTAGAGGGAAGTTTATAGCAGCACAATCCTACCTGAAGAAACAAGAAACATCTCAAATAAAAAACCTAACCTTACACCTAAAGAAATTACAGAAAGAAGAACAAGAAAATGCCAGAGATACCAGAAGAAAAGAAATAATAAATATCATATTAGAAATAAATGAAAAAGAAGTGAAGGAAACGACAGCAAAGATCAATAAAGCTCAAAGCTGGTTCTTGAGTAGATAAACAAAATTGATAAACCATTAGCGAGACTCACCAAGAAATAAAGGGAGAAGACTCAAATCAATAGAATTAGAAATGAAAAAGAAGTAACAACTGACACTGCAGAAATAAAAAGGATCATGAGAGATTACTACAAGCAACTCTATGCCAATAAAATAGACAACCTGGAAGAAATGGACAAATTCTTAGAAATGCACAAACTTCCGAGACTGAACCAGGAAGAAAGAGAAAATATAAACAGACTAATCACAAGTAATGAAATTGAAACTGTGATTAAAAATCTTCCAACAAACAATAGCCCCAGACCAGATGGCTTCACGGGGGAATTCTATCAAACATTTAGAGAAGAGCTAACACCCACCTTCTCAAACTGTTCCAAAATACAGCAGAGGGAGAAACACTCCCAAACTCATTCTACAAGGCCACCATCACCCTGATACCAAAACCAGACAAAGATGTCACAGAGAAAGAAAACTACAGGCCAATATCACTGATGAACATAGGTGCAAGAAACCTCAACAAAATACTAGCAAACAGAATCCAACAGCACATTAAAAGGATCATACACCATAATCAAGTGGCATTTACCCCAGGAATGCAAGGATTCTTCAATATACGCAAATCAATCAATGTGATACACCATATTAACAAACTGAAGGAGAAAAACCATATGATCATCTCAATAGATGCAGAGGAAGCTTTCGACAAAATTCAACACCCATTTATGATAAAAACCCTCCAAAAAGTAGGCATAGAGGGAACTTTCCTCAACATAGTAAAAGCCATATATGACAAATCCACAGGCAACATTGTCCTCAATGGTGAAAACCTGAAACCATTTCCATTAAGATCAGGAACAAGACAAGGTTGTCCACTCTAACCACTATTATTCGACATAGTTTTGGAAGTTTTAGCCACAGCAATCAGAGAAGAAAAAGAAATATAAGGAACCCAAATAGGAAAAGAAGAAGTAAAGCTGTCACTGTTTGAAGATGACATGATACTGTATACAGAATCCTAAATATGCTACCAGAAAACTACTAAAGCTAGTCAGTGAATTTGGTAAAGTAGCAGGATACAAAATTAATGCACAGAAATCACTTGCATTCCTGTACACTAATGATGAAAAATCTGAAAGTGAAATTAAGAAAACACTCTCATTTACCACTGCAACAATAAGAATAAAATATCTAGGAATAAGCCTACCTAAGGAGACAAAAGACCTGTATGCAAAAATTATAAGACACTGATGAAAGAAATTAAAGATGATACAAATAGATGGATAGATATACCATGTTGTTAGATTGGAAGAATCAACATTGTGAAAACAACTATACTTCCCAAAGCAATCTACGGATTCAATGCAATCCCTATCAAACTACCAATGTCATTTTTCACAGAACTAGCACAAAAAATTTCACAATTTGTACGGAAACATAAAAGACCCTGAATAGCCAAAGCATTATTGAGAAAGAAAAATGGAACTGGAGGAATCAGGCTCCCGGACTTCAGACTATACTACAATGCTATAATAATCAAGACAGTATGGTACTGGCACAAAAACAGAAATATAGATCAAATGAACAGGATAGAAAGCCCAGAGATAAACCCATGCACATATGATCACCTTTATCTTTGATAAAGGAAGCAAGAATATACAGTGGAGAAATGACAGCCTCTTCAATAAGTGGTGCTGGGAAAACTGGACAGCTATATGTAAAAGAATGAAATTAGAACACTCCCTAACACCATACACAAAAATAAACTCAACGAAAAAGAAAAAAAAAGTTAGCCTGAAACATTTCCAATAATTTTTGTACAGACTCTTAAATCGATAAATTTCGTGATTTTTTAATTCAAAAACTGTGGGTGAGCTTCTTTTATTTGTCTTCTTTTCTCCCATCAGCTTATTTACTGTTCTACTTCATTTGTGAAAAGTGACCAATTACTCCAGAAAAAATGTGAGTTGTTTTTACTGACTGGTCTGCCTCTCCTCTGACCTCTATTCTTTTGGCCTAAGAGGTAAAAAATGTTATCAGGCTGGGTTTTTAGTTGCAAGCAAGAGAAACTAACCATGACAGATTAAATGGGAAGGAAAAGAATTTATTTAAAAGGCTATTGGGTAGCTCTCTGAGTCACCAGGAGATCTGGACCATGTTGCTTATAACTGCGCATCTTGAAACACCACCACAAATTAGGCTGCAAAACTGGGCTTATGAAGACATGACTTCTGTCTCTGGAAGGACTAGAATACTGAATGTCCTCAATACTACTGTCACTGATATGCCAGGAGTACAATTTTGCTAAACCGACTTCCTTTATAAGGGAATTATCCACTTTGCATATTTCTCAGTGTCACTAGGTCTACACTCAAAACCTGGTGTGTGTACATCCAGTTGAGAAAGCTTTACTTGCCTAAGCCGTAGTTTCAAATGAGGCTGAGAAACTATCTTAGTTTATACAGTTTATAATTGGCTCTGTCTCCCATTAAGACTCATTTCACATAGGAAGGGAATTCAAATGCTAAGCTGCTGAAAAGACTAAAAAATTTCCACAACAGACCAATAGTAAGCTGAAAGAAAGAAAAGAAAATAGATAGCAATTCAGGATGTTGTTTGGAGTGCTTTTGGCTGCAAGTAATAAAATATCTGACTAGGAGTAATTTAAACAGTAAAGGGTGTTTTATCACATTATACAAAATCTGAAAGTAAGAATTTTCTTGTCTTAACTCAGTAGCTCAGCAATGTCAAAATTAAGTTAAAAATTATCTTGGGGGCTTCCCTGGTGGTGCAGTGGTTGAGAGTCTGCCTGCCGATGCAGGGGACGTGGGTTCGTGGCCCAGTCCGGGAAGATCCCACATGCCACGAAGCGGCTAGGCCCGTGAGCCATGGCCGCTGAGCCTGCGTGTCCGGAGCCTGTGCTCCGCAACGGGATAGGCCACAACAGTGAGAGGCCCACATACCGCAAAAAAAAAAAAAAAAAAAATTATCTTGGCCTTTCCCTCCTAAGTCCAATACAACATTGTTTTTTAGCTTCAAAGCAGAAAAAGGAAAGAAAGAAGTAAAGTACCAACAACAGACTTCGATGTATGTCTCACAGGCCAGAAACACTGGCAACCAGTCCATAGAAAAACACAGCATTAAAGCCACAAGCTAGAGTAGTATTTTCCTCATATGTAAGGCAATGCTATCCTACAGAGTTCCTTTAAAAAATCCCAATTAAAACTGATTTCTAAGAAATTTGTTCCTGTTTTGTTGACAAAAGTGTATGCTTCCCAACTGTGAGTGATCACTTTTTTGAGTTACAATCTTAACATTTTCAAGATTTTAACCATTAATTGTGTCTGGGCATATATGCAACAGAGAATATAAGTAAATGTACAATATGTTATAGAACTTAAAATGATAGATATTAAGGAGAGTCACCTGGTTTGTAACTACCTTCCATATTAAGAGATGCATCTGTAGAATTTACTGACAACCTCGTGTGTTGTTTTGTTTTTCTCTCCAGTCACATATAGTTCATAGCCATTGCCAAGAACAATCCCATTTATCTTAACAATTACTGAAAGTGTTTATATTTACGTGACTTTCTAATGTTTTCTTTGGTTCTACAACTCTTTGAAAACTCACTTTAAGTGGTCTTGTTTGGTAACATCTAAAATGCCATTTCTAAGGTCCCAGTGTCTTTCCCAATCATTTGTATAATTGTCTCTACTGATGCCTAATTTAATACTGGCATTCTGGATACTCCCTTTTCCCATCTCTCTGCTACTCTTTATTTTAAATAGAAGACCAGACATATGGTAATAAACATAAGGTCACATCCATGTCTCCAGATGAATGGGATATCAAAATTAAGTAGGCACAACAGTGAAAAGACTCCTGTAAAAACACTCAAGATACTCTGGGTTGGAGTCCAGGCTGTGCTTTTTATTATTCAGGTGACTTTAACGTGTCACTCAATCTCTTGAGGACCAATTTCATCAAATGTACCTTACTTCATATATTTTTGTTAAGAATCTTGTGAAGATTTTAGATACAGAATACTTTTAAGTCTATAAAATTGTTTTTAAAGAAAAAGTAATGCATATTATGTATTATTCTTCCCAGTGTTCTTGAACCCTCCTAGAAATTATCCAACAAATATTGTTTACCCCTACCTCCATGTTTCCTTCTCCACCTCTTCCTCACCTCACATCCCCTCTAATTGCCTCCATCTTGACTACAGTGTTCTTACAAAATGAAGTGGATAAAAAATGTAAACAAAAGAAGTAGGTTTATATCAGATTCTGCTCAGGGTAAACTATAGAGATCAACCTTATTCTCTTTGTCCTGACCCTAAGTAGTGGGTTCTGGTCTCTATATTAGCTGTCAAGGGCGGTTATTTATTTCACACTATGGAAGTCTCTGGCCCAGAAGGGTTGATTTCTCGAACCTGTCCAGTCTTATGAGACTCAGATACTGATCTGTACCTTTGTTACCTACTCTAAACCTGCCTAATGAGTTAACTCTGTGAAACATCAGGACTCTTGGTATTTGGCCTTAGCGTAGCCTATTAATTCATCCTGTTGTATCTCCTACTTCCTCCAGGAGGGGATGGTAAAATTTTTAAAGTGAGTTTTATGAGCAACCTATGGCCAGATTAAAACACTGCTTTCACATATTTATGACTAATGTTCCAAGAAGTTGAAACTATTGATGGGTAGGAAATCCCATGTGCTAGACCCTTGCCATGTACACCCACTTACTCATGGGAGATTGAGCTTGACAGTTAATCCAAAAGGGGCTCAAAACCTACAAGAAAGTATAAATTTTGCTTGTTTTCTCATTCAATTTTACTTGTTTACTCTCCTTCTTTAAGGCATCTTTTAAGAGGATTGCTTTCTTGACTAGGGGACCCCTACTGACAATTTTAGTTCATCTTTGATTTGTAACATTACTTGACATATGCATGAAGCAAAGTGCCTAGTTTTATGTTTCCTATACCTCTGCACGTTTTTGCCTTCCAGTGTTCATACTTCGGTAAATTTGGATTCCACTGTTTTCCTAAATAAAGACTACTTTCCTTACAGAGACCACTTTCTCCATGCAGTAAGTAAAAGAAAGCGTATTCCAGCTTCCACTCTTATTCACGAAGGACTCTGCCAGTGAAGGCCTTTGTGGTGCTGAGGTATCAAGGGATCTATTGTCCACCATCAAACATGAGAGCAGCACAGAATGTACATTCTCTAGCAAAAGCCAGAGGAGGCAAGGGGGCAGTGTGAGAGTGCCACATACTTTAAAGGAGTGTGGAAAATACAGAAGCTAAAAGTGACAGCACCCAACGCACAATTGCTCATGCAAGAAAAAGTAATTCATTAGCTCACATGTCTGGAAGGATGCTGGGGATAGTGCATAGCATAAAAGAAAAGTTTAGAACCAGGGCCAGGAGATGGAAGCTGGAACTCAGAGGCCATTATCTCTTATGCCACTCAAATATTGCTTCCCTCTACTTGGCTTACTTTTCTAAAAAGACTCTTCCCTCTTATTCATCAGGGCAACTGGTTATCAGATGGGTTTGTCTTTAACCCTCTTCCCTACTTCCAAACATAAAAAAAAATTCTCTCTCCTGGCATTCATTAAAAAAAAAATAAAAAAGAGAGAGGGCTCTGATTCTACTTTTAGGGTTGCCAGATTTAGCCAACAAAAATACAGAACACCTAGTTAAAACTGAACTTCAGATAAACAATGAATATTACTTGAGTGTAAGCCTATATTGGTATGAATACATCCCATTCAATAACTGACAAAATTTCTACAGATGTGAAAAAAAGGCATAACCTAGGCTCCTAGTCATTGTTTATCTAAAATTCACATTTAAGTGGGAATCCTGCATTTTATCTGGCAACCCTGCATACTTGGGTCAAGTTCCCATCACAATCACTACTGTCCAAGAATTGGGGTCACTATGCTTGGTCTTACCCCGCCATACCATCCAGTCACCATGAGGGTGAAGTCTGATACCAGAAGAGAGGCAATGATGGAAACATTGTCATGTGCAGCCCCAAATAACTATCCCACACCATAACAGAGATGAGTAAAGGTGGACGTAGTTGAGCCAAGGATACACAAGACAAATCTATTCACCATTTGCTTAGGGCTTAGCTTAAAAACAGAAGATGCTGATCAAATTTGGTTTTCACTGTTGATGATCCACATTACTATACATCACCACTGATTATAGGTCCAAACCACAGAAAACAGTCTTCTGATTTTTTTTTTTAAGAAAACATGAATTCCTATGTAATTGTACATTGCTGCAAAAGACAAGTGGTAGGGGCGGACTAAATAACTATGGTTTAATATTGGGGGCATGGCCAGGATGGTAGGCAGTCTTATTTTATGGTTTTCCTGGGATTCAAGAAGCTTCCTTGAGCTTCTCTCAGCGGTGATTATAAAATGTTAAGCAACAAACATGTTGGGTCTGCTGTCAGGCAGGAGGACAGGAGTGCAGGCCCATCTGACTTTGGCAGCAGCACCCTTAATCATCTTGACATGTGGCTGTGTCATTTCTTAGGAACTAACTATTTCATTCCTTCGGAAAGAAAATGTCCCTCAGGACAGAGTTTTTGAAATACAACTTCTGAACCAAAGACCTCAACACAGTGAATCAAATTATGATGATTGGTTGCTGATAGGATAGTTTTAAACTTTAAAATAAGGATAAAAATTTTAAATACCTACCATCCTTTACAGAGATAACGTAAGTAGATATGGCTGTGGAATGACTACAAAATAGTCTCCTCATAACATTTCAATGGTTTGATGTAATTCCTCAGTGGCGGATCAGGCTTTAAGATCAATCTTTCATATAGACGGGGAATGGGAATGAAGTTTCCTACCATCAATTTAAGTGGGAGCCACCACTTCCATGGGTAAACAATGATTTGTCAAAGATAGTTTAGCTCTGATAAGCTGATCTGAACTGACAGAAAGAGTGACAAATACTAATGAACAAGTGTGTGAAAGAGACACACAGACACAGAGAGGGACAGAGAGATACAGAGACTGACTGACTTTACATCCTGAGTAGAAGGCAACAAACTGCCTTCACTTTGAAAGGTCTGGACATCACGCAGAGGAACAGACAGGACAATGGCAACTGTACTCTTCTGGGCCAGTTGTGTTTCTCTGATTTCTCCTTCCTCTTTTCCTTGCTGGCTTACTTCTTTTTCCTTTTACCCTCTAAATTTGAGCATTTCTCAAAATTCCTTCTCTGTACTCTCTCCCTCGGTAAATGTCCCTGAACAGAACCATCCCTCTTGTGGCATACAGTCCCTGCATGAGTTTGGTCAGGTTGTGCAGTGCACAACTCTCATGGCCCCCTTACGCTGTAGTCCACATGCCCTGCAAACCTATCAACTTTTACGTGGCAGCCTAATATGGATGATCCAAATCCAGCTCTACCCCTCTTTTTTCTTCTGTTCTCCACTCATGAACCTCTAGCTGCTTATCCAACAATTCCTTTTAAACAGAAAATAAATGCCAATTGTATGTATGCTCTTAGAGTAGAAGGAACTAAGAGCAGAGGTCTTCCTCTACCAGAAGAAAATAAAAATTACATGAAGCCATCCCCATTTGGTTGGTATTTTTGAACAATAAGTGGCCTACTATTACTACTTGCACACATTTCCCCTAATACTATAGACACACAGTGCCAAAGGTGATTCTCAAAGGACTCGATTATAACAACACCACACAGTCATAGCAGTAATGAAGGGCTGCTTAATGGGCAATTCTAAACACTAGATGACAGTGATACTATTTCAGCCTCACAGAATTTCCTGATTGCTGGGGCAACCTCTAGTGGTAAGTGCAGAGAAGAGGAAAATGTTCAGCTGAGAGCAGGGAATGACGACTAGCAAGAGATACAGCAGCTCCCTAAGCAGGCTGCTTTTGAAGACGTGCTCCAGACACTGCCCAAAGACGCTAATGTGAGCTCAAAGAGCTAACAGTGCTAAATGATCTACCCATTCTATGAACGATCTTAATGCTCACTTATCTCGCAGGTCATATTCTTGTCCCCAGCCATGAGATCTGAGATCAGTGTGGACTTAGCAACTGACACCTTATAAACCCAAAACCTTGACCTCCTTCCCCTGTCAATTTCCTGACTACATCTGCATTCGGGCACTCTAAAAGTACAAATGACACCCATTTCCAAATCTAGAGCTATGCACGTGAAGGCCCTCTCAGAAGCTTCAAGGGTGCCTTCACCTTCCTTCTCTGAGGGAGGCTAACCCAGTAGCTCCAAGTTTTTCCCTTTTAAGTGAGGCCCTCTGAGTACACCAGCTAATCTTCAATAGGATCTTGCCTCCAATGTCTTCAAAGTGGATTTTTTCTCTAACACCTTTCTAATTAATGGCAGGAAAAACAAAATCTCCAATAACCTCTTCCAAAATTTTAAAGTAATCCTCATATCGCCATGTCTCTTATTGCTCACAACTTTCCCATCATGCACAAAATTAAGAAAACAAAATGATTACAAAGAATTTCTACCATATATGTACACAAGTCTTATCTCACTTTACTGCCTGTAGAATTACTGAAGTGGGCATTATTTCTCAAATTCATTCCAAACATTGTATATTAAGTTATTCATTATATTCCCTCCACCTGGAATTCCATCCACCTCACCTGTCAAAAAGCTATTCTTCATTCAAAGGATGACAGTAATGCCACCTCTTTTTAGTCATCCCCAAACAATGGTAACCTCTCCATCTTTTAAATTCCACCAAGTACAGTGCCAAGACTGTAGGCGATGAAACTCAACACAGGATTGTGTGAATCTCACTTTCACCACTCCCTTAGCTCTGTGTCCTAGAGAGATTTACTTAATACCTTGATCCCCATTTTCTTCATTTTTAAAATGATCATTTTCTTAATTTATAAAATGTAAATAATATTTTTCTTTCAGGATAACTATAAGAATAATATAACTCACATAGCAGAGAGCGAGGCAAATATGTGCTAAGTAGGGAGTAGCCATTGCTATCACTATGAATTGTATCTTCTATAACTTTACCAGGTGGGTAACAAAAAACTTAATCCAAAAATATGGAAAACAAAGCAGGTCAGGTACAGGAGACCAAGGGCAAATCCTTAAGTAGTAATGGAAATCCAACACAGGTTGGCCCTGAACTCATACAAAATTCTAACCAATGTTTGAGTGCTGTTCTGACTGAATTATATTACATCCTGTTGCGTATGTGGTTGTTTCTGCCACAAGAGTGCCTTAACGATGTCAAGTTGCAATTTCTGAAGCACTGTAACCAATTATTTTATTATTTATTAACTAATTATTATCACAGCTTTACTTATATAACTATCTAAAAATTTCCTATGTTTATGACTCAGCTCCTCACTTTAAAAGCTTACTGGGGCCCTGAACCAAGATGGCGGAGTCGAAGGACGTGCTCTCACTACCGCTTGTAAGAACCACAGAATCACAACTAGCTGCTGGACAATCAACAGGAAGACACTGGAACTCATCAAAAAAGATACTCCACATACAAAGACAAAGAAGAAGCCAAAATGAGATGGTAGGCTGCGTGCAATCACAGTAAAATCAAATCCCGTAACTGCTGGGTGGGTGACTCACAGACTGCAGAACACTTATATGACAGAAGTCCACCCACTGGAGTGAAGGTTCTGAGCCCCACGTCAGGCTTCCCAACCTGGGGGTCCAGCAACAGGAGGAGGAATACCTAGAGAATCAGACTTTGAAGGCTAGTGGGACTTGACTGCAGGACTTTGACAGGATTGGGGGAAACAGAGATTCCACTCTTGGAGGGCACACAAAGTAGTGTGTGCATCGGGAACAGGGGAAGGAGCAGTGACCCCAGGAGAGACTGAACCAGACCTACCTGCTAGTGTTGGAGGGTCTCCTGCAGAGGCAAGGAGTGGCTGTGGCTCACAATGGGGACAAGGACACTGGCAGCAGAAGTTCTGGAAAGTACTCCTTGGCATGAGCCCTCCCAGAGTCTGTCATTAGGCCAACCAAAGAGCCCAGGTAGTCGCCAGTGTTGCGTTGCCTCAGGCCAAACAAACAACAGGGAGGGAACCCAGCCCCCCACCCATCAGCAGACAAGCCGATTAAACTTTTACTGAGCTCTGCACACCAGAGCAACACTCAGCTCTACCCACAACCAGTCCCTCCCATCAGGAAATTTGCACAAGCCTCTTCAACCAGAGGGCAGACAGCAGAAGCAAGAAGAACTACAATCCTGCAGCCTGTGGAACAAAAACCACATTCACAGAAAGACATACAAGATGAAAAGGCAGAGGGCTATGTACCAAATGAGGGACAAGATAAAACCCCAGAAAAACAACTAAATGAAGTGGAGATAGGCAACCTTCCAGAAAAAGAATTCAGAATAATGATAGTAAAGATGATCCAAGACCTTGGAAAAAGAAAGGAGGAAAAGACTGAGAAGATGCAAGAAATGTTTAACAAAAATCTAGAAGAATTAAAGAACAAACAAAGATTAACAATACAATAACTGAAATGAAAACTACACTAGAAGGAATCAGTAGCAGAATAACTGAGGCAGAAGAACGCATAAGTGACCTGGAAGACAGAATGGTGCAATTCACTGCTGAGGAACAGAATAAAGAAATGAAGACAGCCTAAGAGACCTCTGGGACAACATTAAATGCAACAACATTCACATTATAGGGATCCCAGAAGGAAAAGAGAGAGAGAAAGGAACACAGCAAATATCTGAAGAGATTATAGTCAAAAACATCCATAACATGGGAAAGCAAACAGCCACCCAAGTCCAGGAAGCACAGCGAGTCAATTACAGGATATAAACCCAAGGAAAAAAACACCAAGACACATAGTAATCAAATTGGCAAAAATTAAAGACAAAGAAAAATTATTGAAAGCAGCAAGGGAAAAACGAATAATAACATACAAGGGAACTCCCACAAGGTTAACAGCTGATTTCTCAGTGGAAACTCTATAAGCCAGAAGGGAGTAACATTATATACTTAAAGTGATGAAAGGGAAGAACCTAGAATCAAGATTACTCTACCCGGCACTGATCTCATTCAGATTCAATGAAGAAATCAAAAGCTTTACAGACAAGCAAAAGCTAAGAGAATTCAGCACCACCAAACCAGCTCTACAACAAATGCTACAGGAACTTCTCTAGGTAGGAAACACAAGAGAAGAAAAGGACCTACAAAAACAAACCCAAAACAATTAAGAAAATGGTCATAGGAACATACATATTGATAATTACCTTAAACGTAAATGGATTAAATGCTCCAACCAAAAGACACAGGCTTGCTGAATGGATACAAAAACAAAACCCATATATATGCTGGCTACAAGAGACCCACTTCAGACCTAGGGACACATACAGACTGAAAGTGAGGGGATGGAAAAAGATATTCCATACAAATGGAAATCAAAAGAAAGCTGGAGTAGCAATACTCATATCAGATAAAATAGACTTTAAAATAAAGAACATTACAAGGGACAAGGAAGGACACTACATAATGATCAAGGGATCAATCCAAGAAGATATAACAATTATAAATATATATGCATCAAACATAGGAGCACCTCAATACATAAGACAACTGCTAACAGCTATAAAAAAGAAAATCAGCAATAACACAATAATAATGGGGGCCTTTAACACCAATGGACTGATCATCAAAACTGAAAATAAATAAGGAAAGAGAAGCTTTAAATGACACAATAGACCAGATAGATTAAATTGATATTTATAGGACATTCCATCCAAAAAGAGCAGTTTACACTTTCTTCTCAAGTGCACATGGAACATTCTCCAGGATATATCATATATTGGGTCACAAATAAAGCCTCAGTAAATTTAAGAAAATTGAAAGCATATCAAGCATCTTTTCTGATCACAATGCTATGAGATTAGAAAACAATTACAGGGAAACAAAATGTAATTAACACAAACACATGGATGCTAAACAATATGTTACTAATTAACCAAGAGATCACTGAACAAATCAAAGAGGAAATCAAAAAGTACCTAGAGACACAACAATGAAAACATGACGATCCAAAACCTATGGGATGCAACAGAAGCAGTTCTAAGAGGGAAGTTTATAGCTATACAAGCCTACCTCAAGAAACAAGAAAAATCTCAAATAAACAATCTAACCTTACACCTAAAGGAACTAGAGAAAGAAGAACAAACAAAACCCAAAGTCAGCAGAAGGAATGAAATCATAAAGATCAGAGCAGAAATAAATGAAATAGAAACAAAGAAAACAACAGCAAAGATCAATAAAACTAAAAGCTGGTTCTTTAAGAAGATAAACAAAAGTGACAAACCATTAGCCAGACACATCAAGAAAAAGAGGGAGAGGACTCAAGTCAATAAAATTAGAAATGAAAAAGGAGAAGTTACAACAGACACCGCAGAAATACAAAGCACCCTAAGAGACTACTACAAGCAACTCTATGACAATAATATCGACAACCTGGAAGAAATGCACAAATTCTTAGATATGCACAATCTTCTGAGACTGAACAAGGAAGAAATAGAAAATAGTAACAGAGCAATCACAAGTAATGAAATTGAAACTGTGAGTAAAAATCTTCCAAAAAACAAAAGTCCAGGACCAGATGGCTTCACAGGTGAATTCTATCTAACATTTAGAGAAGAGCTAACACCCATCCTTCTCAAACTCTTCCAAAAACTTGCAGAGGAAGGAACACTCCCAAACTCATTCTATGAGGCCATCATCACCCTGATACCAAAGCAGACAAAGATACTACAAAAAAAGAAAATTACAGACCAATATCACTGATCAACATAGACGCAAAATTGCTCAACAAAATACCAGCAAACAGAATCCAACAACACAGTAAAAGGATCACACACCATGATCAAGTGGGATTTATTCCAGGGATGCACGGATTCTTCAATATACTCAAATCGATGTGATACACCATATTAACAAATTGAAGAATAAAAACCATATGATCATCTCAATAGATGCAGAAAAAGCTTTTGACAAAATTCAACACCCATTTATGACAAAAACTCTCCAGAAAGTGGGCATAGAGGGGACCTACCTCAACATAATAAAGGCCATATACGACAAACCCACAGCAAACATCATTCTCAATGGTGAAAAACTGAAAGCATTTCTTCAAAGATCAGGAATGAGACAAGGATGTCCACTCTCACCACTATTATTCAACATAGTTTTGGAAGTCCTAGCCACAGCAATCAGAGAAGAAAAATAAAAGGAATACAAATTGGAAAAGAAGAAGTAAAACTGTCACTGTTTGCAGATGACATGATACTATAGAGAATCCTAAAGATGCCACCAGAAAACTACTAGAGCTAATCAATGAATTTGGTAAAGCTGCAGGATGCAAAATTAATGCACAGAAATCTCTTGCATTCCTATACATTAATGATGAAAAATCTGAAAGTGAAATCAAGAAAACACTCCCATTTACCATTGCAACAAAAATAATAAAATACCTAGGAATAAACCTACCTAGGGAGACAAAAGACCTGTATGTATAAAACTATAAGACACCGATGAAAGAAATTAAAGATGATACCAACAGATGGACAGATATACCATGTTCTTAATGGGAAGAACCAATATTATGAAAATGACTATACTACCCAAAGCAATCTACACATTCAGTGCAATCCCTATCAAATTACCAATAGCATTTTTTATGGAACTAGAACAAAAAATCTTAAAATCTGTACAGAGACACAAAAGACCCCAAATAGCTAAAGCAGTCTGGAGGGAAAAACACGGAGCTGGAGAGATCAGACTCCCTGACCTCAGACTATACTACAAAGCTATAGTAATCAAGAGAATAAGGTAGTGGCACAAAAACAGAAGCACAGATCAATGGAACAAGATAGAAAGCCCAGAGATAAACCCATGCACCTATGGTCAACTAATCCATGACAAAGGAGGCAAGGATATACAATGGAGAAAAGATGGTCTCATCAATAAGTGGTGCTGGGAAAACTGGACAGCTACATGTAAAAGAATGAAATTAGAACTCTCCCTAACACCATACACAAAAGTAAACTCAAAATGGAGTAGAGACCTACATGTAAGACCGGACACTATAAAACTCTTAGAGGAAAACACAGGAAGAACACTCTTTGACATAAATCACAGCAAGATCTTTTTTGATCCACCTCCTAGAGTAATGGAAATAAAAACAAAAATAAACAAATGGGACCTAATGAAACTTCAAAGCTTTTGCACAGCAAAGGAAACCATAAACAAGACACAAAGACAACCCTCAGAATGGGAGAAAATATTTGCAAATGAATCAACGGACAAAGGATTAATCTCCAAAACATACAAGCAACTCATGCAGCTCAATATCAAAAAAATAAACAACCCAATCCAAAAATGGGCAAAAGCCCTAAATAGACACTTCTCCAAAGAAGACAGACAGATGGCCAAGAAGCACATGAAAAGCTGCTTCAACATCACTAATTATTAGAGAAATGCAAATGAAAACTACAATGAGGTATCACCTCACACCAGTTAGAATGGGCATCATCAGAAATCTACAAACAACAAATGCTGGAGAGGGTGTGGAGAAAAGGGAACCCTTTTGCACTGTCAGTGGTAATATAAATTGATACAGCCACTATGGAGAACAGTATGGAGGTTCCTTAAAAAACTAAAAATTGAATTACCATATGATCCAGCAATCCCACTACTGGGCATATACCCAGAGAAAACCATAATTCAAAAAGACACATGCATCCCAATGTTCATTGCAGCACTATTTACAATAACCAGGTCCTGGAAGCAACCTAAATGCCCATCGACAGACAGATGGATAAAGAAGATGTGGTACATATATACAATGGAATATTACTCATCCATAAAAAGGAACGAAATTGGGTCATTTGTTGAGACATGGATGGATCTAGAGACTGTCATACAGAGTGAAGTAAGTCAGAAAAACAAATATCGTATATTAACACATGTATGCGGAATCTGGAAAAATGGTACAGATGAACCGGTTTGCAGGGAAGAAGTTGAGGCACAGATGTAGAGAAGAAACTTATGGACACCAAGCGGGGAAAGCCGCGGGGGATGGGGATGGTGGCGTGATGAATCGGGCGATTGGGATTGACATGTATACACTGATGTGTATCAAATTGATGACTAATAAGAACCTGCTGTATAAAAAGATATATAAAATAAAATTTAAAAATAATAAAAATAAAATACGTGTAAGACACACACACACACACACACACACAAAGCTTATTGGGGATGACCATATCATGTTTTTTAATTGTTTCTATCCCCCTTAGATCTGGATAAAGAGTAGGTGTCAAGAAAGCACCAATTCAATTGTTGCATTGGACCTTACTGCACGCAGAGATGTTACTGACAAATGTATGTTGGCATCCCTCATAGGGAAGTAGCAGATGTTAGTGTCTAAGCAAAAATTAGAATCACTATTGGGCTATCACCTTAAAGTACTATATAATCTGGGGCAAATTTCCAACTCTCAGTGCCATTTTGTTCTCTGTAACCTAACATATGACAATCAAATGACAGAGTAGTTCAAGTGCAAAGGTGAGAAACTATCCTTACAGACTCGGATGCTAATACTTAAGTGGGAAAGAATCACAACAGAATCTTTACCTTGGATTGAAATAGTTTCGATTTTTAGATTCTTATTTTCTTAAAATCACTAACTGAAACACCCAAACCAAATTTTTACCCAGCAAATATTTATTCAGCACCTATTATATTCATAAATATGTTAAAGGTTGAAGAAAGGAATAACATTTCCCAATTTAGTGGTAAAAATGGATATGTAAAATGTTCAGTTAACTATGCTAAAGTGAATTATAAAGCCAGTACAGCGAAATATAGGGACAAGAGTAAGTCACCCAACTTAGTTTAACCCATGCTGAAGGAGGGAGTGGCACTTTACCTAATGCTTCAAAGATTTTTAGCTTTTGAACATGCATAGGGAGGAATTAAGAGTATCTCGTGTGGAAGGAACAACACGAGAAAAGAAAACTGGGAATGAGTGCACAGTTTGTTTGCGGGTGTTCATGCATTTGAGTGACATGAGATCACATGTATCCTGGTCAAGTGAAAGTTTCTTTTTCCCTGGCTGTGGAACTGTGACCTGCCAGAGCTGCCATCCTAAGTGTGCAGGAAACCATTCAGGTGGGACTCCAGCCATGCTGGCCCACCCTCCACTCCCAGCGCCCCTGTGGGCGCCACTCCCCTCTGACTCAGGGCACCCCTGGACTACTAGCCCACATAGGCCTGGACAGGACAGAGCCTAAGTGCGGTTGTACAGGCAGCCTTTCCTCCTCCCTCATACATTTGTTCTACTTAACAGTGAGCAGTGCGATTTATTAATCACATGACAACTGCCATTTTATGCATCTTGGATCTCAAGTGCTCCATCTTCCTTGATGTTTCCACAGCTCCTCCATTCAGCAGTTTCTATTTCCATCAATAACCACAGCAGAAAAATAAGCATGCCTAATATCCTTTAAGATTTACACCGAATTTGGCTCCGTAGATTTGGGCACAACATCTTGTGATTGTGAAACTCCTACTGTCTCTTCCTGTAACTCCAGCACTTCTCACAGGGTGGGGGTGAGGTGTGTATTCCGGGGTGAGGGCGTTGAGGTCACATGAAGACGGGGATACATTTCCCTGGGCATCAGTGTACTCACGGTGCTGCTCTTGTGGAACTCTCCATCTTAATGGCTCCTTTCAGCTGTCCTCACTCTGGAACTCACTAATCTAGACATAAACCATAGATCTCTTCCTTTAATCCTTCTGTGATACCATCTCCCCCTCGAAAAATATACTTCACCTGAGACTTTTGTGAATGCAACAGAGTATATTGACATTTGTAGCAATGGAAGAGATTTACAACACAAAATGCAAGTGTATTAGTTTGCTAGGGCTGCTGTAGCAAAATACCACAGACTGGATGGCTTATACATAGGAGGAATTTATTTCCTCACAGCTCTGGAGCCCAGAAGTCTGAGATCAAGGTGTCAGCAGGTTTGGTTTCTCCTGAGGCCTCTCTCCTTGGCTTGCACATGGCCACATTCTCACTGTGTCCTCACACGGCTTTTTCTCTGTGCACACATATCCTTGGTCACTTTGTGTGTCCAAACTTCCTCTTCTTATAAGGACACCAGTCACATGAGATTAGGGCCCAGCCTAATGGTCTCATTTTAACTTAATTACCTCTTTCAAGGCCCCATCTCCAAATACAGGCACATTCTGAGGCACTGGGAGTTAGGGCTTCAACATATGAATTTTGAGGAAACATAATTCATTGCATAACAACAATTAACTGCAAATTCAGTATTAGGTATCCTTGTTCCTATTAAAGTTCCTTAGCACCAGGAATTTCTCACAGGCCATTTTTCTTCAGAAGTTCTAGCTTCTGTGTAGACCAGCTGATAACATTTTGTTTTGTTTTGTTTTGTTTTGTTTTCCCACCCAGCTATACGGACACAGAATTAAAACTGCAGTTTATCCTTTTCAGAACATATTGCTTCTAGCATCTCTCTGCTAATACTCAACCAATCCATGTAAGAGGCTCCACTAGATTAAGCACCAAGAACTTCTCAATTACTAATTATGTTTGCACATAGCAGAGGCTGACACTGAGGTGAACCCATACTCAGCCCTGGGATTCAGACTGGGCATATCTGATCGGCTGGTTGTATGAGGGTTTGGGTTGAATGTCCATAGAGGAGCGTACACTTTTATGTATCAGTCACAGGTCAGTGAGGAAACAGGAAACACTCTCAGTGTTTTAAACACAGGGAACTTAATGTTGGGAAGGGGTTATACAGATGATGAGAAAGATGAGAAGCAAAGCAGGGCTGGCGGAGTAAATGAATAGTTAGAAACAGCAGAAAACCACCACCACCTCTAGGACTGCAGGAACACAAAAGAGAAGTGGTACTACCGGAAATCAGAAGCTTGGGACACATGGGGAGAGCTAGAACCACAGCAGGGTTTACCTGGTAGGGACTGGGTTTACAAAGGGAGAGCTGTTCAGAAAGAACTTGCTACCCTAAAGACTCAGCCACTTCCAGAACCTGCTGCCTGAAGCAGAAGAACTTTAGAAATATCCCAGCTTCTTTACTCCTGAAACCCTCTAATATTCCACCAGTGCTTCCTACAGGCCAAACATACCTGGAAGCCCAACACAGAGGCAAGATACAGCAAATATAGACAAGACAGAAAACATAATGGGCCAAGAACTGGATCTTTGTGTAAATAAATAGGCAATGACTAGAACTGTACTCGAGAATTATGAGAGCACAGAAAATCAGTCTCACAGATTCCATCCTCAAGTATAATAAATGGATTAATGCCTGCATCTTACAAAGGCCAGTGAAACTTGAAAAAACACAATGAAAATTGTTTATACCAAAAGCTCTGCATGCTATTGGGGAATACAGTTAGAATAATGGGCCCCCAACGATGTTCCTGTCCTAATCCTTGGAATCTGTGAATATGGCAAAAGAGACTTCACAGATATGATTAAGATTAAGGACCATGAGATAGAGAGGTTATCCTGGATCATCCAGGTGGGCCAAATCTAAACACATGTGTTCTTAGAAGTAAAGAATACTTCCTTGTGTGGTCAGAAAGGGATGTGACTATGGAAAAATGATCAAAGATGCAATGTTGCTGCCTTTGGAGATGGAGGAAGGGGGTCACATGTCAAGGAATGTGGGCAACCTCTAGATGCCAGAAAATGCAAGGAAACAGTTGCTTCCCTAGTCTTGAGAATAGAACATGGCCCTGACAACACCTTGGCTTGAGCTCAGGGAGACCTGGGTCAGACTTCTAATTTACAAACATAGAAGAAAATAAATTTGTGTTGTTATAAAGGCACTAAGTTTGTTACAGCAGCAACTTGAAACAAATACAGAGAACAAAGAGCTCTGCTTGGTATCAGTAACAAAGTTGAACTGAAAGAAGGGAAAGGTGGGAAAGAAGCATTTTCCCAACCTCTGCATGGAAAGCAATGTGGCTTCGGTGCATTGTTGGTCTCCAAAGAAGTCAGCAACAGCATAGTGATCACCATGCAGAGTGCAAACAGTGCCTGATTAGAGGTAGAGGAGCCCAGGAAAATCAGCTCGATGGCCAGCACTCACACAGCTGGTTATGGTAGGTCTGAAAGCAGAAGAGTTTCAGCAGGAAGCACCAATGAGATGACAAGTAGTCCTAAAGGACCTATGAGTTCCAGGTGAGGATGGACTGGACTCCTTCATGGACACACATGAAATTCACAGTGAAGAATTTTGATGGCAGTCTTCTATTCCTTTATTCTTTTTTTTTTTTTTGTGGTACGCGGGCCTCTCACTGCTGTGGCCTCTCCCGCTGTGGAGCACAGGCTCCGGATGAGCAGGCCCAGCGGCCATGGCTCACGGGCCCAGCCACTCCATGGCATATGGGATCCTCGTGGACCGGGGCACGAACCCGCGTCCCCTGCATCGGCAGGCGGACCCTCAACCACTGCGCCACCAGGGAAGCCCTATTCCTTTATTCTTGAATGAAGTCCTAGGTAATAAACTGAAACAGTTTTGTATTCAAAACACAATTAAGAGGTACTTGGAGAGATAAATTAGTTTCTAACAAAAAAGGATAAAGAATTCTCCAATATAATTATTACTAATTATTTTTCTGCACACCTACAGCTCTAGAATAAATTAGAGACATAATAATCTGTTTAGAGCAGAATGTAGTTAGCAGGCTTTATTTAAGTTTATCTGATAAAGACTGGCTTGTTGCTTTATCCTAAAGAACAAAATCAAAAACATCACTTCTTGAAAATAGTCCTGCAAAATATGATTTGGTATCTAAACATTGTATCTTACTATCTTAAAGTAATTGTACAATTCTGTAAGGATAAATTCCTAAGGAATATTATTCCATTCTGTCTAAAACACCTTCTGAGCCAAACCTGATTCTCAGGTTTTCCCTACATCTTCCATTATATTGCAGGGCAAAATAGTCAGGTAATGGAACAAAAGATGGATAAAAAGCGCTTGAATATTTTGGAATACTGAGTGCCACTTTGAATGACTATAAGAGGAATATGTGTTTTTTACCTCAAATGAAATATTTCTTAAACTAAAATGTTTGATAGTCAAAAGTAATAAACTAAATCAACTTTCCAATCCAGAGCTGTAAAATGTTTTTCTCCATGATGGAATTACTTACACCCTTTAGGCCCATTTTCTCTCTGGGATGCAGGTTTGGTAACAGCTCTGATTTTAGCACCCAAAATACTGAAACAAACCTGGGCAACTATTTTACAGAACGCGTGAACACCGGAGTTAAGCGCTCTCCATTTTTCTACCCTTTTTAATGGCCATCCACTTAATGCCCATATTTGATCAGTTCTGAACCACGGCAGTAACTTCCACTTCTTGCAGTACTTACACTGACGGTAGGTATATTAACAACAATATACTATTTTAATTATATCCTGTTCCCCAGGAGGTGATTACCTTTTTTAATCTTTACTATAATGCCCATTGCTAGTATCAGGATTTGGTGGTAACAACAAGAACAAAAAAAACAAAGACTGGAATGGTTTTCAGAATGCTATTTATGATATTTACTCAGTGTTACAAGGTTTGGCTGGAAAGCATGAAAGCTATGATTTCTTAGGCTTAGTCAAAGATATAATTTTGGAGACAAGAAAATGTTTTTTAAAATTTTAAGTATTTTTTTAAACGTAAAAGCAATGCACAGCTTTTGTACTGACTCAAGCAATATGTACGGAATAAAAAGTTAAAGCCAGCCAAGGCAAGAATGATCATTATTTTAAATATTATTATAACCTTGTTCTCCAAGTCCTATCCAATTAAGTTATCAAAGAAAATTAGATTAAAAATATTGGGGAAAATAATCATTGTTTAATGGTGGTAGGATTTCATATGTAGAAAACTGAGAGAATCAACTATATAGGAAATAAAAAGAATTCAGTAAAGCAACTGATTACAAAATTAATATATATAAATCAATAACATCAAATATGCAAAGGATTTGTCAGAAAATATATGAAAAGAAAAAGAATCCTTTATGATAGCACTAAACAGATGGAAATATATTTAAGAAAGGTGCTGGTCCCATAAGAAAACTACTATAAAAATCAACTGGAGGAAATGAAGAAAAAAAATTAAAGTAAGATATTTCATGCTCTTGGATAGAAATGCTCTCAGTATTGTTGAGATTATGAGTTCTCCATAATTTACTCAACTATTTTATATAATCCCAATTAAAACAGCCTCAGGATGTTTAAAATTGGAAAACCCTGATGACTCCACAGACGATACTGACAACTCAGCATTCTCATATACCATTGGAATGCCTTTCTAGCAAGCAGTTTGGCAATAACTATAAATTTTAAATCTTTATGTCATATGATCTACGAATTCATCTACTAAAAATTAACCCTGTGCATATTCCAGTAGTCAGAATTCCAATCTAAAAATAGTCATCAAAGCCTTGTTTACAACAATAAAACAAAAAAAAAATGCATCAATAAGGCACTGAGTAAATCTACATTTTTGTATAAATAAACTCTTAGTGAGTACCTTTAGATAAAAGAATATTGGTCAAAAGACAGGAAAAGACTTTCTGCATTTCATTTTTTCCACTGTTACGTCGTTTTTATTACCATTTGCATATAAAAGTATATTGACCAGGGATACCTTTATGGTAGACTATGGATCATTTTAAAATATCTTTTTTTTCTTTGATTCATTCAACATTTAATTATTGAACACCTACTCTATGTATCACACTCTTTGGACACTGGGGATACAGTAGTCAACAGTATTTTTTAATGTACTATACTATAACATATTTTTTTAAATAATAAAGATTACCAAAAATACAAATTCCTTTTCACAAAACCATGACTCCTATTTACCTCTTCAGAGACAAATCAACGTTAAGAGTTTAGTATACAAGTATACCACGCTTTATTGTGCTTTACTTTATTGCACTTCACAGGTAATTCATTTTTTACAAACTGAAGATTCGTGGCAACCCTGCGTCTAGCAAGTCTATCAGCACCATTTTTCCAACAGCATTTGCTCACTTCGTGTCTCTGTGGCACATTTTACTAATTCTCACATTTCAAACATTTTCATTATTATTACATTTGTTATGGTGATCTGTGATCAGTGATTTTTGATGTTACTACTAGGACTCACTGAAGACTCAGATGATGGCTAGCATTTTTTTAGCAATAAAATATTTTTTAATTAAGGCATGTACGTTTTTTAGACATAATGCTTTGTACACTTAACAGACTACAGTATAATGTTAACATAACTTTTATATACACTGGGAAACCAAAAAATTCATATGACTCACTTTATTGCAGTATTTGCTTATTGTGTTGGTCTGGAACTAAACCCACAATATCTCTGAGGTATGCCTATACTCCATCAGACATTTTCTATACATTACCACATGTGATAAAGACACAGAAAATAAATAAAGATGATATAGACACAGTCACACAGACTCACATTCATACAAGCAGACTTTTAATGTGAATTGAATAATACCATTCTATGTTATCCTGCTTCCCTCTATTTCTTAAAAATACATGAATACTTAGAGATCTTTTCACTTTTTTTAGCTGTTGCACACTCTTCTCTAGTATATTATTTAACCATTTAAATAATAATAATAAACAATAATATATAAATAATACTTAATAATAATAAATAAATAATACTTCTCTAGTATTATTTAACCATTTCCCTGTTCATATGCATTTGAATTGTTTAAACTTTTCCATGATCACAAATATAATTGTAAAAAGTAATGCTGAGCATATACAGAACATCCTTCATATCCACGGGTTCTACATTCATTAATTCAACCAACAGTGGATGGAAAATATCCCCCCAAAATTCCAGAAAGTTCCAAAAAGTGAAACTTGAATTTGTCACACACCAGCAACTATTTACCATCATTTACATTGTGCCGGGTACTATAAGTAATCTAGACAATTTAAGGTATAGTGGAGGATGTGTATAGCTTATATGCAAATACTATGCCATTTTATATAAAGGACTTAAGCATCCACTGATTTTGGTATCCACGAGATGTCCTGGAACCAATTCCCCATGAATACTGAGGACGACTGTATATCAGAAGCAAAATCTTTTAGTTGATGTAAATGTGCTTTTGAAATTTTGATACCATTAACCTGCCCATCAAAAAGCAGTTCCAATTAACCCCAAGAGGAAAAGAATGTGTCTATTTCCCCATACTTCTGCTAGTTCCACATATTAACATTGTCCATTAGATGGGTTAAAGTATATAATTTCATTATTCATTTTATCAAGACTCTTCATAATTATTCTGAGCCATTTGTATTTCTTCTTATCTGAATTGCTGTGCATATTATTTTCCAATTTTTCTACTGGTTGTATTTCTTACTGATTTAAAAGTGCTCCTTATACAGCACACTTATCAATCCTTTGCTAAATGTTTACAAAAATCTGGCCCAGATTTTTCAAATGCCTTTTAACTCTGTCCATGGATTTTTTAATATTATAAACAATAAGGGGGTCACCACTTTTATATGATGACATTTGTAAATCATATTTACAAATGGCTCTATGGCTTTTAGAGTTTTATGTCTTTTTTTTTTTTTTTTTTTTTTTTGCGGTACACAGGCCTCTCACTGTTGTGGCCTCTCCCATTGTGGAGCACAGGCTCCGGACGGGCAGGCCCAGTGGCCATGGCTCACGGGCCCAGCCGCTCCGCAGCATGTGGGATCCTCCCGGACCAGGGCACGAACCCGTGGCCCCTGCATCGGCAGGTGGACTCTCAACCACTGCGCCACCAAGGAAGCCCTTATGTCATTTTTAAGAAGGGCTTTCTTGTTAAAAATTTATAAAAATGTTCTCCAGTACCTTTGTATTACTTTTATAATTTTTAAGTGTTTAATATTTCTTGAATTTTCTTGGATATGGCAAGGAAAGAGATTCTGCTTTATTTATACAGCTAAATAAATGGATTATCAGATAAATTAATTGAATAGTCTATTTTTTCCCCACCGATTTGCAATACATCTTTTTTATTTAAATTCATGTATGTTCCAGGAATACTTCTCTACTTCTTAAACTACTTGTTCATTCAAGCCCTATCAGCATTATCTTTTAATGTTTTGGCTTTAACATCCAGCATCAAAAGACTGCCCTCATTTTTTTCCCCAAAAGTTACTGTCTCCTCTTATGCATTTACTTTTCCAGATAAGCTTAGAATCAATTTGTCACTTTCCATTTTTAAAAATACCATTAGAATTGTTTTTCAGATTGCATCTATGTTATAGATACACTGGGTGAATAGATATTTTACAAAACAAAGTCCTCATATTCAGGAACATAGGGAATCTCAACATTTATTCAGGACTCATTTAGTATCTGTCTTTAATTTCTTTTTTCTTTTTCTTTTTAATTCAGGTAATTGTGTATGTGTGTGACATTTTTCCCAGTATGCTTTATTTTTTTAAATAAATTTATTTATTTATTTATCTTTGGCTGCTTTGGGTCTTCGTTGCTGCACGCAGGCTTTCTCTAGTTGCAGGGAGCAGGTGCTACTCTTCGTTGCGGTGTGCGGGCTTCTCATTGCGGTGGCTTCTCTTGTTGTGGAGCACGGGTTCCAGGGTGTGTGGGCTTCGGTAGTTGTGGCAGGTGGGCTCAGTAGTTGTGGTGCACGGGCTCAGTTGCTCCGTGGCATGTGGGATCTTCCCAGACCAGGGCTCTAACCCGTGTCCCCTGCATTGGCAGGAGGGTTCTTAACCACTGCACCACCAGGGAAGCCCTTTCCCAGTATATTTTTAATTTCTAGTATAAACACACTTTTATCCATTTGAATTTGTGTCGCCATGCTTATCTCTCTTATTTACTCCAATATATAGTTAGTTGACTCTAGTTGGTTCCAGAGAGTTCTTCATGTTGTTTCCAAAAAGTAAAATTTTTCTTATTCTTACTATCTAAAATTCATTGTGCTTTCAAGATGTATTGCATTGAACAGAACCATCTATAAAATACCTACAGTGGTGCTGAAGGTGTACTCCTTTTGTCATTTCCAGTTTTAGTTATAATACTTCAAATATTTTCAATAATTTTGGTTTTGCTAGCATAGTTTTCTATACTTTTAAGATCTCTCTTAAATCCTTTATAAGCTAAAGGAAGTTTCATTTTTTTATAGCTTACTAAGCATTCTTACCAGAAACTTTTTATTTTTAGTACAGTAAGTAGTTCGTTAGATTACTAATGACTAAAAACTACTCCATTCCTGTGATAAACTCTATGTTACAAAGCTGACTTTGATCGAAGTTTTACTTAAAGTAGTTGCATCTCTATTAATAAAGGAAATTGATCTAAATTTTTCTTTCTTTCAGTTTATTGCATTTTATTTTGTGTATGTATAGTTCGGGCTTAGACATGAACTAATCTTGAAATGAGTCGAGAAGCGTCAAAAGGCATTATCTGCCCTTCAGTTCTCCATGTTTTTCCCTTCCTGTCTTGCAGTTAACATAAAGGTGGTGGGGTTAAAATCTTGAGGCACAATGTATGAGCAGCCCTACTGGCTAATTCACCACATCAAAAAGGGCTGCCTGAAAGTCTCACCTGTGCCCTCAACAGGTTTAATTTGATTGAGAAGTAAACTTTTCTATGTTAAACTACTGACATTACTGGAATGTTTGTTACTGCAGCATTCTGACTAATATAGTACCTTTCCTCTATTTAATGCTCAGGAATATTTTAAACAATGTATTTAAATATTTGGTAAAATCACTGTAAAATCTTTGGGTCTGATGCCTTTTTAATGGTGAAACTTTTCACTACTTTTCGGTTTTCTGTTTTGCTTGGGTATTCTACCTCTCCTTAGGTTTAGAATACTATATATTAGAAAACATCTTTTCTTCAATTTCATGACTCAATTTCCAAACTTATTGGAAGGAAGTTACACATAATCTTCTAAGTTTTAAATCTCTGTAATTGCACCTGATTTCTTATACCTAATGTTTATTCATGATTTTATTTCTCTAGTTGATCAGTCTCTCTTTTATCTTTGTTAGCTTCTTTTTCTCCTTTCCTTGGGTTTATATGGCCAGTTTTGTTTTTTTTTAATTGAAGACAGTTCATAAGACTTTAATTTTTTTCAGCAAACTGTGTTAGCTAGGTCTTTACATGTGACCCACCTTGTTATTTTCAAAAATTCTTAACAATATATTTCAGTATTCCCTTTAATCCATTTAGATAAATGCATTTTTAAATAATTTCTAAGAAAAGTCAGAATTTTTTTTGACTATGAAGTGAATGCATTTATTTTCAATATACTGTTATGCTTAATTTCTATTTATATTGCTTGTAGTTAGAAAATCTGTTTTGTGTAATTTCTCCTACACGGAATTAATAGAGATTATCTTTGTAGCTTAAATGACATGTTCAATTTTTATAAATGTTTCATGGATATTTGAAAAGAACATATACCTTCTGTTTACTGGTATAAAGTTACATATTAATACTTCTGACACTGAATGTACTGATTGTGTTATTCAAATTATTTCTATTACCCTACTTATTGTTTCCCTCATCTATAAATTTCTAAGAGAAGTATATTAAAGTCTCCCATCGAGGTCATGGATTAGTATATTTCTCTGACAAGATTTTGCTTTATATTCCTTGATATTTTGAAAATAAGAACATAAAGATTAATAAAAATGAAAATTCCTGATTCACTAATTTTTTCAATATAAAATATCCATTTTCTCATGTAATACATTATATCTTAAGCCTTTTTTAATACTGACATCAGCTTTCTTTTTGTAAGGATGTACTAACTATATTTTTGTTCCAACCCACTCTATTTAATACAGTTCCTCATTTTGTTTCTGTATATCTTTGCGTAATCTTCTATTTTATTTTAATACAATCTGTTTCTGTCATTAATACCATAGTTCAAATATAGTTTTATCACTTTGATTTTGATAGTAAAGTGCTTGTATTTATTTCTATATTTTTACACTGAGAAAGAAATATAATCCTATATTATGAAAACTTTACCACTTAAAAGTAAATCTTCGTGATGATAATATTTACAAGAATTTTTTCATTTTATTTCTAACTTCCTTCACTTTTTCTCAGTGAAACTTAGTTTTTACTGTTTTTTGTTTTTTGGTAATGCATGCCTTTTCCTTACTTCCATTCCTTTTTCATGTTGTATGACCATGTCTCCAAATCACCTTTTTATTCCAAAGGGCAAGTATAACTGATGAACATTTTGAAGTTTTGCCTCTGCAAAAATGGATATTTACCCTCACACTTGATGGCAGTTTGACTAGACAAAGAATTCTATGTTAAGACACCATTTATTACTGAAGTTATTTTTCAATGTCTTCTAGTAGCTAGGGTTATAAATTGGAATTGTGATGCCACCCATATTCTTGATCTTTTGCAAGTATCGTCTGATACTGCTGCAAGGTACAGAATACCTAACTCAAATAGTATAAAAACAAACAACAAAGACAACAAAAAAAGTCTTTTCTCACAATGAAAACTAGACTAGTGGCATGACAGTACCATGTGGATTAATTCACAATGTTGCTATCGACCCAAATACTTTCCTATAGTTGTAATGCTATCTAAAGTATGTTGACCAAATGTCCTTATGGCCAAGACATGGCTGCCACAATTCCAGGAATCATGTGCACCCTTAACAACATTTTGCAGTAGAAGAAGGAATGTATTTTTTTTTCTTTTTCTCTTTATCTGAGAAGGCAAACCTTTCCTCTAGAGACAGACTTCTCTTTATGTCCCATTAACCAGACTGAATTATATTTCCAAGCCCAAACCAATCCTTGCAAAGGAAATAAGAGCATCACAGTTCTCCCCTTGAGGAAGAAGTCGACCTTCCCTAAAGATACGTAGAACCTGATAAAAGCAAAGTTCTTCCAGATAAAAAAGGAGATTGAGGAATGGCTGCTGGCAGACAATCAGCAGTATCTATCAAAAAAGTAACTTTGGTCGGCGGTCTTAGCACTGCAGCTCCGAGGCAGCAAGATGGCGATGCCACCACCAGCTTGTGAGGGCGGAGGGCAGCCAGCAGGGCCCGTGGCGGGGCAGACCTCCTGGGCTGCTTCGCGCAGCCCATATGTTTATAGGTGTCCGAGGAGCCAGTGCAGTTGCCCTGCGGACGGTTCCTTTGCCCTGCATTCCTGCAGGAATGTTTGAAGCCAAAGAAGCCTGTCTGTGCAGTGCATCGCAGCACTCTGGCACCTGGCATCTGAGCTGTGGGACTCAAGCAGCCAATGGAGAGCACGGAGACTTCTTGCCACGGCTGCCATAAAAATTTCTTAAAAGGAAAAAGAAAAAACCCGTTGGAGCACTTGACATGTGTCCCTTGAAGTTGGGTGGCCACAACAACTATGTATGTCTCATATGTAAACAACTTCTAAAAGTCAAAGTCTGGCTGGAGCTGCTCGTGTAAAAAGAGAAACACGAAGTCTGCAGTAGGAACGAGTCACTCATCTACCACGGACGGCCAGAGGTGCTTGGTTTTCAAGAGTCAGTCATGATCCCTGCAGAACTGGGCTAGAACTGAGTCCTCCTAAAAGGAACCCTACATACAAGGCCTAAATGGATGGGGGACGTCAACCAGTAGAGTGTCTTTTTGCAGTAGAAGCCAGGAGCTAAGGGAGGAGTCGCCTATGAGGAGAAAATCGACTGTGGGATGTCACAGGTTTTAAAAAAATATTTCAACCAAGACGCAACTTCAAAAGAGAGCTTCTGATGGCAGTAGCAGAACCTTCTTCTACACTTTCCTTTCAAATCGTAAATGACTTGATGAGCACAGTTTTTAATGCAGAAAAGCGACACCTGCCAACAAGCTGTGAAGAAACCAGCACTAAACATACAAGGTTATGCAGACGTGGAAGAATTAAAGTGTATGAATTCCTAGCTTTAAAAATTCAAACTAAGGTTTCTGAGTGGAGAGCCTATGGTTGCTCTGTGAGACTCATCTAGGCCTTATTTTCCGGTGAGTAGAGGGCACTGGTGGTCTTCTGACATCTAGGTCACCGCAAGGCTAAATGCCAAGATTTTATGAATAATTAAGGACTTCCTATCAAAATGTTTGTTTAGCTTAAGGACAAAGGGTTTCTGTTTTCTGGTCTTAAGGAAGAATGCAAGGGTTTGATTGGCATAGAAAGGAGTGTGGGGACAGTGCCGAGAGGGAGCCAGCAGGAAGGGCCCTCACCTCCGCGGTCAAGTGCCAGAACTTGATCTGGGCCAGTGCCCAGGAGCCCCAAATCTGCCTCTAGTCTGGAGAGTTTGTTAGGAAGTAGGATTGGGCCTTTAAGACAATCTTGTGTGTACCTTGTCTGCTAACAGCATGACGACTGTTTACTAATACTCTGGCCTAAGTTATTTCACGGAGAACGCTCCCTGCTACATAGTGTTGAAATTACATTCAGAGATTTAAAAAGAAAATTGTGTGTGTAGCAATATTTTTCCACTGAGTGCAAAATATCTTTAACAAATAATGATGGTAATAAGAAATATTACATGTAGTCATGCAAAAATGCATCTCATTTTACAAAGGCTTAGAACATTAACAAAATATCCCCTAGGTTTTTAGACTGTGAACCTTACAATCTTACCCATTTTTCTTTGCATTTAAATGTGGCTGTTTGTCCAAAAAACATTAACATGCAAGTTCAGTGATCTCTAGTCTACCAAATATTCTCTCCCACAGCATGAAGATGATAATGATGATTATAAAATACCACCAAACAAGACTGTACACATAGATGAGCAGGCACACTGCAGGGCTGAACAGGGTCCAGTACGGTGTAGGAAGCAATTAGACCAGAAGGATCCTGGGCACAGACTTGCAAGGTGGAATTACAGTCTGTCCCATAAAGTAAAAAGTCTTCTCCCCCCAGTAGAAGCAGCACAGCCTCTCTTCTTTCTCCTCCCACCACTTGTGGTACCAGAGCTGGAGGTCCTCCTTGGACGTGGGGAGGGTGTCCACTGGGTATCGGTGGACATGGAAGTGGATTTCCTTGGAAAGGTCCTTGAGGAGGACGTGCCTCTCTGTCTGAGGAATGTTATGAGGGTATGCTACCGTGATGTCATGGACAGCGTCCAGGTTCTTACCTTCTCTTAGATGGTCTACTACAAAAGTAAAGCCTGTAGTTCTTGGATGTTAAGACATTTTCATATTTCTGAAGTCCATTCTTTTTAGCAAATTCATTACTTCAAGCTGTGCTATTTTCTGTGAGATCAGTCCCTTCTGGGAATATGAGGAGTTGAAGTGGTTCATGGATATCACAAAAATAATTAATCACATTTTCAAAAAAAAAGAAAAAAGTAACTTTGTTGTTGTCATCTTCCCTGGAGCCTTTTAGAGGTTTTATCCTTTTCTTTACAGTCCAGAAATTTAACCAGAACTTGTGTAGATGTATATTTTTATTTTTCCCATCTTAGTATATAGTGAGTTTTTACAAATTAAAGACTTGAGTCTTTCTATAGCTCAGGAAAATTTTCATCTACATTTCTTTGATTATTTCCTGCCTTCATTCTTTCTGGTCTTACACTAAACTTCAAATTTAACTTTCAGATCAACAACTTATTCTTCACCAATAGCCAACCAAATTGTTAGCCATTCCCTTGATTTTTTTGTTATTTCTTTTCTCATTACTCATTTTTCACAGTCTCTTGGTCTTGTTTATGAATTTTAAATTATCCCCAATCTCTGCAATTATTAAAAAATAAGTTTGTGTGAGGTTATAATCTATTTCCAAAATTACCTGTTTTTACTTAAGTTGGTCCTGTTTTTTCATATTGTCCTCCCTTCTATACTATTGATTTATCTCAGATGTTTGACGATTTTTCATTTTCTATTCCTATTTATATGCAAAGATCTAGATCTAAGGACACAATTTGAGGTTACTTTGTGGTTCTGATGTTTCTCCTGTCTTCTATGGGAGGGAGGGGTGCTAACTATAGGTTCTCTAGAAATGCATAGGGTGAGCTACTTGATAAACTCCCCTTAGTGTGCCTAGGTAGGTGGAAACAGGCAGGCTAAGTGCTCCCAAGTTTGCCATGTAAGGAGAGTTCTGAGGAAGTGACAAATATTGGTAGATTTTATGTCAAAAAGAAGCTGCAGTTTTTTCCTTATCTACCTAGTACAAAAGTCTAGTTACCTGAGGGTCTACCTTGATTCTCTGTTCATCCTCAGTATTTAATATAAGAACTATGTCTATATGCACAGCCTGTTAATTGGTAAGGCATTCTCAGCACATTGTCCTAGAGCAAATTCTAAACTGAGAAGCTCCATAAAAGGAGGGATGTGAAGAACTAAGGGGAAGAATGTTACCTAAGGTACACTTTAAGAAATTAACATGGAGTAGTGTGGCCAAAATGGCAAAGTAAGAAGACCTCACCTCCTCCCATGGGCACACCAAAATTTAAAATATTTACAGAGCAACTATCTATGAGAATGACCTGAAGACTAGAAGAAAAGATTTTCCACAACTAAAGATATAAAGAAGGAACCACAATAAGATGAATAGGAGAGGTAGAGAGGAGGTATAGTCAAGACCCACGCCCCTGGGCAGGTGACCCACAATGGGAGGATAAACACAATTGCAGACGTTCTCCCCAGGAAGCAAGGGGTCCAAGCCCCACATTGGGTTCTCCAGCCCAGGGGTCCTGCACCAGGAAGATGAGGCCCCAGAATGTCTGGCTTTAAAGGCTGGCAAGGCTTGCGTATGAGACAGCTAAAGGTCTGTAGGAAAAAGAGACTCCTCTCTTAAAGAGCTCATGCACAAACTCACGTGCTTTAAGTTCTAACACAGAGGCAATAATTTGCAAGGAGCTTGGGTCAGACCCACTTGCTGATCTTGGAGTCCTCCTTGAGAGGTGAGAGGCAACTGGGACTCCCCCTGGGACATAGACATTGATGAGAGACAATTTAGGGAGCTCATTCTACCATGAGGACACTGATGCTGGCATGTGCCATTTTGGGGTCTTCCCTCTAGTCTGTTAGTGCCAGGGGCAGGCCAATACCAGCTCCAGGGCCCACCTCAGGACACAGCCCCACACACCAGTGGGCTAGCACCAGGGCACCCACCTGGGCCCCACAGTCAGCACCCCCTGGACCCAGCCCCAATACCAGTGGGCCAGTACCAGTCCCAGCCCCTCCCCCAGGTCCTACAGGTAGCTTCCCAGGCCCCAACCCTGCCCATGAGCAGGCCAGCATTAGCCCTTAGCCCCCATAGGCCCTGCAGGCAATTGCCCCAGAACCTGGACCCACATACCAGCAGGCCAGCACCAGATCCAAGACCTCACGGATGCTACAGCCAGCATCCCCATGGCCCAGCCTCACAACCAGTGGTCAGGTACCAGACACAGGACCCCCCTAGCCACAGAGCAAGTCGGCCCAGGACATGGTCCTGCCTACCAGAAGGCTGGCACCAGCCTTGAGACTGCCCAGGGAATGTAGCCAGCTGAACCGAAACCCAGATATGCCCACCAATGGGCAAAGAGATACTGCACAAGGCAGAGCCTGGCAGCCAACCAGGTCAGGGCCCAGCCCTGCCTACCAAAAGACTCACATTAGCACCACAAAATAAGGGCCATGCAGCCCACATAGAGGGCAACCCTGCACATATAGCCCTGGTGACCAGAGAGGAGTGTGCTGCTGTGCCCTACAGAACATCTCCTACAGAAGGCCACTTCTTAGATCAGGAAATGTAACCCACCTACCTAATACATGGGGAAAAAAAACACAGAGACTTAAGCAAAGTGAGGAGATAGTAAAATATGTTTTAAGCAAAGGAACAAGACAAAACCTCAGAAAAGAAGTAAATGACAAGGAGATGAGCAATTTAACAGGTAAAGAATTCAAAATAATGATCATAAAGATGCTCAAAAAACACAAAAGAAGAATGAAAACAGTGAGAATTTTAACAAAGTTAGAAAATATAAAGAAGAACCAAATAAAGCTGAAGAATACAATAAATGAAGTAAAAAATATACTAGAAGGAATCAACAGTAGATTAGATGATAGAGGGGAATGGATCAGTGAACTGGAAGACAGAATAGCAAAAATCACTCAAGCTAAAGACAAAAGAATTTTTTTTTAATAAGGATAATTTAAGAGACTTCAGGGACAATATCAAGTGTACTAACATTCGCATTGTAGGGGTCCCAGAAGTAGAAAAGAGAAAGAAAGTGACAGACAACTTATATGAAGAAAAAAAATAGCTGAAAACTTCCCTAATGTAGAAGAGGAAACAGAATTCCAGGTCCAGGAAGCACAGAGTCCCAAACAAGATTCCTCAAAGAGGTCCACACCAAGACACATTATAATTAAAATGGCAAAAATTAAAAATAAAAAGATAATCTTAATAGCAGTAAGAGAAAAACAGCTAGCTATGTACAAGAGAACTCCCATAGCCATCAGCTGACTTTTCAGCAGAAATTTTGCAGGGCAAAAGGGAGTGGCATGATATATTCAAAGTGATGAAAGGAAAAAAAAAAACAATGCTACAACCAAGAATATTCTACCAGGCAAGGTTATCATTCAGATTTGAAGGACAGATAAAATGTTTTACAGACAAGCAAAAGCTGAAAGATTTCAGCACCACTAAGCTGGCTTTACATAAATGTTAAAGGGACTTCTCCAAGCAGAAAAGAAAAGACCACAACTAGAAATAGGAAATTCGCAAAAGGAAAAATATCACTGGTAAAGGCAAACATACAGTAAGGGTAGTCACTTATAAAACTAGTAAGAAGGTTAAAAGACAAAGGTATTATAATGATCTATATTCACAATAAAAAGTTAAAGGATACACATGAAGAAAGATGTAAAATATGATGTCAAAACATTAAAAGTGAGCAGGTGGAGTAAAAATGCAGGCTTGTTAGAATGCATTCAAACTTAAGAGATCATCACCTTAAAATAATCATATACATAAACAAAAATATTAAAATATATTTTAAAACAAAGACTGTAACAAGAGACAAAGAAGGACATTACATAATAAGAAAAGGATCAGTCCAGCAAGAAGATATAACAATTGTAAATATGTATGCGCCCAACATAGGAGCACCTAAATACATAAAGCAAATATTACATAAAGGGATAAATTAACAGTAACACAATAACAGTAGGTGACTTTATCATCTCACTTACATCAATGGACAGATCATATAGAAAGAAAACCAATGAGGAAACACTGCCCTTAAACAATACATTAGATCAGACGGACTTAATACATATCTAAAAAACAGTCCATCCAAAAGCAGTAGAGGGACTTCCCTGGTGGTGCAGTGGTTAAGAATCCGCCTGTCAATTCAAGGGACATATGATTGATCCCCAGTCTGGGAAGATTCCACATGCTGCAGAGCAACTAAGCCCATGTGCCACAACTACTGAGCCTGCGCTTTAGAGGCCATGAGCAACAACTACTGAGGCCGCGTACCACAACTACTGAAGCCCACGCACCTAGAGCTCATGCTCCACAACAAGAGAAGCCACCACAATGAGAAGCCCACGCACTGCAATAAAGAGTAGTCTCCGCTCACCACAACCAGAGAGCCCGGGGGCTCGCCACTGCCCCCACGTGCAGCAACAAAGACCCAACACAGCCAAAAATAAATAAAATAAATAAATTAGTTTAAAAAATAAATAAAATACTGTTTAGAAAAAAAAGAAACAAAAGCAGTAGAATACATATTCTTTTCAAGTGCACATGGAACATTCTCAAGAATAGATCACATGCTAGGCCCCAAAACAAGTCTCAGTAAATTTAAGAAGACTGAAATCATATCAAGCATCTTTTCCTACCACAACACTATGAGACTAGAAATCAACTACAAGGAAAAAACTGCAAAACACACAAACACATGGAGAATAAACAATATGCTACTAAACAACCAATGGGTATTGAAGATCAAAGAGGAAATTTTTTAAAAGGCACAGAGACAAAGAAAACGGAAATTCAACAATCTAAAATCTAAGGGACACAGCAAAGCAGTTGTAATGAGGAAGTTTATAAAAGCCTATCTCAGAAAACAAGAAAACTATGAAATAAACAATTTAACCTTAAACATAAAGGAACTACAAAAGAAAAAACAAAAGAAAAACAAAACCCAAAGTTAGTAGAAAGAATAAAAATAGAGCAATTAAATAAAACAGAAACCATAAAAAAGCAAAGATCAATGGAAATAAGAGCTTTAAAAAGATAAACAAAATGATAAAACTTTAGCCAGACCCATCAAGAAAAAAAAGGAGAGGGCCCAAATAAAATCAGAAATGAAAGAGGAAACATTACAATCAACACCACAGGAATACAAAATATCATAGGAAATTACCATGACCAGTTATATGCCAATAAACTAGACAACCTGAAGAAATGGATAAATCCCTAGAACCATACAATCTCCTAAAACTGATCAGGAAGAAACAGAAAATGAAGAGACAGATTACAAGTAAGGAAATTGAATGAATAATAAAAAAATAAAACTCCCCACGTACAAAAGTCCAGGACCAGATGGCTTCACAGGTGAATTCTACCCAACTTTAAAAATGAGTTAAATACCTACCCTTATCAAAATATTCCAAAAATTTGAAGAGGAAGGAATGCTTCCAAACTCACTTTACAAGGCCAGCATGATCCTGATACCAAAATCAGACAAAGACACCACCAAAAAAAGAGAATTACAAGCCAACATCTATGATGAACATAGATGCAACAACTCCTCAACAATATATAAGCAAAACAAATTCAACAATACATTTAATGATCATACGACATGATCAAGTGGGATTTATCTCAGGGAGAATGTTCCAATACCCACAAAACAAAATTATGATACAGCACATCAACAAATTGAAGGATAAAAATCATATGATCATCTCAATAGAGCAGAAAAGGCTTTTGACAAGATTCAACATCCAATTATGATAAAAACACTCAACGAAGTGGGTACACAGAGGAAATTACCTCAACATCATAAAGACCATATATGACAAACACAGAGCCAACATCATTCTCAACACTGAAAAGCTGAAAGCATTTCCCCTAAGATCAGGAACATGACAAGGTTGCTCACTTCACCACTTTTTATTAACATAGTATTCAAGTCTTGGCCCCACAATCAGAAAAAAAAAGAAGTAAAAATACTCCAAATTGGAAAACAAGAGGTGACACTGTCACTGTTAACAGAGAACATGCTACTCTATATAGAAAATCCTAAAGACACCACCAAAAAACTTAGAATTAATAAATGAACTCAGTAAAATTTCAGGATACAGAAATCTGTGTGTTTCTATACACTAACAGTGAACTAGGAGAAAGAGAAATTAATAAAATAATCTCATTTAAAATTGCATCAAAAGGAACAAAACACGTAGAAATAAAACTAAGAAGGTGAAAGACCTGAACTCAGTAAACTAGAAGACAATGATGAAAGAAATTGAAGACCACACAAACAGATGGAAAGATCCACAGTGTTCTTGGATTGGAAGAATGAATATTGTTAAAATGACCATACTATGCAAGGTAATCTACATATGCAAGGCAATCTACATATTCAACCCAATCCCTATCAAAATACCAATGGCATTTTTCACAAAACAAGAACAAATAATTCTAAAATGTTTATGAAAACACAAAAGACCCTAAATAGCCAAAACAATTTTAAGAAAGTAAAACAAAACTGGAGGTATCATGCTCCCTGATTTCCAACTATACTACAAAGCTACAGTAATCGAAATAATATGGTACTGGCACAAAAACAGACACATAGATCAATGGAACAGAACAGAGAGCCCAGAAATGAATCCAAACTTATATGGGCAATTAATATATGACAAGAAGGCAAGAATATACAGTCAGAGAAAGACAAATGCCATATGATATCACTTATATGTGGAATCTAAAATATGACACAAATCAAACTATCTAAAAAACAGAAACAGACTCACAGACATAGAGAACAGACTTGTGGTTGCCAAGGAGGGGTAGGGTAGGGATGGATTGGGAGTTTGGGATTAGCAGATGCAAACTATTATATACAGAATGCATAAACAACAAGGTCCTACAGAGAAGTATATTTAATACCCTGTGATAAACCATAATGGAAAAAAATATAAAAAAGAATATATATATATATACACACACACACACATATATATATACACACATATATATACACATACATATATATATACACACACCCAACTGAATCACTTTGCTGTACAGCAAAAATTAACACACCGTAAATCAACTGTATTTTAAATAAAAATATAAATAAAACGTGAAGTTTTAAAATACCTTCTCTGATTTCAACACTTCACTATCCCTTCCTTGTTTTAGCATTCTCCCAAAGTCATGGTAATGAGGGATAATATCAGGAAAAGTCAGATAAGCACTGGAGCCTTTGCTCCAAACTTTGAGACTGCCTGACTTCACTGTGCCCAGCCTACCTCCTCCATACATTACTCAACTCTACATCATAGCCCATGGACTTTCTCCTGTGTCCAGCATTAATAGGCTAGCAGCCAAGTTATTAAGATCCTACCTGTATCCTTGATAAAAATGAAGGCAAATTTTTTTTATTAAAGAAACAGTTTTTCTTGGTGATGTTGTTTAATAGATAAGGACAATGCCAGATGCAGAAGATGAGGCTGTAGCCCAGCTTACTCTCTAACTAGCTCTGATTCTCAACCTCCAATGCTTGAGCAAGTCCATCCAGAAGAGCTTCCCATCCCAGTTCTGAGTGAAACCACCTTCAGTGCCTACAGTAGAACTTTGGTAAATAACCTTTTAAATGCATCCACAGAGGCAACGATTGTTGACACAGACGATCTAAAAAGTGAGAGACTCTGGCAGTTCGTAATTATCACTCTTAAATAAAATACTTAAACTCACTGGTCCTCAGTTCTTTTGCTTTAAATAACTATGTTTTTCTGTGTGCTCTCTTAGGTCCTCCCAGCTAAATATTTCTATGAGCTACAGCAAAAGAATGAGACTGAGATGTGCCATAATGCTTGAAGGGAAACATCTGATATTAGAGCAGTGTGTTTGGTATCCACAGTGAGGACTTAGTATTCATGTAAGTCAAAAGTGTCTGCATTTGATATAGTCTATAATGAAAGACAGGCTTGATAAATAGCAAATGGTTTGGAATTACAAATAAAGCCTTAGGGGTTGTCTCATTTATACAACCTTCCAAAGAATTACAGGCAGCCTAAATAAAGAGCCTTATTTCCCCGATCATGGTGAAGATCATTTTGGGTACAGCAAGAATTCTTACAAAGGCTGGTCTTCCCTGATGTCCATGAGGTACCGTGTAACAATGTAAAGGACACAAATCTCAGAGTTGACATAACTGGATTGGAGGTCAGATTCCATTACTTCCAACTGTATGTCCTTAGGCAAATAAATTACCCTCTCTGATTTTGTTGGTTTAGCTATAAAATGGGATGTTGTTATGTGTATTACCTGCTTCAAAAGGTTATTGTGAAGAAAAGTGATTTAATACATGTTAAAGGAATTTGGAAACAGAAAGGCTACATGTAATTATAAAGCTATTTTTACGGGGAAACTTAAGTAGGCAGAATACACTTCTCTCTTTACAGAGGTCATAATCCTATTCTGGGGCAAGGAGCTAACTGATTAAACATCTTTTCCATGTCACATGTTAATAGCAAAGATTACAGGCTCCGACATTCATTTTTGCAATAGTAAGATCCATACATTAAAGCCACCATTTTTTTGTGTGCTATGAATCTCCCATCTGTTTTGTACTCTCTCCCAGAAAGAGACTGGTGTTATTTTTCAAAGTAGATGTCAGCTTTCAGGCTCTGGAGCTCCTAAGTGCATCTGAGCTGGTGCATCCTCCACCACCCGTCATCAGCAGATGGATCTTGTCTAAGTGATTTGGATTACTGGATAAGAGCAAGATTTGGAACATGAACTTGTTCAAGGAATATATGCTCAAGGAATTCATATATTTGGTAAAACAGGTTAAATGTGTATGTGAAAAAATCATTTTTTCCTCTTCATTATTTCCAGTATTAAAAATAAAATAAATAAAAATAGCTTGCTACTAATGGCACTGAAGAGTCCAAAAAAGGACCAAAAACATTTGGCATTTTGGTGTTGAAGGAAAACCAGTCCTTTTTTGTTGTTATAATAAGTGAAGCCTGAAAGGACCATGCGGAGAGGAAGATGAATCTAAGCTACGTCAAACTAGCAGGGAAATGGCACCTGTGAAGAAGCCTATTGGCAACTTCAACGATGATTTGTCAGGTTTGATTAAAACCTGAATTAAGCAGTTCTCATTAGAACCTCAGAAGGATGAATTATGCAGCATAAATAGATTACTCATGCCCTGATAGAAACACTGGCACCACACACCCTGCTAGTAACTTTCAATTACATTGATAAATGAGAAGTTAAACTGTAATTTGTTTAGCACTATCCATTTTGTCTCTAATATCCTGCCACTTTTGTTTGTATTGTGACTAAAAAAACAAGGCCGCAATGAAACAGTCCTCTAGATTAGTGTCACACTCCAGACCAGGAGATAATGGGGGGTAGAGTTATGATTGGAAAAGGGACCCCAAGAAGAGTGAAAGGTGTTCTTTATCTCCAATGCTGCCCCAGGTATTTATTAAGGTTGTATAATAAGTGCATTTAGGATTTATCTTCACTTACAAATAAAATAGCCAGATTATGGGATAATCTACTAATGACAATGTCTTGAAAGTGCTATTGGAAAATTTAATGTCATTGGTCATGGACTGGACTTGTTAACTAGCCAGTGAGTCAACAGATTTCATTGGCCATAGTTAATCTTTATAACACTTCCAAAAAAGAGACGGCAGCAAAAGCACTTACCATGTTGGTCGCCATTTCCTCCCCTCAGCTGTTTATAAGCATCAATTAAATTTATATCTGATCTCATCCTTTTAGTTCCTGACACACAGTCATTTTTCCTATTAATGCAGATTGCGAAAAATTGGGCTAGGCATTGTGGGAAAGAAGGAAGGCGTCAAAAATGGATACCTGCATTTTCCAAATGAAACTGTTTTTTGGGGTTCTTTTTGCCCCAACTTTGAGGCCCATCTTTAGCATGGTGATGCACCCAATAAAACAAAAATCCAACTCCTCAAAGACTTGAAAAGCAGTATGCCTACAGGGAAGTCTCCAGTAGAGGGAGAAAAAGACGAACTGTATCTAATGACTCATACAAAAAAAAAAAACAACTTCTTAAAATCTCTACCCATATCTGCCTCTCCCTGGATTTCCAGCAGAGGAAGGAGCTGGTAAAACTCTTCTCACCCAACCTCAAAATTTCTCCAAACTTCCTTGGTTTCACTACTCCATCTCCTCTCCTGCTGCCCTCTTCTTGCTTCTGAACCTTTTCTCTTCTTCCAAGCCTAAGTGCAGGCTAAGAATGTAAATTAAGTTTGCTCAGTTTCCTCCAGTTATCTTCTCCATCCATGACTCTAATCAGACAAGAACCATGATCCAAGTACCATAATGAATGCTCCTGATTACAGAGGAGAAAGGGTCTCATCACTTACCTTTCAATATTTTTACCGCAGTTCTATTACACCAAGGGGCTGGGGAGACCTCCCAAAAGAAATGAACGCTAGAAATTTCACTGACAGTGGTTTCTGCTGTCAAGGTTTGAAGGCAAATTCCTCTTAGCTTTTCATCTCACTCCAAAGCAGCTGTATGCCAGCTTAGATCAGAGGCTTTCAGAACCTTCCCCCTTTTATATAAAAGAACTTCATGTTGAGAGGAAAGAAATGTGAGAGGAAATTTTTAGTACAGAGGCATACAAAAGAAAGAGAAAAAAGAAGAGGAATGAGATTTTAGGTAAGAAACCATTAAAGACAAACTACATACTTCAAACTTATCCTGAAGCTTGGAGTAGGGAGAGAGACCATAAAGAAAAAAAGAGTCCAGAATCCTGGAATTAGAGTCCTGCTCTTCCATTTGTATTAGGAAAATCACCTCCCTGGGCCTCTGTTTACTCCTGTATAAAGTCAGGGAATTTGACTAAAGGATCTGAAAAGCCCACATCCCTTGCTTTTATGAATCCTTCTTCATCTAATCTGCCTTCTAACCATCGCTCTAACCACCCCCATCACTGCTATAATCCTCAGGATTTTAACTGTGTGCTTGTCCACACAGTCTGAAGATGTGTTGTGTTTTGCTTCATGTTCTATGCAAACTCCAGCAGTCCCTGAATGCATGTACATTATCTCTATTATTAAATTCATCACCTACCAAAAAAAATAGTTTAATTACCTGATCGATTATGATACTGCACTAAGTCTACAGAATAATGACTTCACAGGAGTTAACAAATTAAGATAAATGAAGCTGCCATGAATGCAGCTACACATACAAAAAAAGAATAAACAGCATTAAATTAAAACACATCTGACCAGTAAGATGGAAGCTATTGAGTGTTTAGCCATGAACTATATATATCTATTAATATCTATATATCTAATGGATAATCTCTTTTGAAATAGTCACCTAGAGAAAAAATGTTCAGCTGTTAGAATTGTTCAGTGATCACACACTAAACTCAGAGGCATTTCTATATTGCCCTTCCTCAACTTTATTTCCCAAAATGGAACTTACTGACTTTCTAATCTGACTTATTCCCTGGACTTAATTTTAAACGCTCTTGGTTTATTCTTAAGATAAGGATAAAAACCATGCTTCAGGTTCCAGAGGAAAGAAATTCAAAGGAAGAATTCTAAAATAACATGACTTAACTATTAGTATCTAATTTTCCAAGGTAAATACTGTGAAAAAAACAGCACTCACTTGAAAGTAAAAATTCTAGATCAAGAAAAATATTAGATTATTTTCAGTCATACATTCAATATGCCAAGCTCATCTTGGGAGTAAGGAGTGCTTTGGTGATAAGAAAACACTTCACATTAGGCCTCAGGATAAGATGCCATTACGTGCAAGGAAGGATCTGTTCACTGCTCAGCTCACTGCTGGGCACTAAATCAACATTGTTATGTGTCTGACCGAACAAGACACAAATCTTATTTACATTTCAGAAAACTGAGCACAAGTCATTGAATTATTTGCAGGAGGCTGAATCAGAGATAGGATGAGCCTTCTTAAATCCCTGGTTCTATTCTAAGACTTCTGACACCTAGAATCAGAACAGTGTTTGTAATAAATTGAATTTTGATTATTTTGATATTTTATTGAAAAAAATCTAATAAAATGATCAAAAGAAAAAAAATTTTTTTCATGCATCTCCTTTTTATCATACAAATCCTTCCCTTCTCTCCAGAATACTGAAGTAATACTCGAATATAAATTCACTGTAATATTCATATGGACCCAAAATAAATTTGATTCCATGTGAGGGCCTGAGAGAATCTCTTAATCATCAAGTCTTGCAGTGAGGAGAGAGGAAACATCCCTTAATTTTTTTCTTTTACAAAATTATTTACATTGTTAAACAATTCTACAAGACTTAAAAAAAACATATTCAACAGACCTCTGATCTTCCTCCCACATACACATTCACACCTTCCTTCCCTGACACTGAAATGTCTTAAACTCAGAATTTCATTGACTCCACCTCTCCAGAAAATCCACCTGCCTTCATTCAAGGGAAGGGAGCAGTGGGTACCTGACAGTGTGGGCTGAAGAAGGAAATCTAGGGATCAAGTTCTTAAACAGCCTTTCTAATAATAATCCTGCTTTTCAGTCCTACTCACAGTCCTATTTCAAAGATATCTCATGTCTCCATGGGACCCACACTGCCTTGCTACTTGGCTCCACTCCCTACCCAAACTACATTTCAACTTCCTTTGGTCTGCTGATTTCAGCTTTCGTCCATCTACTACGTTGCCACCTCCTCTATGGTTTCCTTGACACTGTGGATTTACAACTTTAAAAAAATCACCTTATTGCCCTAAAACTGGGATTTTAAGAGGAATCATGAATTCAACTGTTCATGCTATACTTAGCCAAAAATCTGCTATATTTAGTCAAAAATCTCAACTTTCGTTTCTTACTCTAAACCCTTATATATTGATAATTGACTTGTATATTTTCTGTAACTTAAAAATAAATTTAAAATTAAGCCCATGGAATCCATGACGGTTCTTTCCCTACTCAGGCTTTCTATAAGTTTTCACCATTTTCTATTATGTGGCTAATTCTAGATGGTTAAACTTGTTTGAAGTTGGGTCTCTGACTCAGTGCACCCTTGTGTAGAGTCCAAATACATTCAAAATGATAATTAGCAAAAAAAAAAAATCAGTCATGTCACCCATGACTTATTATGAACTATTTTCATAATAGTTATGAAAACCAAGTGTTGGCTTTCTCTACAAAATGATTCAGGGTATAGTCTGTGGAGGTTTTTCCAAAAGTCCAGAGCAACCATGTGCCCCAGAGGTTGTTCAGGCAGCTGCTTATAAACATACTTGAAACACAGTTCTTAAGATGTCCTTTTGCTTGGAGTTGGCTCTCTCTTTTCCCTTTTAAAATAAACAATCTTACTTATTCTTCAAGGCACGGCTCAAATATAACTTCCCCTCTTTGGCATTCTCTTTTCTCTTCCATTTCCATGGGAGAATCAATTACCCCATTATCTGAGCTCTTTTAATATTTTGTACATGCTTCTACTGTAGTATGTAACACACAATGTACTGAGATGATTTATTGTCTATACCTCCACTATATTTTGAACTCCTCAAAGACAGGATCTGTGTTCCATTCTTTTTGGTATCACCAGTAGCTAGCAGAGTACCTATAACTCAAAAGAGCATCAGTAAATAATCTTGAACTTAATCACAATGACACAAATATCCTCTACTCTGAGAAAGCCCAGGACTGCACAAGGAGAAATGAGATGAAAACTCAATTCAAACTCTAAAATAAAGAGAAGCTTTATGTATTAATCCAATTCCCCCTCACTAAAACTACCTGAGGAAGGTATCATCCTCTGAGAGATGAAGGAATAGAGACTCAAATAACTTGGTCAAAATCAAAGCTAGTAAACATTAGAATAAGAGCATTTTCACCCCCATCTGATTCCAAAGCTAGAGCTCTTGAAATTTTTTCTTTTTAATGCTTCTTTCCTGGAGATCAGAGAATACAACATGCAAAAAAGGAACAGTTTTTCATCTCTGTTTTGCCAGATCTTGGTATATAACTGACTAAAGTCCTCAAATATAAGTCATGTCCAAATGTTTGTTTTTTGACTTATTTTTTACATGGTTCATTTCTGAACCATTACATCTGCCATGGTTAGTTAAGCCTGCTGTGAGCCTGTACAGTCTGAGACTGCTATTACTTTAAATGGTAGTTCTTAGTGCATGAAGATGATGCTCCCAACTGTTCTACCTTCAGAGAAGGAAGGTGGGTACAACCAATTCCTTGACTTCTGTTCTCAACCACATATTGTGCACCTGCAATTTGCATACTTTGGGAAGTGTGCCTACTGGGGCCTTGATTTTTTTGTGTTTAGAAAAGTGAAATGTGGGATACATGCATAACACAGTAAATCTTGCTGGAATGCACACTTGGTGCTTTTTATCTTCTTTGACTCCTTTGGGCACCTACATATTGGCTACAACACTCAAGTTTGAGTGTACATATCTACATCTCTATATACAGATTCCTATATAGTTAACATTGCTATGCAATGTGAACAAAAAGTTTTTTATATCAATTTCGAATCCCTCTTCTCCACTGACTACTAATCAGTGTGGCCAAGAATAATTGTTTCCATTGTGGAAAGTCTGATTTTCATTCTCCTAGATCTCACTGGCGTCTAGATTCCAGATATCTCATAGATTCTTATGCCTTACATGTCATGCTCTCTGTGTCACGATAGGTGGGAAGCAGAACATAAATCCTTGGCGTCCACCATTCCCAAACCTGCTGCAGGCTTCTTACTTAAAGCATTTGCAGCTCTTAATAGAGGGCTTTATCTACTTGCCAAAAATGCTCATCCCAGGCACAGGGGAGTCCAGAGGTGGCAGAAAGGTGATGTCTCTGGAGCAGCCTTCAGAAGCTGACAAAGAGAGGTGTGTCCTGCACTGACTCCCCGGAGGTGCCCAATAGGACTAAGCCCTGCTGTGTCACTGTGGTGATCGTCTCATTAGAATATCAGCTTCCCTCCCTTCTCTACCTCACTTCCCTATTGGCACTACTGGGATTGCCTCACATCTGACCTCCAGCCCTGAAGCCTAGAACAGAGAAAAGGCCACTTTAAGAACAGTGCTTAGTAGGTGATACTTCGGAGATTTACTCCCTCCACTCTGCAGAGAACAATGCCAGATCCTAACTCTCTCATCCCACCAGGACTGGCTTCTGCTTATTTCCTCCATTCATCAGTTCTCCCAAACCTGGGTGTCCTGTGACAAGGTCTCTACTCTGAACACTGTAGCACAATTAGGGGTCTTTTAAATTCCTTAGGGCAAGAAGAGTCACTGTCCTGCCTGTGTCCAGGATGAAAATGGATTCCCTCCACCCTAACCACTGAGTGGTGCCTTTGCAGCTCCAGTCACTCCTTCCTTGACAAGCTGCAGGCCACAATGTCCTTTTGCCTAGTCTTCTCAAATGAGCATTTACTATCTTTTTCCTCTTGTAAGCTACGTGCATACACACAAACTTTTACTTTACTTATAAATGTGTTCATTTATTATTGCTGTTACTATAATAAATCATAAATGTAGTGTCATAAAACAACAAAAAAATCTTACAGATCTGGAGATGAGAAATCTGAAACAAGTCTCACAGGGCTAAAATCAAAGTGTTGGTAGGGCTGGCATTTCTTTTGGAGACATTATGGGAGAACCAGTTTTCTTGCCTTTTCCAGCTTCCAATCTGCATTCCTTAGCTAGTGGCCCCATTCCTCCATTTTCAAAGCCAGCATCTTTAAAGTAAGTCCTTTTCATGCTGCCATCCTCTTCCACTTATAAGGACCTTTGTGACCACATCGGGCCCACCCAGATATCTCAAAGTCAGCTTAGTAGCAACTTTAATTACATCTGTAACCTTAATTCCCTTTGCCATATAAACTAACATGTTCACAGTTTCCAGGAATTGGGATATAGACATCTTTGGGAGGTGGGGGCATTATTCTACCAATCACAATAAGTTTAAAAATGCTCATTAGGTTACTTACTGCTGTCAGACCTAAATTATTCTAGATGCTGTGTATAAGGATGATCCTACTACCCCACTCACTCTAGAAACAACATCCATCTAAAACACTGAATACTGTACATTACCAATAGTTGCCATCATTCAGAACCTATGATGTGTCAGGTATTCGATGTACTAAACAATGTTTAATAGTTACAGCATGGCCTTCAGAATTACAATGGTCTGGAATTCAAGTTGTACTCTGCCACCTACTAAATAGATATCACTCTGGACAAGTTAATTAACCCCTTTGAATCTCATTCTATCAAATGTTAAAGAGACAGTATACCTCCTTCATAGTGGCGATTTGATCACTTTATTATTTTAACTGACACCAGAATTCCTTATTGTAATATTTGTCATTGTTTGGAAAAATTGAGAGGAATATTTGATTACATAAAGGATTACCTCATGTTTTTACCTTTTAATGCTCCCAAAATTAATCCAAAATGACAGCTGAGAAATTAGCATGTTAGTAACCCATAATGTTGAGAATGAGAGAGGAGGAAACAGTGAGAAGAATCACTTCAACAAATATTTGAGAGACGAAAAATAAATGGTGTGGTAACTGACATATCAGAATACAGGAAGCTAAAGTCTACATCAGCATCAGAGGGTACCAAAAAAGAAGCTAGCCAATTTACCCAACAAAACATCTGGAAGCTCAGCCTTTGGAATCAGTCAGCACTAAAACTGGAAGGGCTGGGGTGAACAAAGAGAAAATGGCTAAGATCTATACTCATAGTAAGTGGCATGGAGACCTTTCCACCCAGGTTCTCTTTTTCAGTCTGTGCAGCCAGGCAACTGTTCCTCAACCTCAGCTCTGTGAGAGAGGGGATATGTTCTCCTGTGGAGAAATGGAGTCAGTAAGGGTCCTCCTAATGTGGGAACAAGAGACACACGGAAAAGGGGATGATTCATGGTACTGAAAAGCAGGGACTATGCATAAGTTCACATACTGAACTACAGGCATCTTAGACCTCAATCCTCATCAGGAAGAAAACTAGAGGATTTTTGTTTAGGTAACTAAACAGTTCACATATTGACCTTTGACTGACCCTCAATGAAATAAATAGCTTTCTATTGAAGGCCATCAGACAACAAGTCCATCTACCATTAAACAGAACTTCTAACCAGAATTTTAGTGACAAGTATCAATGGAAAGTTAAAGTTTCCTGGACATTTGAGTAAGTATCCAAAGTGAAAGATCAAAACAAACAGAAACCAAAAAAGAAGATAAAAGGCAATGAAGAAGAAAATCAACATAACATGCAAGATATTCAGAGAGACATAACTCTTTCTCTAAAACTAAAAAATGATGCAGTGAAAAAAGGACTGTCTTAGAATTTAAAAATGAGCTCCTGGGGGCAGAGTCAAAATGGCATACTAGGAGGACGCAGAATTTGCATCTCCTCACAACTAGGGCACCTACTAGGCACAGTGGGGGACCACAGACAACCAAGCGGACGGGAGGAAACCCCAGTGGCGGGGAGGAGAAGTGGAGGCGGGGCGGGACTGGCATCCCTGAGGGGCAGCTGGGGGAGGGAAAGGGATCCCACACCCAAAGGGTGAAATTGGGGGACCACTGGGAGGGCAGAGGATCAAAAGGGAGAGTGGCGAGGTTTCCCCTGTCCACTTGGGCCCCCAGGAGCCTGCTGAGATACCGGGCGTGATCCTCTGTCCATCGAGGCCCCCTCCAGCCATGCGGGTCCTGAGGGAGTGGGAGGGAGGAAAGGGGGAGGAAAAGTAAAGGCCGGACCTCCGGGACCGGCACCCCTGAGGGGGGACTGGGGGAGGGGAGGAGTTCCTACACCTAGCAGGACCCACCCATTGTTAGGGGTCCAGAGGGGATCGGAGAGACCCTGGGGGAGATGGTGGGGGAGGGGTGCGAAAGAACAGAAAGGAACATGGCCAGTGCTTTTCCTGTCCGCTTAGGCACCAGGGAGCTTGTTGGGCTCCCAGGCCTAATCCTCTGCCCTTGGAGCCTCCCTGCTGCTGTGCAGAGCCCAAGCCCCACCCCTACACCCCCACCCAGGGCCCTACCTCTACACTTGGAGACCCCCTCTGAGACCCCCTCCAAACGTGCTGAGCCTAAACCCCACCCACACACCCCCACCCAGGGCCTTACCTCCAAACTCCAAAACTCCACACTCCAGAGGCCCTCCTTTCGAGGCTGCCTCTCCCCTTCCCAGCAGGTCCTAAGCAGAGGCCCCACCCCACGCTTCAATGTTGCCCCGCCTAGGCCCCCGCCCCCAAGGCCTTTTCGAGCTGCATGGATCCTGAGCCTAGGCGCCCCCCTACGCTCAAACGTCACCCCCCACCCACATAGATCCCGTCCCACCCTAAACCCCGCCCCTGCAGAAGTTCCACCTCCACCTAAACTCTGCCCCCTATAGCCAAGGCTTTTTTTTTTCTGTTGTGGTTTTATTTTACCTTGTTGCAGTTGTTCCAATTATATTTTTACTTTTCCTAATATATTTTTTATCTTTCTAATTTTATTTTGTTTTTTATTCTTTGTTATTGTATTGCTCCTTGCTTTTTTTTTTTTCTCCATGCCGCACAGCTTGTGGGACCTTGGTTCCCAGGCCGGAGGCCAGGCCCGAGCTCCTGTGGTGGGAACTCCAAGTCCAAACCGCTGGACTAACAGAGAACCTCAGACCCCAGGGAATATTAATCAGAGTGAGGCCTCCCTGAGTTCCTCATCTCAGCACCAAGACCCGGCTCTATCCAACTGCCTGCAAACTCCAGTGCTGGACATCTCCAGCCAAACAACAGGAATACAGCCCCACATATAAAAAAAAAAAAAACATGAAATGACAAAAAAATTTGTAACAGACGAAGGAGCAACGTAAAAACCTACCAGACCAAACAAACGAAGACAAAATAGGCAACGTACCTGAAAGAGAATTTAGAGTAATGATAGTAAAGATGATCCAAAACCTCGGAAACAGAATGGAGAAAATACAAGAAACATTCAACAAGGATCCAGAAGAACTAAAGAGCAAACAAACAGTGATGAACAACACAAAAATTGAAATTAAAAATACTCTAGAAGGAATCAACAGCAGAATAACTGAGGCAGAGGAACAGACAAATGAGTCAGAAGATAAAATGGTGGAAATAACTGTCAGGGAGCAGAATAAAGAAAAAAATGAAAAGGATTGAGGACAGTCTCAGAGACCTCTGGGACAACAGTAAATGCACCAACATTCGAATTATGGGGGGTCACGGAAGAAGAAGAGAAAAAGAAAGGGTCTGAGAAAATATTAGAAGACATTATAGTCAAAAACTTCCCTAACATGGGAAAGGAAATAGTCAATAGAGTTCAGAAAGTGCAGAGTCCCATACAGGATAAATCCAAAGAGAAACATGCCGAGACACATGTTAATCAAACTATCAGAAATTAAATACAAAGAAAAAATATTAAAAGCAGCAAGGGAAAAGCAACAAGTAACGTACAAGAGAATCCCCGTAAGGTTAACAGATGATCTTTCAGCAGAAACTCTACAAGCCAGAAGGGAGTAGCAGGATATATTTAAAGTGATGAAAGGGAAAAACCTACAACCAAGATTATTCTACCCAGCAAGGATCTCCTTCAGATTCCACAGAGAAATTAAAACCGTTACAGACAAGCAAAAGGTACAAGAATTCAGCACCAACAAACCAGTTTTACAACAAATGCTAAGGAACTTCTCTAAGCGGGAAACACAAGAGAAGAAAACGACACACAAAAACAAACGCAAATCAATGAAGAAAATGGTAATAGGAACATACTTATCGATAATCACCTTGAATGAAAATGGATAAATGCTCCAACCAAAAGACACAGACTGGCTGAATGGATACAAAAACAAGACGCTTATATACACTGTCTACAAGAGACCAACTTCAGACCTAGGGACACATACAGACTGAAAGTAACGAGATGGAAAAAGATATTCCATGCAAATGGAAATCACAAGAAATTGGAGTAGCAATACTCATATCAGATACATTAGACTTTAAAATAAAGACTGTTTAATAAAGAGATAAGGAAGGACACTACATAACGATCAAGGGATCAATCCAAAAAGAAAACGTAGCAATTATAAATATTTATGCACCCAACATAGGAGCACCTCAATACGTAAGGCAAATGCTAGCAGCCATAAAAGGAGAAATTGACAGTAACACAATAATAATGGGGGACTTTAACACCCCACTTAAACCAACAGACAGATCATCCAGAAAGAAAACAAATAAGGAAACACAAGTTTTAAATGACACAATAGACCAGATAGACTTAATTGATATTTTTAGGACATTCCACTTGAAAGCGGAAGAATACACTTTCTCCTCAAGTGCACATGGAACATTCTCCAGAATAGATCACATTTCAGGTCACAAATCAAACCGTGGAAAATTTAAGAAAACTGAAATCGTACCAAGCATCTTTTCCAGTCACAATGCTATGAGAAATCAATTACAGGAAAAAACAGTAAAAAACACAAATACATGGAGGCTAAACAGTGTGCTGCTAAATAACCAAGAGATCACTGAAGAAATCAAAGAGGAAATCAAAAAATACCTAGAAACAAATGACAACAAAAACATGATCCAAAACCTATGGGACACAGCAAAAGCAGTTCTAACAGGGAAGTTCATAGCAATTCAAGCTTACCTCAAGAAACAAGAAAAATCTCAAATAAACAATCTAACCTTACACCTAAAGCAACTAGAAAACGAAGAAAAAAGAAAACCCAAAATTAGTAGAAGGAAAGAAATCATAAAGATGAGAGCAGAAATAAATGAAATAGAAACAAAGAAAATAGCAAAGATCAATAAAATTAAAAGCTGGTTATTTGAGAAGATAAAAAAAACTGATAAACCATTAGCCAGATTCATCAAGAAAAAAAATGGAGATGATGTAAATCAATAAAATTAGAAATGAAAAAAGAGAGATTAAAACTGACACTGCAGAAACACAAAAGATCATAAGAGACTACTACAAGCAACTATATGCCAATAAAATGGACAATCTGAAAGAAATGGACAAATTCTTGGAAAAGTACAACCTTCCAAGATTTAACCAGGAAGAATTAAAAATAGAAACAGACCATTCACAGGTAATGAAATAGAAACTGTAATTAAAAATCTCCCAACAAACAAAAGTCCAGGACCAGATGGCTTCACAGGCGAATTCTATCAAACATTTAGAAAACAGTTAACACCTATACTACTCAAACTCTTCCAAAAAATTGCAGAGGGAGGAACACTCCCAAAATTGTTCTATGAGGCCACCATCACCCTGATACCAAAACCAGACAAGAGATATCACAAAAAAAGAAAATTATAGACCAATATCACTGATCAAAATAGATGCAAAAATCCTCAACACAATACTAGCAAGCAGAACCCAAAAACACATTAAAAGGATCATATACCATGATCAAGTGGGATTCACCCCAGGGCTGCAAAGATTCTTCAAAATATGCAAAACAATCAATGTGATATATCATATTAAAAAATTAAAGAATTAAAAACAATATGACCATCTCAATAGATGCAGACAAACCTTCTGACAAAATTCAACAGCCATTTATGATTAAAAACTCTCCAGAAAGTGGGCATTGAGGGAACCTACCTCAACATAATAAAAGCCATATACGACAAAACCACAGCAAACATCATTCTCAATGGTGAAAAAGTGAAAGCATTTCCTCTAAGATCTGGAACAAGACAAGGATGTCCACTCTTGCCACTAGTATTCAACATAGTATTGGAGGTCCTAGCCACAGCAATCAGAGAAGAAAAAGAAACAAAAGGAATAGAACTACAAGTTGGAAAAGAAGTAAAACTGTCACTTTTTGCTGATGACCTGATACTATACATAGAAAATGCTAAAGATGTCACCAGAAAATTACTAGAACTAATCAATGAATTTGGTAAGGTTGGAGGATACAAAATTAATACAGAAATCTCTTGCATTCCTATACACTAACAATGAAAGATCAGAAAGAGAAAATAAGGAAACACTCCCATTTACCATTGCAACAAAAAGAATAAAATACCTAGGAATAAACCTACCTAAGGAAACAAAACACCTGTACTCAGAAAACTGTAAAATACTGATGAAAGAAATCAAAGATAACATAAACAGATGGAGAGATATACCATGCTCCCAGACTGGAAGAATCAACATTGTGAAAATGACTGTACTACCCAAAGCAACCTAAAGATTCAGTGCGATCCCTATCAAACTGGCATTTTTCACAGAACTAGAACAAAAAATTTCACAATTTGAATGGAAACACAAAAGACCCCGAAGAGCCAATGCAATCTTCAGGAAGAAAAGGGGAACTCGAGGAATCAGGCTCCCAGACTTCAGACTATACTACAAAGCTACAGTAATCAAGACAATATGGTACTGGCACAAAAACAGAAATATAGATCAATGGAACAGGATAGAAAACCCAGATATAAACCCACACACATATGGTCGTCTTCTCCTTGATAAAGGAGGCAAGAATATACAATGAGGAAAGACAGCCTCTTCAATAAGTGGTGCTAGGAAAACTGGACAGCTACATGTAAAAGAATGAAATTAGAATAGTCCCTAACACCATACACAAAAATAAACTCAAAATGGATTAAAGACCTAAATGTAAGGCCAGACACTATCAAACTCTTAGAGGAAAACATAGGCAGAACACTCTATGACATAAATCCCAGAAAGATCCTTTTTGACCCACCTCCTAGAGTAAGGGAAATGAAAATAAAAATAAACAAGTGGGACCTAATGAAACTTAAAAGCTTTTGCACAGCAAGGGAAACCATAAACAAGACGAAAAGACAACCCTCAGAATGGGAGAAAATATTTTCAAAGGAAGCAACTGACAAAGGATTAATCTCCAAAATATACAAGCAGCTCATGCAGCTCAGTATCACAAAAACAAACAACCCAAGGCTTCCCTGGTGGCGCAGTGGTTGAGAGTCCCGCCTGCCGATGCAGGGGACACGGGCTCGTGCCCCGGTCCGGGAAGATCCCACATGCCATGGAGCGGCTGGGCCTGTGAGCCATGGCCGCTGAGCCTGCATGTCCGGAGCCTGTGTTCCACAATGGGAGAGGCCACAACAGTGAGAGGCCCGCGTACCGCAAAAAAAAAAACAAAACACCCAAAAAACAATAAAACAAACAACCCAGTCCAAAAATGGGCAGATGACCTAAATAGACACTTCTCCATAGAAGATATACAGATGGCCAACACATGAAAGGATGCTCAACATCAATAATCATTAGAGAAATGCAAATCAAAACCACAATGAGGTATCACCTCACACCGGTCAAAATGGCCATCATCAGAGAAACTACAAACAATAAATGCTGGAGAGGGTGAGGAGAAAAGGGAATCCTCTTGCACTGTTGGTGGGAATGTATATTGGTACAGCCACTACAGAGAAAAGTATGGAGGTTCCTTAAAAAACTAAAAACAGAACTACCATATGACCCAGCAATCCCACTACTGGGCATATACCCTGAGAAAACCATAATTCAGAAAGAGACATGTACTACAATGTTCACTGCAGCTCTATTTACAATAGCCAGGACATGGAAGCAACCTAATATCCATCAACAGATGATTGGATAAAGAAGATATGGCACATATATATATAATGGACTATTACTCAGCCGTAAACAGGAACGAAATTGAGTTATTTGTAGTGAGATGGATGGACCTAGAATCTGTCGTACAGAGTGAAGTGAGAAGGAGAAAAACAAATACCATATGCTAATGCATATATATGGAATTAAAAAAAGCAGTACTGATGAACCTAGTGGAAGGGAAGGAATAAAGACACAGACGTAGAGAACAGACTCGAGGGCATGGAGGTAAAGGGGAAGCAGGGATGAAGTGAGAAAGTAGCACTGACATATATACACTAACAAATGTAAAATGGATGGCTAGTGGGAAGCTGCTGCGTAGCACACGGAGATCAGTTCGGTGCTTTGTGACCACCTAGAGGGATGGGATAGGGAGGGTGGGAGGGAGGCTCAAGGGGGAGGGGATATGGGGATATATGTATACATATAGCTGATTCACTTTGTTGTACAGCAGAAACTAACACAACATTGTAAAGCATTTATACTCCAATAAAGATGTGAAAGAAATTTTTAAAAGAGCTCCTGAAAATTAAAGATATTATAACTGATTTTTTTAATCAAAAGCAGAGATGGGGGCTTCCCTGGTGGCACAGTGGTTGACAGTCTGCCTGCCGATGCAGGGGACACGGGTTCGTGCCCCGGTCCGGGAAGATCCCACATGCCACGGAGCGGCTGGGCCAGTGAGCCATGGCCGCTGAGCCTGCGCATCCGGAGCCTGTGCTCCACAACGGGAGAGGCTGCAACGGTGAGAGGCCCGCGTACTGCATAAAAAAAAAAAAAGCAGAGATGGAAGTTATAGTTGGGAAATCCAGGAAATTAGACTAAAATGTAAAATGACATAGAATATAGGAAAGACATAACAAAATAAGAGAATTGCACCCTGCTTTCTGACATTTAATAGGAATTCCAGAAATCCTGAATACAGATATTATCAAAGAAATAATATTAGTTTTCCTTGAACTGAAATAAATAATTTTCCAGAAAGAGGGTGCTCAGGAATGCCCAGAACAATAAGAAACACCATTAGAAATTTTATCAAGACGTAAGGGAAGATTCTGAAAGTTTATAAGATAGCACACACACAGCCTTCATAAAATAATAGGCATTACATATTTCAGCAACACTAGATATTAAATGACAGCAAAGCTGAACCTCTGAACTTATGACACAAAATTATTCTTAATCTAGCATTCCAAACTAACTGTATCAGTCTTCATTGCAAACAAGAGAATGTACCCTGTAAGCTAAGAAAACTGAGTGTTTTAAAGGATAGTAGATAGCTCACTGAATCATTGGGAATGCTGGAGAAATAAGCTCAAGATCAGGGTTCCAGTACCAAGACCCAGAACTACACTGCAGAACCACCCTGATGGAAAAGCCATTTTATTTTACTACTGCACCAACCATGCACTGCAATTTCTCCTCCCATGACACCAGTGACACTAGTGCCCCTGAAAACCACATGCCTCTAAACCTTCACCAGCAAAATGGTTTCTTCCTATAACACTAAAGCTACTTGCTTCTGAATGTAACCCTGTACTGGTAAGGACTGTCTGATAAGATGAACTCACATAAGTGCCCCATAACTGCAAAGGAGGTTGGTGAAACGAGTATTCTGGATTATACCTTGTAGAGACAGAATTCACAGAATGGGAAATCATAAAAATATAAGGAGGATGTTTGAGAGAAACTCAACAGCCACTATTCCCATCAAATGAGAGATGTGTACTATTCCATAAATTATCAATCAAATGTGAGAGTATAATAAAAATATTTTCAGACATGCAGCAAATTCAAATAAATGCCATCACCCTTTCTTAGAGAGATGCTAGAAGATGAGCTCCACAAAATAAGGGAAAAAAACAAGAAAGTAATACATGGCATCCCAGACACAGGATCAAACACTGAAAAAGAATGAAGGGAATTCCAGGAGGACATCTGATCATGATGCCTAAAGTGTAACCAGCTGAGACCAGAGAAGGATGATAGACAAATGGGAGGAGGGCTTTCTAGTGCAAAAAAAAAAAAAAAAATGAATTAACTGATTTATTATCTCTTACATCTTAACATTTGAAAATATATTAGTAAGTGTTTGACAGTTTTATTGGAGCTTTTGGAAGAAATGCAAAATAGAAAAATATAAGCAATAATAAATATAGTAAAACAATAGAGTAAATTTGGGAAAGAAGAAATATAGTATACCACTTGGCTCAGTAGTAAATAATATTTAACTACTCAGTAACATAAAAACTGAGTACTGAGTTAATTAAATACATGCTAAATTACACTGAGAGAACACATGTGTACATGTGGAGTGGCGTGTATTAAGAGTGATAAATCCTGAATTACCATAACAGGAAGTCTAAAAACACTAAGATTGAAAAACTAATGAACAGCAGCACAAACATAAATATTTATAAAGATGCTGGAAAACTGCAGAAGATATCTACAAGATACCTGTAAAAGAGCTGAAGTTGATACATTAGGAGAGCAAGACTTGAGAATGAGGAAGTATGGGACAGGAGTCTATATTTTATTCAAAATATGCCCTTTAGTCCTTTTTGATTTTTAACTATGTGAATGCAATACATTGATAAATGTAGAATTTTTTTTAAAAGAAAATAATTTTGGTAAATGATGGTGTAGAAAGTGGGATCTCAAGAGCCTGGATAACAGATATCAAAACTTTAGTTTTGCATGATAGAAGACAACCAATTTGAAGTTTCCAGGGAAATCTAACAAAAACTAAACTAAAAAGAAGGGGACAGGAGAGAGAAGTCATGGGCAGTAGCCAGCAAAAAGGTGACATTTTGTGCCACACATTATATAATTCTTCCCTGTGACACTGCAAAACCATCAGTAACATATTCTACACCCGGAGATCAGTGAGTGATCTCTGACCAAAAACGATAAAAATAATGAAGAAGGAATTGTCATTCTTTCAAACATAGCTGGTATCAAATGATGAAAGAACCAATAGGCTCTGAGTTAGTCCTTAGAAAACAAGCTCCTTAAAAATGAGCAGAAATCTTAGAAAGATTTTGGATTTAGAAATTTGATTTTTTCTAGAACTTAGAGGGGCAGCAAAGTATCCTGATTTACTGTCGATTATACACAAAATAATGCATCTGATAAGCTTAACACAATGCTGGCACATTCAGTATAAGGCAGATGTATATATAATCTCACGCACTTCTCAAACAACCCTTTAAGGTAGGCAATATTAACGCCACGTTTCCCAAGGAGGAAAAGGCTCACAGACACCTTTTTCTCAAGATCACACAGACCAGTGCCTTTCAAAGGTCTGTATACAATACCAACAGAATCATCAAATTCATCCTAAGTTAGAGTTAGAACCATACATACTGATCAGACCATTAGCACTGTATCCTGCGTATACTAATTTTATACAGAGTGTGGCAAAAAGATGAGGAAATATATATGCCCTTTTGCTTTGGAACCTAAGATGCTCTAAACTCTCCTTAAACAGATTGAATAGGAAAAACTGAGTAGGAGTGGAAATGATTGTGATAATCTAGAGAAATTTTTAAACATGTCCATATTTTATGTAGGAGAGTTGTTTTATTTTTTAAGACATCTTTTTTGTGGGAGGACAACTTCTATCTTTACTCTGTTTTAAGAAGCTCATTGCCCCAATCATGTAATATATTAGATCATGAATGTTATCCTGGATTCTGTTAAGAGTACTAGATCCTCAACTACAGAAATAGAAAGCCTAAAAATAGCAACTAAAATTAATTAATTAAAACTAGCCATACAAGTATTTTATTTAGAAAGATGCTGGAAAATTCCATTTGAACATGATTCATCAATGCCACTAATTATTGATAAACAGGTTGAACAGGTTACACTGCTGACAGAATCCTTTAGCTTTCCACTGTCCCAATTTATTGCATTTTTCGGTTAAATACTGTCAAAGAAAGGTGTTAATTGAAAATATTTTGTCCTATGGCTTAGAGTTCACTCTTTTCTCTCCAATTATTTACAAACCATTCATCTTTGCAATGATATATTCTAGAACTTTGCATAGGATCCATGTCAACAATCTGTTGCACTCTAAAGCACAAATGCTTCCAAGAACTAACCAGGGAATAAAACTGGGGAACACAGAGGAGAGCAGAGGAGGTGGAAACTGTAATAAACTATAGAACACGTATCCCCTAAAAGTATTCAGATTTAATAACTTTTTCTGTACCAGTCAACAGATCCTTGCCAGCGTTATTTGTCCTATGGGCAACCAGATTGTGACTTCTTAGCAAAAGTGCCCCTATTTGCCATCACACTCTTTTCAAAATCAGAATATCATCATCCTCTTCAGTTTCCAATGATTCCTCAGAGGTCATCTACAAGGACGTAGTAAACTCCTTTCTTCCTTGAAGGTGTGCTAAGTCCCAACTACATCCCAGGCACTGTACTGGCCACCAGGGAAACAGCAGGGAGACCAAAAGACAAAGCACTTAGATAGAAAAGTAATCATTGGAATGGCCACAAACAAACATATACTTACAAATCATAACATACACTGCCTTACAGGGTGCTATGAGAGAATATAACAGGTGTATTGATCTTTTTGAAGTTGTCCTAATCTTCAAGGGCCTATTTCATCTAGTAGGAGACCTGAGTTAATTTAGATCCATTAGGTGCTGTCTCATAAAATCTTCACCCATATAGATTTAAATTCCCCTGGAACCAATATTTGTTTCACCCTATGGTTTGAAGATCATTCTATTTGACAGAGAAGACAAAAACAGAACAAAAGTTGAGGGTTTCTGCTTCTCTGTATTTCTTATCAATATTGTAATGTTGGCCCTAATCAACACACTGTTACTTATTGATCTTTTTCCTCAAACACAGCTTTTTAAAAATTCATTCCTTACAGTTTTTGCATGCTTCTGCTAGTCTCAGATCAATTTGGATTTTAAACTTTTTGACACTATTTTTAACAAGCAGCTCAGTTTAGTAAAAAGACAGCTTTGGTTCAGATGTGAATCCTTAACAGGACACTAACAAGTTGTTTTACCATAACCAAATTATTTTGTCTCTCTGAGCCTCACTTTAAAAATGAGAATAATAATTCAGTTCTGTGGTGAGTATTAAATTTTATCCTAGGAGCAAAACATCTAGTACAATGCTTGCCACAGAGCAGACCCACCAAACAACTGATGATCCATGCTGTACATCATGTTTGTCCTCACCTGTACTGTGGGTTTCTTAGGGGCAAAAACTGAGCTTCCCACTTCTTTTCTCTCCCACATAATGTCTACGGCCAATTAAGAGAGCAGGCAGGTTGAACATTAATAACCTTGGTGAAAACTTAAAAGGAATTCCACAGTTGAAGATATTCTTTAGTTTAGCAAGGAAGAATAGCTTTTATCTTGTAAATACTAAATTGCATGCTCCTTTTCCAGTTAAACACGCAGTCTGTTTACAGCTAATTGTCACGTTAGTGGCTTCTGCTCCAATAAATGTTCATACACTGGATTCACAGGCTTACACTTCTACTGTGTCCCTGTTCTCATAGAATACATATCCTGCGTGATAAGGGCTTATCTCCCTACACCAAACAACCCTCTGCCTGAATTTTTTATGAATAAGTCCAAGTGTTCAGTTATTTTGATGCCTGCTAAGCAAAAGTAATTTCATCAAACACCATTAGAATGAGGCATAGAAAAGAAAATCTAGTCCTCCATGTAACAGACTGTTTGTCTATGACAATGAATTCCTAACTCTAGGTGGTTATATCAAGGAAGAAAGAAGGGCGCTTTCACTATTCCATTTGTTAAAGTACTACTGTAAACATGTAAACTGTTATGGTGAGCCTCACTTTACAAAATAGAAAAGCAAACAGCCTCCGTTTTATGAATCACTTGACTTCTAGCAGTTCAGTCTAGCAAATATTTTTCTTGAAGTATCAGAATAAGGCTATGTCCCATTTATTAACTAAATGAAGCTTATCTAGGCCCCTATCTTAATAATAGAGATAGGCTCATTTTCTCTTTACCCCTGCCATACGTTTCTGTGATAATAACAAGAGTCCTGGTACAGGGACTCTGTGGATGCTCAGTCCAGATCCTCGCCAATCCCTTCCACAGCTGCTGTGTGGCCCAACTTCTGACCCTTTGCTTCTAGCACCATACCTGGAGCTCCCTTTGGAGAGTAGTATGTTGCGAGCTTACCCTGCTATTACTAGGCTTAAACTATTCAAGTGCAATTTTAAATGTTATTTCTAATAAAAGGACTAAGTTATACTTTAAAATTAGATTCTAAGAATACATTTAACCTTCTAATCCAAAGACTATCCACACTGGTGCCAGAAAAGAGGCTCCCTCACCCATAGTTTATCGGTGATAACAACTCCATCGGTGACTTGAGCTACCACATGTTCCTACACTGTTGCCTTTAGGATCAATGCTACAGATTCCTCAGAAGCACCTGAATCTGTAAAAAATATATATACACAAACATACATACATATATTTTAATACCGCATTTAACTCCAATGCCTAAACCAGTGAATATTTTATAAAAGGCACTCAATACATGTTTGATAAATTACAGAATAAATGACCAAATGAGTAACCAAACAAACTAATGGACTTAACAGAACTCTACTGAATATATTCCATGTATCCGGTACTGGACTAGGTTCTAGGGACACCACAATCAGCAAATCCATTCATAGACTCTACCCTTATGGAGTTTATATTCTAGTGAGGAAGAAAGGCAGACACACTGTGCACATATGCATGCACATGCACGCCCGTGTGCATACACACACACACAGAGCCAACTGAGTTCTGTAAGGGGATAATGATTTGTAGGGATAGGAAGATCCAATATGGAATACAGCAGCAAAGACAAGAGTGAAAGAGTGAGCAGACCTCCTGCCTACTTTGGTACTTTCCCCAGTGGCTCCTGAAGCTATGGACACCAATTCATATACATGGATCACTGGTATGTCAAGGATGGCCAGTATTCCCAGTAAGACATCAAAACAGATGTTTTTACAAAGAGAATCTATTTTCAGTAAACTCTTTAACTCATTATATAGCGAACATTCATGCAAAGTAAGGAGTCGTAGTCTCTCATCAGTTTCACAACTTATCTTTATGGTTTATTCAGAGTAAGATGAATCTGTAATGCAATTAAATAATAATGTAGCAAATTGTTAGAGGCAAGAATTAGAGGAAGCTTGTAATGTGTTTCAGCAAAAGTTGAGAGAATTTGGCCCCCTCCGAAGATGCATGTTTTCCTCACTCTTCTGAAAGTATGAGCACACGGTGGAATAGCACGCTAGTATCAGCCTGAATATAAATGCTAGCTTATAGAATTATGATAATTTTTCCTGACCGAATAAAAAAGAATACAGTTTAATTCTATTAACTGTGTGCTTGCTTTAGTAAAAACAGCATTTAGTATGATGCTATGGGAAATGACTTCAACTCCACTGCAGCTGCACTGGAATGCCTATAAACAATTTCACTCATTCTTAGAATATTTCCTAAATTCAAGAGAGTCACATGATAGCTAAAGTAATGACACCATGAGTGTCCTACACAGCAGCACCTCTGCTGCTGCAGAAGAAGTGGCGAAGTAAACTCTGTTATAAACTTACTGAAAAAAAAATTACCAAGGTAGAAGACAGTAAATGCAACATGGTAAGGAATGAGCTTTACATCTGGAAACTGCGTGTTATAGCTACAATAATTTCTTCTTATATTTTAGACCAACGTTGCTCAGATGTGTTGGTCCTAAAGTATGAAACCATTGCCATAAACATGCTGTCAGTCTTCATGGAGGCTCTGGAAAATAACCTATTTTTCACATATCAAAGGTAGACATTTCTTATACCTAGAAGAAGAGAAGAAAAGATAGAAGAAAATCTTTAGCCAACTCTGACATCTTGACTTCAGACTGCTTTGTATGGCCCTCTACTGTTTCTATCATTCGTTGGGTCTTCAACCACACAGGACAGTATATGTGACAGGGAGTGTGGTGTGGTATTGACAGCACAGGCATCAGAGTCAGTAAACTCTGGGTTAAATTCTGGCCTGGCCACATAGGAGGTATGCAACACTGAGCTCTTAACACTTTGAGTATGACTTTTCCTCGTCTATGAAAAGGAGTAAGAATGTATACTTTACAGATTAAGAGGGCTAAATGTGATTATACATGTACAATTCCTTTCACGGTCACACGGCTGGTATTTAATAATTGTTCAAATAAATATATGGTTGTCTTCATCTCACCACTAAGGAATGAAGAGTGAAGATTTGTACTATTACGGTGACTCCTTAGGGCACAATCACTAAATTCTTCCAGCTTCCCTTCTCTTACTTACTTCCAAGTTAGAGAATTGTTTGGCATCCTCCCCATCTCTACAGGAATTTGTCTTAATACTAATGTCCAGCTGTCCATAGCCTTTCACATGTGACATCTACTCTTCCCTTTTGAATCCCATGCACCTCCAGACAAATACCCATAATGCTTTACTCTGATCATGTCACTTCATTTCTCTATAACCTCCAGTGACTCCTAAGTGCCCAAAGAAAATGTTCAAATTCTAAGCTAGGACCCTGAAGACCCTCCACTCTCAATATACACATGTGGATGGAATAAAAATGAAAAATCTGAAATTAAAATGATTACCAGAATCTATTAATACAAATTATAAACCACAGTACAATATTCTTTGCCTAATCAGATTGAGAATCTGTTACACAAACATATAGCTAGTCAGTAGCAGATGTCTTTGAATCCTTCTCTGCTAGATTGTCTCTAAAATATTATGAGCATTATGCACTTTTACGACAAGTAGAGAGGTTATGCTGGGCTGCACAGCAAGATGGTATGAATAAAGTAGTGACTTACAGAGTCTCAGGTAGACAGAATAATACCAATAATAATAGGAACTATTCAGTAATGCCTGTCTCAGTGTAATTTCCCTAGAAAGACTAAGTCAGAAGCTTACTGCTAACAACTTATTAGAAAGACCAATTCCAGAGAAGCAGGGGTAAAACAAAAAGGTACTAAATGAGGGAGAGAACATATAAGGGAGTATACTACTGAACTGGTCACAGCTTTGTAGCATGGTGCATTGTTCAGGCTCGTGGGGTAGCAGCCTTAGAGAGGTGTGTAAGACTACTGTGTTTCCAAACAGTCCACAGAAAAGGGATAAGAAGGAATTTCTTTGCTGTTCCCTCCTGACTCCTGTCACCTGAAGAGTCAATGTTCACACCATGGGAAATTAATTCCCCACATCTTGGGGGCATCACCTGCCCCTTCAGCAAATGCTGGGGAAGCCAGACCCTATGCCCGTCACCTGGGTGCTTCGAGGCAGGAGGTGGTGAGAGGAGCCAGATCCTTATTTGTGGTAATGGATCTCACAGGCATCGTGAAGGTGGTCACTGAAACAATGGAGTTTTACCACAACAGGTGGCTAAGTAAGGTCCATGCCGAGTCAGTCATAGAATCCCTTCCGCGTCTGCTCAGCAATAAGCGGATTATTCTGTGATAAGGCTCATGAAATACAAAGATAAAGCAAGAGAAAGCAAACTGAGTAGGAAAAGTCTTCAGCCATTCAGCAGATCTGATACCTGTCTGTGGAAGGAAAGAAGAAAGGAAGCAGGACTGGTCCAGGTAAGCCTCGGGCTATGATGCAGGTCTGACAAAGCCTAAGCCAACTCCCATAGGATGCTGTGGAACAAAGACTGCCCACTAGAGGAGTCCCACAATAGGCAGAAATAGCCAAACCCTAGTACCCGTAACATGTTCAGTGACATGCTGAAAGCCACCTAAGAGGATGGTGATCTTGGCCCAATGCCATGGCAGATCCCAAAGGTGCTACAGTTGGTTGCTGTTAGCTAACACAGCTTAAAAATAAGTTTCTTCTTGAAGGGAGACACAAGAAGAGCATCTCCACGACTCCCACACCTACAGAGACCTTGCCTCAACAGCAGCTAATTGAAGAGAATTTGCTGAGACTGATTCCCTAATTGTAAAATTCAAGGCATGGTTTTCTTGCTTGAACTTTCTGATTCGGATACTGCTGATCAATCCCTTCTAGCTAATCCTGACTGTACCCAGTACGTATACTACTTCATAGCAGTAACCTTGACAGAAAAAAATGGCCAAAATTATCTAGGTGGCATTTCAAAATAAAATCCAGAGATATGCACAGCTTTCTATAGCTAAAGAACCAAAAGTTTTCATTCTCTTTGGACCAGCTCAGCAACATAGAGCAGGTGATAGACAGGAACGCGTTCCCAGATGAGTAATGGTGATGAATATGGCAGGACTGACTGATGGAGAAAGAAAAAAGATCTAATTTGCACAGCACCTAGTCTTTACAGTTACTGAGAAGGGCCAAAAGAAGTCTGTAAATACATGGGATGTAAAACACTAAGGGAGAAAACAAGATTTGTAGATATGCAAGAGATGTAAGTCTGTGCAATGAAATACTTTTTTAAATAATTTTTTTTTTTTTTTGCTGAATGGCAAGAAAAAAACTTCATGACCTAGAAGAAGCTTATGAAATTTTATTTAAAAGTAGACTAGAAAGAAACTGAGGTTACAGTATACAATTCTGTACCATCCCATAGGGGAATCAACTTATTGGATTTTTTCCATTTCTTATTTACCTCCTTCTGTTGTCTATACCACAACTTTCCAGAGACATTTCTAGTGCTCTTGGCAGCTCTGGGCACAAATGGATAACTAATGATTTCCCTGTGGAAGGATCAAATATCCTTGGAGAGAAAGCTGAACTGGAATTTTTCAGGCAACTATCATATTCTCTCCTAATGTGGCAGCTGGTCTGCTGGAGAAAAGTACAGGAAGTTCCCAGCTGAAGGGTAGGCTGTGTTCTAAAAGCTGCAGAGTGAAAATTCATAAATTCCAGTTCCCCATGGAAAGATTTTAACCATTAACAATAATTAACTATCATTAGAGAAGTATTGCCTGGATCAAGCTTAACAGTTTAACAGTTTACAAGTTAACAGTTTAACTTGTTTAAACTGTTACAAGTTAACAGTTTAACTTGTTTAAAAACAAGTTTTACAGTTTAACCCCTACTGTACCAGAAGTGTGATGATAACTAAGTCTAACTTCCTATGCACTTATATCATTCCTAAGCACCTGCTTCTAAGGGGAAATGCATTACAAGCAGCAGGACATCAGAAAGACAAAGCAGTCTTGCTACAATAATAAAAGTGAGCACTCTCTCAATTCTTACAGCTGCAGTAGGACAAGTGGAGCAAGGAGGAGTATCCTATACTACTATGAACACTCAGGACTGGCAACATGGGCATACAACCTATGTAGTCACACAGGGCCCTATGCTTAGAAGAACCCTGTCTTCGATTTAAGGCTTTGCTATTGACATCTTGAAATTTTTAATAGTTTCTGAACAAGGGGCCAGCATTTTTATTTTGCACTGGACCCCACAAATTATGCAGCCAGTTATGCTAATACTATCTTACAATTAACAAAGTTAATTCCCATACATTACCAATCCACTACCTCACTTTATTCTCACAAATGCCTGTGAAGTAGGTAAGGCAGGTTTTACTGTCTCTGTCTTACAGCTATGTAAATGGAGGCTCAAAGAAGATAAGACATTTGTTTCACAAAGTTAAATACATGACACAGCTAAGACCTAAACCTACGACCTCAGACTTCAAGGCAATAGCCAGCACTGCCTCCAGGCATCTTGACGTGCGGTTCATCAATAGAACAATATAAAATAAGGGGTCGGGCAGGTGAAAATAACCTCCTCTTCTCAGCAGCTCTACATTACTGATATTATTTCATCTCAAATTCTTTCTTTGTAAGTGACAAGATCTTGCTCTTTTTTGACAAGATCAGGTTCTTTGTTTTTCAATTTCTTAACAGACCTTGAAATTTGGCTATTCAGTCATCATCTAAATCCCACAGATCTTCGTGTATGAATGTCCCTTCCCTAATTGGTAGGGTTATATTTGGGTTTCCTGCGCCTGTTTGACCCTTGTCAGTACACAGAAATGATCTATGATTTTGCTAGCTGTGTGTATGGGACTTCTTGTAACTTTTTCTTAGCTTTATACAGTAAGGAGGGAAGTTCTAATTAGGAATCCCATGAGGCACAGATGAAAGATGTTGAATAGCATGTTATAAAGTGCATCTATCCCTGTTAGAAAATGCCTAGGGGTATCAGATGAGGAAAAGGAATAGTGATAAGATATCAGGTTATGAGGATTACTGAAATCCCTTGAACATACACAGCGTGGCAGGAATGACCAAGGCTTCCTCACTTTGCACAACAGATCTGAAGACAGGAAATTTCTCAAGGCTTCCATTTGTAAATATAAAAGCAATTTTAAAGCCCTGATGACAAGAAGATTATTTTTCTCTCCAAGGTGCATAAGACAGAAAGGATCATAATTAACTCACCAAGGTCTCTGGTCTTAGGGGACGGTAATAGCAGTCCCAAAGGTGAATATAATTAAACGTCAAGGTTTGAAGACAAGTGAGATATTTACTATACTGTACTATATGATAGAATCAGAAAAGTCATTATAAAAATTATATACCAATGCTACCCCTCAGTTTCAGAAAACTACTGAAAGTAAAAATAATATTTAGTTTAATAATATATTCTAGGGGCTTCCCTGGTGGCGCAGTGGTTGAGAGTCCACCTGCCGGTGCAGGAGACACGGGTTCGTGCCCCGGTCCGGGAGGATCCCACGTGCCGCGGAGCAGCTGGGCCCGTGAGCCATGGCCACTGGGCCTGCGCATCCGGAGCCTGTGCTCCGCAGTGGGAGAGGCCACAGCAGTGAGAGGCCTGCCTACTGCAAAAAAATAAAAAATAAAAAATAATAATAATAATATATTCTAAACCTCAGCGCCAGGTACACAGTACAGAGGAAAAAGCAAGAGTTCTTGAACCACACGGACCTAGGATAAATTCCCAGTTTACTTATAGTTTTGTGAGCTAGGACAATTTATTCAGTCTCAATGAATTGTTCTGACTTTATAATAAAATGGGAGACAATAATATCCACATAAGTTTTTGGGGAATAATAAACCTTATTTCACAGTGCTTGACACAGAGTATGTGCTCAACAGGGGTAGCTGTTATTAGTATTTATTCCCCTCCAATCAAGTTTACTTAGAATACTTGGCTTGCCTGGGAGACATTCTTTTCTACCCTGAGATGATCCTTTGCCCAATAAAACAGAATCTATAGTTGCTAATGGCCAAAGAGATAGGCAGTTCCTCCATTTTCAGGTAACAGGATCTTAAAATTGGAGTGGAGGGGAATGTACTCCTCCTCTTACGCTTGCTCAAGCTCTGGCACTCCCACACTAAAAATACATTTAAAATTATTCTGCTGCATCCTCCTTTTCATCCATCACTGCTCCCAGCCCAACACTGGCATGGCCAGATTCCAAGACCAACTTTATTCTCAGAGGATCTGTGATTCAAGGCATCACTGTGCATTACAAGAGGGGAAGCATTTTCGTACTTTGATTACATGCTGCTTCCAACACAGAGTCATTTTGTGTAAGCTGCAATTAAACATTTACAATTCATTTAAGAGCAGTAAAAGAGACATGGTTTTAAAACATAATTGTGATGTTGGCTCTACAGGGTTTTTCTTTATATCTAAATATTTGCAATCATGCAGTGCTGATACATGTGTAAAAAGTACCTATGCAAGAAGAAAATACTCTATAATTTTATAAAGAGGCACTCTGGGGGCTTCCCTGGTGGCGCAGTGGTTGAGAGTCCGCCTGCCGATGCGGGGGACGCGGGTTCGTGTCCCGGTCCGGGAGGATCCCACATGCCGTGGAGCGGCTGGGCCCGTGAGCCATGGCCACTGAGCCTGCGCATCCGGAGCCTGTGCTCCGCAACGGGAGAGACCACTGCAGCGAGAGGCCCACATACGGCAAAAAAAAAAAAAAAAAAAAAAAAAGAGGCACTCTGAACTTTTTGCTATTGCCACATTGTAAACAATATTTAAAACATTTTAATATAGTCTAAGGATTTTATGAGTTTTTCATATTTTGAATTGTGAGAATAATTTTGAATTCTATGTGTAAATGGTAACAATCAGCATCTTATTTTTCTAAAAGAACTATCACCTTCTGACTATAAGCTAATGAAAACCGTATAGCAATATCTTGAGTCACTTTGTGCTTAATTAACACTTAACTCTCAATAATTACAACAATCTAAAACTCTGCTCTTATAGTATAAAATTTAATAATTTTAGCAAGTTTTGCTAAATCTGTCTGCAGACAAAGTTACCATATGTATGATTTGCGTCCCTTGCTTCCACACTTGGCTCTTAATGTACTATAATGTTTTCAATATAGGAAAGAAAGCCAGCATAGTAAGACATAAAGACATCACAGAATTAATAGTTAAAAGACATGGGCTCTATTTCCTACTTGATATAGGCTAAATATTTGTGTTCCCCCTAAATTCTCATGTTGAAATCTTAATGCACAACCTGATGATATTAGGGGATGGGCCCTTGTGAGGGGACTGAGTCGTGAGGCATAGTCCTCATGAATGGAATTAGTGCCCTTATAAAAGAGGCCCAAGAGAGCTCCCTCTCCCCTTCCACCATGTGACGACACAAGGAGAAGTCCGCCACCCAGAAGATGGCCCTCACCTGACCATACTGGCACCCTGATCTCAGACTTCCAGCCTCTAGAACTGTGAGAAATAAATTCCTGTTACTTGTAAGCCACCCAACCTGAGGTGTTTTGTTACAGCAGCCTGAACAGACAAGACGCTGCCCTTAAGACAATGTGAGTATATGTAATGCCACTGAATGTCACACATAAAATTGTTAAAATGGTAAATTTTATGTTACATACATTGTACCATGATAAAAAATATGATGCACTCAAAGAAAAGAAAAAAAAAAGGACACTGCTCTTGAGTTTGCCAGTGTTTCACCTTAAGCTAGTCACTTCACTTTCCTGAGCCACTTTTTCTTTATTTGAATCTTACAATATGGCCAAGGCAAACTATGAGATCTATACCAGTTATAGACTCCTGTGACCCAGTTTTCCGGGCACATTATGTTGGTGTAAAGGATAGGTCCACCCACTGCCTCATCCTCTTGCCTTGTCTTGTTGGCCATATTGTTAGGCAAAAATATATTCTGCCAGAATGAATGAAAGAAAATCATGAAAGAGACAAATGGGAAAAGCAGTGTGACTTGAGTTTGTTTCCCTAACTTTGCATTAGTGAATTGTTAGCTCACATCACAGAATATAAGGGTCTTTAAAAGCATCTATATCCAACGCCTGAGTTAATACATGGAAACTGAGACGGGAAACAACTGTCCAAGATTCACCACTTGGTGAAGCAGCGGCAAAGCCAGGACTAAGAGGCTGGGCTCCTGCCTCCTGTCTGCTGGTGTTACTGATCTGTAAGTATGTCTGGTTCTAAATGTTAGCACAGCAATGGGTGAGATGAGTTGGAGAAATTCTGTCAAGTGAGATTTAAAGCCACATTGCTTATCATTTTGTATACTTCCCAGTAATTTCTGTTCCAATAGAAGGCAGAAGTGGGCAAGAAAGAGAACGGCATGAATGAAGAGAGGATACCATGGGTCTCTCAAGCACTGACGTAATCCTGGACATCAGCAGTTTCTTGTGGTCTCCATGGATACTATAAACCACCTTCTTAATTCAGTTTTTAGTGGTATCCACAACATGTATCAATTAACATGGCTAGAAAAAAGCCTGATCTTTAAAAAGTAACCTCACAGAGACTGGCAGTATACTGAAATAACTTATAATAACATTTACTGATCATAATTTAGACCTGCCTCCATTTCCTCTCTATATTTTTCTCTAATTTCCTCTATATTGCTTCTGAAATGTGTATCTGACCTCTCAGCACTTGATTTATCTTCTGTAATTGGCCCTGCATTACTCAGTATCTCATCTAAAGCATCTCCAAGATTAGAATGGGGTGACGCTGGCCTGGAAGCCAGGCACAGGCGGGCACTGGTGGATGGTACAGTTGGTTGAGCTGCACCATCACAAATAACCAGCAAAAACCCCTAAGGCAGCTGGTCCTCTTACACTGAGAAAAGCCAGAACTAAATCAGAGCATGATCACCACGTGGCCCCAAAACAAGTGCCTCACTAGTCCTTCAGGGGTTGAGATATCTGAAGGAAATTTTAGCTTTCAGGAGTTCTAAAGGTGCAAAAAAAACATTTTCAGAAATAGCAGCTAACAGATCACAATCCCTTTGGACACTGGCATTTGGTGTCATCTAGAATCCTGTACAACTTGTTTCATGGTGGCTGTTTCTTCCCCAGGTTATTTTATGTAAATTGTAATCTCAATGACTGATTGATTTATCTGACTTAAGTTTTCAAAATGTATGTACCCTATGTTGCAGAAATTTATAGCTCCTTGCCAAAATCTGTTTTTTCTCTTCTTCCTGGTCTCAATTTCAGTGTGACCCACGGATGTTGGCAGAGAAACACAGAAACCTCAAACATGAGGAGTTAAATGAAGAGACCACTTTCCCTTTTTCTCAGATGCCCTCTCAGCGCCCCCATTCAGAGGAGTCAGGCTTTGAGAAGAGACAGGGGGATGTGAGACCCAAAGACAAACACCCCCTCCTCTTCTGAGATGGGGGCGGGGGGTGGGGGGTGAGGGGGGAGAGGAAGGGAAGGAGGGAGGGAGAGGGAGAGAATATGAGAATAAAGAGATCAGAAGAGGCCCATGTATAAATATGATAAGTATGTACTTGTAAAACAGCAAAGAAATAAAGACTATTAAATACTAAATAGTGTTGGAAGGATGAGCCATTATAAAAAGAATGTGTGAGGGGTGGAAAATTAAAGGGAAAGTTTCAAGCAGTATTAGGAAAACAAATTGACTAAGGTGACTGTACAATTACTATTTCACAGATTAAGTGTGTTTCTTAGTTTACCTGCAGTCAAAAGGAACCCAGGGGCAGAAGTAGCCTTAGATTTTTACTTGACTCTCATAAGTCACATTAACCTCTAAGGACGTGGCCTTTTACATTTAATTCCCCTTAAAAAAAAAATTAGTGACTGAAAGCCACAAACAAGGCAGGCATACTTCCTATAAGGGGATGTAAAAGTTACCAAAGGGCTTTCTGAACAGAGAAGAAAGAAGAAGTCAGCCTTCTGCATTTAAAAGCCCATACAACAGCATGTCATTCAATAAACCTTAAAGACTTATTTTCAAATGACATTTTATAAATATATACTGAAGGGTACAAATCTAGGCTTCATTTTTGATAATAGGTATAACTCAGGGACAAGTGTTGATTCTAATATAGAATAGCTATCTAGCTAATATCCACAGCCCAAGATAATTTAATAATCATAAAAGAAGATAGTATTTTTGGTTAAATATATACAGAAATGCAACACAAAGTATATTGTAATAATACATATGATGCATATAATAATATTGAAGGCAGGACAATTTAGAGCCCTCCCTTCTCATCCTTAGGTATTAAATAATTAATTAGGTTAATCATTTTCTCTTAAGAGTTTACAAACCTCATCAACTAGCAGACAAACTGGAATTCTACTGTGAAACACGTTCATCTTCAAAATTACGTTAACATTTGAAAGCACTTCTTAAAATTTAGCTGGCATCATTGCTTGTTGATTATTACATGAACCATATCATATCACAGTGCCGACTAGGATGTGCTGGCACTAGGGGCGTGTCTGAGACCATCTCGAAACACTTTTGGTCAACACCCACCCATCCTCTTTTAAGACGGCTCTAGTTTACTTCATCAGTGAAAAATAACTATTCTGGTACTTTTCAACATGGGTGGTAGCAGCTCATGTTACTACAACAGTTATCAACATGTGCATCCTTGTGCCTGTGAACATGCACATACACTCACATGTTTAGGAAAAATTTTCTTTACAATGGCAATAAGGGTATCTCTTTCATAAATCTTTGCTTTCTTCAGAAGAGCTACATCCCAATTCCTAAACTGGTATTAAGACCTTCCAAAAGCAAGCCTCACACTCTTTCAATTTCGTTTCCAAATATTAATCTTCTCCATTCTACCCCTGCTCATCTATTTATTTATTGGCCTTTTCCTTCGCCACACCATTGTTCACACTGTTCTCATCTCCTTCCTCCTAACCAAATTCTATCCATTATTTACTGCTTAGTTTAAATTCTACCTCTTCTATAAAATGGTCCTAAAATATTTTAGCCATTATTCATCCTCCCCTGTTTTCATCCAGTATTGTGTTCATCTTACTAATTTTAGAATTAATTATTCACTACCTTATCAGAGATCTATTAATATTGAAGCTGGCCTCTTAAGAGTTTTACTGTGTCCATAGTTACTGGAAATTTCTTGAGTGACTCTGTGTATGTGTGTGTGTTGTGACAGGAAATTCAACAAAATATAAATAAGGGAAGGGAAGAGATGACATGGGACTTTTTAATCACGTAAAGATCTATATTTCTTTCTAATTTTTTGTAAATTATCATTCCTTATGCTTTGTTTTCCCAGCTCTTTGAATGACAGAGTTGTATTTTTTTTTTTTTCCTTTTTTAAAAAGTTCCTGGTAGCACTTAACACATCAATGAATACCTACTGGGCAATCAACATTAGTTCAACAGACATTCAGAACCAGACTACTGATTAACACATGCAAGCCTAGTGTGGGAGATGGAACCAAGAAAAAAATGAAAACCAAAACAATGACAATAATAAAAATCTATATTACTTTAGGCTGTCATATCTCTTTTGTCTTAAACCTACATTCAAAGACCCAAAAAAAACTATTCTTTGGACAGTCAAATCAATACAAACCAAGTAGTTCTTGCAGGCATGCTTCCAAAATGAAGGAAAAGTAACTGACAAACATCAAAACTGAAATAGCCAAAAAGCTCAAGATGTCCCCAAGTCTTTAACTGCCTTACAAGTATTCCCTGGGGTTAAGTCTCTAGGAAGCTCCTGGAGACTGTCCCCTCAGGTCTGCTTTACCTCCTTCTGGAGGGGCAGCCCTGGTGGTCTGGTCCCCTCTTCGCTGGTGTCACCCCTTGCCCGTGCTCTCCCTATCCAAAGATCAGCTTTGGATATGCCTGTGTAAATGGCACTGGTAGGAGAAGATGAATATGCCTGATCAATGATTACAGCTCCACTGCAGATCCTCTAGCTCAGTCTATAAAGCTTCCCTCTTTATGTGTATCCTCTGTTTGGAGAGCTACTGCCTTTGCATAAAAATTCTCACTTGGAATGAGGTCACTCTGCTTCTTCCCTGTTTTACCTTGTAGTTAAAATTATACCTGAGCTGCAAGAATAACCTAAAACTCGCTCTGTCCTGGCATTCTTTCTTTCTCTAAGCTTCAGGCATTTATTTCTCAAACTACAGCTAAATCCTGGCCTCCTACACACACACTGAAGGGAATGGGGGCCAGCAAACTCCTCCACAGTTTCTCTCTCCATGTGGGAACAGTTCAGTGTGCCTAAGCTAGAGGAAGCACTTTCTTCAGCAACTCCTAGACCGAAGGTTTGGGACTCTGTTCCATGACAGCATGGGAGTGCGCACTCAAAATGGAAATCTAGAGACACAAGTAGGACAAAAGAACATTACTGACCATAAAAGGTGCAGCATTTGGAAAACAAATCCTTACTAGTCATCTGATGAACATATGAACAATAACTATTTGGTATTTTATAATACTCAAAGCCCTTTCAAACACATTACTTGTGGGAGATTGGTTCAAGATGGTGGAGTAGAAGGACGAGAGCTCACTCCCTCTTGGAGAGCACCGGAATCAAAACTAACTGCTGAACGATCATGGACAGGAAGATACTGGAACTCACCAAAAAAGATACCCCACATCCAAAGACAAAGGAGAAGCCACAATGAGACGGTAGGAGGGGCTCAATCACAATAAAATCAAATCCCATAACTGCTGGGTGGCTGACTCACAAACTGGAGAACAGTTATACCACAGAAGTCCACACGATGGAGTGAAGGTTCTGAGTCTCACATCAGGCTTCCCAACGTGGGGTCCGGCAACAAGAGGAGGAATTCCTAGAGAATCAGACTTTGAAGGCTAGCAGGATTTGACTGCAGGACTTCAACAGGACTGGGGGAAACAGAGACTCCACTCTTGGAGGGCACACACAAAGTAGGGTGTGCATCAGGACCCAGGGGAAGGAGCAGTGACCCCATAGGACACTGAACCAGACCACCTGTTAGTGTGGGAGGGTCTCCTGCAGAGGCAGGGGGTGGCTATGGCTCACCATGAGGACAAGGACACTGGCAGCAGAAGTTCTGGGAAGTACTCCTTAGCATGAGCCCTCCCAGAGTCTGCCATTAGTCCCATCAAAGAGCCCAGGTAGTCTCCAGTATTGGGTCGCCTCAGGCCAAACAATCAGCAAGGAGGGAACCCAGCCCCACCCATCAGCAGTCAAGCAGATTAAAGTTTTACTGAGCTCTGCCCACCAGAGCAACAGTCAGCTCTACCCACCACCAGTCCCTCCCATCAGGAAACTTGCACAAGCCTCTTAGATAGCCTCATCCACCAGAGGGCAGACAGCAGAAGCAAGAAGAACTACAGTCCTGCAGCCTGTGGAACAAAAACCATATTCACTGAAAGACAGACAAGATGAAAAGGCAGAGGGCCATGTACCAGATGAAGGAACAAGATAAAACCACACAAAAACAACTAAACGAAGTAGAGACAAGAAACCTTCCAGAAAAAGAATTCAGAATAATGATAGTGAAGATGATCCAGGACTTGGAAAAAGAATGGAGGCAAAGATCAAGACGATGCAAGAAATGTTTAATAAAGACCTAGAAGAATTAAAGAACAAACACCTAGAAGAATTAAAGAACAAACAAACAGAGATGAACAATAAAATAACTAAAATGAAAAGTACACTAGAAGGAATCAATAGCAGAATAACTGAGGCAGAAGAATGGATAAGTGACCTGGAAGACAGAATAGTGGAATTCACTGCCATGGAACAGAATAAAGAAAAAAGAATGAAAAGAAATGAAGACAACCTAAGGAACCCCTGGGACAATATTAAACGCAACAACATTCGAATTATAGGGGTCCCAGAAGGAGAAGAGAGAGAGAAAGGAACTGAGAAATATTTAAAAAGTTTATTGTCAAAAACTTCCCTAACGTGGGAAAGGTAATAGCCACCCAAGTCCAGGAAGTGCAGAGAGTACCAGGCAGGATAAACCCAAGGAGAAACACACCAAGACACAGAGTACTCAAACTGAAAAAAATTAAAGACAAAGAAAAATTATTAAAAGCAGCATGGGAAAACAACAAATAACATACAAGGGAACCCCCATAAGGTTAACAGCTGATTTCTCAGAAGGAATTCTACAAGCCAGAAAGCAGTGGCACGATATATTTAAAGTGATGAAAGGGAAGCAACTACAAACAAGATTACTCTACCCAGCAAGGATCTCATTCAGATTTGATGGAGAAATCAAAAGCTTTACAGACAAGTAAAAGCTAAAAGAATTCATCACCACCAAACCAGCTCTACAACAAATGATAAAAGAACTTCTCTAAGTGGGAAACACAAGAGAAGAAAAGGACCTACAAAAACAAATCCAAAACAATTAAGAAAATGGTCATAGGAACATACATATCAATAATTACTTTAAATGTGAATGGATTAATGCTGAAGCAAAAGACACAGGCTCGCTGAATGGATACAGAAACAAGACCCATATATACATTGTCTACAAGAGACCCACTTCAGACCTAGGGACACATACAGACTCAAGGTAAGGGGATGGAAAAAGATATTCTATGCAAATGGAAATCCAAAGAAAGCTGGAGTATCAATACTCATACCAGATAAAATAGACTTTAAAATAAAGAACGTTATAAGAGACAAGGAAGGACACTACATAATGATCAAGGGATCAATTCAAAAAGAAGATATAAACATTATAAATATATATACACCCAACATAGGAGCACCACAATACATAAGGCAACTGCTAACAGCTATAAAAGAGGAAATTGACAGCAACACAATAATAGTGGGGGACTTTAACACCTCACTTACGCCAATGGACAGATCATCCAAAGGAAAATTAATAAGGAAAAACAAGCTTTAAATGACACAGTAGACCAGATAGATTTAATTGATGTTTAAAGGAAATTCCATCCAAAAACAGCAGATTACACTTTCTTCTCAAGTGCACAAGGAACATTCTCCAGGATAGATCACATCTTGGGTCACAAATCAAGCCTCAGTAAATTTAAGAAAATTGAAATCATGTCAAGCATCTTTTCTGATCACAATGCTATGAGATCAGAAATCAGTTATAGGAAAAAAACATAAAAAACACAAACACGTGGGGGCTAAACAATACGTTACTAAACAAGCGAAAGATCACTGAAGAAATCAAAGAGGAAATCAAAAAATACCTAGAGACAAATTACAACAAAAACACGAAGATCCAAAACCTATGGGAGGCAGCAAAAGCAGTTCTAAGAGGGAAGTTTATAGCAATACAAGTCTACCTCAAGAAACAAGAAAAATCTCAAACAAACAACCTAACCTTACACCTAAAGGAACTAGAGAAAGAAGAACAAACAAAACCCAAAGTTAGTAGAAGGAAAGAAATCATAAAAATCAGAGCAGAAATAAATGAAATAGAAACAAAAAACAACAATAGCAAAGATCAATAAAATTAAAAGCTGGTTCTTTGAGACAATAAGCAAAATTGATGAACCATTAGCCAGACTCATAAAGAGGGAGAGGACTCAAATCAATGAAATTAGAAATGAAAAAGGAGAAGTTACAACAGACACTGCAGAAATACAAAGCATCCTAAGAGACTACTACAAGCAACACTATGCCAATAAAATAGACAACCTGGAAGTAGTGGACAAATTCTTAGAAAGGTATAACCTTCCAAGACTGAACCAGGAAGAAATAGAAAATATGAACAGACCAATCACAAGTAATGAAATTGAAACTGTGATTAAAAATCTTCCAACAAACAAAAGTCCAGGACCAGATGGCTTCACAGGTTAACTCTATCAAACATTTAGAGAACAGCTAACACCCATCCTTCTCAAACTCTTCCAAGCAACTGCAGAGGAAGGAACACTACCAATCTCATTCTATGAGGCCATCATCACCGTGATACCAAAACCAGACAAATATACTACAAAAAATTACAGACCAATATTACTGACGAATATAGATGCAAAAATCCTCAACAAAATACTAGCAAACAGAATCCAACAATACAGTAAAAGGATCATACATCATGATCAAGTCAGATTTATCCCAGGGATGCAAGGATTCTTCAATATACACAAATCAATGTGATAAACCATATTAACAACTTGAAGAAGAAAAACCATATGATCTCAATAGATGCAGAAAAATCTTTTGACAAAATTCAACACCCATTTATTATAAAAACTCTCCAGAAAGTGGGCATAAACGGAACCTGCCCCAACATAATAAAGGCCATATATGACAAACCCACAGCAAACATTGTTCTCAATGGTGAAAAACAGAAAGCATTTCCTCTAAGATCAGGAATAAGACAAGGATGTCAACTCCCACCACTATTATTCAACACACTTTTGGAAGTCCTAGTCACGGCAATCAGACAAGAAAAAGAAATAAAAGGAATACAAATTGGTAAAGAAGAAGTAAAACTGTCATTGTTTGCAGATGACATGATACTATACATAGAGAATCCTAAGATACCACCGGAAAACTACTAGAGCTAATCAATGAATTTGGTAAAGTTTCAAGATACAAAAGTAAGGCACAGAAATATCTTGAATTTCTATACACTAATGATGAAAAATCTGAAAGAGAAATTAAGGAAACACTTCCATTTACCACTGCAACAAAAAGATTAAAATACCTAGGAATAAATCTACCTAGGGAGAAAAAAGACTTGTATGCAGAAAACTGTAAGACACTGATTAGAGAAATTGAAGATGATTCCAACAGATGGAGAGATATACCATGTTCTTGGATTGGAAGAATCAATATTGTGAAAATGAGTATACTACCGAAAGCAATCTACAGATTCAGTGCAATCCCTATCAAATTACCAATGGCATTTTTCACAGAACTAGAGCAAAAAAAATCTTAAAATTTGTTTGGAGACACAAAACACCCCAAATAGCCAAAGCAGTCTTGAGGGAAAAAATGGAGCTGGAGGAATCAGACTCCATGACTTCAGACTATACTACAAAGTTACAGTAATCAAGACAATATGGTACTGGCACAAAAAGAGAAATATAGAACAATGGAACAGGATAGAAAGCCCAGAGATAAACCCACGTACCTATGGTCAACTAATCTACGACAAAGGAGGCAAGGATATACAATGGAGAAAAGATGGTCTCTTCAGTAAGTGGTGCTGAGAAAACTGGACAGCTACATGGAAAAGAATGAAATTAGAACACTCCCTAACACCATACACAAAAATAAACTCAAAATGGATTAGAGAGCTAAATGTAAGACCGGACACTATAAAACTCTTAGAGGAAAACATAGAAAGAACACTCTTTGACATAAATCACAGCAAGATCTTTTTTGATCCACCTCCTAGAGTAATGGAGATAAAAACAAAAATAAACAAATGGGACCTAATGAAACTTAAAAGCTCTTGGAAAGCAAAGGAAACTACAAACAACATGAAAGGAGAACCCTCAGAATGGGAGAAAATACTTGCAAACAAATCAACGGACAAAGGATTAATCTCCAAAATATATAAGCAGCTCATGCAGCTCAATATTAAAAAAAAAAAAAAACCCAACCCAAAAATGGGCAGAAGCCCTAAATAGACATTTCTCCAAAGAAGACATACAGATGGCCAAGAAGCACATGAAACGCTGCTCAGCATATCTAATTATTAGAGAAATGCAAATCAAAACTACAATGAAGTATCACCTCACACCAGTTAGAATGGGCATCATCTGAAAATCTACAAACAACAAATGCTGGAGAGGGTGTGGAGAAAAGGGAACCCTTTTGCACTGTTGGTGGGTATGCAAATTGATACAGCCACTATGGAGAACAGTATGGAGGTTCCTTAAAAAACTAAAAATAGAATTACCATATGATCCAGCAATCCCACTACTGGGCATATACCCAGAGAAAACCATAATTCAAAAAGACACTTGCACTCCAATGTTCATTGCAGCACTATTTACAATAGCCGGGTCATGGAAGCAACCTAAATGCCCATCAACAGACGAATGGATAAAGAGGATGTGGTACATATATACAATGGAATATTACTCATCCATAAAAAGGAACAAAATTGGGTCATTTGTAGAGACCTGGATGGATCTAGAGACTGTCATACAGAGTGAAGTAAGTCAGAAAGAGAAAAACAAATATCGTACATTAATGCATATATGTGTAACCTAGAAAAATGGTACAGATGAACCGGTTTGCAGGGCAGAAATAGAGACACAGATATAGAGAACAATCGTTTGGGCACCAAGGGCTATGCAGAATCTGTGCAGTAAAGTGGAGTTTTGTGGGGGAGATGTTGTTTTGTTTTTTGCAGGATCAGACAGCCTTGAGTATCTGCAGAGATATGTATCCCTCCTCTTGCCCCAAATATGAACTGACCCTCCCATTGCTCAGTCTTCTGATGCTACATGATCCATGTCCAGTCTTGTCTGAATATACTGCAATAGTGATATTAAAGGCTTTCCTCTTAAAATACCAGCTCTGAGGCAAGGCCCACTCCAAGCCACTTCAAAGCAATAAAGAAGTGTCACAGGAGACTTTTTCAGTGGCAAAGGTGGTCACCCCGTAGTGAAATCCCTTATAATTTTGAAAAACTCTTTTCATAATATTATTTCTCTCTGAGTAAATTTAGAATTTGCCTGGTAATAATGTGGTAGGTGCTGCAGAATCCTACAAATATCAGTGAACAACCTTTAATAAGACATAAAAATTCTCAATATGTGTTGGTACTGGTTTCCCATAAGAACAGATATTTCACAAGAAAAAGGGCACAGCTGCCAGGTAATCTTCAGATTAGAAGCAAGCACTAGGAGTGTTCCAGCCACTGCACAGAGAGATATCAAAGCTAGCACTTTGTCTTTTGATGAAGTTTTGCCCTTTTCCCCAAGTAATATCTAATTATTAATGCTCTTCCCAAGAATAGTACACCCGTGCCCATGTGCTCATTGTCAGGGGCCTGGAGTACAGAGCAGACACTGGCTAATAATTATAAGGGCTTCTCTATTCCGTGAATAAGAAAAAAAGGTTATTAGCAGGAATATTGTTATTAGGATGCCATTTCCAGGTGTGCTAAATAAAACTAGCTCTCACCCAAAAGCCACCTTTTCTAATGAACTGACATTAGCAAAAGTGAGCAACAGTGTGGGTAAAAAAGAGATGGGGAATCTGAAAACTGAAACATGAACCTACTTCCATCACTTATATTGTTATTGGTATGAACTTGGCTTAAAAATATCTCTAAGCCTCAGTTTTCTCATCTTTAAAGTGAATCCATAGTACTTCATAATTTATGGTTATGAGGATCAAATGAGTAAAACTGTATATAATACTTGGAACAATACAAAGCCATATACAAACATAAGTAATTATTATTCTTATATTGACACTCTGAGATAGAGTTTGTAAAGAAAGACAGCTAGAAGGGCACTGCTGGCAGAGAATAAGGTAACTATCGTCTTCCCAGGAGTCACAAAGAGCAGGGAGACAGATGACGGTTCAGGTAACTTCCTGTCCAAAAATAACACCATCACAGCAGGAATCTTTGGGTATTTGAGGTGGTTCACATGTTTAAAGAAATATCTGAGAAGCCCTACAAAGAATGTCTATCCACACTAAAGAGCTTGAAATTTGTTTCAATAAAATTTAAATACAAATGAAATCCATGTGCAGCTATTATTACCTCCTACCAAATAGATGTACCTGTTGGACTAGAGACAGAAATATATACTCTTTCTGGCCATAAAACGAGAGAGAAATTCTAACTTTTTACTTTTGAAGTTACTTTTCTGTTCCTTCTGTGTGAAGCAATAAAGAAACACAGTGAGCATCCAGACTGAGCCACACATTTCAAGCGAACGGCACGTATGTAATGCACAGATTTCTACCCAAAGACATTCAGATTATCTAGTGAAGCAAAGGCTGGCTATGAGCTCCTCCCCAGTCTCCACAGACACCTCAATACAGTCAGAGTTGCTCATATTTGCACCTTTTACCCCAAAAGTTATGAACAGTTCTAGATAACACATTAACTAAAGACTGAAGTCTGCCAATAAGAAAATAAACAGTGGGGATTCAATCCCTTATGCGGCACCTGCTCTATGCCAGCCAGAGTACCAACTACTGAGAAGAGAGAGGTGAACGATACCGTCAGGTACCTTAACCTCAGGTAATCTCCTAGTCGACCAGTTCACAAGGTTCATCCTCCATCAGTGCCACCATCATGTGTGCAGTAAGGAAGGGAGAATAAATTAATGTATTAAAAACAAGCAAAATATATGTGCATTTAAAATTCCTTTGGTTTAAAAGATCAGCAACAGAAGAAGAAATAGAAGAGGCATCACAGCCTGCAGCCTGCTTTCTGTCCAGTTACATTTTCCCTTGGGAGGATTTTTAGCTTCTTTGAGAATGGTCTTGTAACAAGGAATACTCATATATGTAAGACAGGAACCCCACAGGTCATGGCTATGACTATGGAACTAGCTCTCACCCAAAAGCCACCTTTTTTAATGAACTGATATTAGCACAAGTGAGCAACAGTGTGGGTAGAAAAAGACATGGGGAATCTGTCAATTAAAATCTGAACCTAATTCCATTGCTTGTAATAATCACTTGCTTATATAATAGTCATGATTATTATGGCTATGACTATGGAATGGTGTGGCACTGGGGGACCCTTTTGGGATTCTGGGTTTTGATGATTCCAGCTATGGCTCCATCCCCCACCTCTTCCTAAAGATTACCTTTTCTAGGATGGTGTGTTTTCTGTGTCTGGAAGCTAGTATCTCCAGACATCCTTTTTCCTTCCTTTCTCATGTGAAATTATTCATAAGCGCAACTGGAAGAGAAAGAGGAACAGGGAAAGGCCTTTCCTGCCTTCTGGAGAAGATGCAGAGGATATCAGAATTTGTTCATTTTTCCATTCATTAAAACAAGAGTTATTGAGCACCTAAGATATTCCAAGACGTAATCAACTTGCTGGAGACATAAAGATGGAAAAAGAACACTACCTGCTGCAAGGCAAGTCTCCGTTCAGTGGCAGGGTGCAGACGTATAAATGAATAAGTACAGTCCATTAGACAAACATTATAATCGACGTGTGTACAATGGATGTTGGTACAATGCGAGCACTGACAAGAAAATCTCCTGCTTCTTAGAGTTTTATGGAAGGAAGGGATAATGCTTTACAACAAGCATACTAAGATGGGAAATTAGAGGCCCACAGGGGAGGATAGAGAAGTTCTAGGACAAGAAGCATGTGAAAAGGGACACACTCCCATGGACACATAAGAATCCATGGCCCCACCAGGGACTCTGAACACTCAACAGGGCTGTGTGGCTGGGACAAGCCAGAAAGAGGTTGGGAAGTCAGTGGAGCCACAACTTGAAAGCTTTGAGTAGTAGAATATGGGGTTTGGAGTTTATTCTCTGAGCAGAAGAATTTCATGCAAGGAAGTGACTAGTTCAAATCTAAGTTTTGACAAGATTTTTCCTTAGGATATATGGACAATGGACTGCAAAATGGAAACAGACTTTAGTTAAGGATTTATTACAGGAATGGAAACCATGATGGAGGTGAGAAAATAAAAAGAAACAAATGCATTTGCAAGACATTTTAGAGGTAAAATCAACAGTACCTCAAGGCAAAGTGAATACAGAGAGTGAGCAGTAGGTGAAAATCAGAAACTCAGAGATTTTTCTTCGAGACAACTGATGAAGTTGCAACACCATTAATTGAGATAAGAAGAAAAGTATTTCAAGGGAAGGAAGTAGTCAAGAAGAAAGATTATGAGTTTGGTTTGAAGTTTATTAAGTTTCAAGTACCAAAAGCCATCTATCTGCTATCTAAAAGCAGTTGGAATTATAGGTCTGGAGGTCTAGAGAATACTTGGTGAAGATATTAATTGGAACATCATTAGCATAAACACTTCATAGTTGAAGCCATGAGAGTGAATGAAATCATCCAGAGAAAATATAAGAGGGCAAGAAGAAAACATTCCAGAGAACCCCAAATAAGGAGTAGGGTGAATGAGGAGTAGGAGGAATCTGTTCCATAGTCATAGCCACGACCCGTGGGGTTCCTGTCTTACGTATATAAGTATTCCATGTCCCAAGACCATTCTCAAAGAAGCTGAAAATCCGCCCAAGGAAAAATATAACTGGACAAAAAGCAGGCTGCAGGACCTGACTCCTTTTCTTTTTCTGTTGATCTTTTCAACCAAAGGAATTTTAAATGCACATATATTTTGTTTATGTCTTTAACACATTTATTCTTTACTGCCTTTTGTCAAATAGAAAACTCATTGTTTCTAGGTACTGATATACAGCCACCATCTAGTGGTCAGATGTGGTAACCACAGGCTTGCACAGTTGGGGGCGAGGGAAACATGTTTAACATCGTTTCCTGGTGATTTTAAGGATTATGTTCGGTGAAAAATAGCCGTCAGTATGATGGAGAACATGGAAAAAGCAGCTTTTCTCTGTTTTTCCTGAGTATGAATTATGGGAAATAGAAACAATTTACATACTATGACTGCCCTTCTTTTGAGCACTATAGGGGACGGTGGAATGAGATACAGCTTCTGTAGGGTTATCTGGCCTCAGGTGAGATGGCAACACCTGAAGAGATTGATGAAAACATGATCAGTAGCCACAGCCAGTATTTAAAATCCAAACTCTTTATCACGTTCTCCAAAGTCTTATAGGATCTAGCCACTGGCCCTCTCTCTCCAGCCTCACCTCTTGCCACTCTGACCCTTGACCATTATGATGCAGCCACGGTGGCCTCCTTGCTATAACTTGAACTTCTAAGTTCAAGTAATAAGTTCACTGCTGCCACAGAGCCTTTGCACTTACTATTTCATCTCTTCTGCCACTTCATTTTACCACATTCTCCTCATCTTAGGTCTCTGTTTAAATATTTCCTTTTCAGAGAGACCTTCCCTGACAACTGTAACTCTAAACCCTTTTCCCCCAGTTTATTTTATTCTTGGTACTTAGCACTATCTGAAGTTGTATTAGTTAGTTGCTGAAAAACAAATCTCCAAATCTACAGAGCAAATTACATGACAGAAGGGATTTTAACTATATTGTTTGCTAGCACCTAGAGGAGTGCTATTACATAAAAGGTGTTCAACAAAGAATTGAGGCTGAATGAACCCAGGAAGTGCCTTGGCAGTGTCTGGACGAAAGGTGTGGTTGGGCAGACTGAAGTCTACACAGAATCATGTGATGACGTGACTGAGGCCAAAGACTGATATATAAGCAAGAGGGCCCAGCACGTAATGGACGAATCCTGCTTAAGGTTCAGTAACCAAGTGGGGCCAAAGTAGGGACAGCAGAGAGCATGAACTTAAGGTTTAATCAACAGTTAGAAATAAGGGTTCAAAACATATGGACACCAAGGGGGGAAAGTGGTGGGGGGGGCGTTGTGATGAATTGGGAGATTGGGATTGACATGTATACACTGATGTGTATAAAACGATGACTAATAAGAACGTGCTGTATAAAAAATAAATAAAATAAAATTCAAAAATTCAAAATAAAACAAAACAATTTAAAAAAAAAGAAAGAAATTGTAAGTGGGGGAGGGGTTAGCACAGAGATTCCTGGGCTTTATAGGAAACAGATCCTCAACCCCACTAGAAGCAATTTCTCCATCCACTAAAAAGACCTTACTAATGTCAAGAAGGACTCGTGTAGTACGTGGTTTTCAAATTTCATAATGCAGAAACATCATCTGAGATGGGAGGTATAAAGGACTAATTAAAAATGGAGATTCTGGGACTTCCCTGGTGGCACAGTGGTTAAGAATCTGCCTGCCAATGCAGGGGACACGGGTTCGAGCCCTGGTCCGGGAAGTTCCCACATGCCGCGGAGCAACTAAGCCCGTGCGCCACAACTACTGAGCCTGTGCTCTGGAGCCCGACGCACCGCAACCAAGAGTAGTCCCTGCTTGCCACAACTAGAGAAAGCCCACGCGCAGCAACGAAGACCCAACACAGCTAAAAAAAAAATGGAGATTCCTCTGAGATAGACTGCCATCATGTCTGATTCCAGAGGTCTGTGGAACTCTGCAACGATATTTTTAATTAGTATACAAGGTGAGTCTGATATACTCACCCTGAAGATACACTTTTTGAGATATAGCTGATCTAGTGCTTTACTATTCACAAAACACTTTTATATAGTGTCTCCTATGATTCTCACCCATAACTCTGCTGAGAAGTAGGTAGAGTAGGGTTTTATTTTCAACTACTATATATTTTTTAAACTTTGTATTATAGAAGACTTTAAACAAATACACATATGGAGGATATCATAAGAAACCCTCATGTACCAATCACCCAACTTCAACAATTATCAGCTGAAGTCAATTCCACCCCACCCCACCCCCACCCCCAAAGACTGTATAATTTTAATCAAATCTCAAAAATACCTGAGATCAATGTGGACCAGAGGAGAGGTTTTAATTTTTATTTTAGTCATAGGACTCTGTGTCTTTCAGAGATGATGACTTGTCCAAGAATAGATGCCTGTCAAAAAAAAGAATATATGCCTGGTCTTAGAACTGAGGCCAGAACTTACTTACATATGGTGTGAGAGTGAGGATGGGGGAGCTAAGTATACTGACAGCTACAGCCTTCACACATAGACTGTGAGGCTGTGGCAATTCTCTAGTATACTGTGCGTGCGTGCATATGTGCTTGTGTGCATGCGTACGTGTGTGTATGTGTGTGTTTCTTTTATAAGAGGGTAAGCAGCTATCTCTTTAGAATGATTTCTGCTCAGTTCTCCCTAGTGACCCTTGCAGGTCTCACATTCTAGGGCAACTAAATATTTTATAAACATAAATTCCCAGCGTGCTTGGAAACTCTAAGCTATGAGGAAATGGCTGTGAAGATGCACCATAGAGAATCAGTGAGCCAGCCTAGGGCAAGCAAGCCGAGGTACACTACCTGAAGTGTCCGGAAAACAAATGCGATTGAAATGCATGCTTCCATCTAAAAATGTGGCTGGCAAAACAGAGCTCTGCCTTGGGCTGTTGAGACAGTGACAAATGAAATGCTGGTTGATCCCCCATTTATTTCATTTTTAAAGTGTTTGCCAATACTAACAGCCCTGGTTGTGTTGGACTGCCACGCCACCAGCAGCATTGAGATCCCCTTCACTGTGCTCAGAGTCCCATCTGATCTCCATTACACTGTTTTCTACCTTTCCCAGTAATGACCCAATTAGGAGACTGTCTAAAAGTGAGTAGGCAAGGATTCAGATTGGCTAAGTTGCAGGCATTACAGTGAATCCATCTGGAAAATATGGCATGGCAGCTCTTAGTGTCCTCATTTATGGGTACGTGGTCAGACTCTGTCAGGGCATTTTTATAGTTCTAGAACTCTCTTTTTGGTCAGGTCCTCTTCAATATACAGATGTTTTCAGTGGCTAAAGCAAAGTCACACGTACTTCCTGGTTAAAGTCTTTCCCTAAAACAGCCCACAAGTGAACCAATTTGCTATGCCAAGAAGAAGTGAAAGCACTTAGAAGAATACTTAGCCCTTCTAATGCAAAGCATTTTGTAATTCTCTATTTGCCAAACCTGTCTTGAGAGGAGGTCAGTAATTTTCTCGTTATCCTGCTAAGGAAAGAAGTCAGCTCTTGTTTGCAAAGTAACACATTGTCAATCAATATCTGGAATTAGAACACAAAGCATTTTCATTCCACAAACCATGCTGAGCCAACCACAAATTGTGTAAGAGTACTGTAAATTTTGCAGGCAATCAATATGATGAAATCATACCCTGATGACAGGATACACATATGTATAAAGTCAAGAAAAAACAGGAATTCTCATTTGCATGTAAAGCCAGACACTTGTTCATTTGAGCTTTATAAGTTTCCTAATGATGTATGAGTTGAAGGAAGAAAAGGGAAATATGCAGAGGAAGAGAGAGAAAGAGAATGGAAAATATTATGTAGAGAAATTTCAAAGTAAAAATGGATTCTGAACATATATGAAATTAGTTTAGTCATTTTTTAATTTAACAGCCCTGTCTCAGAAGAAAGGTAAAGGTTTCAGAACGCCTCATACCAAAAATTCGTAATAGAGTAGGATAATAAATGTCATGCCATAAATTTAGTATCAAAGAGAATATATCAAAATAAATAAAATCATGCTATTTTGTCACTCTGACTCAGAATAGCAGGAGAGTCAAGATATTATTTTAAGTCAATACACAGATATGAAAAAAACTTTTATTCTTATTTGCCGTTTAGGTTCAGAAAAACATATATCCTCCACCACCACACACACTCTAGGCAACAGCTTTAGAATCATTCCTGACTACCTCACCACACTGTTCCTCGTGTTACCCATGAATGCATTTTTATCCTTTCCTCGACTTGTGTCTTGTCAATCTACTGAATTTTGACTGTCATTTCATCAGGCTGAGATCCAGTAAAATCCTATTTTCCATGCAACTTTTAACACTTTATGTGCATTAAAAAAAAAAAAGTAATAGAATACAAAACACAATCCAAAAAGAAATATTTCAAAAACAACCATACTTTCTTCCTTAAATGGGTGTGCTTTTAAAAAAAAAATCAAGTGCTCCAAAACCATCAAGTCATATACATTAAATACGTACCACTTTTTATATTTCAATCATACCTCAGTAAAGTGGTTTAAAATGTTTTAATTCCCATACACAGTTCAAAAATAAATAAATAAAATTAAAAAAAAAAATCAAGTGGCCTCTATCAGTTCAGGGGGTGGGTAGAACAAAGGGTTGTTTTATGTGAATCCTCCAGTAACTTCTTGCATTACTCTAAAGCAAACTCATATCAGCTAGCTCATTATTATTTAAAGATTTATATTGTTTTTAGAAATCACCACGTTGATTTTTTGAACTGATACCTTTCAATTTATTGGGGGGTTGGAGAGATTGGCTATATAATATTTACTGATACATAATAATTTGTCCAAATTTAAAGTGGTATTGATAGGGACAGAGTAAAGGGACAAAGTAGGTGATTAAATAGTTAATCCCACTAAGGGATCATAAATAAAGAAAAAAGTATGGGAGACCCATACTTCACTCAAGAAAGCAGGTTTACTTAACCACAAAAACCAAGCAGGGACTTCCCTGGTGGTACACTGGTTAAGAATCCGCCTGTCAGTGCAGGGGACATGGGTTCAATCCCTGGTTCGGGAAGATCCCACATGCCACGGAGCAACTAAGCCCGTGTGCCACAACTACTGAGCCTGCACTGTAGAGCCTGCGAGCCACAACTACTGAAGCCCACGCGCATAGAGCCCGTGCTCCGCGCAACAAGAGAAGCCACCGCAATGAGAAGCCCGCACACAGCAACAAAGACCCAACACAGCCATAAATAAATAAATAAATAAATAAATAAATTTATGGGGGGGGAAAAAAACATTAGGAATATTAGTCGAAACTCTCTCTCATTAGTAAGAAAGTCTAAAATTGTACATTTCCATATGCTTGTATTTGGTAATTATTCAGAGAGATTACCTGTTTAAAAAAAAAAAAAAAAAAAACCAAGAAGCCTTGCTTAGCAACAAAACCATGCAGCAGAAGCATGAGACATGCCCCAAAACAATAAAACAATGGTGGAATGAGACCCACATCCTGCCCAGTGAGGTCAGTCAGTTAATGATTCCTAGAACATGCTTCTCTGCACACTCTAAAAGCAAAAATATAAGGAAAAGGTGACATTATACTGAAACCTGAGATAATTTACCGCATGTTAGTATATGTTACCACCTTTTTGCTCATTTTCAATGTACCAGGACAGTCCCAGTTGGACCATGTAGGGACAAAAAAACTCCCCCACCTGACATGTAGGAGTTGATGATGGAAGCTTGACATCTACTCAAGAATGAGGAAGGTCTCCCCCTCCCGACTTTTTGATTATAAAACTGTAGCCCACTAAGCTCTTGGGGCTGCACCCTCCTGCCAGCCCACCTGTAGACCTCACAAGAATTCTATTCTAATAAATCACTTGTTATCTAACACCTTGCCTCTCGCTGAATGCTTTATGTGCTGAGACATAAAGAGCCCCCCAAGACGCATTTGTAAGGTTTCAGCATCTCTACAGTATCTTGGTTGTCCCGTGTACAATTAACTTAGACCACCACCACCAACCCCCTATTTTTTAAAAAACCTTGGTTAATGGAAACTCTTTCAGTCTTAATAGTTGGGAGGGGAGGGGGCCTCACATCCAGGGATGATCTGTGAGTGGCAATCTTCTTCTGAAAACTAAGCAGTATCTCCCTTGAGATTTGCTCCCTGCTTGCCTGAAGATGCTGGTTCTGTGCACAGTCATTCCTTCAGATCCCAGAAGACTGTTGACATGATCCAGTATGCCAATAATGGCCCTGCAGTTGCTTTCCTCATTTTGACTAACCTCACTAGAGACCGACTCTGAGTCTTCAGTACCAAACACAGACAATCCAAAGACTTCAGAGGAATTCTTTTGCAAAATGTGCATTCCGCAAACAAAGGCCCATCACTGCATTCTTTTTTGTAAACACATCCGCAAGGTGACTAGATGCGGTCTGCCAGTTTTCTTTTCTCTTTCAATATGGTCTGAGAAGTTGTTTGATGACAAGGAAATTGCTATAGGAGATCCTACACCCGTCCCTGGGTATCAATAATGGGTTATAAATACATGCATCACAGGCCCAACTGCTTAAAATCATCTATGAAATAAATTGCCTATCTTCAGTTATCCATTTGCTTTAAATTTACCTAGAGTGTTATCTTCAAACATGGGGAGATCAGGTAGTTCAGAATTTACTCTCCAAAGCAAATATGCCAAATTAGTAGAAGCTAACTATTCCTTTACACTGACTTAGAATAGCTAGATGTTATTTGAGGTCAATACAAAGAGGTAAATGGAAAACTCTATTTTTACTTACCACTTTGTTTCAGAACAGCATACAAGGGGGTAAGCAGTTTCTTAGGCGCTGAGCACTAAATAAACACAGTTTTCCTTATAGTGTCTGCCTAGACCTTGGGCCAAGTCACCTTCTTTGAGAGTAACCCCATGAATATAATGAGGTGAGCCCCTGGCAGCTCTATTTTACTACACGACCTTAATGTCCCTCACCTCTGCCCATAGCTGTTTGGACCAAAGGTGGACCTTGTTTCAAGCTGCTTAACTTCTCTCCCAGATTCCTAATTCAGTCAATGAAGCAGCCACCCACAAGTGCAAGAAGTGTGACACAGAAACACAGGAGCCACTGGGGTGGCCTATTCTGCCACGTGATGGAGAAGGGGAGACCAGAGCACGAGCACAGACAGGAGTGGTCAGGTCAAGAAGAGAAGCAGGCTCTGCACTGATCCTGATGCCTTGCCTTTCCTGCTTCCCAGTGTTTCCTGAAGCCCAGCTTCATCCCTGTCCTTAATGGCCCTGGCTTTCTTAGAATAAACCTCCTTTTTTTCTTAATCTAGCTTAAGTTGGTTTCTGATACTCTTACCTAATACAAAGGAGGCCAATGGATATTAAAAAGAAGAGTCTTCAATATATGTGAAAAGCAGGGACTTGAACTAAGCTGCCTTCGCTAAGCCACGTCATTGGGGGTTGCAGATTCCTCCTCTATCTCCACCCACAAGTTCTTTTCACTTTCAGACTATCCTTAGTTTCCATTTTATTTTACAGAGTAAAATTGGGAAACACACATTAGATTCTCAGTACTTTGCTGAGCATAGAAGAATAGGGTTGGCCTGTCTTATTCTCCATAAGGGACTAAGTAAACACAATGATTTCTATTAGCTAATGAACCTGCTTCATGTTTATGCTTTCTCTTCCTATTTTTACTATTTTTCTTAGTCCTTAAATGCTCACTAGAACTCGCACACTGCACATTGATTCTGAAGAGAAAGCTTGTTAAAGGATGCGTCACTATTTTTCCTTAAGTCTAAACAAATGAACTGACCTTCACAATAGAGGATTAGGAAAACCTTTTCTTTCCTTTGGAACATATCTGCACATGTGTACCATGCTGGCACTCAGTAAGTGTTGAAAATCTCTCACAGATATTGTACTAAGGATATTCTCATTAATACAAAAAAACAAACAAATAAAAAAATCTAACAGCCATCAACAGCCCAATCCAGAGAAGTGATAGGGAGACAGGCAGAGCTTATGGAGGGTCCTGGTCCCCTTCATGTCTCAGGCCTCCTGACAACACCTAGGCCAGTGCCCTCATGCTTCCTCAGGGCACTCCAGCCAGTCTCAGTGATCAGGCGTTACGACTTCAGCTTTTAGAGAGGCTTTTTCCTGCCCTCTCTCCCCATTAAATCTTACAGTTCCTCAGTTCTAATTCCATTTTTATTGTTATCCTCCCACCTTAGTCCACCAACGATTTACGGAGGCTTATGAAAGTATGTTTTTAGAAGTAGAAAAAAAATAATCAGACCCCCCCAAAAAAATGTACTTAATTGCAAGAATGATACCCCTACTGCAATTTCCCCAGAGACAGGAAAAAGTGGCCTGTCCAAAAACTTCATCAGGTTTTTAAAAGTGGCTACACCAATCCTCGGATGAAAGAGAAACAAATGGCTGTCTTTTTTTAAGCTCTGTATTATTTTGAGTCTTTATTACTTGAAGCTTAACTTAGCTCTTCCAGTCTCAGAGGTTGTTCTCTCTCCAGATCCACCTCGATTCCTCTGCAGCACATTTCTCCGAATCTGAGCTAGCCAATCTAGTTAAATGTCCTGGAACCAACACTGGCATGGTGCAGTGGATGTGGTCTTTCCAAGTCTGGCTCCTTTTGAGTGCAAGCCTGATTTACATTATTCTGATACCCAACAGGTAAGTGCTGGAAAACACACACACACAAACACATGGCCCTTCCACAGAAGTCAGAATTCAATCTAAACTGAAGTCAACATATGTTTATTGAGCAATTTTGAATGTGACAAACACTGCCTAAACAAACTTATTTTGAACCTTGTCATTTTTGTAAAGAGTTTCCCAAACCTGAATTCATTCACTTATAACGAGAGCACCCTGTGTCCATCGTTGCCACACTGGAGGGTAGGGAACCATTGACTCGTCGTGGTGTGTCTGTGGAGGGCTGCGTGAGCAGAACCTGCATCTCGCCTTTACCAGAACATTTGCTGCCTGCAGCCTCAAGCCTTACCCTACTTCGGGCATGACATCAGGTGTCATGTCTTGATTCAACTCAGCATCGAGATGCTTTTTCTGGATTGGTGGGAATATCTCCATGTGCTTTGTTTTTGCAGGAAGAGGTTTCGTTCACCTCTGAAATCTGAATGATTGTTGTCTTTTTTTTTTTTTTTTTTTGCGGTACGCGGGCCTCTCACTGTTGTGGCCTCTCCCGTTGCGGAGCACAGACTCCAGACGCGCAGCCTCAGCGGCCATGGCTTACGGGCCCAGCCACTCCGCGGCATGTGGGATCTTCCCGGACAGGGTCATGAACCCGTGTCCCCTGCATCGGCAGGCGGACTCTCAACCACTGTGCCACCAGGGAAGCCCTTGTTGTCTTTTTTTTTTCATGAGAAATAATTGCTGCAGATTGACTCTAATGACATGCTGTCTTTTAATCTGTGAAAATTTGAACTGAAATAAACATGTATAATTTAAAATTTTAAAAATGCATTCTTTTCATTATTCTTTATATCCATCTTTTGAGAGAGGTACTATATTTTCTTACTGCTCTCCATAGGTGACCCACATTCCCAGGGTCATCCCACTGTCCCTGATGGCTGCTAAAATCCCTGATTATACAACTATATTCTAACAAGAATGAAGCAACAAAGAAGGGCATGCCTGCTTCCTTTAGGAATACTTCCTGTAAATTGCACACACTACTTCTGCTTACAGCCCACTGTCTAGGATTTAATCACATGGATATACCTGCAGCAAGGAAGTCTGGGAGAGTGGCCTTTATTATACTGGGAGAGTGGTATAGCTACGTAGACATCTACATAGCTAAAAACCAAAGGTTCTAATACTGAGGAAGGAGAGGAAACAAACAGGGGACAACCAGCAGTCTTTGCCATGGGAAGGGTGTGTCAAACCTGATCCTGAGGAGAGCATGATGGTGAGGAACAACTAATGCCTGGATGACTCAGAGGAATAATGAGACTAATTTTCCCTTCAACTTTATATACCATAAGATGGTGAACCTGGAAATGGGTAAGAGGAGTCTGATATACATAGCAGGCCAAAACTTATGGGAAAGTTAGAAGGGAGAAATGCAAGCTAAAGTTTCCACCACTACCAAACTAATCATATGTTTCTTCTTTCTCATAAGGAGACAAAAACAGCTCATCTTGGAAAACCAATTGTTTCTGATCACTGAGTCTTGGAACATAAAAACAAATCTCTTGATAGGCCTCTATATAGGAGACACTAAGACATGGGATATCAAGTCCTTGTTATGCTACAGTTAAGTATTCAGTGGAAGGAAATTATCCTAACTGTATTTAGCTAAGGTATAAAAGAAAAGTAACCCGTCCTGATGTATTTAAGCTGCCCCAAATATTTATATTTTAGAGGACAAACATTACATTATATCTAAGAGTAGAATCTTTTCATATGTCATAAGACAGAGAACTTTCTGCTTGCCTCTCAAATTATATTCCCTGTGGTGTACATCAAGTCATTAAAGTTACTATAATAGACAGATCCAGTACAGGAACTTCCGCCTCACCTTCTTTCTGCCAACTAAAATGATACCTACCCTTAAAGATCTAGCTCAAGTTTCACCTCCCCTAAAGTCTTACTTGACTTTACTAGCTCTCATTTCTCTTCCTCTTCTCTGAGATTCCCACTACACTTAACAGCCTGTGTCAGACATTTTAACCTTTAATTATATGCTGTCTTCTAATTATTCATGTGGTTTAAGATCCTAGAGAAATAGGTGTCTTGAGTTTCTTTGTAAACTCCCAAGGGGTCTGAATACTAGAGTACGGAATACATATTTGTTGTATAACTGATTTGCCTTTTGTTAGAGCCTAGAGCAGATATCCAAGTGCTTCGTACCTGAACCTAGTTAGGGTGGGTCCACCTGCTGAGTATTATGGAAAGAGGAAGGTGGGATCACCATGAGCTGGTAGGAACAAAAAAGTGTGTGTGTGTGCGTGCGTGCACGCGCATGCATCCCTCTTAATATGAGTAATAAGTAGCAATACTTAGTTGAAAAGTATTACTAGCATTGTGTGTATGCACACACAATTGGAACATCCACAGACTGAATATGACTGGCCATTTATGTGCTATAATTTGGAAGGCACTTCTTGCCTGCTTTGAAAATACCTTCCCATGCCATGTGGCTTAAAATTTCATCATTAGAGTCAAAGAAAATAAGAACACTGCCTCCCTCCAAAAGCCAATAGAAAGGCATGTTATTTTGAAGCCACTCTTAACTCTCTCTGGACGGTGATAAAATCATCAGATTAAATAACAGACACAGGAAAGTAAGGCAAGACTGCTAGAAGGGATAGCAAGGAAGTGGCCTCAGAGTTGAATCCTGCCTTCTTCAAGACCTATTTTGAACCAATTCAACAAAGTAAAACATGGCAGGAGGCAAAAGGAAGAAACACTTCTCAGCGCCAAGAAGGAACTCTGAATCCTTGGCACTCCCTTACCCCAAAGCCAGCCCAGCTACCCCTCTGCAGAACCCCAAAAGTGGATAGGAACAGAGTTTGAACACTGCAGCTCTAGTCCAAGCGTATCGCTTCACAGATTACTTGCTTACTCGCTGATTATACAGGTCAGAAGGTAAGTTAGTAAAAACATCAAGAGTAGAATCCTGGTCCTTTTATTCTCAGTCAAATGCTTTTTCCACTGTATTCTTGATTCCTAAGAGTACAAGCAACCTCCCTTATATCCAGGTTGCAAAAGTGCAGAAGTATAAGAGTCCGCAATTTTCTGCTCTATTTTTCACTAGGCACCATGGACAGTTTTTAAGGGGCAAGATTGTATAGAGATTAGCAGGGGAGCAGTGGCTCTGAATCCCTACTGTCAAGGTTCAAATTCCAACTACCCCATCTCCTAACTGGGTGACTTGGGGCAAGCTACTTAAATTCTGCGGTTCTTGGGTTTCCCACTTGCAAATACGAACAATAATAGTACCTACCTCATAGAGTTATTTGGAGGATAAAATAAATCCATGCAAATCACTTAAAACAATGGACTGGCATTATAGTAAATACTATCTAAGCACTTACTATTACTGCTACCTTTAATCACAGAAATACAGGAAAAGAGTATCACAGATAACTAACTTCAAAAATCTTGAAACCGATATTCTAGATTCCCTCATAGGCAATGTCTGTATGCATGAGCACTTAGTATTGAGTACCAACTTTTAGAGATTAAGAAGTTGACGTCTTCTGTCATGACTTTCATTTCAAAGGCATAGGACTGGGGGGAAATAAGTGATCAGGTATACAATGAAAGATGCCTTATATGCCAATGTCTTGCTAACTCTGGTCTGTATCCCAATTACAAAAGTTGATCTGTATCACTGGAAAAATTTCAGAAAAGCCTGCAAAATTTTAGTACTTTCTGCAGACCTTAACTAAATACTAAAATGCCCATCTGTTCCAAAGAAGATGTTTCCTCTTCTATTTTGTGATTTCTAAATAATGAAAATGGTATTAGTAACTATGACCAACTCTGTGGTAACCTCCAGAGGTCTCAATGCCAAAGGCTTTCATGTTAAAATTAGTGAAGTGAAGTGGCACCATTCTTGGTCTCTGAGAAACAGGAGTAGCAAGTGCCCTGAGGGTGTGGAGTTTACTTTCTTCAATGTGAAGGTGGCAGGTGGTAGTGGAGAGTGAGTCCAGCTAAAGCTGCAGGTCAGAAGGGCACCCTCCCAACAGAGGGACAGTGAGTAAGTAGTGCATGAGAGGGTGAGCACTCCAGGCTCAAAAGTGCCCAACATACGGGATGCACCTTAGAGTGGTGGGAGACAGCCAGATGCTGGTGTAACCTCTGTATATCTGGATGGCTTATAGGATCGTGCATATATATTTCAAAATTTACTGTGATTCTCATTTTTAGTTTTTGTCAAACTCATTAGAAGCAGTCAAAACGGCATGAATGTCAGGAAATCTTATAGAGATTCTAAATGCTTATAATAAATAAATACTCTGTAAAAAGGGGTTTTTTTTGAGATCTCATTTCTTAAATCAAAATTAAAAGAGAGTTCTTAAAAAATAATGTTTTAGGGAACAAAACAATCTAAACTTCAGGCATAGATCATTTCAGCCTCTACAACTTACAAGTCTGCAGAATCAATAACATGAGATTAAAGCTCTGGGGCTATCTTTAGATTTTCCTCCAGGAAATTGAGAGGTATTTCCTGAGCTTCAGAGCATAAGTGTCTCACTATTATCACTGGGCATGGTTTCTCCTCTTTAGGGTTTGATAGATATATAAGTAGAGAATGGGATGAGATTCAAATAAGACTTCAATCATTAGTTCTTAACTTAATATATTTAATGATTCACTCATTCATTTATTCAAATAAATAGTTATGTCAGACACTATGCTGTGCAGTTGTGAATTACATACATCCATCCAATTAAGAATGAATTCAATAAATGTGCTGAATTGCTACTTTGAACCAGGCATTTTTTAGGCACTGGGAATACAGCAAAGGACCTAAAAAGCATGACCCTTGTTTATATAATAGGGGAGATAGAAAAGAAATACGTAACATTTCATATAAGTATTATGAAGAAAAGAAGACAATATAATATGAAGATTGGATGGTCATGGAAGACCTCTCTGAGGAGGTAAGTTTTATCCTGAGACCTGAATGAGAATGATTCAGTTATGCAAAGATCCAGGAGAAGAGCATCCCTACCATGCAAAGACCATGGACTTGGTATGTTGGAGGGACAGAAAGCAGACAAGGGTTGCTGGACTGTAGTGAGATGGGTTATTGAAGAAAACAGGGGTACAGGTTAGGCTGAGGTCAGAATATCTTACGGTCTAGAGAATCCAGTAAGTAATTTGGATTTTATAGGATGTCACTACAGACTTTAAAGCAGGAGGATGACAGACATGATATAATTTATGTTTTTAAAATAACATTTTGCAGCTATATAGGAGAATATGCCTAATTGTAGGCAGCGATGTGCCAGTAAATGTTTCAACTAGCTGGCTGGAAAATATATATTTAAAAGTCCTGGACTTCCCTGGTGACACAGTGGTTAAGAATCCGCCTGCCAATGGAGGGGACACGGGTTTGAGCCCTGATCCAGGAAGATCCCACATGCCACGGAGCAACTAAGCCCACGCGCCACAACTACTGAGCCTGCACTCTAGAGCCCACGAGCCACAACTACTGAGCACGTGCACCACAACTACTGAGCCTACACACCACAACTACTGAAGCCTGCACCCTCCAGAGCCCGCGTGCTGCAACTACTGAGCACACGTGCTGCAACTATTGAAGCCTGCGTGCCTAGAGCCCATGCTCTACACCAAGAGAAGCCACCACAATGAGAAGCACACACACCACAACGAAGAGTAGCCCCCGCTCGCCACAACTAGAGAAAGCCCGCACGCAGCAATGAAGACCCAATGCAGCCAAAAACATAAAAAGTAATAAATAAAGTCCTGATTTATAGCATATTCCAATTTCTTTGTGTAAATATTCCCACTATGGTCAATTTCAAGCTGCCAATGTATCACTAAAGGTGGAACTGGAAAGTGATGTACAGGACTGGCTCTTGAGAGCCTGAACAAGGCAGCTGTAACACATACCACTGATTGTAGGGCAACAGGAGTGGAAACAGGGAAAAGAGTCAAGAGGCTTCAGTAGCTGTCCAGGCAAGACAGATGGTGGCCTGGTGGAATAGATCAGGTGATTGCAGATGTATTTAAAAGAAATGAACAGATTTAAGAAGTTTAAGAGAAAATAGGGGATTCCCTGGTGGTCCAGTGATTAGGACCCTGCACTATTTCTGCTGAGGGCCCAGGGTTCAATCCCTGGTCGGGGAACTAAGATCCTGCAAGCCACGTGGTGGGGGCGGGGGGGGGGGGGAGGGAGGGAGGGGGGAGAGGGGGAGAGAGAGGGGGGGGGGGAAATAGGACTTAATTATGAATTAAATGTAGGAGATAATCAGACAGGCATCAAGAATGAATTCCATGTTTCCAATGGGTAAAATTCCTTTCAGCTACTAAACCTCTCCCAACATGCCTCTCTCTCTCCTATATTCCATCCAAACTCCTTTTATTTATGGCTTTTTTAAAAAAAACATAATTCGTATCTATTTGCCTCTTACCTAATGCAGAGAGAATAAAGAAGTTTCTTCCCTGTGCATGTTCTGTTCTCTTCTATGTGGATATAGCCCAGGAGGCACTGGTGACAGTGGGGGTGGAAATTCTGGATTCAGCACCAATGTTCTTACTCCAGCTGCCTATGCCTGCCATCCTTGCTCATGTCACACTTGGGCAGTTTATTCCGGCCTATGTTAGGGCTGGGGTAGGAGAGGCTGGTGACCATTCATTTAGAAGAAAAGGCCATGATGGTATTAAGAGAAAGTCATGCTCTTTCCCAGCTGATTCCTAAGTCTATTATTTCAATAATCAATTTGACAAAGAATATTGAGGTACTGTTCATTATCCCCAATTATATTAGGAGGTATTTGACTACTTGATAAAAATCTATTTCTAACTGAGCACCACTCCGTGGTGATTAAAATCTGTTTCGTAACATTTTTAGTGTTTGCTGTGCAAGTATTTTAATCACTGTCTATGATCTGTTTTTATGTTACATCTCTCAAGTTTTCAACCAGCTATCTCCAGAGAATCAAACTGTGAGTTTTCAAATTACTTTAATAAGTACATTATACTGGCTCATTCTTATTAAGGGACCCCCCCCTCCCTTAATTTGACTGACAGAATGACACTGAGGTTCAGCATCCCAAAACTGGCAGAACATTCTATGGATAATATTGTCTATTTGTCATCACAGCTTTTAATAGAAACAATAAGACTAATGATGAACTGAACATCAGAAAAAGTGCATGTCATTTTTTTTTTTGCAACTAACAAATATTTAAATCCCAGGTATTCTTTCCATAAAACCACTTTTCCTTTACTTTCCTGTTGACCTATATTTAAGAGACAGGTCCACTAAAGAAGACTTTATCTGTTTCTGCCCTTCAGTAATCTAAATACTGAATTTATTGTTATAATTTGGTCTAGACATAACTGAAGGCTGCAATTCCAATACAGTTTCTTAGACAGTGTTGAAATTCATCACTGGCACAGCAATGCAGGAAAAAGGTTATTGAACTACAAGCAGATTTGGATTTCAGGTCTTCTATTGACTTGCTGTTTGACAACAGGAGATACACTGTTGTCCATAACTTTACCCATTTATATAATGAAGCATTTAAAAAATCCCCCTCTCAAACATTTTCTTTTTTGGGGAAACTTGCATCTAGCTTATATAGGATCGTGCACAATATCAAATCATTGTATGCTATCACTTTTAACTTCTGCATTACTCATCAAAATTGCAATTAAACAATTAATAGATCACTGCCTATATGTTAGTCAGGACTCAACCCAAACCAGTTCATGAAAAAAAGGAGAGGGAGTGGGAGAGGTATAATATAAGCAGGAAGGACAACATGAGTCCAAGGACTTAAATGATGCTCTCTGATCTTTCACTCTCTCATCCTGGCTGCTTTCTGGGTTCTGACTATTTTCTCCTACTTCAGATGGCTTCCAACATGAGAACAGATGGGCGGTGTATGCCCAGAAGTAACTGCAACATTATATCATCCTAGATTATGACTCAGAGGAAGAGACATTTCTTTCACCCAACTTTTACATATAAAATCCCAGGAAGACTCTACCTGGCTCAGAAAGGATTCTAACTAGCTCAGTCACTGATTAGATTAAAAACTGGGTTAAATTCACTCTCCTATGATTTTGAGGGTGATGAGAAAGGGAGAAATCACTGAATACCAGCCCCACCTTCAACCTAATGTGTGGAGAAGTATGAGTTCCTCAGAAAATGGTGGTGTTTTTCTTTCCAGAGAACAGAAAAGGATACTACACTGAGAAAAGTAGGTATAAATGCCAGAGTCTGATTTTTGGTTTGCCCCCTCAACAAGTTATAGGATTGTTTTCTTCTGACCTTTAGTATGGGCCTTTATTATTTTTCTTGATATACTGCAGGATGTTAGAAGCCTAACTGGATTGTCCCATCACCTAGAGAAGGGAAGAGTGCAATTTCATTATTTGCAACCCATGTACCTTATTCAAGCAGCTACTCAAAAAATACTTGGTGATATGAAAAAGGTCTAGTTGCTATAAGCCAATTTTACTTTACATTTAACTTCATTATATTATCTACTTCTGCTAACTATTTTTGGCTCAAGTTATTATGGAAGAGTATACTGTTCCTAGATACTTAATCTGTGTAAGCTTTAGCAGAGCTTTTTATGTTCATCAGGCAGTGCTTGATCTCTTCTGACAGCTTCAATCCTATAATACTCTTCCCCAAAGGCTGTACACTTAAAGTCTAGATATCTCTATACATCATAAAGGTCCAAAGTTCATGATTTCACTTCTTATTAGACTCTTACTGAAATTCCAAGGATCCTAGATATTTGTTATACAGGAGTCATCTTTGGGAGTCATTATTAAAGGCTTTGCAGTTCTTAGCCAGAATTTTATACCTGTGAGGAAACAAAATGTGTTTATTATCTGAATGAATATGTCCCTTTTCTTTCCATTGATCCTCAGAAGTGAGAGATCATATGCATAAATCATATTCCTCTACTCTGCCTGTGATTTACAAATAAATTAGGTGAAACAATTTTATTATCGGGGAGCAAGCTTTATATTAAACAAAAATTGCGATTGTTTCTTTGCTTGATAACTGCCCTTCATTTTGCTGGATCAGATTTGCCATGTTTAGCTTATGATGCTGATAAAGAAAATAAATCTTTCCATATATCAAGTATGTGTTGTTCTATACCTCTATCACATCATAATATATCCATATAACAATAATCAAAAAGCAGTTTATAGGTCAATATATGTATCCCCCAAGATAATTTTTATATGAAAGTTAGTATGAGAGGTGTGGCCAGGATGGTGAAGTAGGAAGACCCTGAGCTCACCTCCTCCCATGGGCACACCAAAATTGCAACTATTTATAGAGCAAATCTCTATGAAAACAACCTGAAAACTAGCAGAAAAGACTTTCCACGACTAAAAATATAAAGAAGAAGCCACAATGAGACCATTAGGAGGACACAGTATAGTATAGTCAAGACCCACACCCCCAGTAGGCAGCCCACAAATGGGACGATAAACACAATTATAGAGGTCCTCCCCAAGAAGCAACGGCTCTGAGCCCCCACATTAGACTCCCCAGCCCGGAGATCCTGCACCAAGAATACAGTCCCCAGAATGTTGGCTTTGAAGGTCAGTACGGCTTGCTTTCTGGATGGGTGGAAGAGTGTAGGAAATAGACGCTTTGCTCTTAAAGGTGGGGTGCAAAATCACATACTCAGAATCCCAGCACAGAGGCAATAATTTGAGAGGAGCCTGGGTCAGACCCACTTGCTGATCCTGAAGAGCCTCCTGGAAAGGTAGGAGGCAACTGGGACTTCCCCAGGGAATATAAACACTGACGGCAGCCATTTTGGGGAGCTCATTCTACCAGGAGGACACTGGACCAAGAGGACACAAGAGCACTATTTTGCAGTCCTCCTTCTAGCCTATTAGTGCAGGGACCAAGTGCCACTCACCAGCAGGCCTGTCTCCTCAGGCAGGGGAAACAAAAGCAAAAAGAAGATGTGGTACATGTATACAATGGAATGTTACTCAGCCATAAAAAAGAACTAAATAATGCCATTTGCAGCAACATGGATGGACCTAGAGATTATCATACTAAGTGAAGTAAGTCAGACAGAGAAAGACAAATATCATATGATATCGCTTATATGTGGAATCTAAAAAAAGGCTACAAATGAACTTGTCAACAAAACAGAAAGAAAGTCACAGATGTAGAAAACAAACTTATGGTTACTAAGGGAGAAAAATGGGGGAGGGATAAATTGGGAGATTGGGATTGACATATACTACTACACTACTACATATAACATATACACTACTATATATAACATAGATAACTAATAAGGACCTACTGTATAGCACAGGGAACTCTACTCAATACTCTGTAATGACCTATATGGGAAAAGAATCTAAAAAACAGTGGATATATGTATAACTGATTCACTTTGCTGTACAGTAGAAACTAATACAACATTGTAAATCAACAATACTCCAGTGAAAATTAAATTAAAAAAATAAAATACATCTCTAAAATACATCTCCAAATATACAAAGAACTTATGCAACTCAACTTCTAAAAAAACAAACAACCCAATTAAATAATGAGCAGAGATCCCAAACAGTTATTTTTCAAAGAAGACATACAGATGGCCAACAGACAATGAAAAGATGTTCAATATCACTCACCATCACAGCAATGCAAATCAAAACCACAATGAGGTACCCTCTCAGACCTGCCAGAATGGCCATCAACAAAAAGGTAACAAATAGGGCCCTGAACCAAGATGGTGGAGTAGAAGGACACGCTCTCACTCCCTCTTATGAGAACACCAGAATCACAACTACCTGCTGGACAATCATCAACAGGAAGACAATGGAACTAACCAAAAAAGATACCCCACATCCAAAGACAAAGGAGAAGCCACAATGAGACGGTAGGAGGGGCGCAATCACAATAAAACCAAATCCCATAACTGCTGGGCGGCTGACTCACAGACTGGAGAACACTTATACCACAGAAGTCCACCCACTGGACTGAAGGCTCTGAGCCCCACGTCAGGCTTCCCAACCTAGGGGCCCAGTAATGGGAGGAGGAATTCCTAGAAAATCAAACTTTGAAGGCTAGTGGGATTTGACTGCAGGACTTCGACAGGACTGGGGGAAACAGAGACTCCACTCTTGGGGGGCATACACAAAGTAGTGTTCGCAACAGGACGCAGGGGAAGGAGCAGTGACCCCAGGAGAGACTGAACCAGACACACCTGCTACTGTTGGAGGATCTCCTGCAGAGGCGAGGGATGGCTGCGGCTCACCGTGGGGACAAGGACACTGGCAGCAGAAGTTCTGGGAAGTACTCCTTAGCCTGAGCCCTCCCAGAGTCTGCCATTAGCCCCATCAAAGAGCCCAGGTAGTCTCCAGTGTTGGGTTGCCTCTGGCCAACCAACAGGGAGGGAACCCAGCCCCACCCATCAGCAGTCAAGCAGATTAAAGTTTTACTGAGCTCTGCCCACCAGAGCAACAGTCAGCTCTACCCACCACCAGTCCCTCCCATCAGGAAACTTGCACAAGCCTCTCAGATAGCCTCATCCACCAGAGGGCAGACAGCAGAAGCAAGAAGAACTACAATCCTGCAACCTGTGGAACAAAAGCCACATTCACTGAAAGACAGACAAGATGAAAAGGCAGAGGGCCATGTACCAGATGAAGGAACAAGTTAAAACCCCAGAAAAACAATTAAACGAAGTGGAGACTGGCAACCTTCCACAAAAAGAATTCAGAATAATGATAGTGAAGATGATCCAAGACCTCGGAAAAAGAACAGAGGCAAATATCAAGAGGATGCAAGAAATGTTTAACAAAGAACTAGAAGAATTAAAGAACAAACAAGCAGAGAGAAACAATACAATAACTGAAATGAAAACTACACTAGAAGGAATCAATGGCAGAATAACTGAGGCAGAAGAACCGATAAGTGACCTGGAAGACAGAATGGTGGAATTCACTGCTGTGGAACAGAATAAAGAAAAAAGAATGAAAAGAAATGAAGACAGCCTAAGAGACCTCTGGGACAACATTAAATGCAAAAACATTCGCATTATAGGTATCCGAGAAGGAGAAGAGAGAGAGAAAGGACCAGAGAAAATATTTGAAGAGATTATAGTAGAAAACTTCCCTAACATGGGAAAGGAAATAGCCACCCAAGTCCAGGAAGTGCAGCGGGTCCCATACAGGAGAAACCCAAGGAGAAACATGCCGAGACACACAGTAATCAAACTGACAAAAATTGAAGACACAGAAAAATTATTGAAAGCAACAAGGGAAAAACGACAAATAACATACAAGGGAACTCCCATAAGGTTAACAGGTAACTTCTCAGCAGAAACTCTACAAACCAGAAGGGAGTGGCATGATATACTTAAAGTGATGACAGGGAAGAACCTAGAACCATGATTACTCTATCTGGCAATGATCTCATTCAGATTCAGTGGAGAAATCAAAAGTTTACAGGCAAGCAAAGCTAGGAGAATTGAGCACCACCAAACCAGCTCTACAACAAATGCTGAAGGAACTTCTCTAACTGGGAAACACAAGAAAAGGAACTACAAAAAAACTACAAAAAAAAACCCAAAACAATTAAGAAAATGGTCATAGGAACATACATACTGATAATTGCCTTAAACGTGAAGGGATTAAATGCTCCAACCAAAAGACACAGGCTAGCTGCATGGATACAAAAACAAGACCCATATATATGCTGTCTACAAGACACCCACTTCATAAGGACACATACAGACTGAAAGTGAGGGTATGGAAAAAGATATTCCATGCAAATGGAAATCAAAACGATGCTGGAGTAGCACTACTCATATCAGATAAAATAGACTTTAAAATAAAGAACGTTACAAGGGACAAGGAAGGACACTACATACTGATCAAGGGATCAATCCAAGAAGAAGATGTAACAATTATAAATATATATGCACCAACATAGGAGCACCTCAATACATAAGGCAACTGCGAACAGCTATAAAAGAGGAAATCGACAATAACACAATAATAGTGGGGGACTTTAAGACCTCACTTACCCCAATAGACACATCATCCAAAATGAAAATAAATAAGTAAACAGAAGCTTTAAATGACACAACAGACCACATAGATTTAATGGATATTTATAGGACATTCCAACCAAAAAGAGCAGATTACACTTTCTTCTCAAGTGTGCATGGAACATTATCCAGGATAGATCATCTCTTGGGTCACAAATCAAGCCTCAGTAAATTTAAGAAAATTGAAATCATATCAAGCATCTTTTCTGACCACAACACAATGAGATTAGAAACGAATTACTCGGAAAAAAATGTAAAACACACAAACACATGGAGGCTAAACAATATGTTACTAAATAACCAAGAGATCACTGAAGAAATCAAAGAGGAAATCAAAAACTACCTAGAGACAAATGACAACGAAAACACGATGATCCAAAACCTATGGGATGCAGCAGAAGCAGTTCCAAGAGGGAAGTTTATAGCTATACAAGCCTACCTCAAGAAAGAAGAAAAATCTCAAATAAACAATCTAACCTTACACTTAAAGGAACTAGAGAAACAAGAACAAAAAAACCCCGAAGTTGGCAGAAGGAAAGAAATCATAAAGATCAGAGCAGAAATAAATGAAATAGAAACAAAGAAAACAATAGCAAAGATCAATAAAATTAAAGCTGGTTCTTTGAGAAGATAAACAAAATTGATAAACCATTAGCCAGACTCATCAAGAAAAAGAGGGAGAGGACTCAAATCAATAAAATTACAAATGGAAAAGGAGAAGTTACAACAGACACCGCAGAAATACAGGGAACCCTAAGAGACTACTACAAGCAACTCTATGCCAATAAAATGGGCAACCTGAAAGAAATGGACAAATTCTTACAAAGGTATAACCTTCCAAGCCTGAACCAGGAAGAAATAGAAAATATGAACAGACCAATCACAAGTAATGAAATTGAAACTGTGATTAAAAATCTTCCAATAAACAAAAGTCCAGGACCAGATGACTACACAGGTGAATTCTATCAAACATTAAGAGAACAGCTACCCATCCTTCTCACTCTTCCAAAAAAATGCGGAGGAAGGGACATTCCCACACTCATTCTGTGAGGCCACCATCACCCTGATACCAAAACCAGACAAAGATACCATAAAAAAAAAAAATTACAGACCAATATTACTGATAAATATAGATTCAAAAATCCTCAACAAAATACTAGCAAACAGAATCCAACAACACATTAAATGGATCATACACCATGATCAAGTGGGATTTATCCCAGGGATGCAAGGATTCTTCAATATACGCAAATCAATCAATGTGATACACCGTATTAACAAACTGAAGAATAAAAACCATATGATCATCTCAATACATGCAGAAAAAGCTTTTGAAAAAATTCAAGACCAATTTATGATAAAAACTCTCCAGAAAGCAGGCACACAGGGAACCTATCTCAACATAATAAAGGCCATATACGGCAAACCCACAGCAAACATTCTCAATGGTGAAAAAGTGAAAGCATTTCCTCTAAGATCAGGAACAAGACAAGGATGTCCACTCTCACCACTATTATTCAACATAGTTTTGGAAGTCCTAGCCATAGCAATCAGAGAAGAAAAATAAATAAAAGGAATACAAATTGGAAAAGAAGAAGTAAAACTGTCACTGTTTACAGATGACATGATACTATACATAGAGAATCCTAAAGATGCTACCAGAAAACTACTACAGCTAATCAACGAACTGGGTAAAGTTGCAGGATACAAAAGTAATGCACAGAAATCTCTTGTGTTCCTATACACTAATGATAAAAAGTCAGAAAGAGAAATTAAGGAAACACTCCCATTTACCATTGCAACAAAAAGAATAAAATACCTAGGATTAAACCTACCTAGGGAGACAAAAGACCTGTATGCAGGAAACTGTAAGACACTGATGAATGAAATTAAAGATGATACCAACAGACGGAGAGATATACCATGTTCTTGGATTGGAAGAATCGATATTGTGAAAATGACTATATTACCCAAAGCAATCTACAGATTCAATGCAATCCCTATCAAATTACCAATGGTATTTTTTACGGAACTAGAACAAAAAATCTTAAAATTTGTATGGAGACATAAAAGACCCCGAATAGCCAAAGCAGTCTTGAGGGAAAAAAACAGAGCTGGAAGAATCAGACTCCCTGACTTCAGACGATACTACAAAGCTATAGTAATCAAGACAATATGGTACTTGCAGAAACACAGATTAATGGAACAAGATAGAAAGCCCAGAGACGAACCCACGCACCTATGGTCAACTAATCTATGACAAAGGAGGCAAGGATATACAATGGAGAAAAGACAGTCTCTTCAATAAGTGGTGCTGGGAAAACTGAAGAGCTACATGTAAAAGAATGAAATTAGAACACTCCCTAACACCATACACAAAAATAAACTCAAAATGGATTAGAGACCTAAATGTAAGACCGGACACTATAAAACTCTTGGAGGAAAACATAGGAAGAACACTCTTTGACATAAATCACAGCAAGATCTTTTTTGATCCACCTCCTAGAGTAATGGAAATAAAAACAAAAATAAACAAATGGGACCTAATGAAACTTCAAAGCTTTTGCACAGCAAAGGAAGCCATAAACAAGACGAAAAGACAACCCTCCGAATTGGAGAAAATATTTGCAAACAAATCAATGGACAAAGGATTAATCTCCAAAATATATAAACAGCTCATGCAGCTCAATATTAAAAAAAAAAAAACCAATGCAAAAATGGGCAGAAGCCCTAAATAGACATTTCTCCAAGGAAGACATACAGATGGCCAAGAAGCACATGAAAAGCTGCTCAACATCACTAATTATTAGAGAAATGTAAATCAAAAGTACAATGAGGTATCACCTCACACCAGTTAGAATGGGCATCATCAGAAAATCTATAAACAACAAATGCTGGAGAAGGTGCAGAGAAAAGGGAACCCTCTTCCACTGTTGGTGGGAATGTAAATTGATACAGCCACTATGGAGAACAGTATGGAGGTTCCTTAAAAAACTAAAAATAGAGTTACCATATGACCCAGGAATCCCATTACTGGGCATATAGCCAGAGGAAACCATAATTCAAAAAGACACATGCACCCCAATGTTCACTGCTGCACTATTTACAATAGCCAGGTCATGGAAGCAACCTAAATGCCCATCGACAGAAGAATGGATAAAGAAGATGTGGTACATATATACAATGGAATATTATTCAGCCATAAAAAGGAACAAAATTGGGTCATTTGTGGAGACGTGGATGGATCTAGAGACTGTCATACAGAGTGAAGTAAGTCAGAAAGAGAAAAGCAAATATCGTATATTAATGCATACATGTGGAACCTAGAAAAATGGTACAGATGAACCGGTTTGCAGGCCAGAAATTGAGACACAGATGTAGAGAACAAACGTATAGACACCAAGGGGGGAAAGCGGCGGGGCGGTGGTGGTGGTGGTGTGATGAATTGGGCAATTGGGATTGACATGTATACACTGATGTGTATAAAATTGCTGACTAATAAGAACCTGCTGTATAAATAAATTAATTAAATAAGATTTTTTTAAAAAGGTAACAAATGTTGGGGAAAATGTGGAGAAAAGAGAACCCTGATGCATACTCTCATGTTGGTGAGATTGTAAACTGGTGCAGCCAGTATGGAAAACTGTATGGAGGTTCCTCAAAAAACTGAAAATAAAACTGCCATATGATCCAGCAATTTCACTTCTTGGTATTTACCCAAAGAAAACAAAAATGGTAATTCAAAAGGATATATACAGCCCTATGTTCACTGTGACATTATTTAGAATAACTAAGATATGGAAGCAACTATACCATGTTGAAGTGTGCATCAATAGGCAAATGTATAAAGAAGGTGTGGCACATATATACACAATGGAATATTACTCAGACATAAAAAAAGAAATCTTGCCATTTGCAGCAACATGGATGGATCTAAAGGGTATTATGCTAAGAAAATAAGTCAAGCAGAGAAAAAGAAATGCCACATAATCTCACTTATATGCAGAATCTAAAAAACAAAACAAGCAAATAAAAACAGACTCACAGATACAGAGGGGAAGTGGGCGGGGTGGGTAAAATAGGTAAAGGGGATTAACAGGTACAAACCTCCAGTTATATAATAAATAAGTCACAGGGATATAATATACTGCATAAGGGATATGGTCAATAATATTGTAATAACTTCATATGGGGACAGGTGGTAAGTAGACTTATCATGGTGATAATTTATAATATATGTAATTATCAAATCATTATGTAGTACACCTGAAACTAACATAATATTGCATATCAACTATACTTCAATTTATAAAAAAGAAAGTACTTAACAACACAGGAACCTGGGCTGCAGCTAAGGGTGGAGCCAGCCACCCCTTCTGAACTGGTACTACATTTAGTTCCAAGAACAGGAAAGAAGGTAAGAGAGACCTGTGCTGTACCTGGTACAAAAAAGGCAGGCTGTATGATGCAAGAGGTCTCTTTCACATGGACCAACCAAGGGAAGTAGCAAAAGTCTATCAGGAGTGTAGAACAAATGGAGGGGTCTGAAGCAGGGGTACCACTCTGTTTCTCAGGTTTGGAGCTCCCAGTGGAAGAGGAGAGTGTAGAAAGACTGGCCATGAAGACTCATTCTGCTTAATTTTTTATCTTAAGTTTTGTTAAGTTCTCATTGAGTTTTTATATTCTCACATTTTTTCCCTTCATGTTCAACAGCCGTGGCTCTTCCATTGATCCCACTGTTACTACCCTAGGCTCTACATCTGACATTCAAAGTCCTCTAGTGCCTTTACAGCCTTACTATTCTAGAGCAAAGCATGACCACTTGCTCTCCACCACACACACACACTGTTTCCTTGTCATTGTTCATATATTTCCTGTAAACTGGACATCCTTTCCCTCTCCTTACACCCACATTCAACTTCGAGGCATAAAAATTCCGCACATTTTTCAAATATTTCCTCCGGATATCATCAGAAGGAACCTCTCCTATAAACTCTTCAAGGATACACTTCATCCGTATCTCTTTAAATGGCACTTAGCACTATATTGCATTTCGCTTTTTGTATACATATCTTATCTTTCCTTCTAGATGTGAATTTATTGAGAATAGGTCCTGTGACTTAAAGATCTGCTTATATCAATATCACCGTCTTAGGCAAAGTAACTTTCCAATAGACGAACAGTTGGATATTGTAACTTAAATTTATTAGTATTGGAACAAAACATTATCAGCATATATCATAATTATGGCTATTTATTCTTATTTAATATATTCCGCTGACCCATCTTCCATTTACTGTATTTTATCCAATATTTTTGTAGTAGTTCACGATGTGGCTGAGCAAAATAATAATGATAACAACAATAGTAACAGCAGAACGGAACAGAGAAGGGGAGGTTGACACCTGGAGCCGAATTTTCAAATTTTCACTGAGTGCACCATTGAATCTGAGGGACTATATCAGCCAAGCAGAAATAGCATAATACTGAATAAAGGCAAGTAGTATTTAAAATAGAGTGAGTTTATATGTAAGTAGCCACTTATCTATAACATTTCAACACTGAAGTCCTAATAATACTGTACTGAGAGATAATTCATCATGGCCTCTCATGCTTCTGCATGTCATATGAGCAGAGGACCTAACTGACGTTCTATCTGGATATTTTTTCAGAGATGTTTGTATAATGAACAGCCTTGGAAGACAATGTCTCTCTCCAGAGCAAAGGCAAGTTTGTTTACTGCCTATCATACAAGCTTCAGGTTCCCTAAACTCAGGGTAACTCAGCTGTGACATACACCCACTCTGTCTGCAGCATCTACCTGGTTATCTTCACACTGCATCTGTGGGACCTGGGGGCAAGGTGAACTGACACAAATAACAATATTCATGATGCTTCTTTGTCATGAGTATTAAAGTCATTTGTTTCTGACCCAGAAGGTTCATGATATTTCGTTCAAATTAGAAGACACTAACTCGAGGTAATGAAATTTGGTGGTGGTGTGTGTGGGGGAAACAGGTACTTCTTGGAAGCACAGTGGGGAGTTCACAGAATTGAAGAAAGAGGTGAGTAGTCAAATCTCAGGAAAGATAAGTCTGGGGATCTCAACAGCATGGACCCTTGAAGAGCCACTTTCTGATTCTGACATGGAATTAATCAGCATGTTTGATGAACCATTTCATATTCTGCACGTTTTAAAAATCAAATTCCTAAAAATAACTCAGAATGAAACTGAGTTATTTGTAGTGAGGTGGATGGACCTAGGGTCTGTCATACAGAGTGAAGTAAGTCGGAAAGAGAAAAACAAATACCGTATGCTAACATATGTATATGAAATCTAAAAAACCGGTACTGACAAACCTAGTGGCAGGGAAGGAATAAAGATGCAGACGTAGAGAAGAGACTTGAGGACACAGGGCGGGAAGGGGAATCTGGGACGAAGTGAGAGAATAGCACTGACATAAATACACTACCAAATGTAAAATGGATGGCTAGTGGGAAGCTGCTGAAAGCACAGGGAGATCAGCTTCGTGACCACCTAGAGGGGTGAAAGAGGGAGGGTGGGAGGGAGACGCAAGAGGGAGGGGATATGGGGATATATGTATACATATAGCTTTGTCGTACAGCAGAAACTAACACAACATTGTAAAGCAATTATACTCCAATAAAGATGAAGAAAAAAAGAAAAAAGGAATGTAATGACCTGAAAAACAAAAATCAAATTCCTGAAAGAAATTATGTGATTAGTTTGGGTCACAACATGCCCCACCCTCTATGGTAAGAAGAAGTGAGAACACACAATTGACATTCTCACCAATCAGATTGAGTGGCAGAAGCAATAAATCAGTAATCAGACCAATAAACAAACAAAACAAACAAAAAACAGAGACATCCCCTCCTCCTTCCTTAAGCAAAGGGTTTTTTCCTCTGAAGAAACTGCAATTTTCTCTTGGGAGGACAATGGACAGCACTGTAACTTATTACATTGCTCCATTTGTTGTGACTATCGGATAACCAAAAATTTAGCTAAATGTTATTAACTATACAGGACCAAATGCCTTACACATTGGCTCTTGTCCTTCTACCTTGACATTTTTTCTTGAAGTAATTTTTAAGGTAACTCTGTACTTTATATGTGGGAAATAAACAAATAATTACCATATACAGACCCCCAGACATGCTCTGCTCTTTCATTCTTCTATGACTTTGCATACGTTGTTCCTTTTATCGAAAATCTCCTCCACTCTGTCTGCCACACAGGTTCGCTACTATTTGGGAAAGGAAGTCATGTACATCTTGTCACCCCTTGCACGGAGCAGCCTTGGGCCTGGAACATTTCCTTACAAAGAGATAATGAGCCTTCACAGCTGGACATGTCTCTTTGCTTGGAAATATCTTTCCCCATTCCAGGCTTGATGTGTACTTCTTTGTTCTGCTTAAGTGTGTGTGTCATATGGGGCCTGGCCAACCCCACTGCTCTATCTGTTCCCAACAGGTGGGAAGAAATGAAGTCCTTCACCTGAAGCACAGAGGTGTGCATGCAGACCATCCCCCTGGTGGCGGGGGGAGACCCGCTGGCCCTGGGGGATGGGTCAGCTGAAGCTGACCTTGCTCTGCCTCTCGTCTCTGTGAGTAGTCCTCCTCCAACCAGTGCCTGTGTGAGCTGGGTCTTTCCTACCACCTCAACACCCACAAACCATGCAGTGGGTTGACATCTGGGGACTGCTGCTCCTGGTGGCAGGCACTGTTAAGCTCTTAACTGTCCTCCACACAGCGGGACCCCTCCTCTGGAGGCAGTAAGAGGTGTCCCTTGCTCAACACTATGCATCATTTAGATCTAGGCAAAGTTATTCACCCTGTTCTTTCTGCTCCTCACGTACTTCTACTTACCTTCAGAACCCAACCTATCTTAACCTTGTCTGTATTTCTTTGCTTAAACATCTATCTCTGCTATTAGATCAACATTTCTTTAGACAGGTTTATGTCTTACATATTATTATATCACCAACACCTACTCTGTTTCCTGACACTTACGAAGAGTTCCATGAAGGTTTGTTTATTAAATGAGTAAATAAATGGATAAATGAACTAGAGGTTACAGAGAAGCAAGGAGATCTTGATACTTCTTGGAAGGTGGTTCCACAGTCAACATTTTGGTTTTTCTTTTCCGATCTTTTCCCTTTTCTTTCTATCTCTGTACTACTTTCTAGAACACTGATTTTCCTTGCTCTTCATAATTTAATTCTAAGTTTAATACTCAACTCTTCTTGAGACAGTATATATTCAGTTTCATTTTAAATGCCAATTTATCCCCTTTCCTAATATTGAGGGGTCCGTCACACTGCTTTCATAGTTCTATCTAATTTGGTTCACAACACTCTGGGAATTGATAGTCATCACTACAGTTAAGACACACATAACTCACCTAACTGGTTAGTGGCTAGGCTGAGATTTTCAATCAACCCATCATGATACTATCTAAAAAGTTAATTTTTTCATTGTATGAAATAGTATCCCATAAGCTGCAGGAAGTAATATCTCTTAGGAAATTGCATAAGTTCAAGCAAAACTGGGGTTATCTGCTTCATTATATAGATCATAGCAAATGCCTAATATTTCCCCTGAGATTTTAATAAGCATAACAGGGAGGCATCTAAGTTTAGGATGTGTAAGAACAACATTAATACCCACGGAAAACCATACTCCTTATTAATGTCTTTTGAGAATTCTGTCCTGCAGTTTTGTTTCAAATAACTTTGCCAATGCTAAATAATGTGCTGTTTTCTTGCTTTAGTTGCTTTCTTTGTAAAACCCAAGAAGAAAAAAATTATATGCTACAATGTCACCTCTCTTTTAGAACTCATAAAGAGGAAAATGTTTTCTTCTTTGTTTGCCTTTTATTTTTGTTAACGATTGAAACACTCTCTCTCTCTTACTAATTGAGCCCATTCACCTGTGACAAATGCAAGCTGTGCTACAGTCAGGACAACACAAGTGTGTCAGCAGGGTCACTCAAAGAATGCTCTTTGACAGGGCAAAACTGCTGATGTTCCAGCATATTCTTAGCTGTTAAATTCTAGCAGGTGAGCATAAACAAATAGCTCCCTTTCTTCAAGAAATAAAAAGAGTCCAGAGGGGAGTGGAGATGTGACAATTGCTATTTCCATCCTCTCACAAAGTCAACCAGATTCTGTACAACAAATCCATTATAGATGATACATCTCTTCCATTGCAGACGCAGATTGACTTTAAGCTTCTTACTCATTTTTTAACTTAGTTCTCTATGCTGCTTCTTTACCTAGGCTCATCTAGAGCAAGGAAGGAGAAAAAAAATCAAACAAAAATATAATCCACTATGGCTATTCACTATAATGATGCTCCCTTTCATAAATTCATTCTCCAATTCTCTATGTATCCTTTCACAGGCGCAACTTGAACTCCAAAAGCTCTTACAATTTGTGCCACTTATTTGTTCATTATTTACAATTGCGTCTTCAACACATATTATGATTCCTAATTCATCGGAAGTATTTGAAAGAGCTTTGTTACCTGAATAAGTGAGAAAATGGATGAAATAAATGAATGAATGAGAATCAATTTTTTCTCCCTAACTAGTCAACAAGCTCTTTGATGTTAGTTTCCAGATATTAACCTTTCCTTATATTTCTTTAAAACTTAGCAAACATACTTCCTTATCTTTCATTTATTAGCCATAGTTTTGGAAACAGTGTAGGTTTGAATAAAAATTTATTGGTTGTATTATTTTCTAAAAGGTTTTATGATTTATAAAATCCTATTGATTCACCGTATAGTCAATTGAAGATCTTTGCAAACATACTTCAACTCCATCTGAGAAGCCAGTGACACACCATTTTGTCCCTCAGAACAGCAAATGAAAAAGGTAAAATTAAACAAGAGAAACTAAAATCTATTGCATTCCTCTGACCAACAGATAGCTGGCAACTCCAGGAAAGAGCCCTTGTTAATTAGGCTGCATTAATTAGATACACGGAGGAAGCCCTCATGGGGAGTAGTATGGTGTGCTGGAGTGCTGTTCTCACTCCTCATGCCCAACCACTCCGCTCCCATTGTGCCCTGACCTGAACTTGGCATTCCTTGACCTCCCCAAGTTCCAGGCCACGAATTTGCTCCCAGCAGAAATGATGACGATTACGCTGGGGGCAAATGACCAGCCTGGAATAGCAAGAACTGTTCCCAGAGCTGAAGTGTTCTTATAAACAACACTGGAATTAGGTACCACATTTTTTTAAAACTCGGTTCTTGTTAAAGAAATTAGTCATGAGGCTTCCTTAAGACCAACTGATGTGTTTCTAGAAGTTGAACGTGTAACTGGAGCAACTGTTGTCCATGAACTTGATCCTAGGCTGAAATCAGATTTCTGTACTAACCTTGGCATGCAAACATCAAATATTGCTGGGTGATATGTTGAAAACAGATTTGCCTTCCTTTGTGTCTATGCATGATAAATCTGCCTTATCAGATTTTGTCTTCATTAAGCTGCTGCCATATAAATTTGTCTTTTAGATGTTTTACTCTTATCTTTCAAAGAGAATCTGTCTGTCCTCCAATTGGTTGCAAAACAGAATACAGTCCATACTGGAGACCCTTTATTAATACCTAGTTGCTACTGCTATTAACAAATTTAATAATGAAAGTCATGCCCTGAGTGTGTGTGTATATATATTATATACACATAATAAATAAGTAAACACTTAGTTTACTAAGTAAACACTTATTTATTATATGTATATAATATATATGTACACACACTCAGGGCATGGTTCAACCCACATACATTAACCTTCAAGTTCTAGAGCCAAAGACAACTTTCCCCTTGCACATTTAATCTCTAACAATTATCTATGTAAATATATTAACAGTCTACTTGTTTTAACTATATTAGTGATTGAACTTGCCTCTTGTTTTTGTTTTTTTGGGTTTTTTTGTTTGTTTGTTTGTGATACGTGGGCCTCTCACTGTTGTGGCCTCTCCCGTTGCGGAGCACAGGCTCCGGACGCACAGGCTCAGTGGCCATGGCTCACAGGCCTAGCCGCTCTGAGGCATGTGGGATCCTCCCGGACTGGAGCACGAACCCGTGTCCCCTGCATCGGCAGGCGGACTCTCAACCACTGTGCCACGAGGGAAGCCCTCTGGTTTGTTTTTAACATTAGCACTAAAGAGGTCTTATACTCAAGTAGGAAAAAGATTACTTTATTTGTCATATTGTCACTTGTATATTACTTCCTTTTTTGTCATTCACTTAGGCAGTCAAATACCTTTGTTAAGTATTTCTTTGCTTCTGTTTGCATCCCCTTCATGTCTGTCCACTTCACTTCTACTTATTCCCCTTTGCCCCTTTCTCATTTAGCTATTCTATAGCATCATGAAAGCATTAGACTAGATCAGAAGACATTCTAAGCCAGAATTTACCTCTAAGTAATTGTGTGGCTTATTTCCTCCCTGTATCTGTATACTACCTGCAAAATGAGGAGGCTGGACCAAATCAAAGTTGAATGTTAAATTGTGTTGGGACTTCCCTGGTGGCACAGTGGTTAAGAATCCGTCTGCCAATGCAGGGGACACGGGTTCGAGCCCTGGTCTGGGAAGATCCCACATGCCGTGGAGCAACTAATCCTGTGTGCCACAACTAGTGAGCCTGCACTCTAGAGCCCATGAGCCACAACTACTGAGCCCGCGTGCCACAACTACTGAGGTCCGCACACCTAGCGCCGGTGTTCCGCAACACATGAAGCCATCGCAGTGAGAAGCCCACACACTGCAACGAAGACCAAACACAGCCAAAAATTAATTAATTAATTTTAAAAAAACAGTAGCAATATTGTAACAAATTCAATAAAGACTTTAAGAAACATAAAAATAAAATAAAATAAAATTCTCTCTGTATGTGCGTTTTTCTTAGGAAGAAGAGTCATCCTTTATCAGTTTTTCACAGTATTTTTTAAACCATAGCCGGTGTACTACTTAGACTAGCCAATCAACATTCTCTTTTGTCTTATCTTCTAAAACAACCCAGACAATAAGAAAAGTCATTTTATCCAATTCAGCTTCAAAACGTGTTCATATATTTAAAGAATGAAAATTCCCTATGATGTGTGTGTATTTTCCTTAGTTTGATTTTAAATTATTTTAATGCTATCAGGTAGGGAAATTCAATAAGTATCAACAACAAAATCTATTAGGAACTATGTTTAAATAAATAAAATCTGGGTGATGTTAAGAGTGCCATTAACAGCCTTAAATAAAGAATGTAATATATGAAAATATATTTTAAAAATAAAAAGAAATACTGTGTCTTGAGGTGATGGAATACTATACACAATAATGATGTTTCATCCAATTATTGATGACTTCAACTATACTATTAATAATGTTTGGAAAAATATGATGGTTGGACATGGTATTTATGTCAACATTTCAGAATTTAAAATATATGTTATTAAAGGCTAGCATGAGTTTGCAAATGGACATACAAAATATACATACTTTATGGCGAAATGTGGCTTCTTCCCATAGTCTCACAGCCAGATGAAAATTATGTAGCCTGACCACCATGTAGCTTTACATGGTTAAGCAGGTCTGTCCTAAGGGACTATGGCCAGGAGGATGTTTACTGGTATTTCACAGGGTAGGACATGATGCTGCATGGATGGGAATTCTATTTTTTCAACACTGACTCTAAGCAGGAAGTGGCTGATCTTTCCAAGAGAAGTTTAAATCTCCTATGGCCACACTACACTGAACACAAATCCCTGCACAGAAAATGCATATACAGCCTGCTCACATTAGATAAACACACACACTATACTAATTCACAGCAATAACCAGTACTTTGCAGAGCATATTTCATGGAAATAAAGATCCAGTAAGCTCTACTGGCAAATCCCAAGGAAACAACTATTAGGATTTCATAGAGAGATCAGTAAATGATTCATACAAAAAGCAACAGCTTGCCTTTATACGAGCAGTTACCACCAGAGTATAATGGGGGGAAAAATAGCACACTGATGATAGCAACAATATCCATCCCATAAAATAGCTAGGGTTAACTAAACAAGAAATATGCAAGTCCTATATCCAAGAAAAAAGACAGACAAAATTTATAAAACTTTTTCAAGGACAGAAAGGTGATTTGAAATTATCTCTGTGGAATGTGAGAAGAAATATTACAAAGATATCTTCCCCAAATTAATCTATAAATAGAAGTAAATGCATTAAAATATAAAGTTTATTTTTAATGTTACAAGTCAGTTCTAAAGTGTATGTAGACCACATGAAATCAAGTATCATGTCTCTTTCACTCTTCACCCTATATTTAGAACTTGGTATTTCTGGTAGCACATAACTAGCCCTTGACTGATAACTATAAATTGATTGAATAAATAAATGAATACAATCCAAGTAATTATCTGTAATCTGTAGTAAGTATGTAACAAGAGCCTACATACTTTTGAAAATGAGTAACAGCCTATCATATATCAGAATATTCCATGAGGTTATCCACTACCTACCATAACTGAATAACATATTCCAGACTAGTACTCCCACCATAAACAACTATGAAAGTGGAACAAATAAATAAGGTAAATGTTTTCAGACATTGTACAAAAGATAGTGACATGTCACAATCTCTGAAAGAACGTAAAATCCCACTTACGTCCCAGCTCTCTGCCCAGGAACAACTTTCTGACAATGGTATAAAAAGGAGCAACCCAAGCAGAGTGTGGCAGTCCTTTTATAGAAAGTAGATAAAGACTTTACAGGACAAAACAATCATATACAAATATATTTCATTAATATAAATACAAAAATCCTCAACAAAATATTAGCAAACCAAACCCAGAAATATATTAAAAGAGTGATATTTTATGACAAATGGGCTTTATCCCAGGAATGCAAGGTTGGCTTAAATTTAAAAATCAATGTAATCTACTACACCTAAAGAATATCCAATGAAACCACAGTTATTAAAACAATCTAAGTAATAAGACCTTGTTGTAAGAAAGGGTCATTCCATCATCAAGCAGAACAATGATGAATACTCTAAAGAAAGTCCAAACAGAACTAGCTCACATGATTTGCAGGGAATAATAGTTACTTAGAGAATAAAAACTGGAAACTAGGTTCAAGACCAGTTTTGTATATATATACATAGAAAACAATATATAATTTTCATTATTAAGCATGATTTTAAGCCATCTCAGCAAATCCCTTCTTCAACTGAAGCACTCTCTGGATGTTGCTACACTGAGATCCAGTAGACCCTTAACAGGCAATAGTGTCTAGTGTTTAGATGGGCAAAGAATGGTCAAATGGTCCCTTTACAGAATTCAGCTTTAATGAGCTTTATCTCTATCAGGTCTTTTATGTGTTACAATTTCATAGATTAAAATACACGTGATTTCTAAGGAACGATTGAGGTTAAGCTGTAGGATTCATTTCCAGATAAACCAGCAGTTGCTCTTCCAATAAACCTCCTCAGTTGTAGATTTTGCTTTTAGTATACTGTACTTCTAAACTGTTCCAGTGCTTGCATTCCCCAACCCCTATGAGATAAAGAAGTCGAGAACGTTAATACACGGCTGGTTTTCCAGGTTATAAATCTTGTGGAAATTTCGTGAAAAGAGCCTTATTTTGTCCAAATAAGAGACCTGGAGAAATAACTATCAAGACCAGTTTACTGGTCTTGGGGACTTTGAAGGATAAGAATTACTCAAGAAAGGAGAGAGTATCTATTTCAGTCTCTGAACCACCTTTTCTTTGCTTCACCTCAAATTTAAGGCATTTAGTCTAAGACTGATAGTGTTTTCATCCTGGCTATAAATGTCATTCCTGGGCCTTGCCCTCCAGGGCATTCTTCATCCTTTCCAGCCTCTGCAATACATGGAGGCAGGACCAATGCATTGCATCCATTTATTGATTAAAATTAGCTGGTGTGGCTCAGCTATGCTATTCAGAGGCACCAGGGAAACTGGAAAGGTAGCAGAAGGAAAAGCCAGGATATTTCTCCATCCCCTTCCCACTCAAACTTGGGTAATGTCTCTGGCATTAACTGCATCTCCTATGTGGCTTCAGCTCTCATCAAACAGGTCTGCAGGGGGTTAACTGGGTGACTCCAACCCTCTGACCCCTTTAATCCTGCTGCCTCCCCTTACTGCTCTACCCTAATACTGGTGGTTGTGGCTTCCTCCTACTATGCACCTAAGTTGACTCACCATCCCGTCTGCCTTCTATCCCATGTTTAATGGATGCCCTGCATATATTGCTTCTAATTTAAACACTTGGACAGGTTTCTATTTTCCCAGATGGACTCTGACAATCATTCTACATAAGAAAAATACATATAAAAATGAAATTCTGGGAGTTTCCTGCTAAGCAAAAGGCTTAATTTTCATCAGCACATAGTGAGAGTACTCCCTTTAGATGACGTTTGTGGGGTTTGTTCGTAGTTTTCACTTCCGCTGCTATGGACCCTGCACTTACAAAAAGGAAACTGTGCTTCTCTTATTTTTGTTCTCACCTGCAGGTTTGAACTGAGAGACCTAAAAATGTTGATCCCAGGATTTCCTAGAGCCTTTGACCATAATACTAGCTTGCTTTTGTAGATGTTTTACAGCTGCTTCTACAATTCTTACTGATTCCTAAAAACACTGGACTTCAGTTGTGTTTGGCTGACCAAAATTCTTTCCCCTATAGTCTGGTAACTAAAAATAGGTTTTCTATAGTGAACTGATCCCATATGCTGAATGGAAGAACCACTCCTCCTCTACTGACCACAATGGTGGTCATATTACGTGAACTGGGCCAATGGGAAAAGCCCATACTCTGACCACAGTGATTGGGTAAGAGACTGGCAAATTTAACAAGCAGGCCAGTCAGAGCCCATACTCCTATCCCCATGCTGGACTATTATGACTGCCATAGCTATTGGAAAAGACGGCCTCTTCCAACGGATCTGCTATGGCAGACCTGAAGATGCACTGCTCAGATCCGACTATGAGAAAAACATTTGCACAAGGTCTGTGGTCTGTAAACAGCCTTGAGCTATCAGTTCTTTCAGGATCTTACCTAAGTTTTTAAACTCACCACCTGAGGTTATGCACTTTCCAGGCAGCCTACATCCAGTGACTGAGCAAGGTGGGGGGTATAAAGGCTCATTCATTTTGACTGAAAGTGGGAAACTGACAAACTATGTTTCTTAGTTCTCAGTAGGCTTGAGGCTTTATCAGGCATGAATCCTAGTTTGACTAAAAACAACATGGCAACCCACGACCCAGACCCCTTAGATCGAAGGTCTAGCTCACGACTATAGGCAGGCCATTAAGGTGAACACAGATGGTATCTAAGGTTAAGAAGAATTTAGGTTGGATACTAGAGGAGAGAGAAATAAGGACCAATTATGACCCCCCGAGACCAATGTCAGTGGCAGGGGCTGTGGTTCTTCCCACTAAACGCTCTCCCACATATAGGTTTAAGAAGTAGAGCTGAGCCGGACAACAGGCAAAGTGTAACAGACATGAAGATCCCCTCTGAGGGCAAAAATTCTGCCCGATTGTACAAAGTACAGTCAGTAGACATCTTCCAGCCATCAGCCCCTTCAGGGTCTGATGCAGCTCTCTAGCCACAGAGATCCACCTTGCTGGAGGTCACACAGTTTCCAGGGCAGCATGCTTCCACTAACGGAGTGAGGCGGAGGTATAAAGGCCCGGCTATTGGGGCCTGATGTGAGACAACTCTGGAAGACAATACTCACTCCAAATTTCCTCATCAGACTGGTTGAGACTTTGCCAGAACTGAATTTCAGCTTGACAGCTCCCTCTGCCCAATCCTGTTTCCCCCTCTTCCTCTCACAGTTGTTGATTCCTAATAAACAGCATGTACCACAAACTCCATCTTTGTATCTCCTTATGCAGAATGCAACCCGTGACTGCTGCTAAGCAAATGGGTGAGATTGTTGGACCCCTGGCCATCATTTGTCCAGCACTTCCAAGTGATAGAGTGCAAGTGATACTGATGACATCATTTGAGCGCCACATTATGCCTGAATCCATGCCTAAAGCCAAATAGACTCCTGGACTTTGTGGTTTTGGAAGTCAGCAAACTTAAATTATTATTATTGATCCTACCCGTATTGTGCATAGGCAATTTTAAATATATTTCTATCACTTACAACTAGATATTCTTGATTGACAAAATACGAAGACTACTGAACTTATTAAAAAATGAAGATCAACTATGAATATCTACGAAAGAAACAGAATTTCATTCTACCATGGTCTGTCCCAAAAAGCTGATGTTGGGCTTAGTCTCTTCTATTCCTGATTCAATTATGAGAAAACATTAATCATTATCACCATTTACCTCTACAAGGTACTTGGTTTTTAACCATTTCCCAGGGAACATCTGTCCAGCTCTTAAAATACTGTTTAAAAAAAACATTATGGGCATAATGAATAGATGGCCTCTTATCTGGCTGTAAAGCCCAGTAGATAAGCAAGAGTAGTAAAAGCAATAAATTATACAGAAGGCTAAACATGCCTTCACAACTGACAGGCAGGTGAGTCTATTTCCAACACACTGTATAGTTTACAAGCAGCCTTGAGGGATGTTTTTTTTGACACTTGATTATCTAAATACATACAGCAACCATGTGAATAAAGAAAACACCCGGTGAGAGGAATCTTGAAAACAGTCATACATGTCACTTAGAGTTTCTATTTGAAATGCCAATTTTCAAAAACGGAAGGATGGAAAATAAAGTATAATACTAAAATGTAACAACCACAAAGCACAATGGACAAAGCACATTTTAAATCCTAGTAGATTATTATTATTATCCTATATTTATAAGTAACAATTGTACAAAGTATAGGTGAAGCAAATTGCTCAAAGTAACAGTGAATAAATTATGGACCTGAAAACTGTTGTCAGTCTCTCTATCAATGGGGCCAAGAGTAATGGTATCAGGCTGGTCTCACTGCACTATTCTATGTGGTCCCTGGAGCCCAGGATATGTGACTTGTTCTCTCTGGGGTAGCACAAATGATATCCTTGCTAAGCTCAGCTATAGGGCCAGAAGCACCCTGGTCTGGAGGAAGCTGCATGGTTCACAATTGACTAGGTACCCTGGGTTTGTTTATAAAAGAGGAATAATTATAAATATCTTGCCTAAGTAAGCAATAATGAGAGAGTAAATCTGATTACACCAAATGATGTGTACAAGAATGTCCACAGAAGCTTTTTTCATAATATCCTCCAACTAGAAACAACTGAAGTATCCATCAATAGGGGAATAGATACATAAGCTGTGAAAGTTCATACAGTGGAGTACTACACAGCAGGAAAAGAAAGAAAGAAAGAAAGAAATGAATGAACAGGCAAAACTAATAACAGAAATCATAATAGTGGTAACTTGAGAAGGCTGAGATTTGATTGAGGAGGGTATAAGGGAAGCTTTGGGTGATGGCCATATGTTATATCTTGATCTAAGTGGTAATCATTTGGATATGTGTGTAAAATTTTCCTTGAGCTGACACTCAAGATTATGGTATTTTATTCACTTTAAGTATGGTAAAAATCAGTAACAAAGTTTGGTTTTAAATCTGCTCTGGGGCTTCCCTGATGGCGCAGTGGTTGAGAGTCCACCTGCCGATGCAGGGGACATGGGTTCGTGCCCCGGTCTGGGAGGATCCCACATGCCGCGGAGCAGCTGGGCCCGTGGGCCGTGGCCGCTGGGCCTGCATGTCTGGAGCCTGTGCTCCGCAGTGGGAGAAGCCACAGCAGTGAGAGGCCCGCGTACCGGAAAACAAACAAACAAACAAAAAAAAATCTGCTCTGAATCATTTGACCAAGAACCCCCTGACTGATGTGACATGCCAGAGTAGCACAGAGAACCTCCGGGACCATATATGTAAATATAAAAACACTCTACTTAAACTCATTCATCCTGAATATGCACTGACTTTCGTATCTTTGAGATGACATGTTCTTAACAGAACATGAATTTTGAATTGTTGATTCAGTTTCAGTAACAGACTTTCAGACCTGTCTGTGTTCTGAGATTCTTCAGCCGTGTAATCAGAAACATGTATTTATAAACAAACCAGAAATAACATACAATATATACTCATTAGTAATCATAGCAGCTAGTAACCTCACATAGGTTCATATCACTTTAAACAACAAATGGATTATTTTACAGTGAGGTAAAAATTCAATCTTTTTATACATGGAAGTCAATTTGAACTCCACTTTCAAAATTTATCTTTGCTCATTTCTCCATCCAACTCAACCCCCAAATTGAAGCAATGAATTCTCTGAAACTGCTTAAATATTATGCTTCTATATTCCTTTAATAAAACTTACTGTCTGTTTTATGAGTTTCTCCTTTTTTTTCAATCTACTCAAAACTATTCCACTGAGTAACAAAGACAGTTTGCTTTCTTCTGTTTTGTTTTTCTCATTAGAGTGTTTGGTAGTGAGTGACTAGAAGAACAAAAAGACCAAGTAGAAATCATTCAGAGCCAGGCCCCCAACTCTGCGCCAGACACCATTTATGAGGCTTGTTAATCCCAGGCTTTACTAGAAAATGTTGATTATTAGAGGTTTAGGAGTCTGAAAGTCTTGTTAATAACCTCCCTAAGCTGATTGAGAACTTGGGAAAACTGCAATCTCTTTCCAGGCTGCATTTTAAACAAACTTCTCCCTGACTGCTTTTCAGAGCTAAATCATTTCTGCGCTTGGAAAACTGAACAAACAACTGATTTCTGGCCTTGCAAAGGTCTCTTCTTTATTCGGGTGGTTGGTGGCACTTCAGCTACCATATGTCATCCATGTTTTGAGACTGTAGAATTTCCCAGGCCATCCTTGAAAACAAGACCAGACATATTTTTGTGATGAGAAATGATGTGTCATATTGAGCCTGCTATGCCCCATGCTAGATTAAAACAAATCTGTTCAATGGCCAACAGGCACCTGAAAAGATGCCCAATATTGCTAATTATTAGAGAAATGCAAATCAAAACTATTGATACAATGAGGTATCACCTCACACCAGACAGAATAACTATTATTAAAAAGTCTTCAAATAATAATTGCTGGAGAGAGTGTGAAGAAAAAGGAACCCTCCTACACTGTTGGTGGGAATGGAAAATTGGTACAGCCACTATGGAGAACAGTATGAAGGTTCCTTAAAAAACTAAAAATAGAACTACCATATGATCCTGTAATCCCACTCCTGGGCATATATCCGGAGAAAACTCTAATTCAAAAGATACATGCACCCCAATGTTCACAGAGCACTATTTACAATAGCTAAGACATGGAAGCAACCTAAATCTGTCCCTCAACAGATGAATGGATAAAGGAGATGTGGTATATATATACATACCATGGACTATTACTCAGCCATAAAAAGGAATGAAATAATGCCATCTGCAGCAACATGGATGGATCTAAAGATCATCATATTAAGTGAAGTCAGTCAGACAAAGACAAATATCACATGATATAACTTATATGTGGAATCTAAAAAAAAAATGATATGAATGAACTTATTTCCAAAGCAAAAATAGAGTCACAGACACAGAAAACAAACTTGTGGTTACCAGGGAATAAGGGTGGGGGAGAGAGAAATTAGGAGTTTGGGATTAACATAAACACACTACTATATATAAAATGGGTAAACAACAAGGACCTACTGTATAGCACAGGGAACTATACTCAGTATCTTGTAATAACCTATAATAGAAAAGAACCTGAAAAAGAACATATATATATGTATGTATAACTGAATCACTTTGCTGCACACTTGAAACTAACATAACACTGTAAATTAACTATACTTCAATTAAAAAAATCTATTCAAAAATTTATGATGACCTGATATGCATTAAAACTTCACTCAGAGCAATATAATTTTGACTCTCTGTTAGGGAAAGAATTGAATCTTTCATATACTTTATTCTATGTGAGGGCCAAAAAAATATTATTACTTATTGACAATGAAAATAATATGTAATTATTACAATGCTAGATACATCAGAAGTGTCCAATACATTCTCATTGATTGACCGACATGTAAATGAACTGTGTGATTCTTTATATTTTACAGATTGGGTAGTTCAGGAAACACATTATTCATTCGACAAAGAACTAAAAGATTAGTGCCTAAATGTCCAGCTTGATTGTTCTGTCCACCCTTCTTTGGCTTGAGAGACAGGCTATGTAACTTAGATTTAACTAATCAGCAGTTCTGTACACTTGACCTTCCATGATACAAATGAAGCAGAAGCAAGATACGTACACAACAGAAATGACAAGTCAACATCTAACCCCCAAAATCTACACAAAGAAGCATTTATAGCACTAAACTGTATGTTGTTCAAGTTTCTATACAAAGGAAAAAAAGGGGGGCCTGGGCCTGGCCCTATAGGAGATTACAGTACACTGAATTCTGGTCTCTGGAATCAAAACTATTAGAGAATAAGGTGATAGTAATATACAATGTTCAAAGGCAAATGTGCTTTGGGTTGAAGCTGAATGAATGCATGATTGAAGTGGATAGGGAGAGAGAGGTCAGGGAACTTGTTTATGTACCCTGATGTAGGGAAGAAGAAGTTGTTGGGTTTTTCTAAATGTTGTTTTGTTTGTTTTGGCTTTGCTTATTTTGTTTTTGCCCTTTAATCTCAGTTTAGTCCTCATACTCTACCAGTTTTCAAAAAGGGATCTTCTTCCAACAAGAAAGCTCACCAATTCAATAAAATTATCTGAACTTGATATAACATCTGCAGGATATTATATTAGATAATTTTCCTTTTTAACATCCAATTTACATAGACTGGCCAAGATCTTGATGATTTAAGTTGTACTCATACCCTTTGGAAAAAGACTTGCCTACATGAATAACAGCTTTATTTTTGGTCATACTGCTCAGCGTCAAATTGGAAAAGGTTATAGAGAAATCCTCCCAACACTGGCTTCCTGAAATTGAGTAAATTTCATGAAATCCTAAGTGGTTATTCTAATATCTGAAGAGGTAGCTACATAGACATTTCTGATTAACTCACTGACACTCTTGATTAGTACTGAATCAGTTGCTGTTCATCGGGAAAACAGAAACCACTCTATGAATCATGGATCTAAAGGGTTTTATGAAGAATCAGGGGCTTACACTTTTCTTAGAAGAAATGGGAGAACAGAGGTCAGGGAAGCTTCCACTGAAAGTTAAGAGAAGGACTTCCCTGGTGGCTCAGTGGATAAGAATCCACCTGCCAATGCAGGGGACACTGGTTTGATCCCTGGTCCAGGAAGATCCCACACGCTGCGGAGCAACTAAGCCAGTGTGTCACAACTACTGAGCCTGAGCTCTACAGCCCGCGAGCCACAACTACTGAGCTTGTGCACCACAACTACTGAAGCCCACATGCCTAGACCCCGTGCTCCACAACAAGAGAAGCCACCGCAAGGAGAAGCCCACGCACCACAATGAAGAGTAGCCCCCGCTCGCCACAACTAGAGAAAGCCCACGCACAGCAACAAAGACCCAACGCAACCAAAAATAAATAAAATTAAATCTTTAAAAAAAACAAAAAAGTTGAGAGCTGCCTCTGAAAATTAGAGAGGTTGTCTCAGCCCAAAGCACTAAAGCTACTGATAAAAGGTTTTGCCTAGAAGTTGCTGCAATACTATAGTATCTCCGAGAAGGTCCTATGAACTGGCTTTGAGTGAATCCACTTAGCTGGTGGTTCTCAAGAGCTGAGCTTTTAAGAATATGTCCTTTCATGGGAAAGCTCAAATCTGGGACTCCACAAGGAAGAGGATTCCGGGAAATATGGTTCCCAGCTTCTTTGCTTAAATTCAGATGCGACTTTAGACAGGAGTGTCCGATGCCCAGTGGACTGCAGATGGTACAGCACAAGTCTCCCTCAAATTATGCATCACTTTCTAAAATAATGCTCATGATAAGGTGTTACTGCCTTAAAAGGACATTTGTGTTCTATTTAAAAGGGAAGAGGATTCTGAGGAGAAAAAAAGTGTGAGAAACACAGCATATTTTAACACTGGCTTCGGAAATTAACAATGAACGATAGCATAGAAAAGGCACTTAAAAGCTGAGGAGGGAAAAACATGTTTGACCTTATTTAATCCAACACTTCCACATTTATTGGATCAAAGAGTTCTTTTTCTTTTCATGTAGCACTTCTTAACAAGGTTCCACAGTGAGCTTTTATATAAACCCTATTCCAGCACATGTTTTCAGCGTCCTTCAAGATTATTAATCGAACTACGGTTAAATGAAGCATACTGACGAATGCATATCTCTTCTCCCTGTTGACACTCTACTGAAATCACCATATTGGGATTTTTCAAGCACAAGCCCCCAAAACTAAAGGAACTAGAAAGAAAAACATCAGAGATGACAGATTTTAACAGTTTTAAAAGATGGATAATAAATGTAAAATCAGTAACTAGGGAATATGATTTAAGATATTTAACAATTAGCATGACCCGGGCAACAGCCAATCAGAGGAGAAATCAGGAAAGTTTAGAGCTAGGTCTTGGTAGCCCCCCACTGGGCTAGACAGTAACACTTTCACTGATGGATGGTGGGGAGTCAAAAGCCCCAGTTATATAATTTGGCGCTATGAGAGGTGGGGAATACTCAGTAGGTTAGGGGTTGAAACTATTTATGAATTGACAAAGAAGTATTTCAAGGGTTTAACAGTTGGTAAACCATTCCAGGAAGAAGGCATTCTAATTAGAGAGATGAAAGTCTTAAACTCCGTATGTGTAGAATACAGTCTCAGTCTGTATCACAGAGTTGCTGTGACCTGCCAAGAGGTTCTACTGACCCTAGAAGGAAATTATGTGGCAAATGTGTCAGTGCTTTATAAGCTACAAAATGCTATACACATACTATTTATTATGTTAAATATGTTATTACTTCTCCTACAACTGCCAGCATGGTGCTTGCTTCCTAAAATTAAGGAATTACTAGAAAACTTTAGACCCTTTTTTCCATTTTACCCCAAAGAACTGTTTCATGCTCACAAACAAGAATGAAAAAATAAATTTACAGCAAGAACATATGCTCTAAGTGATTCTTCAAATGTATTCTCAGTAAACAAAGCTAATCTTTCTTGAACTAGCATGGCAACCTTAACACCTCCAGGATTTCTATCAGAATAAACTCTTATCTTCTGGAAACACCTTTCCTCAAATATTAGTAGACAGATGCTCCTTCTCTGCCACGACCCTTCCCACATGCACACACACAAGCCACACACACGCCTGACATCTTTGCCTCTCCTGACCCTTTCAATAAACACGTGCTGGCTCATTCTTCAACAAGCTCACACCCCAGCGACTCTGAAGGGCTATCCTCAAGCTAAAGATTATTTTGAAGGGGCAAGGAGGGAAATCTTTGTTTTTGTTGCTTTGCTCCTGAGCTTTTCTTCTTTTGCAAAAGACCCCATTTTACCCAGGATTCTTGACTTCACTCTGAAAAATTACAGTAAAAATTAACAGTGCTATTTAACCAAAGATTGTTAAAGTTGAATACTTGACATTTTCTTGGTAATAATTCACAATAATTTAAAGACATTATTAGATTTTCTAGCTGTTTGTAGAAGGACAACTAAGGTGAAAGTTTAAGTGGGCTGTTGGTTGAAAGTGAAATCAGTTTACCATCCTCTGCATTCACATGTTAATTTAATCTAAATAATTCTGCTAACACTAGACAAAATGCTTTCTCTTTTTTTTTTAATCATTTACATTTCATCACTAATTTTTGGCCACACTGACCTCTCACGATCCTGCCATCTTACAGTGCTTCCTATCGGTATCACACATTTTACCTTATAACTAAAGATGACACTGAATTATTGCCTATGCTTTCATCTTCATGGACCAGTTCTCCCATGAGATTTTTTTTTTTCAATTTTATTACAAGGGATTGGCTAGTACAATTGTGAGGGCTGGCTAAGCAAGTCCAAAGTGCATAAGACAGGCAGTCAGGAAGGGAAGATGACAGGCAGCGGGGAACTCCACAGGCACAAACTGAAGCTCTCTGTTCACAGGTGGTGGTCAGGCAGGAAGATCCAGAAGGAAGGGAGCAATTACAGAGCCAGAATCTATGTGGAGTCCTGGCTTTAGGGAAATCCTAAGTCCTCTTTTAAAGGCTTTCACTCAGATTAATTTAGGCCTACCCCAGCTATTCTTCCTTTTTATTAATTTAAATTCTAATGATTAGGGACCTTAACCACATCTGCAAAATCCCGTCACACCAGTACCCAGATTAGGGTTTTAATGACTAGAAGTTATGCATATGCTACAAAATGACCACTGTCTTCATATTCTCATGACAGGATATCTTTTGCAAACTGCCCTACCCAGACACATACGAGATAGAGAATTCTGGGGACTGTAGTTCAGTCAAGCCAAATTAACATCAAAAAGCCATCACACTGAACGTGTGGTATGTAGGACATAATTGACACGATTCCTGCTCTTAAAGAAGAAATCAAGGCTTATGTAAATATAGTAATTTCCTATCTTCCCAAATGCCTGCCTCTGTGCTATATACATAAACAGATAGACAACAAAGACTTAAAGAAATAACTGGTGGTCTTGGCTGATTTCTACTCAATTTGATTATGATTGATTTGAGCACTAAACAGGTTTGATGAATACGTTGTTTTGTCTGCATAAAATGATCTGATGGGAAGCAAGAATTGAGTTAATAGCAACATTGTTTTTCTCACCTCTTTTTCTATTAAATACACACTAAATGGTTCTTTATGAAAGCAGCACAAAAAATACTTATTTTAATTTAGTATGTTTAATGGAAGCAGGCTATTTCCAATTCATAGTATAAGCCATCAATAAGAATTATCAAAATAACTGAAAAAATAGCATAACCCATCCTTTGAAGTCAATGGTATAATTCATCCATTCATTCAATAAATATTTATCAAGTGCCTTCTGTGTGCTATCATGGTTCCATGTGCTGGAGATACAGTTGAGGAAAAAACAAAGTTTCTGCACATATAGAGGATACATATGTGGGAGGTGACAAAAGAAACATGTGAATAGTTTAATACATGTGAATAGTTCAACATACAAAAATATCAATTAATATGGGCAGATTCAATAACTCTGGGCCCAAAATTTTTCATGGCCCTCATTTTAAAAAGTAAAATAAAACACACAAAACCGATCAATACGAAACTGGATACACATTGCCTGTGCACACTACCAAAGATGACCTGGGTTAGAGATTTTGAACATTTCACATAGCATAGCATGGAGGGTGCTTCTTAATAAGGGCAAAGAAAAGCTTCCATGGACTTGCCCTAAAATAACTCTCCAAGTTCCGGTAATGGTGAGAGCACATGTATCTAGTAAGAAATCTATGCCTTTCAATGTTAGACATACGCAGAACTCTCATTTCTATCATCTTTAAAAGGCAAATCTTCACTGATTTCACATTAGTAAACACAGAAAAACTGGAGGTACTTTAAATTTCATGGTAATATCCATAAATACTGAAATTCTGGTATCTCACTGGATTCGAGTGAGGATTAAACTGATGCCACTGAAGAAATATGTCTTCCCTGTACTAAAAATGAAAATTCAAATTTCTTCATAATGAGTTTACACAAGCTGAGTAATACTAATAAATTCTTTTTCTTTCTTTTCAAAAATATGCTTATTAAAAGAAGAAATAACTACCTTTCCTTAAAACAGTAGAATGAACTTTTATATACAATGAATAATACTTATTACTTGGAATAAAGGAAACCTTAATACTATTATAAACAAATTAAAAAATTAGATGCCTATTAATACTTATTTAGAATGGAAAAATAAATAATAAATCTTACAAAGCTGACACTCAAAAATTCACAAAATTCAGGAAAATGCCATAATCTTTCTGTTAATCAACTTCCTAACACATTCTACAATTCATTCTTTCTTTATTTTTTTATCTATTTTTGGCTGCCTTGGGTCTTCGTTGCTGCACACGGGCTTTCTCTAGCTGCGGTAAGCAGGGGCTACTCTTCCTTGCGGTGCACAGGCTTCTCATTGCGGTGGCTTCTCTTGTTGCAGAGAACGGGCTCTAAGCACGCGGGCTTCAGTAGCTGTGGGACGCAGGCTCAGTAGTTGTGGTTCACAGGCTCTAGAGAGCAAGCTCAGTAGTTGTGGCACACGGGCTTAGTTGCTCCGTGGCATGTGGGATCTTCCTGGGCCAGAGCTGGGATCTTCCTGGACCAGAGCGCGAACCTGTGTCCCCTGCATTGGCAGGCGGATTCTTAACCACTGCACCACCAGGGAAGTCCCTCTACAACTCATTCTTTTATATATATATATATATATTTCTTTTTTTTTTTTTTTTTTTTTTTTTTTGCGGTACACAGGCCTCTCACTGTTGTGGCCTCTCCCTTTGCGTAGCACAGGCTCTGGATGTGCAGGCTCAGCAGCCATGGATCACAGGCCTAGCCGCTCCACAGCATATGGGATCTTCCCGGACCGGGGCACGAACCTGTGTCCCCTGCATCAGCAGGCAGACTCTCAACCACTGCGCCACCAGGGAAGCCCCATTCTTTCCTATATTTTTTGACTACATACTCTAACAACTATGAAAATTATTTTGTATTATTTGGCCATGTTTTCTATATGAAAAAAGTTTTAATTCAGGTTTTCCTCTGACATGGTTGATCAAAATTTGTGGATTTTTTTTCATTATTATTGGTTATCTAGAAATGTTTATTTCAACTTCACAGCTCATTATTGGTAATATCATGTAAATTTTTGTAGCATATTATAAGTTTCTTGCTGAAACACAGAAAACATAATGTCTATTTTACATAACTCCCATCAGAAAAGTAGACAGACTTTTCATTATGTAATTGTTATATGATGTATTATCAAGTATATTCCTGATAAGACAGCATTTCTATTCTAATTAGTCATCCATGGGAACCGCATCCTCCAATTACAATTTTATAATCTGGTGATTAAAATACTTTTCCATAAATTAGCTTCTGGTGCTTTATATTTCAAACATTGTTTCTTCCCGACTACCCTCATAATTCCTGTTTCAAGCGCTGTGAGACACACTCATATTAACCCTGCTCCGCCATTCCACGAATGTCAATTGTATGCCCAACTCAACTTCCCCTTAGCTGGACCCCAGCAATGCCTGCAGCCACTCTAATGCCACTTGTCAGAGAGGAAAATGAGATATATGATGATGGTTTAAAAAAAAAACTTAATTTTATAATTTTTACAAAAATATAAGGCCAAGCAAGAGGCCCAGAGTAATGAAAGCTAAGGTTAGTAGGGCAATTTGGCAAAGAATGTACTGTTATTTTTTGTAATTTTTGTTGATTTATGATGTCATATCCCAGGTTTCTTCCCTAATTACACTGGTCTTATTGATCTTTGTCTGTGATAGAACTGCTAATGGTGTAGAGCTGGTTCCTGTATTGCTACAGACTTTACACACCATGGGACATGAACTGGGTCAAGTCAGTCTCAAATCCAGGACCTTCATTTTATTAGTACCTTTGAGTAGACTAATATATTTGAAATATGAAGTCATGTTTTTCTTCCATTTTGGTCCCCCGCCCCATCTTCCTCCACAATGACTAAGGAGAGGGATATGGCAGGGCTAAGTGAAAAACAAAGGCTCTCCCCAGCTCTGCTTTCCAAAAGCCTAAGGTCCTGACGGAAGCTGGTGAATTAAGAAGACTATTCCTAATCTCAAAACTCAGAGAAACAATAATAGACAAGAATTCTGCCTCTGGTAACTAGACAGAAAACATTCCTCCGTTAAAGAAAGAAAAGAGAGTTGGAGGGGACGTGATGAGAGTGTAGGGATCAGACACAGAAGTGGAAGGGGTGAGGAAAAGTGACATGAGCCTTGATTTCTGGGCCCTGTGTCCTGTTCTAGACAAGTCTCTGGAGAGTCACCAAGATCCCAGAGAGAAGAAGATGCACAGAGAATCTGGGAAGATGTTTGTCAGCATGGTGGTGAGTTCAGTGCCTCTACACAGCATGGGATCCCATGTGCCCACACAGACCACTGAAGGGGCCAACCGGACAGGAAAGAGAGAGGTGTCAGACATGACCTGTGTGGACTAAGGACTAGGTAGGAAGATGGACATCGATGCAGATATTTGTGGGGACAAATGACATGAAGAGTCTACTCTCCTAAGACAGAGTAGAGGGGATTCTTTTTTAATCCTTCCAGTTTTATTGAGATATAATAGACATACAGCACTATGTAAGTTTAAGGTATACAGCATAATGATTTGACCGACATACGTCGTGAAATTATTATCACAATAAGTTTAGAGAACATCCATTATCTCATATATCTATATATGAGATACAAAATAAGCAAAACAGGAAAAAAATTTCCTTGTGATGAGAACTCTTAGGATTTACTCTTAACTTTCATGAACAACATACAGCAGCGTTAATTATATCAATCATGTTGTACATTACATCCTTAGTACTTATTTATCTTATAACTGGAAGTTTGTACCTTTTGATCACCTTTATCCAATTCCCCCTCCCCCCACCCCCTCCTTCTGGGTTATGAGTTTGTTTCTTTGTTTAGGTTTTTTTGAAGTATAATTGACCTACAAACACAATGTTAATTCCTGGTATACAACGTAGTGATTCAATATTTCTATACATTACAAAATGATCACCACAATAACTCATCTGTCATCATATAAAGATATTACATTATTATTGACTGTATTCCCCTGTACAGTACTGTATGCTGTACATTTCATACCCATGACTCATTTATTTTGTAACTGGAAGTCTGTACCTTTTAATCTCCCTCATCTATTTCTCTAATTTCTTCCACCCTGCCAGACTGGCAGACTACAAATAGATATCAAATCAAGATATAAAATATATAAGAATTATAAATAGAATTATAAAAGAATTATAGATAGAATTAAGAATTAAAATAAGAAAAACAACAAAAAATTTATACATGTGCATCCACACAAATATATCTTGCATACCTGAACTGTGCCCTGAAGAGCAAGCATATCTTCTACATCTGGTTATCAGAGGTGTAGAAGGTGGAATGAATGCCATTCCATTGTAGGCATTCAAAAAATGGCTTTCCCTAAGAAAAATCAAAGAGTTTATTAGTGAAACAAAAATCTCAAAATTCTCAAGGGAATTCTAGGTAACTTTCAGTAATTCAGACAAGTTTCTTTCATGAGGAGAGATATTAATATTAATACATTCTGGGTCTATATCTGATGGTATATTTCACACTCTAAGTGGGAAAAGATGTGTTTAAGTATTCATCTATTACTATAAAAGCTAGGCCTTCATTACAACATCTAGCCTTAAAACTGTCATTAACGAGCTAGTTTTTTAAATTACAAACATAATGAGAATGTTGATATTAATTTTAAATATATTAGCTATATTCTGGATTAAGTGACTTTTTAAGAGGCTCATATTATTCTTAGTCCTTAAACTTGCATAAATTTCATAGAACATTAAAACATCAATTTTAAATTGGCAAATACGCTAGGTCACTAACTGAATGTGTCTAATTTGGCTGATAATCAAAGGCATATATAGTTCATGTCTTTCAGAATTGCATTCAATTAGCTGAAACTACAATTTCAAGACAGTCGGATGCACTGGCTGTACTCTCACTACCCTCTCATAGACTGTCTCCACAGAGCCTCACAAGAGATATGCTGAGGGGACTTCATACGTATATAAAATAAATTCAATCAAGAGATATATTTCACCTGCGGCCTCATCAAACGTCCTCCATCAAAAAGTTACCTGGAAATGCTCAACATCATTAATCATTAGAGAAATGCAAATCAAAACTACAATGAGATATCATCTCACACCGGTCAGAATGGCCATCATCAAAAAATCTACAAACAATAAACGCTGGAGAGGGTGTGGAGAAAAGGGAACCCTCTTGCACTGTTGGTGGGAATGTAAATTGATACAGCCACTATGGAGAACAGTATGGAAATTTCTTAAAGAACTAAAAATAGAACCACCATATGACCCAGCAACCCCACTACTGAGCATATACCCTGAGAAAACCATAATTCAAAAAGAGTCATGTACCAAAATGTTCATTGCCACTCTATTTACAGTAGCCAGGACATGGAAGCAACCTAAGTGTCCATCAACAGATCAATGGATAAAGAAGATGTGGCACATATATACAATGGAATATAACTCAGCCATAAAAAGGAACGAAACTAGGGCTTCCCTGGTGGCGCAGTGGTTGAGAGTCCGCCTGCCAATGCAGGGGACACAGGTTCATGCCCCGGTCCGGGAAAATCCCACATGCCGCGAACGGCTGGGCCCGTGAGCCATGGCCACTGAGCCTGCACGTCTGGAGCCTGTGCTCCGCAACGGGAGAGGCCACAACAGTGAGAGGCCCGCGTACCGCAAAAAAAAAACAAAAACCCTACCAAAAAAATAGAAAATGGTCAGAAGAACCTAGGGGCAAGACGGGAATAAAGATGCAGACCTACTACAGAATGGATTTGAGTATACGGGGAGGGGGAAGGGTAAGCTGTGACAAAGTGAGAGAGTGGCATGGACCTATATACACTACCAAACGTAAAATAGATAGCTAGTGGGAAGCAGCCACACAGCACAGGGAGTTCAGCTCGGTGCTTTGTGACCGAGTGGTGGGATACGGAGGGTGGGAGGGAGGGAGACGCAAGAGGGAAGAGATATGGGGACATATGTATAACTGATTCACTTTGTTATAAAGAAGAAACTGACAAACTATTGTAAAGCAATTATACTCTAATAAAGATGTAAAAAAAAAGTTACCTGGAGACTTGCCGACAGAAGCTAGAAAGACCCCTGGTTCGGGTGTACCACAGACCACGCGGGCACCCAGTTCTCCGAGGCCACAGCACCGCCCAGAGCCCTGACAAGCTGCGGTGCCACATTCAGCCCTGGGAAAGAACATGCAGAAGCCGCTCCACGCGCGCAGGAAACTAAGGTGGAGCCTCAAGTGCCGGAAGCCCTGGCTTCACGTGGACTATAGACGTCATACGCCTGCGCCTGCGCCCACTGCACCCGCACAAGTGCAATGAGCAGGCGCAGTGCCTGGTCAATGACCCGGCGCCTGCACGGATCAGCGCATGCAACCCGCGCCTCCGCCTAGTGATGGGCACAGGTATCCCCCAGCCAGCGGGGTCCGGCTTTTCCGCACACAGAGCAGAGTCTTACAGGCAGGTGGTCCTCTCTCTCCCCTGTTCCACCCCCTTCCGAGCACCTTGGAGCAGAATTATAATTAAAAGTAACTACCGTTTCAAAATACACACACATATTTTTGTGCTAGCTAGCCCCAATTGCCAGTATCAAATTTCTGTTTGTCCGTCATTTAAAATTATAAGCACCGGGCTTCCCTGGTGGCGCAGTGGTTGAGAGTCCGCCTGCTGATGCGGGGGACACCGTTCGTGCCCCGGTCCGGGAAGACCCCACAGGCTGCGGAGCGGCTGGGCCCGTGAGCCATGGCCGCTGAGCCTGCGCGTCCGGAGCCTGTGCTCCGCAACGGGAGAGACCACAGCAGTGAGAGGCCCGCGTACCGCAAAAAAAAAAAAAAAAAAAAATGTAAAATTATAAGCACCTAAGATGTTAACGTGCATGGTATACCCAACTAAACTTGTTATGAACAACCAAGGATACGGTAACAAAAAACAAACAAAAGCGCCAGTTTGGGAAAGTTCCCAATTTCAGTTGTAGTCACCTAAATCCTAAAATCATTTTAAATGCAATTGTAGGAGGAGAATTGGTAATAAGAAAGAAAGCTCACTAAGTAAAAATTTCATGGACCTTTTTCTTCTTTATTCTGTTATAATGTCTCCTGTAGCTACCCGGAGTACTTCAGGGCTTCCTCTTCTTTCTGTTATGACAGAGAAATGTCCACCCTCCAGCAGCTGACCCCGGAAATAGATGCATTGGAGAAGGATCTGAGGGGAGGAGAACTGGGCCATTTGCCCCTAGCAAATAAGGTTTTGTAAGAATCCAAGTTTGAGTCAGGACTGGGAGAGAGAGTAAGGGTGCAGTGGTGGGTTTTGGAATTGGGGTCGAAGAGTGTACACAAGCTGTAAATCTCATCATCATTTTCAGGGTAATAAAGGACAAAGAAAATGTGAAGTAAATCACTAAATTCCCCCAGGGAGTCAAGTGTGACAATTCTGTAAATTTTCCACTCCGTAAAATTTCATCTTAACATACAAAAACAAGAAAAGATGCAAAGCAATAAGAATTATTTCCTTTTAGCACAGTAATGATTAAAAGAAACTACCTGGTAGGCTGTAATCCCAAATAGTGCACAAAACATGCCTGCAAAGCAACTGACTAGTCACATGTATGACACTCATTCATTCCCTCATTCAACAAATAAATATTTGAACACTGGATACAATGATAACAGGAAAGATACTGTTTCTAATTTTCATGAAATGTTTAGTCCAGTATATGTGTGTATGTGTTTGGGGGGGAGAGGGAGGGGTTAATCAGTCCCCTCACTCACTGAGCTAATATTTATCAAACGACTGCAGTATGCTAGACTTTTTACATGTTAGCAATGAATACATCTCCTTTCCTTGGGATGGCTCACATTCTAATGAGATAAACAATAAATAAACAAATAACATTTAAGGCATTGGCAAATCCTATTAGGAAAACAAAAAACAAGGGAGTGATGAGAGTATGTGTGATTTATGTGTGAGTGCATGCTATTTAAGATTTTAGGATTTGGTTGTTTAGGACAGCTCCTCTTTGGAGGTGATATTTCAGCAGAAATCTTAATAAAATGAGAAAATGAGCCACTGGAATACATAAGGAAGAAACATTTTGAGCAGAGAGAATTTCAGGAGTAAAGGCCCTGGGTTGGAAATATGCTTGCATGTTTAATATCATGAATGACAAATTTATTGAGCACACAATTTATTTAGCTCTGACTATACACCAGGAACCAAAGACCCAGTGTAAGTGAAATCAATATAAGTGAAGTCCTAAACCTCAAGAGGTGTAATGTCAAGTCCTAAACCTCAAGAAGTGTAATGTCATCCCTCAAGGATTATAATAGAAACAAATACCACAAAGCTCCGTCACCCCAATCAACTCCAGGTAGTTGGGCAAATTTTCTTAGAAAATCTCTGATAAAGCTAATACATGGAATTAATATCATTAAGGGGTACAAGAAATTGGAATCTGCAAAGTTAAGCCAGCTCTAAGGAAACAAATCACCATTAGAAACAAGAGTATTAAATGTCATCAGTGGGAGGAATGGGGAGGAGGTATGAGTACAGGAGGAGAAAACACACACTTTTAGAAAAGGTAGGATGAGTAAAAAGGTACTACTGTTACCTCCAATTAGAAACAAATAATTAGAAGCGAAGCTGGTTACAATGGTGTCATGTAAACACTACTCACCACTGATTACAAATCACACCAACTGTTTATATGTGTGTATATATATGCTATGAATGACTGATGTCTTCAATGTGCGGTTAGTAGGACTGTTAAGACAAATAAGAACATTTAAAATAATAGATTCCCAAGTTTTCTGTTATTAACTACCAAAATCACACAGCTTTATGGGGGAAACAAACCACTTTGGGTATTCCATATAATTTTATTAGAAATTCTTCTACTTCTGGTTTAAGTAAGTAATCTACCACCTTCTGAGAAGATAGAAGGTTTTTGAAGGTTGTCATAAATAATCTATTCCCTTATCAAAGGGAGTGTTTATGCCACACACATGTACAAACATAGGTCCGGATTTGTCAAAAAGATATAAATGGGGCTGACCTTGCTGAGGTTACTTATCTCTTTTATTTCTAGAATGCCTCGAATTACTCAGACAAACTTTTGTGTAGAGGCAACAGAAATGAGGAGAAGGGATTAAAAATTGATTCCAAGTTTTCTATGAAAATTATTTCATTAGTTTTAAAAATTAAACTACTGATCATTTATAACATCCTTAGATATTTTTTTTCCTTTGTTAGGTTGGTCAGATTAGAATTCAACTGGGATTAAAAGTTAGTGTATTCTGAGTCATTTCTAAAGAGCAGTTGACACCCTTTAAGAACTGTAGCTACAGAAAAAGAACAACCCACCAGGTAGGTTAAGAATTTAATTAAACTACAACAAGGGCAAGGGCAAGAATTGCAAATCCGTGCTTTCTGAACTTCAGAGATTTACACCAAGCTACCCTCTTAAAATTAATACAGGTTTACTGTCCCAATGCATAAAAAATTCACCCACTCCCTAGACATTTGTTTGTGTACTTAAGCCATGGCAAGACAGATCAAAATCAAATGTTCTAGTGCCTACTGTGTGCCAACATCTGGCACACAGATATGTGTGAGATATCTTAGATACTCCATGTGCTTTTCTCACCTTAAAGGCTTATAATAAAATAGCCTCAAAAATGATTTTTGGCAAACTCATTCTTCACCTGCTGTTCTAACTCGAGCTGCTCTCAGAAATAATATCCAAGGAAAGAGAGTAAACCTGAAACGCCATGACCCTAATCATCTACTCTCATTCCTACAATTGCGAGAAAATAGCCTGTTAGGGGCAAATTCAATTTCTTCTTTGCTGCCAAAAGCCCTACAGCCAAGCCTGTAACTTCCTTAGACACATTTTTATAGAGAGTCAAGTTCACAAAATATGAATGACTGTGAAAGGTCTCATTATTAATATCTGATATTCCTGTGTATAAAAAATGCACATAACCTACTCTCACATATACACATGTGCTCACACCATTAACATTAATCATTCAGAATATTTAATCATAGAATTTTCTCTCCACCTATAATCTCTTGTTAGACAAAAAAGACTAATGTGATTGAGTGATGGCAAGAAAACTCATGTCAGTGGCACTACGAGATGATCCATATGCATAATGTGAAATTAGGAGGCTCCTGGGGAAGTTTCCAAGATTTCACTGAACAAGAACAGCTTTTGGTGGATTCTGAACCATTAATTTTCTCTTTTATTTGAATAATTATATATCTATCAACTGAAAGTGAATTACAGAATGTCATTTGATCATAGTCAGTCATTGTGATGGAGTCAACCAGGAGGCCAGGTGCTCCTGCCATGAAACTAAAAGTCAAAGTTTTTTGAGAACAGTGAAGAATATGAATTCAACACATACACACACAAAAAAATCTCATTATGAACATGTACTTCCTATGCACATAAAGTGAATACTTATAAGTCAAATATTACTTTTGCTTTAAATAATAAAATTGAAGCTGTATTTCTAAGAAAGTATAAACAAAAAGGAAGAATATGGTAAATCTTTAAAATCTCTCATTTTTTACATTGTCCTTTAAAACATTTATTCCCTTTAAAGCAATTATTCCATTTCTAGGAACTTACTCTAAGAAAATAATTAGAATTCTACTCAAATAAGGACTTTTTCTGAGCATTATTTATAAGAACAAAGTTGTATAAACATCCTAAATATCTCTCACTAAAAGATGAATTTGTAAATTATGGCAAATACATCTAATGGGATATTCATTCTTTAAATAACATGTTTTCAGATAACTTTTGATACTTTAGAAAAACGTTCAGGGTATAATGTTAAACAAACAAAAAAGTAAAATAAAAGAAGTATATACATTATTTAACATTTCATATACATAAATGTACAGAAAAGAGGGCTTGAAGGGAATAAATTAAAATGGCATCTGTGCTCTGCTATGAATAGTAAGATTATATAATTTCCTTTTTATTCTACTATGTACTGTACACATTTCCTGTGATAAGCTTTTAATACTTTTTTCAACATAAAGTTATTTTTTGAGGGCAGGCAGGAGGAAACTTTTGGAGGTAATGGATATGTTCATGGCATAGGTTGTGTCAACTGAAAAAAAATGCACACTTAAAAGTTGAGAGTTATGTTTTATTCGGTGGACAAAACTGAGGACTTAAGCCTGGGATGCAGCCTCTCTCTAAGGGACTGCTCCGAAGAGGCAAGGGGGGAGCCAGGATATATAGGACTCTTTGCAACGAGGACCAGGTAGTAGGAACATCAAAAGATTACTGTTAATCAAAGAAAACCAGGTATCTCAGATTAACGAATGTAGTGCTTTTCTGTGTATGGAAAGATGCAAGAGTTTGGGCTTACTGAAATCATTCCTTCGACGTGCACCTTAGCTATCTGGGGCCCTACCCTGTGCTTTCTCCTCCTGAGTTTCCTCATGGTTCACTGTGGGGGGGGGGGGGGATGGGGGCGTGGCTGCAGTGCTGATGATTGGATGGCGGGCCTTATGTTTCCACCCTGAGTTCCCTCGGGGCTAATGTCTGGTGGCTGTGGTGGCTGATGACTGCAACATCCTTTGTTTACTGATATGGCAGGCAGCATTTTTAATTCACAGTGGTGATGATGGTTTCACAGGTCTTATCTCCAAACTCATCAAATTGTATACATCAGATATGTACACCTTTTTGCATGTCAAACATACGTCAATAAAGTGTTCTTTTAAAAGATATTTTTAATTGCTAATTGTGTCTAAATCTTTATAATCCTCAAAATTTCATAAACGGTAAGAGCTACATTTATGCAAAAATGCCTTGAAAATGACTTCAGAATATTTCATTCTAAAAAAAATTTTATGTGCTAGATGCTATGAGCCAACTATTATGCTGCTTTATTTCAATAGTTTTTAAATTTAAGTAGTACTTTAAGGAGTGATGTTTATTATTATTTTTTGTTTTGTTATATTTTTATTCGTTTTTTCTTCTCTGGAAAGTCTATTTTGTACTTCCACTCAGTAATCATTAACCATGATTAGTTACCTGATTAATATATTTACTTAAGATCTAGTTGCCACTTTATGAATGTTTGTGTCACAGCAACATCTTCCAAAGTGCTCTCTATGAGAAATTGGTCCCGTTATCAAATAAGTTTGGAAAACACAGTTTAACATCTCCCACCACTTTCTAACTTAGAAAGTCAGAATTTAAACATGGATATGTCTTGAGAAGTACCGTTGTATAAGAACCTGTATGACTATACTTAGCCGACTCTTCCCCAAACTTGTTTTTTTACAGAATCCTTTCCAAGAATATACGTTTTAATAATCTGAGAAACTAGTGTTTGGGAGCAGTGCTTGGCAAGCTTTAATTTGCAAAAGAATCACCTGGGGAAAAGGTTGAAGTTGGTAATCTGATCTAGAAGGTCAAGGGTGAGGCCTGAGATTCTGAGTTTCTAACAATCGGCTTGGTGATGCCTGTATTGAGATTGCTGACCACATTTTGAGTCCTAATATGAGAGGGAACATACTTCAGGAAGTGGACAAAAGCCTGAAACATACCGCACACCCACCCACACACGCACACCCATTTTTTTCTGTAAACTAGCATTCTTTCATCAGATATTTATTGAACACACACACTGTGTGAGGTATGGTATCAGGTGAGTACTAAATGTTAGCTTTAAAAATTAGATATCTGAAAAGATAATAGTTTTGGCTTCGAGGAATGCCTTATATTGTCTTTCCGCGTGGGTTAATTCATAGTACAAACAACCTGATTTAATGTGTTACTGAATGGGCACTTACCATTAAATGTCTGAAGCCCAGGTTGGGCTCTTGGCTGTAATAAACTCAGATGGCAGCTCATAGGCGTGGAGCACCTTACTTTGTGTCAGCATTTCTATTCCTTTGACAAGTCCATAACTGCTTTGTTATGTTAACTTTGAGACCAAGAGTGAACTCTTGCTAATTCTCTAAAGTCATGTAAATTATATTAAAAACAAACCAAAGAATAAAATATATACCTCTTTTTTGAAATGAAGTAATAATGGAAATTGTATTGCTTGAATTTTACTTTCTCTAAAGCAGTAGTCTCAACCAGGGGCAAATTTATGCCTCAGGGGGCATCTGGCATTATCTGGTGACATTTTTGGCTGTCACACTGTTTGCATGGAGGGAGGGGGGTTCCCACTGGCCTCTAGTGAATAGAGACCAGAGATGCTGCTGTACATCCTACAACACACAGGACAGTCCCCCACAACAAAGAATTATCTGGCCCGAATATCAATACCCTATCTAGGTTAAGAATTTGTGCTTTTTTTCTAATATATTCTTTGATCTGATTCAGGTCTAGATTGGAAAACTCTGAAAAAGAATGTGCTAAGTCCTAGACCCTGTTTCACCTGGAGTAGATTTAATGCTGATTTGCAAATAGAAGTGAAGAAGAGAGAAACTACTGGTCGATAGCTCTCCTGAGAAGATGAAGGCATGTAGGCACATTACTAAAATGTTCAGTGGCTGTGGTCATAGTCACAGGGAAGGAGTTGGGCCATTATCTGGTTACAGTTGGTCAGTGTGCCACTTTTCATGTGTACATGTTGGGTTGCTATAAACCAGTGAAGAGGCTAAGATTTTCCAGGGTTCCTTTAGAAAATAAAAATCACAGTTTCCAAGTAGGTGCCAAAACAGTCATGAAAAGTGGCAGACAGTCCTCACAAGTTGAAACTGTATGACAGTGAACAATGTGCTTAACCTCCTTGTTCATGTAGACCTGAGCTGCAGATTAAAAGTGAGATAATACATGATGATGATAATGAATTGCTTTCTGCCCAAATGTCCTTGCTATTCAACATGCTGATGCCGACCGTTTTTCACACCCCGAGCCCAACATTAAGGCTGTTTTAGGAATGTCAGATATTCACTCAGTGTAAGAATAAAGTGGGAATAGGAGTTGGACTGGGTGTATTAGGAAGACACGGCAAGAGGATAGTGGTCAGAGAAAGCTCCAGGCTGGTACAGATCGGGAACCACTACTTCAAAGCCCAAGGAAACAAAGTAGACATCTGTAAGAATGGCTTATCCAGATTTCACCACGAATATGATTGATGACCACATGGAATGTTTCATAGGACCAGGCAATTCTATATGAGCTTTTCATTACACTGAGTTCAGAAACTAAGTGTTGCGAATATGCTTATAGTGGGTGTACAGATAACACGCCATTTTTATAAGCATACTAGGCAACCAAAATTACTGTGTTACGTCTCAATTTTATCAACGTACAAAACCACTAGAGTAACAAGAAGTATATGTATTGGGAATTTTATTTTTTTAATTTAAACAATAATGTGTATATAAAAACTAACACTGTTTGAACCGGGAAAAAATATAACAGTGGGTCCTTTAAAATGTGGATTATATAGATTTGAAAGTGAAGAATAATTGGACATGGTGGCATGTGCAGAACTAAATGACAGGATTCAAAATGTGCTGTGATGTGCTTGTAAAAATTAATATAGCTATGGCTGGGGAGGAGTGTTGTCCCAGTAGGTTCCTTGGGATGTAGAACATGTAGGTTTGAAGTAAAGAGCAATTGAATGTGGTAGTATCTGGAGAGCTAAATGACAGAACTCAGATGGTTAATAGGATTTCCACAGCTTTAATCCAGCTGAAATAGCAGAGGCGAGATGCCGCATGCCAGGGCAGCTGACGAGAGGCTGTTACATTCAGGGAAAACCGGGTGCACTGGGCACAGTACTGAGGTAGTGAAGAAATTCTAAGCAGTTCAGTAAAGGCAGGAAAAAAAAACTGTACAGAGAAAGGACAGGAGTCTTTGTGTGCACTGCCATCAGAGAGAACCAGTATGTCGAGGAGTCATGACTAGAACAGGAAATTGGACATTTAAAAAGAAAAATCTTCTGATGCCACCAAGCTCAGTAGAAAGTAGTTTGAGGTTGGTAGTTGGAAGTCATTTCTACAGAAGAGCAGTGTGGTTCATGGCTCACCTGCATCAGAAGAATTACCTGGGCACATATTTAAAGTACAGGTAGATGAGTCAGAAACTCCTTGCTGTGTGTAGAAAAAAGCTTTTATAAGTTTCCAGTGTGACTGAGGTGCACACTCAAGAATGAGATACACTGTACCTGAGATGAGAAAGACCACACTGGGGTCAGTGGTCACAGACCTACATGAGCTGGTCAAGGACAGAGCCGGAAGGGGATCTGAAGCCTCTGCAGTGGGGCACTACTGGAATCACTGACCATCAAGGTCCTCCCAGGAGACTGGTGAGACCATAACTTAAATAAGTAATTTCCTGCATTTATTTTTTTTCTGCTACAATCATAGTAAAATGTAATGTGAAATAGGAAGTGTCTCATAAAGGTTAGCATGCCATTTTAGGGGTCGTATTAATTTAGTGAGGTGAGTTCATGACTTGATTTTATGAGTTTTATTTCCTTTGGAAAGTGTAAGTCTGGAACATAGGCTATCTCCTGGAGTTTTGGGTTTTTTTTTCTAAAGTTCTATGTTTTTCTCATTTCCCAGTAGACTGTAAATTTCTTGAGGGCAAGAATATGCTAATGTTTCTCTACACTAAAATTATGCTCAATAAATACTTGTTTGAAGGAATTAACATATAAACATATCAGAGAAGTACGTATTAATTAACGTATTAGAGAAAAATATGGGAGGGAAAGAAGATGACTGGCTAAAAAATAATATAAAAGAATTGAACACTATTTTATATTCAAACAAGAACCAGTTAAGAAATGAAAGAAAAAATTTCATTCAAAAGTATAACAAGAAAATGAAACCAAAAAAAAAAATCTGAGAGACAAGAAACATTCAGAACCTTGTGAAGAAAAAGTCAACATTCTACTAAAAAGCATAAAAAATGATTAAAATAGAAGGATATCTTATTCTTAGTAAGGCATAGTATTAAAAAGTTGTAAATGTCACCAATCCTAATAAAAACTACAAATAGGTCTCCACTTCCTTTTTATCTTTCTAAGAAACCATTTTAATATGGTCAAATATATATAACAGGGACTTCCCTGGTGGTGCAGTGGTTAAGAATCCGCCTGCCAATGTGGTGGACATGGGTTCGATCCCTGTTCCGGGAAGATCCCATCTAAGCCCGTGCACCACAACTACTGAGGCTGCACTCTAGGGCCCACGAGCCACAACTACTGAGCCTGCATGCTGCAACTGCTGAAGCCCACATGCCACAACTACTGAAGCCTGCACACCTAGAGCCTGTGCTCCGCAACGAGAAGCTACTGCAGTGAGAGGCCCACGCACTGCAACAAAGAGTAGCCCCAGCTTGCCGCAACTAGAGAAAGCCCGCGTGCAGCATCAAAGACCCAACGCAGCCAAAAATAAATAAATTAATTTTAAAAATATATATAACACAAAATCACCAATTTAACCATTTTTAAGTGTACAGTTCAGTGGCATTAGGTACATTTACATTGCTGTGCAACCATCACCACCATCCATCTCCAGAACTTTTTTCTCAAACTGAAACCTATTAAAGATTAATTCTCCATTCCTCCCTACCCTCCAACCCTCAGCAACTCCAATTATGCTCTCCCTCTTTATTAATTTGACTACTCTAGGTACCTCACTGAAGTGGAATCATACAATATTTGTCCTTTTGCCACTGGTTTATTTCACTTAGTATAATATGTTCAAGGTTTATCCATGTTGTAGTATGTGTCAGAATTTTCTTCCTTTTTAAAGCTGATAATATTCCATCGTATGTACATACCACATCTTGTTTATCCATCCATCGATGGACACTTGGGTTGCTTCTGCCTTTTGGCTATTGTGAATAATGCTGTTATGAACATCTGGGCATAAACATCTGTTTGAGCCCTGCTTTCTATTCCTTGGGGTGTATACCCAGAAGTGAAATTGTTAGATCATGTGGTAATTCTCTTACTTTCAGATTAATCAATTCAATCTTTTGAGAAATCACCATAACATTTTCCAGTGCCTGCACCATTTTATGTTTCCAAGAGCAATGCACAAGAGTTCCAATTTCTCCACATCCTTGCCAACATCTGTCATTTTCTGTTTTTTATAATAGCCACCTGAATGGATGTGAAGTTGTATCTCGCCATGGTTTTGATTTGCATTTTCCTAATTATTAATGATGTTGAGCATCTTTTCATGGGCTCATTGGCCATTTATATATTTCCTTTGGAGAAATGTCTGTTCAAGTCCTTTGTTCAACCAGGTTGCTTGTTTTTGTCATAGTTATTGAGTTGCAGTACTTCTTTATGTAGTCTAGATATCAATTATTATCAGATATATGATTTGCAAATATTTTCTACCCCTCCATGGTTGCCTTTTCACTATTTTGATTATGTTATTTGATACACAAATTTTTTTTATTTTGATAAAGTCCAACTTACCTATTTTTTCTTTTGTTGCCTGTGCTTTGAATGTCCCACCTTTTTTTCCTAATGGCCAACCAACTCTAAAGTTCATCTGGAAAAATAAACATGCACAAAAATAAACTCAAAATGGATTAAAGACTTAAATGTAAGGCCTGAAACTATAAAACTCCTAGAAGAAAATGTAGGAAATATGCTCTTTGACTTCAGTCTTAGCAGTTTTTGGGGGGGAATCTCTCTCCTCAGGCAAGGGAAACAAAAGCAAGAATAAACAAATTGGATTACATAAACTTAAAAGCTTTTGCACAGCAAAGAAAACTGTCGACAAAATGAAAGGCCACCTACTGAATGAGAGAAGATATTTGCAAATGATATATCTGATAAGTAGTTACTATCCAAAATATACAAAGAACTCATACAACTCAACATCCAAAAATAAACCCAACTAAAAAAATGGACAGAAGATCTGAATGGACATTTTTCGAAAGAAGATATACAGATGGCCAACAGGCACGTGAGAAGGTGCTCAACATCACTAATAATCAGGGAAATGAAAATCAAAAACACAGTGAGATATCAACTCACACCTCTCAAAATGGTTATTGTCAAACAACAAGTATTGGTGAGGATGTAGAGAAAAGGGAACCCTCGTGCACTGTTGATGGGACTGTAAACTGGTACACCCACTATGGAAAACAATATGGAGTTTCCTCAAAAAATTAAACGTAGAACAACCAATGATCCAGCAATTTCATTCCTGGGTATTTATCCAAAGAAAACAAAAACACTAATTTGAAAAGATATATGTACCCCTATGTTCAATGCAGCATTATTTACAATAGCCAAGATATGGAAGCAACCTAAGTGTCCATCAGTAGATCAGTAGTTGATTGGATAAAGGAGTTCTGTATATATATGTATACATATATATGTGTGTGTGTGTATATATATGTACGTATAATGGAATATTACTCAGCCATAAAGAAGAATGAAATCTTGCCTTTTGGGACAACATGGATGGACCTAGAGGGTATTATGCTAAGTGAAATAAGTCAAACAAAGAAAAACAAATACTGTATGATTTCACTTATATGTGGAATCTTAAAAAACAAAACAAATGAAGAAACATAACAAAATATAAACAGAGTTATAGATACAGAGAACAAACAGGTGTTTGCCAAAGGAGATGGGAATGGGGGGAGAAAGAAATAGGTGATAACTAATGTTTCTGTACGGTGACAAATCGTAACTACACTTATCATGGTGATCTGTTTGAAATGTATATGTATAGAAATACTGAATCACTCTTTTGTAACAGGAACTAGCATAGTATTGTATGTCAATTATACTTCAAAAACAAACATTTAAGAAAGAGATAAGATTTGTGGTTATCAGAAGTGGGGGGTAGGATGGGGGAAGAATTGGATGAAGGCTGTCAAAAGCTACAAACTTCCAGTTGTAAGATAAATGAGTACCAGAGATGTAATATACAACATGTTAAATATAATTAACACTGCTGTATGTTATGCGTGAAAGTTTTGGGGAGAGTGAGAAGTTCCGGGAAGTTCTCACTACAAGAAAAAAAATTTTTTTCTATTTCTATAATTTTGTTCCTATGTGAGAGGGTGACTGGACCTGTGATAATCACTTCATGATGGACATGGGTCAAATCATTATGGCGTACACCTTAAACTTGTGCAGTGCTGTATGCTAATTATGTCTCAATAAAACTGGAAGGAAAAAAGCAATGGAGTAAATCCCTATTTACTGGTAAGGTAGATGTTCAAGTTTTAAAAGTTTAAAAAGCAAGTTGTTAAGTATTGTTATAATAGGATCCCATTTGTGAAATAATATAGGTGTCTGTGTGTGTATGTATGTATATGTACATATTTGTATACACATGTATGTATATGTATACATATTTATATTTATCCATATATATTTGTATATACATAGAAACTCTGGAAGACAAACTGCAGGAGGGACTTTGATGTTTACTTTATCCTCTTCTGAATGGTATGATATGGCAATTTTATAATTAAAATTTACTTTTACCATTAAAAATAAATACTTTGTGCTGGGTATAGTAGAGTTTCCATTCTTGAAATAGATTCAGTAAATGAGATTGTTATTGAAGAGTGTGGAATGGAAAATAAAGGTACATTTCAGGAACATGGCCAGCTCTAGGTTTGAAAGTACAAAAGGTTCTAGATGGTTTATATTTGGGCAAATGACTTTTCTTCAATTCATTCTCCTCATGGTAATATATGGGGGATTGGACTAGAGGATGAGTAAGTTCTCTCATGGGATGACTGAGGTTCCGTATAGATTATGAGCCAGAGCAACCAGAAGACCAAAATGCATGGCAAAAGAATAAAGACGCTGTACTAGAGATACAACTTAAATTGTCAACATGATGTGTTTCTTCATGAGATGTCAGCTCCTGGAGTCTGTAGCCAGGCCTTGAATATTGTGGTAATAATATGAAAACAGATTTCTCAAGACAGCTGCCCTCAATTCCACTTAATAGTAAATAACTTCTGTTTTGCTTCAATGCAAGATGCAAAGAATTTCAATTTCTTTAATTTTCAAGCTCTTCAAATAAATGTCCTTACCATTTCCCCATTTCAAACATCTTTTCTCATTTCCACTCTTTGAAATACAACTCATTTTTTTAAAAAATTAATTCATCAGCATAAAATAGACCAAAAAAGCAAATCACAGGAATGCATATTCACCTCATGTTTCAGCTTTCTCCAACCTGCTGATGCTGCTAATACTGTTGCCTCATATAAGTAAACATTTTGCATGTGGTGTAGAATATATTTCACAAACTTAAAATTTATAGGTAAAAGTATTATCACAATTCAAGTATCTTTTTCTCTAGAGTCAAAGTAGGCAGTTCTCAAGTGTCATATGGGCTGTGTCCCAGAATTTAGATTTTAAATCTGCTAATATAGAAGTGGGAATATACTCCCTACAGAATCAGTAGTGTAGATGCTTCATGTGTTCTCAGTCTAAACCACAATGACCTGCTTAATCCATAGTATACCCAAATCGGAGTATTTCTGAGCAATTGTGGAATCTAACAAAGAAAGCAAACACTTTGGAATCAAAACCAGATTGAAATCCTGGCTCTGTTGCTTCCCAACTGAGCAAGTCATTTAAAGCCAATGAGCTTCAGTTTATTCCTGTGTGAAACAGTGATCGTAATATTTATTTCCCAGAGTTGCCATGAGGATTATCTGAGATTATGTAGGTGGTCATTTATTTTTCTTCCTGCCTCCCCTTCTAGGCTCCTCTTGATGCTAGCTTTTGCTACTCATTTGAAACCAGAGGAGGTTTTCTTCTTTATTTGCTCTACACCATAATTACAGTATTAACTAAACTATGAAAATGGGTTGGCCTAGTTTCAATCACAGCCCCAAGCAGCATCTGAAGGATGGGTACTGCTTCAACCCTGGAGAAACAGGAGAACAGAGCCTTGGAGCTCCTGTCATGCTCTTGGGTGGTGACGGCTCATATCACAGTGGCACCTGCACACATCAGTTATTAACACTACAGGCTCTGGCGTCAGGAGGACGAAGATCAAAATCCTGGATTTACCACTTACCACGTATGCGAACTTGAACAACGTATTTAACCTCCGTGCCTCAATTTCTTCATTTGTAAAGTGAGAATAGTAATAGTACCTTCTATCTAAGGTCTGTTGAAGATTAAATGAAGAAGTGCGTGTAAAATATTTACAATAATAACTCTCTGATAACATTTTTCTATAGTTTAAGCTTACTAATTATGGTTTTGATGCTTTCCAACAGAAAAAAGTTTAAACAAAAAAAGAAAGCATGTATATACTGCTAAATATAAGGTGGGTAAAATATTACAAGTTACTTTCCAAAAGTTTTTTTGTTTTTTTAAAGGACACCTTTCTTATTTATGAAATCAAAATTGGATGCTTTATGTGTTCTCAGTGCACACTGATAAATCAGTGTAAAAGGATGAATCTTAGTTCACAAATCAGGTGTGAAAGTTGTAATTATACTGAGTTTTCTATTACATTTTAATTTTTTGTATAGTCCTCCTTCAGCCAGGATGACAGCAACTTGATCTCTGTATTTTGAGTTTTCTAGGAATAACATCTAGTTTATAGAGGCTTCACACAGTCCCCAGATACCAGGCTGAGGCATCTGGTGCTTGATGTCATCTGTTCACTTAGGTGTCTGCTGAAACATCTTACTGGGTTCTCAGTCCTCACCTCTCTAGGGTTGCTAACAAAACATTCCTTATCTCTGTCAACTGGCCTCTTCAAAGCAGGAGGCTCTGCTACTTTTAGGCCTCACTTGAATCCCTCTGCCCCTTTCATGCCATGCTGGGGCTTCCTAATTGCTACCTGGCTGTCTAAAACCCTAGACACACCATGCAGCCTCTCCTTTGGAGTTCCTGAGAGTCTGGTCAGGAACCTTCTTCTTCACTTCACTTCTCTTCCATCGCTACCCTCCAATGACGTTATAGAAGTATCAGTATGAACAGTCTTGTGAAGAAAGCTCTGGGACAAGTTGGGACATAAATAAATAAAATCTAAGCAAGGCAGGGTGAGAAAGACCTCCAAAAGGTATGAAAAATCCTTGAGGGCTCTTGAGAGCAGTTTCTTCATGTGAGGATGAAAAGAGGAGGAGGGTGTCTGGGTGGCATGCGGTGAGAAGGTAAGGAAGACAGTAGTGGAAGAGAAAGGCAGCAGACATTTGCATGTTGAGGTCATTTCCAAGCTGTGTCTGTAATAAGATGCTTTTTCTTATTCCATTCCTTCATCTTCCCTTTAATTCTGTTTTTCAGTTGGTGCTGTGCTACATAATTTTTTGTTAGTATCTTTTGGAGACCTTTCTGAGTCTTCTTTGTTTAGATTTTATTTATTTATATCCCAACTTGTTCCAAAGCTTTCTTAGCAAGACTTCATACTGACACGCTTTATAACATCATCAGTCTCTGCCTTCACCCTCTTAATGATCCTAGGTGCTTTTTCTCACCTCTCTTTCTTATCTTTCCTGATTGGGAGGCTCTCAAGTCCATTTATATTATGTCTCTATTTTTACTAGCATTTTTTAAGCTAGTTTTTCGTTCATGTGTCTCTGTTATTTTCTGGGTCAATTTGATTTATATTTACAACGTTGTGAGAAACAACAGCAAATGTTTTCTCCCATTTTGTCATTCAAAGGAATCTTATCACATTTCCCTGAAAGACCAAGGACAACTTGAAGATATTTCTCAATTGCCTTCTTTCTCTGAGGCAGTGGTATATTGTCACTACTGAATTTCAATGTGAATAGTTTAGAGCCTCATCTTTTGAAACTCTTTGGAAATAAGTACATTAGGTTATCTTGTTCCTGGCCACAGGATACATTTTAGAAAAGAAAAGCTCCAAATCCTAACTGACAGCTATTTCCATTTCTAATGAATGGCATTTTCTCTATGAAGTCTTACTTAAATAATATATCATTATTAGTATGCTTATAGAGATGCAGAATGTAGCACTTGTGTTTTGTTTTGTTTTTAATTTTAAAGCAACTACACAAACTAGAATATGTTCCCAGGGACAGAGCTTGAGAGAAATAAATTTAGATTTTTTTAAAGGCTTTGACACAGATTATTTATTATAAAACAAGACAAAAATATCATATTTCCTCAAGCCATAAATACTTGGTACCTTGAGTTAATGATTGCCCTCCATCTTGATACGCTACTAGATTATGTATTCTGTCCTTCGAAGGACAGATTGTGTTGTTTTTCCTACAGACCGTGTCAAAGATAAACAAAGCTCCTGTTTGAGTTTAGGTTTAGAAACTAGCAGAAGCATTTTTAAAGCCACTGCATAGGAGAGACAAAAAGAGGAAGTTGCTTTTTCAAATATCAGCATTTACGCTGACTTTTCATAGAGCTTGATATAAAAGACCTACCAAGATGAAGTGGGAGAGGTGACAGGAAAAGGAAAAGAAATCACTGTGTTTATTACACAGTCATTTAAAATAAAATTGATTAACAACAGATAAAACTTATGAATTGATAGCCGTCTTCCAAGTTTTCCCTTGTTTGTGACTTACTGTAATTTTCTAAAACTATTTCATGAAATGTTAAGTCCATACAAACATAGACGTTGGGATTTAAATTTTTATAAAAAGAAAAAGACAGACTCTGATTACCTGAGAAAGCTCTGTTCTCATCCGACCTTTGGTGTGAACAAACAGCAGAGTGTGAAGCTTCATGAGAAACGCGGAGAATAGTAATCTGCGCTTTGATCTAGGACCTTTGCTCTTAACCTAATCAATCCTGTTCCAGCTATGGTAAACATACAGAGGCAATTCCCTGCGCTGCCCTGGATAAACAGTAAATCTAACTGATCACTTTATAATTTTCCCATAATTAATGCTAAATCTCTTCTGAAAGGTAGATTCAAAGTTGTGATTTCATATTCTAATTACAAAGATGGAGTTCATCATATCTTGTTGCCACACTGGAAATACCCACTTACTCTCCCTGAATTGGTCTCTTGGGAACCGGAGCACACTCAGGCCTTTTGGATGGCCAGACAGGGAGACAGCTGTGGATCTGTGTGAGGCTAACAGGCCCTGACAGAGTTAGAATTCCTCCGGTTGGCCTGCACCCAGGAACGTGACTCTGTAACCAACAGGTCCAAATGGCCCCAGGCAACAGATACCATTATGCTAGGACTGATTAAACATTAACCGGGAACTAGAAAGTTCTTTGCTTTTAATAACAGCAAGGTGGTGCTTTTTTAAAATTCTCTTCCTTTATGCAACAATACGAAAATGTTCTTGATAAAATCTTAAATTAAAAAAAATGAAAAAAATTCCCATTTAGGCTATGATTACTGTTATATAAGTTTCATAGATATGCGAAAAGAAATGCATTGGAATGTAGAAAAATATAAGATATTTTCTGTTTTAATATTGCTGAATTTCAAGTAATTCCACTTTTTACATTTTGAATTCCTATTGCTGTTACAATTTTTTAATATAAAACACACACATACACAATACAAAAACTCATCCTTAAGTTAGAAAAGAATTGTGACTTCACATCTTTTTCCAGTTGAGACTCTCTATATTTTAGTTAGCCAGTATTTTTTATATTCCTTAATCCTTTCATATATTGGACCCAAATAAAAAGGGTCTTCAAGTTGGTGACTCACCAACACCTAACTGAAGTTTCTTCTGATTGCCAAGGAACTTTAGAAAAGAGGTACAAGTCAAAGAAGTATATTGAAAATGTCTTTTTTTTTTTACATCTTTATTGGAGTATAATTGCTTTACAATGGTATGCTAGTTTCTGCTTTATAACAAAGTGAATCAGTTATACATATACATATGTTTCCATAACTCTTCCCTCTTGCGTCTCCCTCCCTCCCACCCTCCCTATCCCACCCCTCTAGGTGGTCACAAAGCACCGAGCTGATCTCCCTGTGCCATGCGGCTGCTTCCCACTAGCTATCTCTTTTACGTTTGGTAGTGTATATATGTCCATGCCACTCTCTCACTTTGTCACAGCTTACCCTTCCCCCTCCCCATATCCTCAAGTCCATTCTCTAGTAGGTCTGTGTCTTTATTCCTGTCTTACCCCTAGGTTCTTCATGACATTTTTTTTCTTAAATTCCATACATATGTGTTAGCATACAGTATTTGTCTTTCTCTTTCTGACTTACTTCACTCTGTATGACAGACTCTAGGTCCATCCACCTCATTACAAATAGTTCAATTTCGTTTCTTTTTATGGCTGAGTAATATTCCATTGTATATATGTGCCACATCTTCTTTATCCATTCATCCGATGATGGACACTTAGGTTGTTTCCATTTCCTGGCTATTGTAAATAGAGCTGCAATGAACATTTCGGTACATGACTCTTTTTGAATTATGGTTTTCTCAGGGTATATGCCCAGTAGTGGGATTGCTGGGTCATATGGTAGTTCTATTTGTAGTTTTTTAAGGAACCTCCATACTGTTCTCCATAGTGGCTGTACCAATTCACATTCCCACCAGCAGTGCAAGAGTGTTCCCTTTTCTCTACACCCTCTCCAGCATTTATTGTTTCTAGATGTTTTGATGATGGCCATTCTGACTGCTGTGAGATGATACCTCATTGTAGTTTTGATTTCCATTTCTCTAATGATTAATGATGCTGAGCATTCTTTCATGTGTTTGTTGGCAGCCTGTATATCTTCTTTGGAGAAATGTCTATTTAGGTCTTCTGCCCATTTTGGATTGGGTTGTTTGTTTTTTTGTTACTGAGCTGCATGAGCTGTTTGTAAATTTTGGAGATTAATCCTTTGTCAGTTGCTTCATTTGCAAATATTTTCTCCCCTTCTGAGGGTTGTCTTTTGGTCTTGTTTATGGTTTCCTTTGCTGTGCAAAAGCTTTGCAGTTTCATTAGGTCCCATTTGTTTATTTTTATTTCCATTTCTCTAGGAGGTGGGTCAAAAAAGATCTTGCTGTGATTTATGTCATAGACTGTTCTGCCTATGTTTTCCTCTAACAGTTTGATAGTTTCCGGCCTTACATTTAAGTCTTTAATCCACTTTGAGCTTATTTTTGTGTATGGTGTTAGGGAGTGATCTAATCTCATACTTTTACATGAACCTGTCCAGTTTTCCCAGCACCACTTATTGAAGAGGCTGTCCTTTCTCTACTGTACCTTCCTGCCTCCTTTATCAAAGATAAGGTGACCATATGTGCGTAGGTTTATCTCTGGGCTTTCTATCCTGTTCCATTGATCTATATTTCTGTTTTTGTGCCAGTACCATACTGTCTTGATTACTGTAGCTTTGTAGTATACTCTGAAGTCAGGGAGCCTGATTCCTCCAGCTCTGTTTTTCGTTCTCAAGATTGCTTTGGCTATTCGGGGTCTTCTTTGTTTCCATACAAATTGTGAAATTTTTTGTTCTAGTTCTGTGAAAAATGCAAGTGGTAGTCTGATATGGATTGCATTGAATCTGTAGATTGCTTTGGGTAGTAGAGTCATTTTCACAATGTTGATTCTTCCAATCCAAGAACATGGTATATCTCTCCATCTATTTGTATCATCTTTAATTTCTTTCATCAGTGTCTTCTAATTTTCTGCATACAGGTCTTTTGTCTCCTTAGGTAGGTTTATTCCTAGATATTTTTTGTTGTTGTTGCAATGGTAAGTGGGAGTGTGTTCTTGATTTCACTTTCAGATTTTTCATCATTAGTGTATAGGAATGCCAGAGATTTCTGTGCATTAATTTTGTATCCTGCTACTTTACCAAATTCATTGATTAGCTCTAGTAGTTTTCTGGTAGCATCTTACCTTACCTAAATGTAAGGCCAGACACTGTAAAACTCTTAGTGGAAAACATAGGCAGAACACTCTATGAAATAAAACACAGCAAGATCCTTTTTGACCCACCTCCTAGAGAAAAAGAAATAAAAACAAAAATAAACAAATGGGACCTAGTGAAACTTAAAAGCTTTTGCACAGCAAAGGAAACCATAAACAAGGCAAAAAGACAACCCTCAGAATGGGAGAAAATATTTGCTATCAAAGCAACTGACAAAGGATTAATCACCAAAATATACAAGCAGCTCATGCAGCTCAATATCCAAAGAACAAACAACCCAATCCAAAAATGGGCAGAAGACCTAAATACACATTTCTCCAAAGAAGATATACAGATTGCCAACACACACATGAAAGGATGCTCAACATCACTAATCATTAGAGAAATGCAAATCAAAACTACAGTGAGGTATCACTTCGCACCACTCAGAATGGCCATCATAAAAAATCTACAAACAATAAATGCTGGAGAAGGTGTGGAGAAAAGGGAACACTCTTGCATTGTTGGTGGGAATGCAAATTGATATAGCCACTACGGAGAACAGTATGGAGGTTCCTTAAAACACTAAAAATAGCACTATCATATGACCCAGCAATCCCACTACTGGGCATATACCCTAAGAAAACCATAATTCAAAAAGTGTCATGTACCACAATGTTCATTGCAGCACTATTTACAATAGCCAGGACATGGAAACAACCTAGGTGTCCATCAGCAGATAAATGGATAAAGAAGATGTGGCACATATATACCACGGAATATCACTCAGCCATAAAATTGCTGAGTAATTGAGTTATTTGCAGTGAGGTGGATGGACCTAGAGGCTGTCATACAGAATGAAGTCAGAAAGAGGAAAACTAATACAGTATGCTAACACATATATATGGAATCTAAAAAAAGAAAAAAATGGTTCTGAAGAACCTAGGGCAGGAGAGGAATAAAGACGCAGATATAGAGAATGGACTGGACGACACAGGGAGGGGGGAAGGGTAAGCTTGGACGAAGTGAGAGAGTGGCATGGACATATATACACTACCAAATGTAAAACAGATAGCTAGCGGGAAGCAGCTGCATAGCACAGGGAGATCAGCTTGGTGCTTTGCATCCACCTAGAGGGGTGGGATAGGGAGGGTTGTAGGGAGACAAAAGAGGAAGGAGATATGGGGATATATGTAAATGTATAGCTGATTCACTTTGTTATAAAGCAGAAACTAACACACCATTGTAAAACAATTATATTCCAATAAAGATGTTTAAAAAAAAGCACATAATTCTCAACTTTTAGGTTATGCATTGTTTTTCAGTTGACAGTGCTTTGTTGTGGTTCTGTTCTCATTTATTAGCCCTGACACTTGATAGACATTTTAATATGAAGACTTCTTTTCATGTCTCCAGAACGTTTTCCTATTATTGCTTTGATTCCCTCCCCTCAATCTTCTGTTTTCTCCTATTAGTCGAATGATGCAACTACTATGTTCATCTTCTTCTAAGTCTTATATTGTTTTTATTTTTTTTTTGAATATTATTCCTTCTTTTGGTCATATTATCTGAGAAATTTCTCTGAAAAGTTCCCCTTACCTTTCCCTTGATTTTTAAAAAGGTTTGCTATGATTTTCACTTTCTCAGTTTCGTTATTCTGTTTTTCCTTTTTTCATAGGAATTTATTCTGGTTTTATACATGTTACATGATTTTATAGTTCTCTTAGGATACAAATTGATTTTTAAATATTCTCTATGTTCCGTTCCCTGCATTATCTGTGTCTCTGATTATTTATACTGCTTTTTCTTTTTAGTCTCTGCTTTAAAGCTAGTAGTATTTACAAAACTACAATGAGCTATCACCTCATACCAGTCAGAATGGCTATCATCAAAATGTCTACAAATAATAAATGCTAGAGAGGGTGTGGAGAAAAGGGGAACGTAAACTGTTGGGGGGAATGTAAATTCGCGGAGCCACTGTGGAGAACAGTATGGAGGTTCCTTAAAAAACTAAAAATAGAGTTACCATATGATCCAGCAATCTCACTCCTGGGCATATATCCAGAAATGATGCAAACTCTAATTTGAAAAGATACATGCACTCCAAAGTTCATAGCAACACAATTTATAATAGCCAAGACATGGAAGCAACATAAATGTCCATTGACAGGTGAATGGATAAAGAAGATGTGGTATATACATATAATACTACTCAGCCTTAAAAAAGAATGAAATAATTCCATTTGTAGCAACATGGATGGGCCTAGAGGTTATCATACTAAGTGAAGTAAGTCAGACAGAGAGAAACAAATATATCACTTATATGTGAAATCTAAAAAAAAAATGGTACAAATGGACTTATTTACAAAACAGAAATAGACTCACAGACATAGAAAACAAACTTATGTTTACCAAAGGGGAAAGCGAGGGATAAATTAGGAGTTTGGGATTATAATATACATACTAATATTACAAAATAGATAAACAAGGAACTACTGTATAGTACAGGGAACTATATTCAGTGTCTTGTAATAACCTATAATGAAAAAGAATCTGAAAAAAATATATATATATATAACTGAAGCACTTTGCTTTACACCTGAAACTAACACAACATTGTAAATCAGCTGTGCTTCAGGAAAAGTTGTAGTAGGATTTACATGAATGTTTAATGATTTTTATTTGTCTATTGACATATGATTAAAACACTTAAGAATTGGTGTGTTAGTTTTGAGTGCAGGGCAGGGACTTATCACTGGAAGGCTTCATTTCTGAGTGATTAGTCATGGAGTTGACCTTTAATAGAGTTCTCCATGTTTTGGAAGCCTTTTCTCAGGGTTAATTTAGGACCTCCTAAAAATTCTTCAGGCTTCCATTTGTGGTAGGTATAGATGCCAGGCTGTTGCCGTCCTGTGACTGTGATGACAGGAGAGGGAGCTTGTTATGAACTAAAGTTTGTGTTTCTCCCCACCCCCCCACCCCCATCTGTAAAAAATAAAAATTCAGATGTTGAAGCCCTGACCCCCAATGTGATGGTATTTGGAAGGGGGACCTTTGGGAGCTAAGTTTAGATGAAGTCACGGTGGGGGTGCTTCACCATGGGGTTAGTGTCCTTATGAGAAGAGGAGGAAAGACAAGAGCTCTCTCTCTCTCTCTCTCTCTCTCTTTCTGTCTCTCTGTCTCTCTTTCTCACACACACACACACACACACACACACTCACAACCTGCTATATAACAACACAGAGAAAACGCAGCATCTGAAAGCCAGGAGAAGGGATGTTACCAGGATCCCAATCTGCCAGCACCTTGATCTTGGACTTCGCAGCCTCCAGAATAGTAAGAAATAAATGTACGTTGTTTAAGCCTCCCAGTCTATGGTATTTTGTTGTAGCAGTCCAAGCTAAGACAGAGCTGGTGATCCCATCATTTTTGTTACAGACTCTAAGTTAACTCTCATATGCTCCTGAATCCCAGGCTACTCCCACTGACTTGTCAAAACAGAAAAAAAAATTATCTAAGTGTCAGCCTTTTGTGTATTTCCTACATAGAATTTCAACCTTCATCCCTATTTCTAACTCCATTCCTCTTTCTCACCATTCACTGTAACTCACGCTTTCAAACCTGCGGTTTTGAAATGTAAACTAATATCATTAATCTCCTCTGCCGAACACATTTTAAATTGTGGCTCCCTGTACACTGTTAACAATAATCCATCTTTTATCACCTTCTAATACATTATCAAAATCTTTTATCAACTGGTGTCCTCATTATCAGTTGGAGTTTTGGTTAAGAGAAGAAATAAACATGTGGGTCATTCCTTTACTGTAACATGGAGGATGGATTTGCGGGGAATCGACTAGTGAAAGGCATACAAATTAAGTTATGGAAGTTACCTGAAGGCAGGGTTTGGAGATATGATATATGCCTATAGTGTGTGATTGTGAATGGAGACTATGGTTTGAAAGAGATTTAGGAGTGGAATCCACAGACATTTGTGACTGAGTAGATATGACAGACGAAGCAAAAGTAAAACTTATAATGATGATGTCATACTTAAAAGCTAAAGGACAATGCTACCTCTGAAACAGAAGAAAATGAAAGGCTAATTTAAAATGTTAATAAATTTTCAAAGTTGGAAAGACATAAATATTTGTATTTTCGTTCAACAAACAATTATTTAAATTAATTCAGAGCCAGACGGGTAGGCAATGGGCATAAGAAAGATGAAGAACTCTTTCTCAGGAAGGATTTACAGTTTAGCAGATTCAGTTTGGAGTTTAAATTTGATAGCTCTTACTGGATTAGAAAGCACCAAAATATATCAACCCTACGGGAAAAAGTGTGTGGCTTTTCTCCAGAATCACAAATCTACTCTAAAGTAGGAGCACATGATGATAAATTAGGGTAGATGATGCAGAAGGTAACTGAGATAAATTTCTGAAAGGATTGGTGAGATACAGTTTATGGTTGTATGACATGGGATCCTTATTTGGAAGAAAGAAAAGGAGTACAGAAAGGGACTGATTAACTTGCGTACAAATACTGGATCAAGGAACTGGAGGTTCCAACGAAGTCAGTGAATAGAAATGCAATGAGAGTTGTAGCAAAAACAGCTAATGGTATCCCCCAAACTTTTCTACCTTTCTTCCTTTCAGAAATAGAACCTCCCAATTTTCGGCTGCACAAAAGATGCTTAGCTAGGGACTACATTTCCCCATGTTCCTTTTAGCTAGGGGCTATATACTGAATGTTTATGTCCTCTCAAAATTTGTATGTTGAAACCTAATCTCCAATGTGATGGTATTTGGAGTTGAAGCTCTTGGGAGGTGCTTAGGTCCTGAGAGTAGATCTTTCGTGAATCGTGTTAGTACCCTTATAAAAGAGAATCCAGAGGGCTCCCTGGTTTCCAGGGATGTGAGAACACAGCAAGAAAATAGCCATCTATAAACAAGGAAGTGCACTCTCACCAGACACCAAATCTACCAGCAACTTGATCTTGGATTTCCCAACATCCAGAACTCAGAGAAATAAATTTCTGCTGTTTGTGAGCCACCCAATCGATGGTATTTTGTTTTTGAAGCCTGTATGGACTAAGACATTAGGTATGACCATGTGACCAAACTTTAGCCAACAGGACATGGGTATAAGGAATACATGCAACTTTTGGGTCACATCTTTTAATAAGAAAGCAGCTAGTCTTTTATTCTCTTTTTTCCAAGTTCTGGAAAATATATATGATAGTAGTACATCAGCTTCAAATATGGGAACAAAGATAGGCCCCACAAGGGCAGCAGAACTATAAGATAGAAGGAACTTGGGTCCCTTGATGACCTTGTAGAATAGAGCCCTTTGCCACCCTCGACCACCCACTTCTGAACTGTTACATGAGGAAAAGCCATTGGATTTGGGGTCTGTCCATTTCAACAGCTTGTCCTGTAACTAATTTAGGTGGAATAAAGATGTGCAACCTGCAATAATACAATTATAATCAGAGATTAGGATATTAGATTTTGTGACTTCAGACACAATGTAATTCTGGAGAACAAATGTTCAGGATGGGATCATGGGAATTGTTCACTGAAAGCAAGTGAAGATAAATAGAGTAAAAGATGGAAAGAAAATATGAATTTAGTAAATTGGGTTAACAATCTATATGGTTATAAAATCACCTGGATGAGAACAGGAATGAGGATGGCAAAACAAAAACAATAAGCCATATGACAAAGTCCTCAATAGATGTTGGAAAACCTTGAACATCATAACTAAGAGGGACATGGAAGAAAGGCGCCTGCTACAGTTGATTGGCATGAGGCTCAAGGTCCCAGGGATATTTTCCCCAGAGTGGAGGAATAACATTATAGAAGTAGTAATACAGGTTACTGGTGATTCTAGTCCAGATACTATCATTAACTAACTTAGCAAATCATTTTACATCTCTAAGTCAAAAAACTCTCACCTATGAAAGGAGAAAATTGCACTAGATTATAGCTAGTTTCCTTGCAGCACTAACATTTCATGATTTTAACTTAGAATTGAATCCAAATTCCCTAATTCTAATAACAGGCCAATCTTCCACTTGCTTTAAAACCATGTCACTACATCTTTCATGGAACATAAACCCAGGGCTAGCGCCTCTTGGGGAGAGTGATGAAATGGTATATAAACAAGTCACTTCCCTTCTCTCTCCAGCAGAGATGCCCAACTTGAAATTTCTTCTCTTTGCACCTGTGAGCTGTGGTTCACAGCTGTGTGAGCTGACTCCCAATTACGATGATTTGAAGGAAAATCTAAGCCCAGAATGTGATGGGGCCTATGGGAGAATCCAGGTCCAGGACAGTCAGGCAGTGTCTTGGGGGACCTCTTTCTGACCTGTGCAGTTTTATTACCCAGCTGCTGGTGGAGAGTGGTTGCTTACACCATAGTATTTCCATTTTTTTCTGCTATTTGGATGTTCCCTCTTTGATTTGTTTTTTTTTTCTTTTGATTTCTATAATTTCCACTTTTGAATAGACTATTTCAAATCATATGTGTATTGTGTGTGCATTACACACACATATATACATATATACAACATAGTATTACTAATTTCCCAAACTTTCAAGTAATCCAACCACAATTTTAATAATTGAGTGCCATAAGTAAGATGATGCTCTAGTACTCTGCTAATGAGTCCCAGGCCTTTCATTTTGGCCTCTTTTACCTTTGGCAATGCTACTTTGCATCTTTCTAAGCCCCTGAGTCTCTCATACTTCCCCTCTTGGGCTTGACCCAGCCAATGTGGGTGTAGAGCTCTTGCCACACACCCGGTCTACCACCTGTATTTTTTTTCCTTTTCCAGTAGGATAAACAGCAGCACAGGACAGAGTTAGAATCAATTATTAAGGTAAAGATATAGATTCTATTAGATTGCATTTGTCTTTAATAACCATGGAATAGGACTATTTCAGATCCATTTTCTTTTCCATTCTTTTCTATTTCTGACTCTTATATGGGGGATCAATATTTCTTAGGTGCCATGATGAAAACACTGAAGTTAGATTCCCCTCACACCAAAGATCTGCCTGATTCTTTCATTGGTTCCCATGCCTACACGAAGGTCTACAAGGTGAACTTTAATATTTTAATGGGGGGGGAAACAAGGTTAGTTGGGAAAGAGTTGTTGATTATTGTTTACTTGTTCTGTAACTAATGCTACCTTCCTTGTTTTGTGTTGATTTTCTATTAAAGAGGGAGATGTTAGTTGTGAAGCTAAGGCTAACAGAGCTTAACATCCTTTAACCCATCAGACCAGGTCTGCCATTGCTGTTTTTTTCTTAGCATCTGTATAGATCATTGCAGCACTTATTACAGTGGTAAATTAGTCATCTGAGTTTATTTACTGAAAGTGAGACCTGCTAGCTTGCAATCTCCATCAGGGCTAGAACATATTTTTATTTTCCAGCACTCTATTACGACTTGCAGTTTCTAGGTACTCAAAAATTTGAGTGAATGAATGTAAGAAGCATTATACTGAGTAATATTTTTCAGAGATTTTTTTAAGTGTTCATGCCTCTGAGGCACTTAGTTTCTGGAAGATCCTGCGTAAGTGTTAAGCCCTGAAAATAGTAATAGGTAAGATCTGAACAAGAATTGTTACAACACTCATAACTGCATTGGTAATTTTCAAAGTATCAGGACAGAACCTTACAACACAAAGAATACCCATTCAGAATGCAATATCCTCTTTTTCTTTCTTTTTTTTTTTCTTTTTTAATTCAGCAAGCACTCCAGGGTCATCTCTGTTAACGTCAATTATCTCTACATTTTAAATGTGTGGAAGTGCAGCTAGGAAATTCACAGTTAACATCTTGCCATGTAAACAAGGCTTTAGTAGAAAATGTAACGTTAAAGTGTCACTGAGCATAATCAGTCACCTATCTCTCACACGTCCCACTCTGCATTAGCAATCGCTAAGTATTTATTGCTACTTTTTTCTTTTGAATTATTGTATTGATAGAAGGTCAGATGTGCTAAATTAATGGGTATAATTCAATCAGGGTGCATCTTAAGCTCAATCATACTCATTTTTTCTAAACTATGGCATAAATGCCAGTATTTCTTATTACATATGCTTAGCATCATTGAAATCTCTCATGTAGATATGAAATACTACAATTTCTGTGTGTTTCAAATAAAATCAGATGAAGGACTACATGGATCTCATAGGACTTTCCTACTAAGTATCCAAACCATAAGTGGATGTGTGAATAAAGAGCCAAAACTTCAGCGCATGCCTATATCATTCAAAGAACAGATCTCCAGAAGAAGGTTGATGAGTATTTTTTTTAGCATTTTTAGTAGATACGTTTTATTTTCTAGTTCTTTTTTTTTAATATTTATTTTATATTGGAGTAGAGTTGATTAACAATGTTGTGTTAGTTTCAGGCGTACAGCAAAGTGATTCAGTTATACATACACATGTATCTATTGTTTTTCAAATTCTTTTCCCATTTAGGTTATTACAGAACACTGAGCAGCATTCCCTGTGCTATACAGTAGGTCCATGTTGGTTACCTATCTTATTTTTTTATTTTTTCTTTGGCTGTGCTGCATGGCATGCGCAATCTTAGTTCCCAGACCAGGGATTGAAACCACGCCCCCTGCAGTGGGGGCACAGAGTCTTAAAACACTAGAGCGCCAGGGAAGTCCTGGTTACCTGTTTTAAACATAGCAGTGGGTACATGTCAATCCCAAACTCCCAATCTGTCACTCCCCACCCCAATCCTTCCCCCTGGTAACCATAAGTTCATTCTCTAAGTCTGTGAGTCTATTTCTGTTTTGTAAATAAATTCATTCATATCACTTTTTTAAAATTCCGCATATAAGTGATATGATATTTGTCTTTCTCTGTCTGACTTACTTCACTTAGGATGATAATCTCCAGGTCCATCCATGTTGCTGCAAATGACATTATTTTATCCTTTTTAATGGCTGAGTAATATTCCATTGTATATATGTACGCATCTCCTTTATCCATTCATCTGTCGATGGCCATTTATGTTGCTTCCATGTCTTGGCTATTGTAGACAGTGCTACAGTAAACATTGGGGTGCATGTATCCTTTTGAACCATGTTCTTCTCTGGATATATGCCCAGGAGTGGGATTGCTGGATCATATGGTAGTTCTATTTTTAGTTTCTTAAGGAACCTCCATACTGTTCTTCATAGTGGCTGCACCAATTTACGTTCCCACCAACTGTGTAGGAGGGTTCCCTTTTCTCCACACCCTCTCTAGCATTTATTGGTTGTAGATTTTTTGATGATGGCCATTCTAACTGTTGTGAGATGATATGTCACTGTAGTTTTGATTTGCATTTCTCTAATAATTAGCAATGTTGAGCATCTTTTCATGTGCCTCTTGGCCATCTGTATGTCTTCTTTGGAGAAATGGGTTGATGACTATTTTGACACAACTATTTCTGTTACAACATTATTTTCATTCCTGTCCATACTTCAATATAAAATAATTGTTCTAGATTTAAATGTTTATGATTGTAGGCTCTCTTGCTTGCAGTTCTTGCAAATTCTAGAAAGCACAAGTCTGTAAGTGTAGATACCTCATTCAAACAAATTCACATTTTTACTCATTTGACCATTAGTACATAGTATTTATTTTACTTAAAAAGTTATTAAAAACTAAATCTGTATTGACATTTAATTTATTCCCGATATTAAAACAGACATGTCTCTTAGATCTTCCCCTTCCTCTCCCATTCTTATTGTCTTGGAACATCTTTGTTTAAGAACAGTAAAGTGTTACCTTTTATAGGAAGTCTAAATCCCTGCCTCTCTCAAGCCTTTCCATAACATGACTTCATCCCTTGCCATGTCCAGCTATTTAAGCCTCTCTACACCACATGGCTTCTGTCTTGATAGACCTTTAGTCATTTGTTTAATCCCACATACATTTGCTTATCTTTATCTTTTGCACTTAATATGCCATCCAGCTCTCAATATATCTGCTTGTTTTTAAAATTTTTATTGACATATAGTTGATTTACAATGTTGTGTTAGTTTCAGGTGTACAGCAAAGTGATTCAGTTATACATATACATATATATGTGTACATATATTCTTTTCAGATTCTTTTCCATTATAGGTTATTACAAGATACTGAATACAGTTCCCTGTGCTACACAGTAGGTCCTTATTGATTATCCACTTTGTATATAGTAGTGTTATATTTTAATCCCAAACTCCGAATTTAGATCAGTTTCAAGTTACTCATCCTTCAAGGCAAGTTAAAGTCTCATCTTATGAAAGAGACCTTCTGTTTGGCTCTCCAGATCCACTCTCCACCCTGACCTCTGTCCCAAAGGCTAATGGACTACATTAACAGGTTCCTTTGGCCTAGATGTCTGTTAAATTTAGCCAAAGGGGAGCCCTGGCAGATGGGAGGGGAAGAAAAGAAAGAGTAAGATTGTGGTATTTCTTCCACCAATCCCTTTCTATAAGGTAATGTTTATCTAACTGCATCCCTCAACCAAAGGTAGCCCTCTCCACATGACTCCCTTCTTCCAGGTTCCAGGAATTACTCTAATCCTTAGGCCCTTAGTATGGTAATGGCCTGGTTGTCATTAGCCCCATGGTAATGTATTATCCCTTATGGCTTCCACTTATGCTGAATGCATCTTTGTAAATGATAGCTTTATTGAACCTTCCTGAAATTATCTATTTCCTGCTAGGATCCTAATTGCTACACATCCCTTCCAAGAAGCCTTAGCCAATAACTCCCATTCACTTTCAGATGATGGCATTTATCTTCATCACACTGTGTTGGCTTTTAAATATGCCCACAAATTCTTCAGTATTCCTCTCTTCAAAGAATGGAGCCTAAGTCCCCTCTCCTGGAGGCTACAGAAAGTGACAGAAGTGTTGTCACATTACTTCCTTTTTTAGGACACAAAAGGCATTGTGGCTTTTGCTTGCCCTCTCTCTTGGATCACTCATTCTAAGGAAGCCACCTGCCAATTGACACTGGCCCACATGACAAGGAAATGAGATCTCCTGCCAATAGCCATATGAGTGACTGAAGCAGATCCCCCAGCCAGAGTCAAGCCTTCCGATGACTGCAGCTGTGGTTGACATCTTGACTCAACCTTATGAGAAACCCTGTACCAGAATTACCCAGCTAAGCCGCCCTCAAATTTCTGATCCACAGGAACTGTGAGATTATAAATATTTGTTCTTTTAAGCTGCTATGTTTGGGAGGTAATTTGTTATGTAGCAATACATAATACTAATAAATAACTAATATAGCCAGATAGACAGAAACATACTCCATTTAAAGGGTTTTAGGCCACAGAGGTATAATGCAAATTCAACATTGGATCACCCTAGAACTCTTTGCCTTTAATTATCTCATTTTTTCCCTATGAAATAATCTTTGGGTCCTCCCAACAACCATGACTCTGAATTCCTCCATAACTGTGCTCTTAGTGTAACTTAGTGAATCTCCTGCTAATGACACCAGATGTGCCCTATAATTTTGCCTCTTGTGCCATGGATTAAACCTAAGAGTCCCACTCACTACTTCTCCAATCCTGACCATGAAAATATTTTTACTACCAAATCTGTGCCACACAAGGATAGCACTCTCACATCCTTCTTTTCATTTTCCTATTATATTTATAATATTACATTATTTAAGACTTAAAGCAGTAGTATATGCCTTGCCCTCCTAAACTGTATTGCAAAGGGAGGAATCATAATCTCATGCTTATATTCTATTCCTTTCAATTCTGTTGAATATATAGTAGAAAATAAGTGCTTATAAATGTGGATATCTTGTGACATTATGTTTAATAAATGCTCTTTTTTTCTTGCTTCATTCTTCCTTCTGCTGCTACTACTACCCTACCACCCCCAAAATCTATATGTCTCATTTGAGTTAGAAGATTTTTATGTTTCCCTGAGCTCCTCTGCCATCCTCTGGTGCAAATTATTATACATTCTGTATAGATGTTAAACTTTTAGGGGGGTTTTAACTTGTTTATTTTAATTTAGAGCAATTTGCTGGTCAAATACATCACCTTCATCCATAATCCCAGAGTAATTATATAGAAAACATTGCTGCTGTTTGCCACATTCAACTTGGACATAAATGAAGATGACTCTATCCTGATGTTACTGTGTTGGCTCTCGGATAAATAGGAACATATGTGGCATGTCCAAAGTAAATGGATGACTTACTCTCCTAGATAACTTCATTTGTCAAAAAGAAAACAAAGCTTCCTGGCTCTTTTTCCTTTTGTCCAATAAAAATAAGCCTTTGAGACAGCTTTTCTCTCATTGACATGCCATTAATTGCCAATATTGCTGGAGCTACACAGTTATAAATATGCAAAGTGTGATATATGTGGGCCTATTTTGCATACTGTGCCTGTGTCCCCAGCTGCCTGCTATTTTTATTCAAGTCAAACATGCTTTGATGTGCTTATTTTGTTGTTTTTGTTTGAATTCTGTGATACTGAATGATGAAAAACAGTTTATAAAAATCATCAGATATACAAACGTTGCTGAAATATGTCCAAAATCTAACCTTCTGTGTTTGAATATAAATTATCAATGCTAATATGACAATAACAGAAATTTGTATTTCATAAAATTCTTCACACATACAGGATTTCAATGATACCTAAATCACACAGACAATGTGCATATAAATTCAAAAACCTTAGTGTGTATGATTAAGTTATGTAATTACAGAGCAGGATGGAAATTCAGAGATATTTGGATTCAACTTTTTCATTTATGAAGAAGTTGAAGTCAAAGTATATTAGGGTATTTGTTCATGGCTACACAGCCAATTTAATGACAAACTACACAGAATCAGATTTCCAGTGACTCTTGGTTCAGAGTTCTTTTCCTTTACAAAAATCAGAAGTAGTAGTAGCTGTGTCATCCAGAAGTAGACAGGGTGGCTTTTATTTCGGAGTGCCTTATTCTCCATGTTCTTGGATGTGCTGCCCTGCCAAGACAGGTCAACCTTGCTCTTTCAATATGCCCAGGGATAAATAAGTCTCTAGAGGCAGAGTCTCACTACATGAAAGGTATTTAACACTGAGGAAGTTATAAGAATGAAATTTTATAAATTAACATTGAGAAATGGAAAATTCTATAGACTATAAGATTCAGGTAAGCATTATCATTACAGCCAAAGCTAGATATACATAGCTTTATTCATTAGCCATGATGAATTATCACAGATATCAAGAATTTATTCTTATATATTCAGAGAATTTCTCTCTACATTCAGAAGATACAAACTTAAAAACCTATAGGGGCTGGCAGTTAAGTTGCTGAAACAGCTGGGTGTGATAGCACAGGGAATAGTGAAGAGTCTGGTAAAATAGAACATAAATATCCTATTTAAAGGGAGCAGCTGCTATTCATCTCTAGACAGTACCTATCAGCTAGAAATTTGGAACTAACATAAAACTTTCTATGTTTGGAAAGGAAGCAAGATTGATTAAAAACTACTTTCCCACATTTCTCCAAAGAAGACATACAAATGGCCAATAGGCACATGAAAAGATGCTCAACACTGCTAATTATTAAAGAAATGCAAATCAAAACTACAATGCAGTATCACCTCACACCAGTCAGAATGGCCATCATTAAAAAGTCTACAAATAATAAATGCTGGAGGGGGTGTGGAGAAAAAGGAACCCTCCTACACTGTTTGTGGGAATGTAAATTGGTGCAGCCATTATGGAGAACAGTACGAAGGTCCTTAAGAAACTAAAAATAGAGCTACCATATGATCCCACTCCTGGGCATATATCTGGAAAAGATGAAAACCCTAATTCAAAAAGATATGTGCACCCCCATATTCATAGCAGCACTATTTATATTAGCCAAGACATGGAAGCAACCTAAGTGTCTAAGTGACAGTTGAATAGATAAAGAAGATGTGGTATATAGATATAGATATAGATATAGATATAGATATAGACAGATACAATGGAATATTACTCAGCCATAAAAAGGAATGAAATAATGCCATTTGCAGCAACATGGATGCACCTAGAGATTATCATACTAAGTGAAGTAAGTCAGACAGAAAAAGACAAATATCATATGATATCACTTATATGTGGAATCTAAAAAAATGATATCAATGAATTTATTTACAAAACAGAAATATACTCACAGACATAGAAAACAAACTTATGGTTACCAGAGGGGAGAGTAGGGGTGGGGTTGGGGGAGATGAATTAGGAGTTTGGGATTAACATATATGCACTACTATGTATAAAATAGATAAACTAAACAGACTTACTGTATAGCACAGGGAACTATATTCAATATCTTGTAATAAATAACCTACAATGGAAAAGAATCTGAAAGAATATATATATTATATATTGTATATATAGCTGAATTACCTTGCTGTACACCTGAAGCTAACACAACATTGTAAATTAACTATACTTCAATAAAAAACGGTTTTTAAAAACTACTTTCCCAATTTTTATATACTCACAATGATTTATGAATATTTATTTTAATTACATAAGACAAAAACTTTTGGTCTGAATTTGGCCTCTGGGTCTTCACTTTACAACATGTCCTATGCAGACTTACATAGAAAGTCGAATCATAACCAGATGTTTTCTCACATATAATAGAGTCAGAACAAGGAGAGTTATGATTATTTAATGTCCCAGGTCTAATAAAGTCCCATATAGAGTTTCCACTAGGGATAATGCTGCCAACGAGGAACAGAAATACTATAAATTCACTCTCTCCATTCCTTGCATCTATGTCCAAACCAAGGAGGGACTCTTATCATCGACCCAGAGATACTCCTGCTCCAATAGTTGAGACTCCTTTTCTCTTGTATTGTACATATGGCTATATCCACTTTTACTTCAACAATTCTCTACTTTTTCTGGAGAAAAAAGTGGCCAACCCCCTTCTGATTAAAAACAATGTCTTCTATAGATATTTCTATAGAAGATTATTGCTAATGAATAGAAATAATACATTATTTCTTATAAATGTAATGGTTGGCCTGGGAACAGTCCTGTTTCCTTCAGGTGAATTTGGATTTGCCTGTTCAGATCCTTCCTGTGTTGATTTTATATTTAGCTTTGAGTGTTAACACTGTCTTTCTCATGTCCAAGTTCTCGGAGGACTACTTTAATGCAGCTTCTAATTCTGACTTTTTAAGACCAGCTAATGACATAGTGTTCTCAAGTTCATGGAGTGACATGAATTTCCAAATGCCCAAAAAATTAATAGGTTAAAAATTATGTCTAAAATATCAAACCAGTTGCTGAACTGGGTGGCATTTACAGTATCCTGTATTCTCCCTTCCAAATCCTGATGCATGCTATCAACCCACTACCATTTGCACAGAAGTGGTTAAGAAGATCTTTGTATAGTCCTTAACAATCAGGGTACGCTGAAATTTATCAGGCACCCAAATTACTGTCTCAATTTTTCCTCATTCTTGACACACAAAAAGTGCGTACCACAGAGGGAACAAAGCACTGGATTTGCAAACAGAACCACGTTCCCTATGAGATCTTGAGCTGGTGGAGTCGTGAGCTAGTTCTTTAGGGGGGAGTGACAATGCTATCTCAATATTCTACTTGCTTAGGTACCAAGGAACTTGTTGTGGAGACCACTTGCCAGATAGCAGCTCCAAGTTTCCTATCAGTGTCGCCAGAGGAGAGGAGAGTCAGAGAGGCAGGTGGTATCTTAATTGCCTTTAATAAAGTTCCAAAAATCTTTTAACTATAATCAGCTTATATCAGCTCTAATTATTCTGTCCTATTAATTAAGAACTATAGCCTTCCCCCTTTTTACTTAACCTTGAAAACTATACTTAGACCCAGTATAATATCATGGTATGGATTCCAAAATAAAAGTGATTCACAGCTTATTCTGCCACCTAAAACATCTGTGCCTCAGTTTCCTCAAAAAGGTATTAACATAGGATCTATGTCATAGATCCTATGTAACTATTAAATGTAACTATTAAATGAGTTAATGTCTGATACTTAGGATAGTGCCTGGCCTCTGATAGGCACTATATACATTTTATCTAACTATTTTTTATTATCAACTACATTACTGTCTCTGCAGCTGTGCCTTTATAATTTTTTTCCTGATGATTCTGCCCTAGTGCCTTCATAATTTCATACATATTTGTCAAGCAGATGTCCAAATTTCTGGTTTGGAAAATATGTTCATCATCATAATTAAAGAAAACGTATTTCTAAAATAGTACTGCTGTTCAATTTTCCTATCCTTAAATGCCAGCTGCAGAGTCCCCCGGCAGGAAGTATCTCTTGATGTCTCCTAGTCCCTAGTACTCTGCACCTCTTCTGTGTCTTGGTCTATAAACAGGTAATTTCTTTAGACACTTTTGCTGAAAATCAAATCTCAAATGTCAAACAATGAGTGTATTTTAAAAAAAAGCCACAAAAGGATACTCAGCAAGCCAATACAATTCCTTTGCTTCTAGACCATGCACACTTTCCAAATTAATGAGGCTTTTTAAACTCCACTGTCATTTTCATTTTGGCTCTGTTCAGGCTAACTAGACTTCTGGTCATTAAAAATAATTTTCAGAAAAACTCTATTGTATCAGAGATCATCATTACTTTTTTTTTTTTTTTTTTTTGCGGTACGCGGGCCTCTCACTGTTGTGGCCTCTCCTGTTGCAGAGCACAGGCTCGGGACGCACAGGCCCAGCGGCCATGGCTCACGGGCCCAGCCGCTCCACGGCATGCGGGATCCTCCCAGACCGGGGCATGAACCCGTGTGCCCTGCATCGGCAGGCGGACTCTCAACCACTGCGCCACCAGGGAAGCCCAACAACTGGGTTTTTTGAAGGACAATCGCAAGAGTGAGTGTTCCAAGAGGAAAGGAATAGAAGCTGTTAGTCCTTTTAAGACCTAGACTCAGAAGATCCAGAACATTCTATTGGTCAAAGCAGTCACAAGAGCAGCCCAGCTTCAAAGGGAGGGGATATAGTCTTTTCCTGTGAGAAGTGACATACAGTGCAGAGAAGGGAGAAATTGCAGGGTCCATCTTTGAAGACTGGCTACCATGGTAACTAAAACCACCCTCTTCTCCCCAGATTTATTCTGTCTGTTGATGGACAGCAAATGGAATAAGAATTAAGAAAGTAGTTCAGTAAGTCCTTGTTATTTATCTATTTTATATATAGTAGTGTATATCTGCTTATCCAAAAATCCCAATCTATTCTACTATATAGCACAGGGAACTATATTCATTATCTTGTAATAACCTACAATGGAAAAGAATCTGAAAAAGAATAAATATGTATGTATAAATGAATCACTTTGCTGTACACCTGAAACTAACATAACATTGTTTAAATCAACTATACTTCAATTAAAAAACATTAAAAAAAGAAAGTAGTTCAAAATACAAAATAAGTTACAAATCATATCTTTAAATTGTATAGAAATTGAATAGAAAGAAATATGATCTTGGAATCAGAACACTGGGGTTCTAGTCCAGGCTCTATAATTTGTAAGCTAATGTGACCTAGAACAATTCACCTAAACTGAATATCTTAGATTATTCTCTTACAAGAACAGATGGAGAAAAAACAGGCAAGGAACTGACACTGGGAATAAAAGTAAAATAACTGATATATGGCCAACATGTAACTTACAAAGAGAAAATCATTAATCAGACTTAGGAAGACAAACTCAGTGGCTCAACATTCTCTCAAGATACTGTCAGGCTCCTCTGATTGTTGTCATAACCACAAAACATAAAAGCCACATGGATGGCTCAGTCACTGTGGAAGGTCAAAGACAAAAGGCAAAAGTCACCAGGATGGACTGAGGAACGGGGATGCAGGCATGGGTCAGACAACAGGGAGAGATAAAGAGATTAGCACTGTCCTGGTCTCCCTGCATTTTTATCCAGATATTCTGAATTAATAAGCAATTCTAAATTTAAAATTTTCAACTCTAGTTCTACACCAAAACTGCCTGTGGAACTTAAAAAAAGCATAAGTCCACATCATGCACACTATTCCTCCACCTGGAATATGATTTTTTTTTTTTTACATTGTGTAATCACACCCAATATTTTTTCACTGTTTACATTTTTTTAACATCTTTATTGGAGTATAATTGCTCCACAATGGTGTGTCAGTTTCTGCTTTATAACAAAGTGAATCAGTTATACGTATACATATGTTCCCATATCTCTTCCCTCTTGCATCTCCCTCCCTCCCACCCTCCCAATCCCACACTCCCTATCCCACCCCTCCAGGCGGTCACAAAGCACCGAGCTGATCTCCCTGTGCTATGCGGCTGCTTCCTACTAGCTACCTACCTTACGTTTGGTAGTGTATATATGCCCATGCCTCTCTCTCGCTTTGTCACAGCTTACCCTTCCCCCTCCCCTTATCCTCAAGTCCATTCTCTAGTAGGTCTGTGTCTTAATTCCTGTCTTACCCCTAGGTTCTCCCTCAGAATGGGAGAAAATATTTGCAAATGAAGCAATTGACAAAGGATTAATCTCCAAAATTTACAAGCAGCTCATGTAGCTCAATAACAAAAAAAAAACCCAATCCAAAAATGGGCAGAAGACCTAAATAGATATTTCTCCAAAGAAGATATACAGACTGCCAACAAACACATGAAAGAATGCTCAACATCATTAATCATTAGAGAAATGCAAATCAAACTACAGTGAGATATCATCTCACACCAGTCAGAATGGCCATCATCAAAAAATCTAGAAACAATAAATGCTGGAGAGGGTGTGGAGAAAAGGGAACCCTCCTGCACTGTTGGTGGGAATGTAAATTGATACAGCCACTGTGGAGAACAGTATGGAGGTTCCTTAAAAAACTACAAATAGAACTACCATATGACCCAGCAATCCCACTACTGGGCATATACCCTGAGAAAACCATGATTCAAAAAGAGTCATGTACCAAAATGTTCATTGCAGCTCTATTTACAATAGCCCAGAGATGGAAACAACCTAAGTGTCCATCATCGGATGAATGGATAAAGAATATGTGGCACATATATACAATGGAATATTACTCAGCCATAAAAAGAAACGAAATTGAGCTATTTGTAATGAGGTGGATAGACCTAGAGTCTGTCATACAGAGTGAAATAGGTGAGAAAGAGAAAGACAAATACCATATGCTAACACATATATATGGAGTTTTGGAATATGCTTTTCTCCTGGTTAATTCCAATCCATCCTTTAAGTCTCAACTCAGTAGTCACCGTCTCCCAAAGGGCTTCTGAGAGAACCCTTCAACCCAGGTTACAGTCTGTATACCTCCTTTGTTCTCCCAAAGATTATCATATTTAATATGCCCTATTTTCTGTTTCTCTTCAGTATACTGTGAAGCTAATGAATTTCTAAGGTTTAACACAGTGCCATCATCTTCCACCACCAAGACAGGTGATAGGTAGATAGATGATGGATGGAAGAAATGCAGGAAGGAAGGGAGGAAGGGGGGAAAGATGGAAGGAGGGAGAAGGGAGTAAAAGAAGGAAGGAAAGAAGAGAAGAAGATCACATTCCCAGCTTCTTTCTACCATCTCCAATACACATATGCATAAACATTTACACCCTGACCACCACCACGAGATTCTAAATCAATGGATATATATTTTTATAGATTCTATTCCTGATGTATAGTCAGGGTTGGTATTTTTTGTTTTATGTTTGACAAGCAGAAAGTCAACTTGTACTGGCACAAGAATCTTATATGATCCAAATGTTGGGCATGAAATCCAAGGGTAGGAACACTATGTGTTTCTCCGGGTCCAGATATGGAAACCAAGGGAACTAACTAAATAATATATTTTTACCATTCATTATGTGTCAAGCAGTGTTCCAAATGTCCTAAATATACTTTATTCTCACTGTAATGACAACAAGCCTACCTTACTATCTCCATTTTTACTGATAAGGAAGTTGGGGAATGATACAGAGAGAATAATTCAGCAGGTAACATATAGAGCCTGGTACACAAAAGCAACCATAGCAGCTTAGGGACTGTGTCCCTTTAGATTCTCTGTATACTGTTGTATACAAGACTATAGACAGATTGATGTTCAATTCATGTTTATCAGCAGCAGCACATGGTTTACCTTGTCTCCTTTGTAGTCAGAAAACATACTAGTGCATATAAAATGAGTAAGGCAACAAGTATATATTCAACTACAGTGCTACCTCTGAGAATGGCAAGATGGCAGAAGATGGAACATGGCGTAATACAGCAGAAAAAGTAATGACCGAATTGAGGAAAATGTTTTCTAAGCAATAGGTGAGACACTTTCACGGGGCATCCATATGGGTTGGTGTTCTTTCCTTCCCACAAAATCCAATACCAGTGCCTACTTTATGGTGCACAGCTTGTGGAGATGCACAGGGCCCATGGTTAGAAGGCAGGCTCCTCTTGGTTTTATGCTCTGCTGTCACTCTCTCAAAAGTTTTAATAGGGCTTCCCTGGTGGCGCAGTGGTTGGGAGTCCGCCTGCCGATGCAGGGGACACGGGTTCGTGCCCCGGTCCGGGAGGATCCCGCATGCTGCGGAGCGGCTGGGCCCGTGAGCCATGGCCGCTGGGCCTGCACGTCCGGAGCCTGTGCTCCGCAGCGGGAGAGGCCGCAGCAGTGAGAGGCCCGCGTACCGCAAAAAAAAAAAAAAAAAAAAGTTTTAATAAATTTTGAAAAACCACCCATTTACAGTTTATATTTAGTCCCACCAATTATGTAGTCAGTCCTGTCCAGGAAATCCTATAAAGCCCCTCACTGCACAGCAATATGTAAAGGAGACACTTTGTAACAGGTGGCCACAGCCAACATGTTTGCAAAAATGAGAGAAACTGCTTAAATATCTGTAAAAATAAACAAGAAGAGAATTGTTAGACTCATAGAAATAAAGTCAGAGTCTTAAAAATCCTCATAATTAGCATATCAGCCTTAAATCAAAGAAGTGACAAGGCTGACATGAAGCAGATTGGATCAGCAGGTATTGACCCAGCATGGAATACAGAAGTGGATCAATGGACAACAGTGAACAAGGACAGTGAGAAAACAGACATGGATAAAAATTAGAAGGACAATATCCTTAGCAGTAGAGGCAGAGTATTTTTTCAAAACTTCTGGAAAAATAAATTGGTAATAAATATAGGGAAGGGCATTCATTTATCTGGATATCATTTTTAACTGTGTTATGCTTAAGTGAACTGCTTAGTAATCTATACATAATTTAATTTCATGATGTGAATTCAGTCATTCTCAATTAATCATTTTTGACGTCTTTGTAAACTACTGAGTTATGAGAACCTCTTCAAGAATTATTAATCACAGGAAAATAACTGGATATTTGTGCTGACATTCTTATTGCTCAGAGGGAACAAATGAGGCAAGAACTAATATTGAAGGATCCCATGGAGACTTGTTTCTGTTTAAGCTAGTTGCTTAGGACATTCATTGGGAAGAAACAGGTATTCATAACAATACCTAATATCTGAGGGCTTTTGTGCATTATTTGTTTAACCACTTTAAGAACTCTATGAGGCAGATACTATTTTAATCCCCATATTATTTTTTTCATTCATTTATTTCATTTTATTTATTTTTATTGAAGTATAGTTGATTTACAGTGTTTCAGGTGTATAGCAAAGTAATTCAGATGTGTGTGTGTGTCTATATATATATATATATAGACACACACACACACATATATTTAATTTTTCAGATTCTTCTCATTTATAGGTTATTACAAGATATTGAATATAGTTCCCTGTACTCTACAGTAGGTCCTTGTAGTTTATTTTATATATAGCAGTGTGTATATGTTAATTCCAAATTCACAATTTATCCTTCCCCCCTTTTCCCTTTGGTAACCATAAGTTTGTTTTCTATGTCTGGGAGTCTACTGCTGTTTTGTAAATAAGTTCATTTGTATCCATTTTTTTAATTTCACATATAAATGATATCATATGATATTTGTCTTTCACTTTCTGACTTACTTCACTGAGTATGATAATCTCTAGGTCCATCCATGTTGCTGCAATGGCATTACTTCATTCTTTTTTATGGCTAATATTCCACTGTATATGTATCACATCTTCTTTGATTTTTTTTATTGAAGTCTAGTTGATTTACAGTGTTGTATTAATTTCTGCTGTACAGCGAAGTGATTCAGTTATATACATATACATATTCGTTTTTATGTTCTTTTCCATTATGGTTTATCTCAGGATATTGAATATAGTTCCCTGTATATATACCACATCTTCTTTATTCATTCATTTGTTGATGAACATTTAGATTGCTTCCATATCTTGACTATTGTAAATAGTGCTGCTATGAACATTGGACTGCATGTATCTTTTCGAATTAGAGTTTTCATCCTTTCTGGATATATGCCCAGAAATTGGATTGCTGAATCATTTGGTAACTCTATTTTTAGTTTTTTAAGGAACCTTCATACTGTTCTCCATGGTGGCTGCACCAATTTACATTCCTACCAACAGAGTAGGAGGGTTCCCTTTTCTCCACACCCGCTCTAGCATTTATTATTTGTAGACTTTTTGATGATGGGCATTCTGACTAGCGTGAGGTGGTACCTCACCCTAGTTTTGATTTGCATTTCTCTAGCGATATTGAGCATATTTTCATGTGCCTGTTGGCCATCTGTATGTCTTCTTTGGAAAAATGTCTATTTAGATCTTCTGCCCGTTAAAAAATTTTTTATCAGAGTATGCTTGATTTACAGTGTTATGTTAATTTCTGCTATACAGCAAAGTGTTTCAGTTATACAAACATATATATATTCTCTTTCATATTATTTTCAATCATGGTTCATCACAGGATATTGAATATAGTCCCCTGTGCTATACAATAGGACCTTGTTGTTTATTCATCCTGTATATAATAGTTTGCATCTGCTGGTCCCAAACTCCCAATCCTTTCCTCCCCCACATCCCCCTCCTCCTTGGCAACCACAACTCTGTTCTCTATATCTGTGAGTCTGTTTCTGTTTCATAGATATGTTCATTTTTGTCATATTTTAGATTCCACATATAAGTGATATCATGTGGTATTTGTCTTTCTCTTTCTAACTTTGGTATGATAATCTCTAGTTCCATCCATGTGGCTGCAAATGGCAATATTTCGTTCCTTTTTTATGGCTGGGTAGTATTCTATTGTATATATGTACCACATCTTCTTTATCCGTTCATCTGTTGATGGACATTTAGGTTGTTTCCATGTCTTGGCTATTGTAAATAGTGCTGCTGTGAACACAGGGGTGCATGTATCTTTTCAAATTAGTTTTGTCTGGATATATGCCCAGGAGTGGGATTGCTCAAAATACTTTTTCATTCCCCTTTCAGACACTTCACTAAAGAAAAGATATAGATGGCTAATCAGCACATAAAGGATGATCAACATCATTAGCACCTGGGAGATGAAAATTAAAACAAACGAAATACCACCAGACTCTCTAGAACGCTTACACTAAAAGACTATCTAATATCAAGTTTCAGTGAGGATGCGGAGCAACCAGAACTCTCATAAACTGCCACTGTGAAAGCAAAATAGACATTTTTGCTTTTAGCCATTTTGGAAAACAGTTTAGCAGTTATTCGTTTGCATTAAGAAGATACTTATTATGTGACCCAGCAATTATACCTCTAGAAATTTACCCAAGAGAAACGAAAACATATGTCCACACAAAGAGTAATTCATAACAGGTTTATTCATAATTGCCAAAAACTGAAAAGAACTCAAATGTCCATCAACTTGTGAATGCATATATAAATTGTGGTATATCCATACAAAGGAATATTACTCAGCCATAAAAATAAACTACTGATATAGACAAGAACATAGATTAATCTCAAAAGCATTATGCTAAATGAAAGAAGCCAGACACAAAAGACTTTACACTCTGTACTCTTACTTATATAAAAGTTTTTAAAAGTCAGACTGTAGATACAGAAAGCTGATGAGTGATGGCCAGAGCCTGAAAGAGAGGATTGACTGAAAATGGTCATGAAAGAACTCTTTGGGATGATAAAAATATTCTAGATGATGACTGTGGCAGCTACACACTGTACATATTTGTTAAAAATCATTAAATTGTACACTTAAACAATGTTAATTTATGCAAATTACATCTCAATAAAACTGATTTAAAAAAACCTCTTTAGTCAATCGTAATGTAGCAAATTTGTTGAACAGCTACATCATAACAAAATTGTGAACCTAAGTAAGATTATATTTCATCTTCATTCATCTGTAATTTTTGACAGGTAATTGCTTGCTCATTTATTGTTTCCAGTACCATTTTATAATCACACAAATTACATAACAAGTATTTTCTGATGAAACACATTTGCTTTGAAACACGTATGTTTCATTAAATCACACAGATACTAGATTTCATAAAGATGAAGTATTGTTTTTGCACTGCCAGCATTTAATCAGCATATGGGGTAGGGGGGCTTCTTGATTTCCATGTATAAGATATTGAAGTCATCCCATCTTTTCCCATCCCATCCCAATCACTTGTGGTGATTGTTTATATAAATGGCTGCTGACCAGATATATTTAGCAAAATCTTAAATGCTCAGAATTCATCTTGATTCATTGTTTAGTGCTTGTGGATAAAAATCTGCCCGCTGAATTCCTTTCTTCCAAACACTCACATTTCAGATGAGGGAAGGTCTGAAAGCCCAGATACTTGTTTCCTGCTTCTACTATCTCATCCATGTCCACACATATGTAGATGCCAACAGGAGTCTGAACCACTGCTGTATCTTAAAAACGGACTTTTAGAGAACTGATTGAACCCCAAACCTAAACAAAATACTTTTTCATTCCCCTTTTCAAATGAAGCTTTTTAAAGTGATGTAGATAAAAACGAAAATGTTTCAAAGTTCAGCAGAGAAAATAATAATTTTAAGAAAATAATAATAATTGTGTCATGGTCTCTGCTTAAAAATGCCTTCTTATACATTATCTCAAATCAAACCAAACCACCAGAGGATCAGCCATGATTTAATATTAACTCCTCAGTAATATTTTTTTCTTTGACTACAGAACATTTCTGGGAAGTTTCCTAACACCAGACTGCCCTGAGACAGCTCAGCACAATACACCCCTCACTGCACAGATGACACGTCCTTCCTTTATAACCTGTGCATACCACTTCCACATATGGAATGCAAGGAGAAGGACCAGACCTCTCTGGTTGTTAGTGAGAATACACTTAAAAGGGGCTTTTTAAAAATTAATTAAACCCATGTCATTCCCAAATACAACCAAGTTCCTACTGTTTCCAAGCAGCTAATATCTCAAAGCGAAACATATTTGGCACAGCCAAATCTAGAGTACACTTTCAGGCTCCACTCCCTGCATTTCTTCCAGGAGGAAAGTCGATTTGTCTGATTAAAACTGATGAGATGCCACTGGGCACACAGACTTTGGGAAAAGTCAGCTCTGGGATGAATGATGAAGTAGGAAAATTCCCATTGGGGATACATAAATGGAGATATTGGGGTGTGCTTTAAGACCCTGAAAATAAGGTGAGTTTTGAAGAATTAAGTTAATAGTAATTCACATTTTCATATGCAGCAGTAAAGCAAAAGATTATCTGTTATATGATGTAGAGTTTAGACACATTAGAAATCTAATCAGGGTAGTTTATTCATTTTATCCTTTTCTCCTCCTTAAGAAAAAAAAAAGAATTCAAGGTAGCACACAGAAATATATACAATATAATAAGAAGGTAATAGATAAAAAATAAATGCTGACACCTCTACCTATTAGAATGGAGACTTGAGCACACAAATCTACTTTTGCTTTCTTCTCAAATCCCACTAAAATAACAGAATAGAGACTTTAATGCATAAGAGCAAAAGATGGAAGAACTGGGGGTAACAGCAAAATTTTGGAAGAGATGGGCTACTGGTAATGATATAAACTTGTAAAATGATATAAACTTATAAAAGTCTCATAATTTGATGGTACCAGTTCACTTTGAAAATGATGATAAAGAGAGTATCCTAAAATAAGGAGGATGGCTTGAAGCAGCAATTCTTCAAATCCTCTCTCCTAACTCAGCAAATGACTGAAGTTTTATGTATTAGAGAAGTTAAAAGAAAGGGCTTCTGGATTTAGGGGGGGGTGGTACAGGCGAGGGTAGAAGTATGAAACCAAATACAGAGAGATTAAATACCACATCCTCACTGGATTCTTAGACCCCAGTCTACTTTCCCTACTCAGATCTCAGAATGCTGGCAACTGATGGACCTTCTACATCCATGTAGAAGACGTGAAGCGTTTTCTTCAGAGAATCTTACTAGTTAAGAGGAAAGATCTGGAAGATACCAACATAGAGGTCGATCCAAAAAAGGCCCAGCCAGATCACCCTATAGTAAAACTCATGGTACGCCAGCTCTAACTTCACCCTCAAACCTTATAAACGGCTTTTTAGGCTCTGACCATTAAATGGAAGCAGCAAACAAAAATTACCAACGTCTGAATAAAGCCTCTGAGGCAAAAGATGACAATTTGGAGGAAACAAGAACTAAACAAAGAGAAGAAAGAGTAAAAGTCATTAATATACTCAAAGAGATAAGATAAGCTATTGCATAGAGACAGAAACAGTGCTCTTAGGAACATTCCAAAAACAAGCCCCCAAAAAGAGCTCTTTAAAATTAAACATATGATTATAGAAGTGAAAAACTCAGTAGAAGTACTGAAAGACAAAATTGAGTAAAGAAGGAAAACAATCCAGAAAGAGGAAAACAAGAAATTAAGGCAAAAGAACATACTCACTAGAGATACAAAAAGAATTCTCAAGTGATGGTAAAGTAAGTTTCTATAATAACAGCTGTGCCCCAGCAAAGAAGGAAAACAATCCAGATTGGAGCAGAGCAGAAAGTTCTTCAGGAAGAGATTTCTTTAAGAAGATGAAACTGATAGAACACCTGATATATTTCAAAATCTTGAGAAGATATTCAGACAATATGACCTCCAGGGAAAGCATAAAGTTGTGCAAGAAAAGTAAAATTATCAAGATTTACTATATGGCTCAATTGTCAATTCTGTTTATCAAGAGGACGTGGGCTGGGGAGTAGGATTTGTGCAGTGGAGACTGCACAGGTAATTGCTTGCTCATTTATTGGTGGTGCTCAAAAAGTGGCAGTGGTCAAAAAGAGCTAAATCTGCAAATTTTGTAGCTAGAAGTCAGTAAGTCGTGCCTAAAATTGACAAACCAACAAGTGGCAATAAACCATGATATTCAGTGACATAGAAATATACCCCAAAATAATCCACCAAAAGTAAGGCAAAGTACGCTACTGGTTTTCATAACAAACCTTGTAAGAACTACTGGTCTCTTGAAACTTTGTGGATATATAACTGACATAAATTAAAACTAAGAGCAACACAGCAAGTAGTTACTTATGGAGATTATGAATGTACACCAACAGAACATATAAGAGCACCAACCTCCTAATGCGATGCAGGTAATTGTAGCATAGAATGAATTTTCACTGACATCATACATAAAATTAGCAAAAGCATATCTCAAAAAATTTAGATGGAAGTGAATATGACATTGTCAAATATCCAGCAGCCCAAGACCTAAAGTGAACACTGTTACACTCCATTCCTTTGACATAATAACATGGAAACTGATCAGAGGTAGCCTTTTTCAAATTAGTTATATTTATTATAGAAATACACAACACAACAAAAAGATTCAATTTTAAAACCACCCAATCAATCTAAACTAAACTTTTCTATTAATGAACTCACCGTAACCGCACATATTTCTTTAAGTAGGGGTGTAAGGCCACACAGGTGGGTGTCTGTGACAGGCCATTATTTGACTTGTAGGGATAGATGATTTTGCTTTTCCAAGGGGTTGCTAGCCATGCCTGTGGATTGCATCTGGTACAAGAGCTCTCCAAAGATTATTCCAGAGGCTCTGGACAGATTCTCAACCCCTAGACATCAGGAGAATGAGAGAACAGCGTATATATTTGCTATAAGATCAACCAGTGACATTGAGCTATGTAAGCGCAGGATGCTTATACTTAGTGAACTTTCTTTTATATGCTGGTCTTAAATATTATTACTGTATATTTCACCTCTTCTACCCTCACCAATCAATTTGCAGGTTTCATGTCTATATAAATTAAGAGACTCTATTATGTGGATCCTGATAAGAAGTAGAGTCCCTCACTAACTACTGTCAGATCTATGGGTTGAAAAAGATATGGTGCTGTGATTAGAACTGGACTTAGAGTCATAATTCATACTTACATTCTGTGGATATTTTCTGGAAAATTGTCTTTTGATTATACAGGTATTGATAGCAAAGATGCATGTGAATAATTTGAACTAAACCTCTACTTAAAACATGAAAATCTAAAAAATAAAACAATCGAACAAAAAACAAAACACAAACAGAGTCATATAAACAGAGAACACACAGGTGGTTGCCAGAAGGGAAGAGGGTGAGGAGTAAGAGTGAAATAGGTGAGGGATATTAAGAGGTACAGCCTTCCACTTACAAAATAAATAAGTCACACAGATGACATGCATAGCATGGGAAATAATTCAAAAAGATGCATGCACCCTAATGTTCATTGATGCATTATTTACAATTGCCAAGATGTGGAGGCAACCTCAATGTCCATCAACAGATAAATGGATAAAGAAGATGTGATCTAAGGACCTTCAAGATTGCAAAAGAATAAGAAGTGGAGATCACCTACATCCTCACAAATACATCAAAAATATATCTACAAGTGGAACAATTCTTACACAACACCTACTGAACACTGGCAGAAAACCTCAGACTTCCCAAAGGCAAGAAACTCCCCATGTACCTGGCCGTGTGCCTGACAGGGTCTTGGTGCTCCGGCCGGGTGTCAGGCCAGAGACTTGGAGGTGGGAGACCTGAGTTCTGAGTTCAGGACATTGGACCACCAGAGACCTCGAAGCCCCACATAATATGAATCAGCAAGAGCTCTCCCAAAGACCTCTGTCTCAACGCTAAGACCCAGCTTCACTCAAAAACCAGTAAGCACCAGTGCTGGACACCCCATGCCAAACAACTAGCAAGAAAGAAACACAAACTCATCTATTAGCTGAAAGGCTGCCTAAAATAATAATAAGATCACAGACCCCCCAAAACACACAGCCAGACGCAGTCCTGCCCACCAAAAAGACAAGATCCAGCCTCATCCAAAAGAACACAGGCACCAGTCTCCTCCAACAGGAAGCCTACACAACCCACTGAACCAACCATACCCACTGGGGGAAGACACCAAAAACAACAGGAACTACAAACTTGGAGCATGCAAAAAGGAGACCCCAACCACAGTAAGTTAAGCAAAATGAGAAGACGAAGAAATACACAGCAGATGAAGGAGAAAGGTAAAAACCCACCAGACCAAACAAATGAAGAAGAAACAGGGAGTCTACCTGAAAAAGAATTGAGAGTAATGATAGGAAAGGTAATACAAAATCTTGGAAATAGAATGGAGAAAATACAAGAAACCTTTAAAAATGACCTAGAAGAACTACAGAGCAAACAATGATGAACAACAAAATAAATGAAATTAAAAATTCTCTAGAAGGAATCAATAGTAGAATAACTGAGGCAGAAGAACGGATAAGTGACCTGGAAGATAAAATAGTGGAAATAACTACTGCAGAGCAGAATAAAGAAAAAAGAATGAAAAGAACTGAGGACAGTCTCAGAGACCTCTGGGACAACACTAAACGCACCAACATTCGAATTATAGGGGTTCCAGAAGAAGAAGAGAAAAAGAAAGGGACTGACAAAATATTTGAAGAGATTATAGTTGAAAACTTCCCTAATATGGGAAAGGAAATAGTTAATCAAGTCCAGGAAGCACAGAGAGTCCCATACAGGAGAAATACAAGGAGAAATACGCCAAGACACATATTAATCAAACTGTCAAAAATTAAATACAAAGAAAGCATATTAAAAGCAGCAAGGGAAAAACAACAAATAACACACAAGGGAATCCCCATAAGGTTAACAGCTAATCTCTCAGCAGAAACCCTACAAGCCAGAAGGGAGTGGCAGAACACACTGAAAGTGATGAAGGAGAAAAACCTGCAGCCAAGACTACTCTACCCAGCAAGGATCTCATTCAGATTTGATGGAGAAATTAAAACCTTTACAGACAAGCAAAAGCTGAGAGAGTTCAGCACCACCAAACCAGCTTTACAACAAATGCTAAAGGAACTTCTCTAGACAAGAAACACAAGAGAAGGAAAAGACCTATAATAACGAACCCAAAACAATTTAGAAAATGGGAATAGGAACATACATATCGATAATTACCTTAAATGTAAACGGACTAAATGCTCCCACCAAAAGACACAGATTGGCTGAATGGATACAAAAACAAGACCCTTATATATGCAGTCTACAAGAGACCCACTTCAGACCTAGAGACACATACAGACTGAAAGTAAGGGGATGGAAAAAGATATTCCATGCAAATGGAAACCAAAAGAAAGCTGGAGTAGCAATTCTCATATCAGACAAAATAGACTTTAAACTAAGGACTATTAAAAGAGGCAAAGAAGGACACTATACAATGATCAAGGGATCGATCCAAGAAGAAGATATAACAATTGTAAATATTTATGCACCCAAAATAGGAGCACCTCAATACATAAGGCAAATACTAACAGCCATAAAAGGGGAAATTGACAGTAACACATTCATAGTAAGGGACTTAAACACCCCACTTTCACCCATGGACAGATTATCCAGAATGAAAATAAATAAGGAAACACAAGCTTTAAATGATACATTAAACAAGATGGACTTAATTGATATTTATAGGACACTCCATCCAAAAACAACAGAATACACATTTTTCTCAAGTGCTCATGGAACATTCTCCAGGATAGATCATATCTTGGGTCACAAATCAAGCCTTGGTAAATTTAAGAAAATTGAAATTGTATCAAGTATCTTTTCTGACCACAATGCCATGAGACTAGATATCAATTACAGGAGAAGATCTGTAAAAAATACAAACACATGGAGGCTAAACAATACACTACTTAATAATGAAGTGATCACTGAAGAAATCAAAGAGGAAATTAAAAAATACCTAGAAACAAATGACAATGGAGACACAACGACCCAAAACCTACGGGATGCACCAAAAGCAGTTCTAAGGGGGAAGTTTATAGCAATACAAGCCCACCTTAAGAAGCACTAAACATCTCGAATAAACAACCTAACCTTGCACCTCAAGCAATTAGAGAAAGAAGAACAAAGAAACCCCAAAGCTAGCAGAAGGAAAGAAATCATAAAAATCAGATGAGAAATAAATGAAAAAGAAGTGAATGAAACAATAGCAAAGATCAATAAAACTAAAAGCTGCTTCTTTGAGACGATAAACAAAATAGATAAACCACTAGCCAGACTCATCAAGAAAAAAAGGGAGAAGACTCAAATCAATAAAATCAGAAATGAGAAAGGAGAGGTAACAACTGACACTGCAGAAATAAAAAAGATCATGAGAGATTACTACAAGCAACTCTATGCCAATAAAATGGACAATCTGGAAGAAATGGACAAATTCTTAGAAATGCACAACCTGCCAAGACTGAATCAGGAAGAAATACAAAATATGAACAGACCAATCACAAGCACTGAAATTGAAACTGTGATTAAAAATCTTCCAACAAACAAAAGCCCAGGACCAGATGGCTTCACAGGCGAACTCTATCAAACATTTAGAGAAGAGCTAACACCTATCCTTCTCAAACTCTTCCAAAATATAGCAGAGGGAGAAACACTCCCAAATTCCTTCTATGAGGCCACCATCACCTTGATACCAAAACCAGACAAGGATGTCACAAAGAAAGAAAAGTACAGGCCAATATCACTGATGAACATAGATGCAAAAATCCTCAACAAAATACTAGCAAACAGAATCCAACAGCACATTAAAAGGATCATACACCATGATCAAGTGGGGTTTATTCCAGGAATGCAAGGATTCTTCAATATATGCAAATCTATCAATGTGGTACACCATATTAACAAATTGAAGGAGAAAAACCACATGATCATCTCAATAGATGCAGAGAAAGCTTTTGACAAAATTCAACACCAATTTATGATAAAAACCCTGCAGAAAGTAGGCATAGAGGGAACTTTCCTCAACATAATAAAGGCCATATATGACAAGCCCACAGCAAACATCATCCTCAATGGTGAAAAACTGAAAGCATTTCCACTAAGATCAGGAACAAGACAAGGTTGCCCACTCTCACCACTCTTATTCAACATAATTTTGGAAGTTTTAGCCAAAGCAATCAGAGAAGAAAAGGAAATAAAAGGAATCCAAATCGGAAAAGAAGAAGTAAAGCTGTCACTGTTTGCAGATGACATGATACTATACATAGAGAATCCTAAAGATGCTACCAGAAAACTACTAGAGCTAATCAATGAATTTGGTAAAGTAGCAGGATATAAAATTAATGCACAGAAATCTCTGGCATTCCTATATACTAATGATGAAAAATGTGAAAGTGAAATCAAGAAAACACTCCCATTTACCATTGCAACAAAAAGAATAAAATATCTAGGTATAAACCTACCTAAGGAGACAAAAGACCTGTATGCAGAAAATTATAAGACACTGATGAAAGAAATTAAAGATGATACGAATAGATGGAGAGATATACCATGTTCTTGGATTGGAAGAATCAACATTGTGAAAATGACTCTACTACCCAAAGCAATCTATAGATTCAATGCAATCCCTATCAAACTACCACTGGCATTTTTCACAGAACTAGAACAAAAAATTTCGCAATTTGTATGGAAACACAAAAGACCCGAATAGCCAAAGCAATCTTCAGAAAGAAAAATGGAGCTGGAGGAATCAGGCTCCCTGACTTCAGAGTATACTACAAAGCTACAGTAATCAAGACAGTATGGTACTGGCACAAAAACAGAAAGATAGATCAATGGAACAGGATAGAAAGCCCAGAGATAAACCCACGCACATATGGATACCTTATCTTTGATAAAGGTGGCAGGAATGTACAGTGGAGAAAGGACAGCCTCTTCAATAAGTGGTGCTGGGAAAACTGGACAGGTACATGTAAAAATATGAGATTAGATTACTCCCTAACACCATACACAAAAATAAGCTCAAAATGGATTAAAGACCTAAATGTAAGGCCAGAAACTATCAAACTCTTAGAGGAAAACATAGGCAGAACACTCTATGACATAAATCACAGCAAGATCCCTTCTGACCCACCTCCTAGAGTAATGGAAATAAAAACAAAAATAAACAAATGGGACCTAATAAAACGTCAAAGCTTTTGCACAGCAAAGGAAACCATAAACAAGACCAAAAGACAACCTTCAGACTGGGAGAAAATATTTGCAAATGAAGCAACTGACAAAGGATTAATCTCCAAAATTTACAAGCAGCTCATGCAGCTCAATAACAAAAAAACAAACAACCCAATCCAAAAATGGGCAGAAGACCTAAATAGACATTTCTCCAAAGAAGATATACAGACTGCCAACAAACACATGAAAGAATTCTCAACATCATTAATCATTAGAGAAATGCAAATCAAAACTACAATGAGATATCATCTCACACCAGTCAGAATGGCCATCATCAAAAAATCTAGAAACAATAAATGCTGGAGAGGGTGTGGAGAAAAGGGAACACTCTTGCACTGCTGGTGGGAATGTGAATTGGTTCAGCCACTACGGAGAACAGTATGGAGGTTCCTTAAAAAACTAGAAATAGAACTACCATATTACCCAGCAATCCCACTACTGGGCATATACCCTGAGAAAACCATAATTCAAAAAGAGTCATGTACCAAAATGTTCATTGCAGCTCTATTTACAATAGCCCGGAGATGGAAACAATCTAAGTGCCCATCATTGGCTGAATGGATAAAGAAGATGGGCACATATATACAACGGAATATTACTCAGCCATAAAAAGAAACGAAATTGAGTTATTTGTAATGAGGTGGATAAACCTAGAGTCTGTCATACAGAGTGAAGTAAGTCAGAAAGAGAAAGACAAATACCGTATGCTAACACATATATATGGAATTTAAGAAAAAAAATGTCATGAAGAACCTAGGGGTAAGACAGGAATAAAGACGCAGACCTGTTGGAGAACGGACTTGAGGATATGGGGAGGGGGAAGGGTAAGCTGTGACAGGGCAAGAGAGAGTCATGGACATATACACACTAACAAACGTAGTAAGGTAGATAGCTAGTGGGAAGCAGCCGCATGGCACAGGGATATTGGCTCGGTGCTTTGTGACAGCCTGGAGAGGAGGGATAGGGAGGGTGGGAGGGAGGGAGACACAAAAGGGAAGACATATGGGAACATATGTATATGTATAACTGATTCACTTTGTTATAAAGCAGAAACTAACACACCATTGTAAAGCAATTATACCCAAATAAAGATGTTAAAAAAAAAAAAAATCTTCCAACAAACAAAAGCCCAGGACCAGATGGCTTCACAGGCAAATTCTATCAAACATTTAGAGAAGAGCTAATACCTTCTGAAGCTCTTCTAAAATATAGCAGAGGGAGGAACATTCCCAAACTCATTCTATGAAGCCTCCATCACTCTGATACCAAAACCAGACAAAGATGTCACAAAAAACGAAACTACAGGCCAATATCACTGATGAACATAGGTGCAAAAATTCTCAACAAAATACTAGCAAATAGAATCCAACAACACATTAAAAGGATCATACACCATGATCAAGTGGGGTTTATCCCAGGAATGCAAGGATTCTTCAATATATGCAAATCAATCAATGTGATACACCATATTAACAAATTGAAGGATAAAAAACATATGATCATCTCAATAGATGCAGAGAAAGCTTTCAACAAAATTCAACACCCATTTATGATAAAATCCCTCCAGAAAGCAGGCATAGAGGGAACTCACCTCTATATAATAAAGGCCGTATATGACAAACCCACAGCCAACATCATTCTCAATGGTGAAAAACTGAAACCGTTTCCACTAAGATCAGGAACAAGACAAGGTTGACCACTCTCACCACTATTATTCAACATAGTTTTGGAAGTTTTAGCCACAGCAATCAGAGACAAAAAAGAAATAAAAGGAATCTAAATCAATAAAGAGGTAGGGAATTAAGACATGCAAACCATTAGTTATAAAATAAGTTATAAATAAGTTATAAAATAAGCTACAAGTATGTATTGTACAACACAGGGAATATAGCCAATATCTTACAGTATCTATAAATGGAGTATAATGTTTAAAAATTGTGAATCACTATATTGTACACCTGTAACTTACATAATATTGTACATCAACTATACTTTAATTGAAAATTAATTTAAAATAATAATGTAATATCTTTGTATGGTGACGATAACTAGACTTATTTTGGTGATCATTTTGTAATGTACAGAAATATCAAATCACTATGTCATGCACCAGGAACTAACATATTTTTGGTCGTCAATTATACTTCAAAAACAAACAAAAAGCAAACAAAGTCATAGAAAAAGCTATCAGATTAGTGGTTACCAGAGGTAGGGTTGCGGGGAGGGGTAACTCGATGAAAGTGGTCAAAAGGCACAAACTTCCAATTATAAGAAAAGTATGTATAAGGGATGTAACGTACAACATGATTAGTATACAATTAACACTGCTGTATGTTATACGTGAAAATTGTTGAGAGTAAATCCTAAGTTTTCATCACAAGGAAAATAACATTTTTTCTTTTACTTTTATTTTGTATCTATAGAACATGACTGTTCGCTAAATTTACTGTGATAATCATTTCATGATGTATGTAAGTTACATCATTATACTCTACACCTTAAACTTATACGGTGCTGTATGTCAATTACATTTCAATAAAACTGGAAAAAATTCATGGAATAAATCAATATTTCTAAATTAATAAACTACATATTTCATTTCATATAACAAAAGAAACAAGTGAATTACATATACATTTTTAAAAAGAGAATGTTTGGGAAAATAAAAGAAGCCAGAGAAAAGGCCAGGGATGCCCAGTGCAATTCATCAGATCCTTCAAGATCACTTGCTTGTCCTCCTCAAGGAAACATTATGGGATTCTGAGGATGACAACCTTATACGACGCTCCTACAGCAAATACAACAGTGATTGTCAATGAGTTGTCTGATGGCAAATACCAAAGGACAGGTTAGTAAAAGTAATATTATGAAGAGCCAAAGCAACCTATGTCATATTCACAGTTCTCTGATGGTCTCTTGTAAGAGGAAGAGTGTGTGGTGAAAAATGCTTAGGACTAAGATTTTTAAAATCCAAGTTCTCATCCCAGGTCTGCCACTTTTAAGATATATGACTCCCAGGCATATACCTGGAAAAGATGAAAATTCTAATTCAAAAAGACACATGCACCCCAATGTTCACAGCAGCACTATTTGTAATAGCCAAGACATGGAAGCAACTTAAGTGTCCATCGACAGATGAATGAATAAAGAAGATGTGGTATATTTATACAATGCAGTATTATTCAGATATTAAAAAAGAATGAAATAATGCCATTTGCAGCAACATGGATGGTCCTTGAGATTATCACACTAAGTGAAGTAAGTCAGACAGAGAAAGACAAATATTATATGATATCACGTATATGTGGAATCTAAAAAAATGATACAAATGAACTTATTTACAAACCAGAAATAGTCTCACAGACATAGAAAACAAACACAGTTATCAAAGGGGAAAGGTGAGGGGGAGGGATAAATTAGGAATTTGAGATCAACATATACACACTACTATATACAAAATAGATAAACCACAAGGCCCTCTGTATAGCACAGGGAACTCTATTCAATATCTTGTTGAATAAATAGTTGAAAAGAATCTGAAAAAATTCTGAATCACTTTGCTGTACACCTGAAACACTGTAAGTCAACATACTTCAATTAAAAATGACATGAAATACACATTTAAAAAAAGATATATGCCATTGGGCAATTTGGTCATGGTAAAATTCTATGATTTGATTGTTTTACTGTGATTTAATGTAACAAGATAACTCTTTACATCCAGCAGAAATAAGTCCCATGGGAGATAATGGCAGCTGAGATGAAGCAATTACAGGGGGGCCTTGAGCTTCATGAGGACATTGGTATATTAGTTTCCTAGGGTGTCTGTAAGAGAATTCCACAAACTGAGTGGCTTAAACAACAGAAATTTGTTTTCTCACAGTTCTGAAGGCTAGAAGTCCACGATCAAGGTGACAAGAGGGTTGGTTTCCTTTGAGGGCTCTTTCCTTAATTTGTAGATGGTCACCTCTTGCTGCCTCTTCACATAGTTGTCTCTCTGTGCACACATGCCCTTGGTGTTTCACTTTCTGTATCCATATTTCCTCTTCTTACAAGGACACCACTCAAATTGTATTAGGGCTCACCCTAATGGCCTCATTTTAATGTAATCAATCACCCTGTCTCCAAATATAGTCACATTCTGAGGTACTGGGGTTAGGACTTCAACATATGAATTTAGAGAGGATGCTACTTAGTCCATAAAAACTGGGAAGAAGACGGGACTTCCCTGGTGGTCCAGTGGTTAAGAATCCTTCTTGCAATGCAGGGGACACCGGTTCGATCCCTAGTCGGGGAACTAAGATCTCACATGCCACAGGGCAACTAAGCCCGCGTGCCACAACTAGAGGGCCCACGTGTTCTGGAGCCCGCCCACCACAACTAAGAGAAGCCATGCACCACAAGTAGAGAGAAGCCCCCGCACCGCAATGAAGAGCCCGCGCGTAGCAACAAAAGATCCCATGAGCCACAACTAAGACCTGACACAGCCAATAAATAAATAATTGTTTAAAAAAAAAAAAAAACTGGGAAGCAGACAAACCAGTGGATGCTAGAAAGGCAATAAATGAGAGGCGAGAAGACACCAAAGCCAGGAGTGGTTTCCTTCCCCACCCGGATGCACGTTGGCTTCAGTTGTTCTCTCCTCTCAGCTGTCTTCCTGCAGAGCTCAGAGAGAGCCTGAGAGGGAAAAAAATCCTTGCGCTCACCCTCCAACCCTGCGGAGTGTGGGGATGATGAAGCAAGGAGGTGAATGGGAGAAAAGGATGTGAGCCAGCTGCATTATAACTCTCCAGAGTGCCACAGATGACAGGAGAGTACACGCAGGGTCACTAAAACTAACCCTTTACCTTTCAGGTAAAAAAAAAAACCTTTCAGTCCATCTGTAACACACATCATGGAGAGGCCTCCCTCTCTCTTTTTATTTTTCACCAGCCCCATGAGCCAGCTATGGGGATCCTCCAGGACTATGCATGAAGGGAAATCATGCAGGGAGACAGAAATGACATAATGCTGCGCACATCCACAGACCCGTAGATTTAGTGCACATCACTGCCCTCTTGCCTATTTGTTCATCCCGTAGGGCAAATATCATCCCTTAATTTTCAGCATAACCTCTTCAGAAATTCTATTGCTTTGGATTCTAATCTACTCAAAGAGTTGAAATATGTGCTGCTACTGATGGCAGTAATGACATTAGCTAAATATTACAGTAAAAAATGTGTAACACACACTCTGACACCTATGCATTTATAGCATTTGCTGAATTTCAAGATAGCAAGCTATTTCCCTTGGAAAAGTTTTCCACCTTCTGCTGTCCTATGATATTCATATCAGGTAAAATGGAATGGTTTTAACACCTCAGAATTACCAGTAACCATTTTTTTCTGGCAAAAATTTATAGGAGTATAGTTTTCTACCACTAACGTTTAAAATGATTTCATGTATAAAATCCATAAAATTGAAGAAAAATATATCTCTGACACATGCAAAATGTTGTGGTCGGTTTTTCAAAGTGAGTGTTAATCTGTGGCAGCATAAATAGACGTGCGCACAGTTGATGATCCATGTAGGTGAATTGTCTGACTTCCAATTAATATTTTTGTGTCCAATTCTTTTACTACTAAATTGTTTATTTTTTAAGAGTAACAGCTCTCCTCTGTCTCAGTTTTACACAATTTGTGTTTGACACCAGAGTTTTCCATTGCAAGGAACCTATATGGTGATTTACAGATGCAACAAACTGAACAACCTGGGTCCAGCAGCCACCGTATTTCACTACCATATTATAAAGTTGTTTTTGCACCTCAGAAAATATTCAGCAAAAATTCACAATGAGCTCTCTAACCTGGGGCCAAATGCAGTGACAGGATTCAGCCATCAAATATAATATATTCCGGATTCTCTGTGTTTGTGTGTCCTAGTTTTTATTCTCATTACCATGAGCCCAATTTAGGCATTCATTAACCTGTTCTTGAATTATGGCAATACCTTCTTAACACATTTCGTTAGTTCAAGGTCTACTCAGTCTCTGTACTACTTTATCTTATATCCAACAGCACATTAATCCTGCTACAGCACTGCTGTCATCCTACTACTCCCCACCCCCACTACTTTGTTTTCTGAAAAACAGTTACAATCAATTTCAAAATGAAACACAGATTCTATAACCTGTATTCAAGGCCTTCTATTATGGACTGCATGTTTGTGATCCTTCCCAAATTTGCGTTGAAACCTGAGTCCCATTGTATAGTATTTGGAGGTGGAGCCTTTGGGAGGTAATTAGGTCTTGAGGGTGGAACCCACATAAATGGAATTAGTGCCTTTATAAGAAAAGACCCAAGAGAGGTTGCTTCTCTCTCTGTTCTCTGCCATGTGAGGGTACAATGGAAAAACAGCCATCTGCAAGCCAGAAAGCAGGCTCTAACCAGATCCCAGATATGCCAGCAATGTTGCTAGACTTTCCAGGCTCCAGTACTATGAGAAATAAATGGTTGTTGTTTAAGCCACTCAGTCTACGGTATTCTGTTACAGCACTCTGGGCAGACTAAGACACTCTCCCAAAACTGTGTCATAATCCCAATCCCACTTTTCAGTCACCCAACCCAAATCCTAGTTTCGGATCCATTTCTACATTGGCTCCTGCATGTATGGTATTTATAATTCCCTATCTTTCCTCATTTTTCTACCAACCTAGAAAATTCTCTTATCCTTATTACCAGGCAGCCAGATTAGTCACTGGATAGATGACAGTACTGGAAGCTGGGGGACCTGAATGATAAACAAGGCTCTTTGGTGAAAGTTTCACCTTCAGTACTAAAACTGTGTCATCCCTGGCTATCTATAACTCTGCATGTCCAAATTCTCCTTCTTCAGTTCAAGCTCTTTATCTTTGTCATCTCTGCTATTTTCCTTCCTCTTCCCAACACCCAAATGTTTGTGCCTCAAACTCAGTCCAAAGACTTCGAGATATTCTTGACCCATATTTCTTTTGTCCCTTAGAATCAGGCTTCAAATCCTGTCAATTTAAAACTGTTCCTTTCTTTACATTCCCATTACTACTACCCTTTTCTGTGAGCTTATGACATCCTACTTAGATTCTGACGGTAGTTTCTGAAGTCAAATGAAGAACCATATGCTAAGCACCCACCACAATAACCTGAACATACCAGATGCTTAATAAATGTAATTCCCTTCCTCTCTCATCACTAATTTCCTTGATTTCAACAGGCTCTCAGTAACAGACCCCCCAAACATTTAACACAATTTTTTTTGCATATGTCAGTCTCTGCTCGCAAAATTTCAATCTGCCCTCTATCTACCTCTCGTAATTTGTAATATATTAAACATCTAAAGAAACACTGCACTTAATCCTACCAAGCCTGCTTAGTATTCCCCAAAGGGCCATTCACATTTTTATCTCTATGTCATTGTTCATTTATTCCATTTTTCCTACTGTCTACTAATATGTGTAACTCTTCCATTAAAGTGTATCTAAGATCCATATTCTCCATCTACTTCAGGCTTTGGTATTTGTTGCTGAATTATTCTGGCATTTAAAATACTTACAATCATTAGGTTCTGAAAGGCTGTTTGAAATCCCATCTATTTCTGAGGCCAAACTGACTTGTACAAGAGGCCATCAACACCACCTGCTTTTGGCACGCTGGGTTGGCAATCTTTTTCTCTGACCAATAGCATAGTTCATATCAGTGATGTTTCCTACTGGGATTTCCCTGGTGGCCCAGTGGTTAAGACTCCATGCTTCCACTGCAGGGGGCACAGGTTTGGCCAGGGAACTGAGATCCTGCATGCTTCTCAGGGTGGCTAAAAAAAAAAAAAAATGTTTCCTACTTTGAAAGTTTGTAAGAGGAGGTGCTTCTGTAACATGAGCTCCTCTCAATATACTTAGCATACATTTTGCATTATTATTTAGCTTTTAGTGAATAAGTCTTCTCTGTTCCATCTAGCATATAAGTGAGAGGCTTACCCAACCTTAAAAATCTTTGCTTCCTGCTTCCCTAGCATAATAAAATCCCAATCAATATTTGTTGATGATAATAAGAAGAATATTAAAATATTTCCCCATTTATATTACAGGAATATTGTGAAAATACATCTTTAAAGCACCATGAGCTCCTCTGAGACACACAATTTACACTGGAGAAAAAAATATTTATTTTTTAAAACTCTTTAGGCAGTATTAGATTTTGAGGAAAAAGGATAGCAATACAAACCTGCCATGTCTCAAAGGCAAAATTTGGGACTTTAAAATCTGTTAACTCTGTATAATTTGTATAATTATTTGGGAAAGACAAAATCATATTCATTAGCTGAAAAAACTGAGAGATACTATGACCAGGTTGATTTTACAAATGGAGCTTGAAATATATACTGATGACCCTGAACACAGCATAAAGGACAATATCTGCTTCTAGTTCAAGGCAAACAGTAAATTGTCAATTAAGCTGGCATGTGACAGTCTCTAGGAGCAATATAAAGGAGAGATATACAACATTCTTACAGAAATGCTGAAAATGAGATACTCAGAGACTAAGATAGAACTGCTACACTAAATTCCATACTATGTGAATCCATGTTCTTGTAAACCCCAAAATGCATTCATGCTGGACAAAATACTAAATTCAAGATTGAGATGAATAAGAAATTTAGATAAGGAAAAGTAATTTTCAAATGATTTAAATAATAAGAAATCAAAATGGAAAGTGCATATATAAGAGGTCATCAGAACACTAACATATTCTGATAGGATAGAGACATATATCCAGAGATCCATATTTTAAATTTCGTATAGAGTGTAAGAAAAGCTTAGGCCAGAGACTTAGTTGAGAAATAGTTTATTCATCTTTTACTTTGTCACCTTCTCTCAGCAACTCAGCTTCCTCTATAAACTGTTGATACAAATCTTTCTTCCCTCTAATAGGTTGTTATAAAGAAAAAATTTTAAGTGTTTGAATGTAGTTTGATCTCTTTGAAAAATCTGCACACATAAGTACAAGGCATTCCTACTGGCACACGAAAAGATGTGCAACATCGCTAATCATTAGAGAAATGCAAGTCAAAACTACAATGAGGTACCACCTCACACCAGTCAGAATGGCCATCATTAAAAAGCCTACAAATCACAAATGCTGGAGAGGGTGTGAAGAAAACGGAACCCTCCCACATTGTTAGTGGGAATGTAACTTGGTGCAGCCACTGTGGAAAACAGTATGGAGGTTCCTCAAAACTAAAAATAGAATTACCATATGATCCAGCAATCCCACTCCTGGCATATATCCAGAATGAACTATAATTCAAAAAGATACTTGCACCCCTATATTCATAGCAGCACTGTCTACAATAGCCAAGACATGGAAACAACCTAAATGTCCACTGACAGATGAATGGATAAAGAAGATATGGTACATATATATACAATGGAATACTACTCAGCCATAAAAAAGAACAAAATAATGCCATTTGCAGCAACACAGATGCAACTAGAGATTATCATACTATGTGAAGTAAGTCAGAAAGAGAAAGACAAATACCATATTATATCATTTATTTGTGGAATCTAAAATATGACACAAATGACCCTATCTATGAAACAGAAACAGAATCAGGGACATAGAGAATAGACTGGTGGTTGCCAAGAGGGAGGGTGGGTGGGAGAGGGTAGGAATGGGAGTTTGGGATTAGCAGATGCAAACTGGTATATATAGAATGGATAAACAACAAGGTCCTACTGTACAGCACAGGGAACTATATTCAACATCCTGTGATAAAGCATAATGGAAAAGAGTGTGAAAAAGGATGTATCTATATGTATAACCAAGTCACTTTGTTGTACAGCAGTAATTAACAACACTGTAAATCAACTATACTTCAATAAAAAATAAATAAAAATTTAAAAATAGATACAAGGCATTCAACTATAGGTGGCTGTGAATTTATTTCATGTTCCCCAAGCTACTAATAGCTCGAAAACAACTAATCAAAGCTGTTCAGTCAGGAAACAGATGACTTTTCTGCTTTATTGATCTGTTTCTGATCTGAACTGAGCCAGGCAGGTATGTTCCTATCGTTAATGGCACATTTTAACAGATTTTATTTAACTAACTAAATCAAAAGCCCATTACTTCCCAATTTGATTTGAAAATAACTGCTGGAACAGGGATCTTGGATAGTTTGGACAACTGAGCTTCTGCATTAGCTGGCATAAAAGACAACAAGTAATTGTGTGAACGAAACACAACCAATTTATACAGCTAATCATCACAAAGTCCATTTTCTATTATTTATCAGTATGGAAGTATCAGAATGTCTTAGTTGAATCTAAATTGGATTGCTTTTTGCACATTGTCACCTGCAGATGTCTATTTGTGTCTATGGATGTGAGGGAGGGGTTTTAATTTTTTGATTGAAGGAGAAAGTGGAGATTTTATTGTTGTTTATGGTGATAGTACTAGTAAGACAAAGACCCATGGGGGAAGAGTCTTGATAAACACCGTGAAAGCATAGACATTGTGTTCTCCCCTTACTTGAACTGATTAACCAGCTCCAAACCTCTGTAAAAGAAGGGTTAAGAGTAGAAACTTGCAGTTATGTTCATAAAAGATGTTATGAGACTCAGCTTATTCAGTGCTGTTTTTAGGTGCAACTGAGAATTAAAGGAGGAAACAGAGTAAAGTATTTGTACCGAGAAGACTCAAATATTTGGGAGTAGACTGAGGCTCGCCCCTCAAAATGGTGTGAGTACTGGAACAATTGAGATTTAAATGTTAATGTGAATGGTATTAAGCATGTTCTCCCAGGATAGCGAAACCAGTTACATATACCCAACCTATTTACATACACAAACTGTATCTATTCCAACGTATTTTCTCTTATTTATCCAGCAACAACCCAATAACCCATTTCAAGGGTAAACTATACATACCCAACCTTATATATAATCTAAATCTCTTTAGCTGAAGCGATATTCTTTTTCTGTCTCATAGAGACCCCACATAGATCATCTGAGTATTGAACTTTATACAAGCATAGTGACTACTCTGAATATTTATTATTTTAAATAAATAGGCCATCTTTATAAATAACAAAGTGATATTAACCATTTTGAGACTAGGGACAATAGAAGAAAAGGTAATTACTGTTAAAAGTGTTTGAGCTGTAGGAGACCCCTGCTGCAATAGAATTTGCAATTCCTCATGAGCACTCAGCAAATACAACCCTTCCCGTGTTTGTGGAATCCCCTAATCATAAAAGTTGAATATGCCCAACATTCACCATCCTGCATCTTTGCAATGAGGACCTGAGCATACCACCTAGACTCTGCCAATCAGATTTGGTGGTTCTGGATTTCCACTAGTGAGATGACATGAAGAAGTGGAGACCAGAGCATGTTCTCTGCTGGCTAAACCCGTTGCTTCAAAGCTAAAGTCTCCTGCTCAGCACTGTTAGAGGTTCCAGCTACTGGGGTTCTAGTTCTTGCTAACAGCACTGTGTTTTTCATCAGACCACTTTTTCATCTGACCTGGCTGTATAAGTCTGCACCAAGTTTTTCAACCTTCTTTGAGCATCTGTAAACTATCTAATTTGCTTTTACTAAATTACATTTCTGTCCCTTGCAACAAAGAACTCTGATTAGTAAATCTGGGAGTGAGGAAGCTTCTTCTAAATAGTTCAAAAAATATTAAACTATTATTTATTATCTATTAAGCTGCACAGGCCCTTCTACCAGACAATGCCACTCTCTTGATCTCTTTATGAAAAATCTCTGCCAAAAGTCACCTTATCAGACTTTTCTAAAAAGCACTCCCGATCAATTCCACCCCTTCAAGCCCTGCTGAATTTTTCTTGATATCACTTGTCTCTGACCCCATATTATATTATTTCTTGTCTTATTCCCCCACTGGTACATAAGATCCATGAGAGCATAGGCTTAGTATGAGTTTTCTATCACTTCCTCTACTGTAGCCTTTTTTATATACTTTAAAATTAGAGCTTGTAGGAAAGGCAATTACATTCTAATATATTGTATGGTGATCCACTTGTATCAGCCACTCAAGTAGCTGTTGTAATTTGTAATTTCTTTAAAAACCAACATCAGATATGGTATGGGAAATTAAGCATTATGGAAGCAATCTGACATAAAATCAGAAAATTTAATGATGATGCACTGCTGGAATATTGAATGTTTATATACGGACTTAATCCATATTTTTTAGAAAAGGACAATATAAATGCTTGCCTTTCCCCTCCATTATTCTGGTGTAATCTTTAATATATGTACATAATTTAAAGTACTATCAAGCTGAATTACTAAAGCAAAAACACTACTGTTGGCTTCTTACATTAAAGTGTTTTAGGTTATTTTATGCATTAAAGGATATTAGCAGCAGCCCGATCGTTTTAGTGAAGAGAAGTTTCTGCCCAGTGTGAAGTAAGGCTAGTGTGTCGCAATTCCACATGCTGACTATTAGATCTGCTTTTTTTTTTTTTTTTTTTTTTTCTTTGCGGTACGCAGGCCTCTCACTGTTGTGCCCTCTCCCATTGCGGAGCACAGGCTCCGCGGCCATGGCTCACGGGCCCAGCCACTCCATGGCATGTGGGATCCTCCCGGACCGGGGCACGAACCCGTGTCCCCTGCATCAGCAGGCGGACTCTCAACCACTGCGCCACCAGGGAAGCCCTAGATCTGCTTTTTACATAACTGTACCAAACCCATATTTTTCTGAAGAGCTCAAATATTTTACAGAAAATTCCTTAATTGCAAAATTTTAATGTAAAACAGGTAAATCCCAGCCCCCAAACACAGGAAAGTGTTATGGCCTCCCCTCAATCTCCAAACAAGGCTCCTCATAAGTCAGAATCAGGAAGTCTGTTGCCACTGTCAGGTAAGTGCTTTGAAACAGTGTAGGCAGCACAGGTGTGGTTGTTCTGAAAGGGGTGGCGACAGCTGTGGAAAGAGCATTTGGTGAAGGTTAGGAGATAGCTTGAATTTCAGCTCTCTCACTAACCAGCTGTGTGATTATGGGCCTCAGTTTTCTCATCCAAAAAATAGGGAAGTTGAATTTCTTCTTACTCTGAAATTCTATGAGCTTTTCAGAGTCTAGAGAAAAGATCAGATGTCTGCTTTAAGAATAATAATACTAAAACAGGTTCCTGGACAGCGAATTAAATCTAGTTGTACAGAATATCCTTTTCTAGGCTTAGCAATTCAGGGGCCCTTGAACTTCAGTCACTGGGTACAGTCACTGTGATCACAGAGCTCTTCTAAGGAGCAGGAGAGGAGAGACTGCCATCATGTTTGCTCATTCTTGTCAGTCACCTGTCTCCTGAATAAAAGGTGATAACACTGTGGACAAAATGGAGAGAGAAGATGCTACTGACCTGGCAAAATCTGGGGGAACTCTAGGGCACTTGAGATACGAAGTGTTCTCCATGGGTTCGCCTAGCTTCCTTTCCAAGGACACTCTGTATCTATGATTGCTTGTAGCTCACACTTTGTTGTCACTCACCATTCAGTTCTCAGGGATGAGGAGGTAAAATACCTCTTGTTCATTGACCTGAATTGAGGATGGCAGGTGAAAAATCAAGCATTTGTATTTCTCGTATAAAGTTAGTAAGTGTAAAATCTTTCCTGTCCTCAGGCAAAGATCTAAATTGTGAATCAACAGGGTGATACATAGATATGAGTACAGAAACCTCAGAAACCTTTTATAAGCCTCAAATGTCCATGTCTGCAGGCAGGTTATAGCATCAAACATCCAAGTACTGGCTGGGCTTGGGATCTCAAATCATCTTTTTAAAGTAACATCATAGTCCTCAGAGCTATCAACTAGGTATCCAAATAAACTGAAGCCTATCTTTTATCTACAGGTCTTACCTAACATGGTCATCATTGAAATAAACACCTCTGCCATAGGCTGTGGTTCACTGCAAAGCTATGGTAAAGAAACATGTGCTAAGGAGGGAAAAGGAGCTGCTTTGGGCTTTCCCTTCCCATGGAACAGTGGTATGCAAATATCACTGCACACTGGAATCACCTGAAGATTTTTATAAACCCCAATGCCTGGGTTCTACTCCTGGAGATCCTGACATAATTGGCCTGGGTGGGGTCTGGGCATCTGTATTTACAGAGCTCTTTGGGTATTGCCAGAGCTAAGAACCATTGCTTATCGAGGCCGCCAGTAAAGGGGCCATTCGGTCCTTTTAGTGATTGTTAGCTTGGATGCAGAATGGCTGTTTACTAAGAAATTGGGCTGAGGTGGCAATTCATTCTGTTCAGAGCACAAGATCACAATTAGCTGTTAATGGCTTTTTTGCTGCACTGACCTATGCTGGATTCAAACCAGCAGCGACCTTCATTTTCCATTGTCTGTAATTAAGGATGTCTGCCACCACCATGATCCAGTTTGGGGCCTGATTAATTCTCATAATTACCAAATGCATTTTGGCAGCTGCAGAAAAAGAAGGCCTAAGCCACCAAAATGAGATAGAGCCATGATGGCAAAAAATAAATAACAATGATGTTTAGCATTTATTTTATGTTTAATCATTATTTTTTATGCTCTTGACATTTATTAACTACTTATTCCATATGATGTGCTGGGGAAGTAATGCAGGATTACTATTTGCATTTTATGTCAGTCAGTGGGGCAGAAAAGTATTTTGTCAGGTCTTAGGAGTTGTAATTTTTAAATCCTTTGGTGCATGATGAAGCTTGTGGCTTCCCATTAAAGAAGGGACTCAGAGACAGTGAAACTTGCACTGATCTCAATAAATAACCTCTATCAAAGTGGACAAATTAATGATGGATTTTATGACTAGCTCATTATTATGGTCTACTTTCCCTTTCAGGGTACACTAATAATCTCTAAGGGATTTTAAAAGTCTCCATGTTTGGTGTAAAAAGCCAAAATCTTTTCACCTAAACAATAACTCAAATGTTGTACCCAAAAAAGCAGATAGTGCAATTTTTAAAGTTCCAGACCTTGTAGAGGAAGATAGGAAATTCCCTGCCTTTTCCCACTTTCAACTCCCAATTTCAATATTCTCCAATACTCACTTCCGACCACAAGGGGCTGAACATGTAATATTTTTATCATATGCCATTTATTGGGTACTTCCCATGCCTAATATTGTGCTACACACCTTTATATACTTTAACACATTTAGTCTCAAATTGTGTACTGGGTAGTGGTTATGATCGCCTCCCCAGGCTATGGATAAGAAAGCTAGAGCTCAAAGAAATGTAGGAACCAGTACAAGATGTAACAGAGAAGAACAGGATTAAAGCCCAGGTCTGTTTGACTCCAGAAACCTAAAAACAAAACAAAACAAAAACCCTGTAGAAATTGTTGAAGTTTATCTTTGGGCTTTCTCATCTGTCTTTCTAAATATTCCCTCAGCAAATTCCTTCCACTGCAGTGACCCACCCTGTGTCTGAAACTTAGCCTCCTCTCCTTCCAAAGAAGCTCCTCTGACATTCTCTTCCGTCAGACCCTCAGAAACTGGCTAAATCCAGCCTGTTACAGCCTAGAAAGGAATCATGTTGCGATCCCTCCCTCAGATCCCTGGATTCCAGTTGATCACAATTTCTGTCCATCATTGCCTATTGATGTTGATTCTAGTTCTTTCATTACTACTTTTAGTCCAGGCTCTAGAACAGCCTCCCCTCATTCTCAGCATCTCCTGCACAGCCGATGATTGCCTCTGGACCAATAATCCCCAAATGCTACCTTCTGACTCAAAAACCCTCCATGGATCCTCATTTCCTATCACAGCAACTCTAAACCTCTGAATTTGGCTTTCAGTGCATCTCATATTATTTCCCCACATTATTAACGATTTCTGTTTCCTATTCAATTTAATTTCAGCTTTACTAAGATCTCAAAAGTTGTCATTAGATCTCTTAATTAGTCATTGTTAGATATGATCATTAGTGAATTACTAATTATTAGATCTTAATGATTTATTAGTTACTAATTTTAGATACCATAATTAACTAATTGTGGGTGGCATGCAGGATTGTCCAGTGAATGATCATAGGTGATTCTGTGTTGCCTGGCAATGAGTGAGAAGGGACCAATGGCTTCTACTCCCAGAGATATCTACTTCCCCCAAGGTTTTCAGGAGTTGGACAGCAGGCATTCCCAGAATCTCATTCAAGCTCGAGAAGTTTGACACCCAGACTCAGGCCATTCCTCTTACAGGACTACTCTCACAGTTGCCCTGTAAGCAGAGAGCAACATGAGGTGGTGCTGCTCTCCTAGAGAACAGACTTGGTGCATACAGCTGCCCCTGACTCAAACTTGCCTCTGAGAAGGATGCTGTGTCAATAAAGAGTGCTGGCATCAGCAGATTTTTAAATGGAGAAATGGGTATGGCCTTGTTCAACAATTCAAGATGTAATAGGGAAGAACCTTTGTATTCTATCACAAGTTCAACACTAAAAAGGGATGTTGGGGGCTTCCCTGGTGGCGCAGTGGTTGAGAGTCCACCTGCCGATGCAGGGGACGCAGGTTCGTGCCCCGGTCTGGGAAGATCCGTGGCTGGGCCCATGAGCCATGGCCGCTGAGCCTGCGCCTCCGGAGCCTGTGCTCCACAATGGGAGAGGCCACAACAGTGAGAGGCCCGCGTACTGCAAAAAAAAAAAAAAAGGATGTTGCCTGTAAGCTTAAATTATACATAATGGCCCATCTCTAGGAACCCTGCCTCCTAGGTAATGAGCTTTAGGCTAAAATACCTTTGTTTAGCTCATGGAAAGCATCCTGACCAGGGCCACCTGTGAATGTCTGCCGGAAGCACCCTCAGGGGTCTGGTCAGAATCAGGGCTTTACCTCCTCCCCTTTTAATATATAAGAAGCCTGAATTCTAACTCAGGGAAGATGCTTCTTTGGGACACCAGTCTACTATCTTCTCGGTCTGCTGGCTTTACAAATAAAGTTGCTATTCCTTGCCCTAACAACTTGTCTCTTGGTTTATTGGCCTGTCATGTGGCGAGCAGTATGAGCTTGGACTCGGTAACAAAAACATCAGATTAAGAGTTGCAGACCTCAGAAACTGTACTATCCAAGGACTCTCCAAAATGAGTTTAAATTAAAACAGAAAGGAGAACTCTGCTGATTTATAAGCTTGTGTAGTTTTTGTACTTGTACTTATTGCTGGAGTTTCACACAGAGGGCAGCTACTGAATTATAGCAGATTTACTTTCCATCAAGTTCAATTATACAGTTTGCAATTCAGAAAGTCAAAAAGAAATGACACTATGAGTAGTGAACAAAAAGAAAGGCAAAGCAATAAGGAAACAGAGTTCCAGATGAGCTTAAACCTAAAACTCATGGTACCTAAAAGAACAAGCGTAACAAGAAAGGAGAGAGAGACAGAAACAGAGGGGAAGGGAATTCACTTCAGATGATATTGGGGTGAAGGAGATTCACTTCAGATCATATTGGGGTGAATTAGATAGAAAAATTGATATGAAGCTGTAAAACGGTCATGATGACATATAAAGAGCTATACAATGGATTATAATACAAAGATGATATATAAAGGGTAGAAACAACAGCAATAATGGAAACACATTTATCGAGGGCAAACTGTGCACTATACAGAGTCTAAATACTTTATATGGATTATTTCATTTAATCTTTAAAACACATCTATATGATAGATGCTGCTCTTTTTTTCTGATTTTAATTTTTTATACAATTTTTAAAGGTTATACTCCATTTCCAGTGCCTATCATACACCCAGTAGTTTGTCCTCCCACTCCCCTATACCTATATTACTCCTTGCCCACTCCCCACTGGTTACCACTAGCTTGTTCTCTGTATCTGAGTCTGCTTCTTTTTTGTTATATTCACTAGTTTGTTGTATTTTTTAGATTCTACATATAAGTGATATCATACAGTATTTGTCTTTCTCTCTGCCTTATTTCACTTAGCATAATGCATTCCAAGTCACCTGTGTTGCTGCAAAAGGCAAAATTTCGTTCTTTTTTATGGCTGAGTAGCTTTCCATTGTGTATGTGTGTGTACTTATATACACATACATACACACACAAAAAATAATTAAACCCGCAAGCTGCCTCTATCAGCAGTCTGTGAGGGAGATCATAACACCTGGTTGGGTCACCTGGTTACACTCTCACTTTGGTTGGAACTTCAGGGGGTGGGAGGGGAAGATGGATATAATAGTGCCAAAACTTACCTATAAATTAAGAAAAGAGTTTTTACTACAATTTTTCACCACTGCTCCTATTCCTCCTTCTTTGTCCTTTTTTCACCCTTTTTCTCTTCTCTGCATCAGTGCATGACATTTAATGCTACATATAGTCCTAGCTGATGCCAATAATAAAAGAAAAGAAACCCCCCCACACACACAAAAAGCAACCTAAGTGTCCATCTGTTGATGGACACTTAGGTTGCTTCCATATCTTGGCAATTGTACATAACGCTGCTATGTACACTGGGGTGTCTGTATCTTTTCAAATTAGTTGGGGGGGTGGTTATATATACCCAGGAGTGGATTTGCTGGGTCATATGGTAGTTCTAGTTTTAGTTTTTTGAGAAACCACCATACTGTTTTCCACAGTGGCTGCACAAATTTACATTTCTACCATCAGCGTACAAGGGTTCCCTTTTCTGCACATCATTGCCAACATTTGTTACTTGCTATTTTTTATTCTTTTTGATGACAGTCATCTGACGGTTGTGAGGTGATATCTCATTGTGGTTTTGACTTGCATTTCCCTGATGATTAGTGACGTTGAGCATCTTTTCATGTGCCTGTTGGCCATCCACATTTTTAAATTTTTTGTTGGTAAATAAACTGAGGTTCAAAGAACTTAAGCATTTTTGTGCAAGTTTTTCAACCAAGAAGAAAGATTAAAGGGAGGAGGGGTGGATAAGTCATTTCCCCATGGTCACACAAACAGCAAACGTCAGAGGCAGAATTCAAAACCAGCTCTTCTGATTCCAGGTCACGTGCTTTCAGCCAGTATATAAACACATGCAAACTTAATGGAACCATGTTGCAACTACTGCCTCCTAGATGTATTTTTTTGCCTATACTATGGATCCCTAATGGGAGTTGTCCCTGATCCTCTAGCTTGCAAGTTGCGTGGGGAAGAAGAAATAAATGCATTTGACAGAAGAGGCAGCACTGCCACAGTCCTTCGCCTCTGGTTAATTAGGAGCAAGCATGCAGGACAGAAAGATAGTTAAGGTATTGGAAAGAAATCAGATTTAACTGCTCAGAGTTAGAGAACACCCTGCTGTGAAGATGGGCACCGTGGAGAGGGCAGAGCTGCAATGCTCATGGGACTTTTACTGATGTAACATCACAAGCAGCTTTTAAATTAAGATGATTTCTTCCTGAACCATGAATAAAGGAAAGCTAGAAAACAGAAAATGAGAATGGTAAAATGTCTGGAAATTACGTTTTATTTAATGTATTCAGTCAGGCAGGCAGGCTGTTGGTTAACAAATATTTATGACGAGTTTGCTCTCTGTGAGGATCACTGAAAGCTACGAAGAACATAAAAATACATAAAACACAGTCTATCCTCAAGGAGCTTATGGCTAGGGAGATATTATACGGCACAATGTACCAAACTGTGCACAACATAAAGACCTAACAATCTGACAAGGTACACGAATCCATTTGATCCATTTGATTCCCCAGTATCTAATATCATACTTAGTGCAAACATACCTGCCCAGCTTCATTTAGTAATATATGTTGAACACACTAAGCTGAGTAGGCATATTTGCTTCCCAGGAATAAACAACTGTAATATCATAAACTAGGATATAATTTTCCTTCCTCTCTCTGTTTTGTTTAAAGTGCCATAGATAAAGAAACATCATCTTAAGCAAAGTTTAAATCAGTCTTTCCATTAGTTTAAAATCATTCAGGCCACTGATGTCTCTTCTCAGTTCAGCTATCAGCTCTATACGTCACAATTTCTCCCATCAACCCACTTCCTTTTTCTACTTCTTCAATCATCAGTTCAATGTTTGGCAAGAAAAAGGATAATTATACACTGGGAATATTCTTATAGCTTCTCTCCCCCCACCAAAACAAATTGAAATATTAAAATTTTTAAAATTCAGAAGGGCAAGGGCTGGTTGGCTTTCATTAGGGTAACTGATTTACTTTAGGTTATGGGTATTGGAATGAAGACATAATTTCAGAAGAAAGTAAATTTAGCTAAGAATTGGAAGAGAGTAGATTTAGCTAAGAATTAAAACTACCATGTAAATTTCCATGAGTCTACAGGATCAAACCACCAAAGAAACAAGGTTGCTAGGCAGAGATCTCTACAGTACCAGTGCATGGCTGAAAACAAGAAAATCAAAAGGCACAAAAAATTTGATCATAAGGGAAACATTAAGTTATTAATAAAGGTTCCCATTCACTAAGTGCCTATTCTATGCCAAATATTGTGTTAATTGCCTTGCTCTGTGTTTTAGCACATTGCAGGCTCTTAATAAGTATTGGTTGATTTAACATCTTATTTTTAACCTTTACCAAAAAACCTGCATGTTCCATTTTCCATGTGAGAAAATCAGGTCAAATAGCTAATAAATGGTGTCTAAGCATTTTTCTCTAGGCTGAACTGCCCCTCACCAGGCGAAAGAAATCTGATGATTCTGCATTGAATATACAAAAAAATTGACTTTGTTCTTTGCAATTTAAATGTCCTTAAACTGGGCATTTGAAAGACTTCTAAATTGCAAACATACAGAAAATACAAATGCATCATTCTACGTGCATAACTGAGTGGTTAAAAATGCAATTACTTGACCTTCCGTTGTGGATTTGCACACACACAATTTTGAGGTCCTTTGAAGGAGACAGAGCAAGACATCAAAAATATTACTTAACTTGATAATTATTATCATAGCATACACAACTGTAAATAATGTATAATTGTATTTCCAATTGAATTAATTTGTAATTATGGAAGATTATACATGTATATATATGAAGAGAGGTTATATATGTATATGTATATTTATATATACATGAAGAGAGAGAGATGGAACACTTGACATTTGGCCTCTATAGCCTTTTCTACCTCTAACATTTTAGAATATAAATTGCCAATAACGTACAATTGTACCCACTTTATTTTTTTCATTGGAAACAAATTTGACATACCTTCTTCCTTCTTTTTATTTCTATTGCTATACCTATATAGTATACTATCCTCCCTCAAAATCATATCATCATCAATTCAAAAATCAGTTTCATTGGTGGCAAATCACTATGGATATTTTCATATTGGAGATGGAGAAATTACAATAGGGAAAATTTGTGATTAACCAAGATCTTGAATCAAATGAGGAAAACATAAACATAAGAAAACAGACAACAAGTTACTTCAACACCATGATGTATATCCTAAAAATTAAAGATGTTATTGATTACTCTTGTTTTTAATGCACTGTCACAACTGTGAACTGACAATTACATGTTATGATACATAAGAATAGATATTTCTAATATAAAACAAATCATATGTACATTTTATTTCTACAGAATTTTGATTTTTAAAGTATTTATATTAAATCTAAGCAGAGATAAATCAATATTAAGCATAATATAGTATTAGATTATCTGTATTTGAATTTTATTTACCAGTAATTGAGGTAGAAAGAATATGCATCGATAAAATCTATTTATATTCCCTCTACATTATTTGTGAGGTTTGGACTGACCTTAATAAATTAAATATTATGAATACATTAGCCCTCAGAAACAAGAATAAAGAGGATGTAGACATTCTCTTGAAAATCTATGACCTTGCTTGCTTGAAAAATTCAGTAACTGTCGTGGCCGTGCCAGTCTGAATGATGGATATTTTAAAATGTTCCAGGGAACACACAGCAGAATCCTTCATAGAAAGCAACAATGGCTTTACATAAAATCTGCCCAATGCAGACGGAATTCCTGAGATTTAGTAGACAGCCAGGAGTATGGGAAGAAAGACAGGACACTCAGGGCAGTCATGGGTTTGAAGTTCTCTCCCCAACTTAGTGAACATAGGACCTTGGGCAAGTTATTTCCTTGTTCAAAGCCTCAATCTCCTTATTTTCAAAATAAAGCTAATTACACCAAACCTGAAGAGTTATGACAGGAAAAAAAGGCACCTTGACAGACATGCTGATTTCATTAATTGCATAACAAAGCCTTCAGGATGGGAATCTGTAAACTGCAGCTTAATTTTCCACAGGACACAGGCTTCACATATGTGCTTTGTCAAGTGGTAGCTCAGTCTCTCCATCTGACACACGACCCCTCCCTCGTAAGTATAAGGTGAGAACTTCTTGGAATAATAAACTTGTAAAGGATTTATACTGCATATTATTCACTTTCATTTTTATTTATAATGTTGAAGGAAAATTACAGTTTTTCCCTATAGGAGTTCAGTTAGGTGAAATAGAGTTCCATAGGATTTGCAGTTTGGAAGTGGAATTGGGGGAATGGGAAGAAGGAAATAGTCAAAAACATTCCAAGTGACCTCTAATAAGTACCCAGAGTTATTGAATTACATGATTTCAGTAGGTCGTGGAAACCTCTGCTCGTACACCCAACGCCTTTAGACAGTCGCTTGAAAGGTTTAATTCCCTGTGATAAAACAACTTTTATCTCAAAATCTGAGAAATGTAATGCACGTCTAATTCTGATCCACAAACACATTGATCAACTAGCATCTCTAATCTACATGTTGAGCATTTTACCTTTTCACCTGCATTTATTTACTTATCTCTTTGTTTACATAGTTAACAGTATTGTTTCCTTCCTACCTAAGAATGAAAACTGGCAGCTCATTAAAGCTGGAAAATCAGAGGCATTAAATGCAGCAACAGCAAGAAAGGAATAAACAAAAAAAAAGTTTTCTCTGAGAGCTACACTAAGCAGCATGTTTTTGACAGCTTTTATGCTCTGTCAACTTCCAGGCAGGCCATTAGAGGAAGAGGGAGGAGAAAGAAGGCAAAAAGACCTCAAAGCACTTGGCCAGTTTTCCATAATGAGCTTCCTGTCTAACTCTGCAATGGACAATAAAGACCAGCTCCAATAACGGGTCCCTGGTGAATTTGAGGTTCCTAATCCACACGTGTTGCTCCACACAGCTGCATGAGGAAAAGAGGGACCAAAAAATATCCCCGCCTTTTATACAGCTCCTTAAAGGCAAGGTCCAAGACATGATTCATCTCTGTATCCCCAGCTCCCGCCAGGATTAGGTGTTTGTAGGATCAATTTGAATATGATTATGTGTTTTTGAGCATGTTAGATTAAAAGATCCTTTAAATGACTTATTTATGAAGCATATTTTTCCCCTGACCAAACTATGTCAATTCCAATGACTGTGTTAATCCATGTTGATCCGTGAACCTCCCCCGCCAGATACAAACACATTTGCTATAATCTAGTCCTGTTTCTCACCTGCTTATCCTCATATTTAACTAATCAACCATTGACTTTCAGACTTCCTTGCCAGTCCAGGCGCTTTGACTAGTTTCAACCTTACCTAGGACATTCCAGTAGCCAGTCTCTAAGGTTATCCTTGATCCCCTCTTCCTACATGGTACAGGAAAATGAACCTAAGAACATTCTCCCAAAAAGCTGGAGGCTGGGCCTACTCCCTCTAGCCCCCTCCTGCTACGCCTAGCAGGCTTTTGAAAGGACCACAACATCAGCACGAATTCTAACATCCTCACTAGCAGCCTTCTTTCCAGACCCACCTGTCCCACTTCCACCCATCTACCACGGAAGCTCCAGGAGAACTCTATGCCCTCCACAGTCGGAATCCACTTGGGGTTGAGTTTCTTTATCTCCAGCAGTTTGGCTTTTGAGCAGTGACTGCAGTCAGTAATAGAGGCAACAATGTCCCCACAGGACAAGGTCCAAGCAACAGCACTGCAAGCGCAGGCATTGAAGACTTAGTGACGTGTTCCGTGTTCAAGGTGCTGAAGGTGGTCTCAAGCAGTGCCTGTGAGCTCCCCATCACTCTGCCATGAGGCAGGTGGTGCTTCAGAAGGTTAAGGTCTCATATTATGCTAAAAGGACCTGAGTCATCAACTACTGACTGCAATGTGTGCCTCAACAAATTCTCTCAACAAGCAGAGGAAAACCTGCTACCATCACAAATGCCACTGTGATGAAGCAATTCTGCTCAACAATGCCATGGCCAAGACCCAGGTAAAGCTCCCCTGAAAAAGCGACATTTTTAAGAATTATTTTTTAGAACAGATTTACGTTCGTAGCAAAATTAAGATGAAGATACAGAGATTTCCCACATAACCCCGCCCCCACCATGTGCCTAACCTTCCCCATTATCAACATCCCCACCAGAGTGGTACATCTGTTGTAACTGATGAACCTACATTGACACCATAATCACCCAAAGTTCACAGTTCACCTTAGGGTTCACTCTTGGTGTTGCACATTCTTATGCGTCTGAACAAATGTATAACACCATATATCCAGTGTTACAGTATTATACAGATTATTTTCACTGCTTAAAAAAATCCTGTGTGCTCCGCCCATTCATACCTCTTCCCTACAAACTAACTCGTGGCAACCACTAATCTTTTCACTGTCTCCATAGCTTTTGCCTTTTTCAGAATGCACAGATGCCTAGTTGGTATCATAGAGTGTGCAGCCTTTTCAGATTGGCTTCTTATACTAGTAATGTGCCTTTAAGGTTTTCCATGTCTTATTTTTTTTAATTAACATCTTTATTGGAGTATAATTGCTTTGCAATGGTGTGTTAGTTTCTGCTGTATAACAAAGGGAATCAGCTGTACCTATATAAATATCCCCATACCCCCTCTCTCTTGCGTCTCCCTACTACCCTCCTATCCCACCCCTCTAGGTGGTCACAAAGCACCAAGCTGATCTCCCTGTGCTATATGGCTGCTTCCCACTAGCTATCTATTTTATACTTGGTAGGGTATATACGTCCATACCACTCTCTCACTTTGTCCCAGCTTACCCTTCCACCTCCCCGTGTCCTCAATTTCATTCTCTACCTCTGCATCTTTATTCCTCTCCTGCCACTATGTGTTAGCATATGGTATTTGTTTTCCTCTTTCTGACTTACCTCACTCTGTATAACAGTCTCTAGGTCCATCCACCTTGCTACAAATAACTCAATTTCATTTCTTTTTATGGCTGAGTAATATACCATTGTATATATGTGCCACATCTTCTTTATCCATTCATCTGCCAATGGACATTTAGGTTGCTTCCATGTCCTGACTATTGTAAATAGTCAGTTTCATTAGGTCCCATTTGTTTATTTTTGTTTTTATTTCCCTTTCTCTAGGAGTTGGGTCAAAAAGGATGTTGCTGCGATTTATGTCATAGAGTGTTCTGCCTATGTTTTTCTCTAAGAGTTTTATACTGTCTGCCCTTACATTTAGGTCTTTCATCCATTTTGAGTTTCTTTTTGTGTATGGTGTTAGGAAGTGTTCTAATTTCATTCTCTTACATGTAGCTGTCCAGTTTCCCCAGAACCACTTATTGAAGAGGCTGTCTTTTCTCCACTGTATATCCTTGCCTCCTTTATCAAACATAAGGTGACCATATGTGTGTGGGTTACCTCTGGGCTTTCTATCCTGTCCCATTGATCTGTATTTCTGTTTTTGGGACAGTACCATACTGTCTGGATTACTGTAGCTTGTAGTATAGTCTGAAGTAAGGGAGACTGATTCCTTCAGCTCTGTTTTTTCTTTCTCAAGATTGCTTTGGCTATTCAGGGTCTTTTGTGTTTCCATACAAATTGTGAAAATTTTTGTTCTCGTTCTGTGAAAAATGTCATTGGTAGTTTGATAGGGATTGCATTGAATCTGTAGAGTGCTTTGAGTAGTATAGACATTTTCACAATGTTGATTCTTCCAGTCCAAGAACATGGTATAACTACTGACTGCAATGGTGGTATCATCTTTAATTTCTTTCATCAGTGTCTAATAGTTTTCTGCATACAGGACTTTTGTCTCCTTAGATAGGTTTATTCCTAGGTATTTTATTCTTTTTGTTGCAATGATAAGTGGGAGTGTTTCCTTAATTTCTCTTTCAGATTTTTCATCATTAGTGTATAGGAATGCCAGAGATTTCTGTGCATTAATTTTGTATCCTGCTACTTTACCAAATTCATTGATTAGCTCTAGTAGTTTTCTGGTAGCATCTTTAGAACTCTCTATGTATAGCATCATGTTATCTGAAAATGGTGACAGTTTTATTTCTTTTCCGATTTGGATTCCTTTTATTTCTTTTTCCTCTCTGATTACTGTGGCTAAAACTTCCAAAACTATGTTGAATAATAGTGGTGAGAGTGGGCAACCTTATCTTGTTTCTGATCTTAGTGGAAATGGTTTCACTTTATCACCATTGAGAATGACGTAAGCTGTGCATTTTTCATATATGGTCGTTACTTTGTTGAGGTAAGTTCCCTCTATGCCTACTTTCTGTAGGGTTTTTATCATAAATCAGTGTTGAATTTTGTCGAAAGCTTTTTCTGCATCTATTGAGATGATCATATGGTTTTTCTCCTTCAATGTGTTAACATGGATTATCACATTAATTGATTTCTGTATACTGAAGAATCCTTCCATTCCTGGGATGAACCTCACTTGATCATAGTGTATGATCCTTTTAATGTGCTGCTGGATTCTGTTTGCTATTATTTTGTGGAGGATTTTTGCATCTATGTTCATCAGTGATATTGGCCTGTAGTTTTCTTTCTTTGTGATATCTTTGTCTGGTTTTGGTATCAGGGTGATGGTGGCCCCACAGAATGAGTTTGGGAGTGTTCCTCCCTCTGCTATATTTTGGAAGATTTTGAGAAGGATAGGTGTTAGCTCTTCTCTAAATGTTTAATAGAATTTACCTGTGAAGCCATCTGGTCCTGGAGTTTTGCTTGTTGGAAGATTTTTAATCACAGGTTCAATTTCAGTGCTTGTGATTGGACTATTTACATTCTGTATTTCTTCCTGGTTCAGTCTCGGAAGGTTGTGCTTTTCTAAGAATTTGTCCATTTTTTCCAGGTTGTCCAGTTTATTGGCATAGAGTTGTTTGTAGTAATCACTAATGATCCTTTGTATTTCTGCAGTGTCAGTCATTACTTCTCCTTTTTCATTTTTAATTCTATTGATATGAGTATTCTCCCATTTTTTCTTGATGAGTCTGGCTAAAGGTTTATCAATTTTATTTATCTTCTCCAAGAACCAGCATTTAGTTTTATTGATCTTTGCTATCATTTCCTTCATTTCTGTTTCATTTATTTCTGATCTGATCTTTATGATTTCTTTCCTTCTGCTAAGTTTGGGGTTTTTTTGTTCTTCTTTCTCTAATTGATTTAAGTGTAAGGTTAGGTTGTTTATTTGAGATGTTTCTTGTTTCTTGAGGTAGGATTGCATTGCTATAAACTTCCCTCTTAGAGCTGCTTTTGCTGCATCCCATAGGTTTGGGGCCATCTTGTTTTCATTGTCATTTGTTTCCAGGTAGTTTTTGATTTCCTCTTTGATTTCTTCAGTGATCACTTCGTTATTAAGTAGTGTATTGTTTAGCCTCCATGTGTTTGTATTTTTTACAGATCTTTACCTGTAATTGATATCTAGTCTCATAGTGTTGTGGTCAGAAAAGATACCTGAAATGATTTCAATTTTCTTAAATTTACCAAGGCTTGATTTGTGACCCAAGATATGATCTCTCCTGGGGAATATTCCATGAGCTCTTGAGAAGAATGTGTATTCTGTTGTTTTTGGATGGAATGTCCTATAAATATCAATTAAGTCCATCTTGTTTAATGTATCATTTAAAGCTTGTGTTTCCTTATTTATTTTCATTTTGGATGCTCTGTCCTTTGGTGAAAGTGGGGTATTAAAGTTCCCTACTATGATTGTGGTACTGTTGATTTCCCCTTTTATGGTTGTTAGCATTTGCCTTATGTATTGAGGTGCTCCTATCTTGAGTCCATAAATGTGTACAACTGTTATATCTTCTTCTTGGATTGATTCCTTGATCATTATGTCATGTCCTTCTTGTCTGTTGTAATAGATTTTATTTTAAAGTCTACTTTGTCTGTTATAGAATTGCTACTCCAGCTTTCTTTTGTTTTCCATTTGCATGGAATATCTTTTTCCATCCCCTTACTTTCAGTCTGTACATGTCCCTAGGTCTGAAGTGGGTCTCTTGTAGACAGCATATATATGGGTCTTGTTTTTGCATCCATTCAGCCAGTCTATGTCTTTTGGTTGGAGCATTTAATCCATTTACAATAAAGGTAGTTATCGATACGTATGTTCCTATTACCATTTTCTTAATTGTTTGGGGTTTGTTATTGTAGGCCTTTTCCTTCTTTTGTGTTTTCTCCCTAGAGAGCTTGCTTTAGCATTTGTTGTAAAGCTGGTTTGGTGGTGCTGATTTTTCTTAGCTTTTGCTTGTTTGTAAAGGTTTTAATTTCTCCATCAAATCTGAATGAGATCCTTGCTGGGTAGAGTAATCTTGGTTGTAGGTTTTTTCCTTTCATCACTTTAAATATGTCCTGCCAGTCCCTTCTGGCTTGCAGAGTTTCTGCTGAAAGATCAGCTGTTAACCTTACAGGGATTCCCTAGTATATTATTTGTTGTTTTTCCCTTGCTGCTTTTAATATTTTTTCTTTGTATTTAATTTTTGAAAGTTTGATTAATATGTGTCTTGGCGTGTTTCTCCTTGGATTTATCCTGTATGGGACTCTCAGTGCTTCCTGGACTTGATTGACTCTTTCCTTTCCCATATTAGGGAAGTTTTCAACCATAAACTCTTCAAATATTTTCACAGTCCCTTTCTTTTTCTCTTCTTCTTCTGGGACCCCTATAATTCAAATGTTGGTGCATTTAATGTTGTCCCAGAGGTCTGTAAGATTGTCCTCAATTCTTATCATTCTTTTTTCTTTATTCTGATCTGTGGTAGTTATTTCCACTATTTTATCTTCCATGTCACTTACCCCTTCTTCTGCCTCAGTTATTCTGCTATTGATGCAGTCTAGAGAATTTTTAACTTCATTTATTGTGTTGTTCATCATTGTTTGTTTGCTCTTTAATTCTTCTAGGGCCTTGTTAAACATTTCTTCTATTTTCTCCATTCTACTTCCAATATTTTCAATCATCTTTACTATTATTACTTCGAATTCTTTTTCAGGTAGACTGCCTATTTCCTCTTCATTTGTTTGGCCTGGTGGGTTTTTACCTTCCTCCTTCATCTGCTGTGTATTTCTCCATCTTCTCATTTTGCTTAACTTACTGTGTTTGGGGTCTCCTTTTTGCACACTGCAGGTTCGTAGTTCCCATTGTTTTTGGTGTCTGCTCCCAGTGAGTAAAGTTGGTTTAGTGGGTTGTGCAGGCTTCCTGGTGGAGGGGACTGGTGCCGTGTTCTGGTAAATGAGGCTGGATCTTGTCTTTCTGGTGGGCAGGGCCACATCCAGTGGTGTGTTTTGGGGTGTCTGTGACCTTATTATGATTTTCAGCAGCCTCTCTGCTAATGGGTGGGGTTGTGTTCTTGTTTTTCTACTTGTTTGTCATAGGGCATCCAGCACTGTAGCTTGTTGGTTGTTGAGTGGAGCTAGGTCTTAGCGTGAGTTGGAGATCTCTGGGAGATGTTTCACCTTTTGATATTACATGGGGCCAGGAGGTCTCTGATGGACCTATGTCCTGAACTCAGCTCCCCTACCTCAGAAGCTCAAGCCTGACACCTGGTCGGAGCACCAAGACCCTGTCAGCCACACTGCTCAGAATAAAAGGGAGAAGAAAGAAAGAAAGAAAGAAAAGAAAGAAAGAAAGAAAGAAAGAAAGAAAGAAAGAAAGAAAAGAAAAAAAGAAAGAAAGAAAGGAAGGAAGAAAAGAAAGAAAGAAAGAAAGAAGGAAGGAAGGAAGGAAGGAAAGGAAGAAAGGAATGAAGGAAGGAAGAAAGAAAGAAAGGAAGGAAGGAAGAAAGAAAGAAAAAATAAAATAAAGTTATTAAAATAAAAATTTTTAATATTATTAAAAATAAAAAAGTAACTTAAAAAAAATGAAAGAAAGAAAGATGAGAGAAACCAAACCAGAAAACAAATCCACCTATGAAAACAAGTGATAAAAACTGTACTAAGAAAATAAAGAAAACAGACCGACAAAACCCTACAACAAATGGTAAAAGCAAAGCTATGCAGACAAAATCACATAAAGAAGCATACACATACACACTCACAAGAGAAAAAGGAAAAAATATATATATATTAAAAAAAAGTAGAGAGGAACTAAATCAATAAACAAATCTACCAATGATAATAAGCTCTAAATACTAAACTAAGATACACATAAAACCAGAAACAAATTAGATGCAGAAAGCAAACCCCAAGTCTACAGTTGCTCCCGAAGTCCACTGCCTCAATTATGGGAAGATTTGTTGTCTAATCAGGTATTCCACAGATGCAGCGTACATCAAGTTGACTGTGGAGATTTAATCCGCTGCTCCTGAGGCTGCTGGAAGAGATTTCCCTTTCTCTTCTTTGTTCGCACAGCTCCGGGAGTTCAGCTTTGGATTTGGCCCTGCCTCTGCATGTAGGTCACCTGAGGGCATCTGTTTCCCACCCAGACAGGACAGGGTTAAATTAGCAGATGATTAGGGGGCTCCGGCTCACTCAGGCTGGGGGGAGGCAGGGGTACAAAATGTGGGGTGAGCCTGTGGCAGCAGAGGCCAGCATGACGTTGCAATAGCCTGAGGCACGCCGTGTGTTCTCCGGGGGAAGTTGTCTCTGGATCACAGGATCCTGGCAGTGGTGGGCTGCACAGGCTGCTGGGAGGGGGGCACTTGCACACAGGCTTCTTGTTGGCTGCAGCAGCAGCCTCAGCATTTCATGCCCGTCTCTGGTGTCCACACTGATATCTGCAGCTTGAGCCCGTCTCTGGAGCTCGTTTAGGTGGTGCTCTGAATCCCTTCTCGCGTACCCCAAAACAATGGTCTCTTGCCTCTGAGGCAGGTCCAGACTTTTTCACAGACTCCCTCCCAGCTAGCTGTGGCACACTAGCCCCCTTCAGGCTGTGTTCACGCAGCCAACCCCAGTCCTCTCCCTGGGGTCTGACCTCTGAAGCTCTGAGCCTCAGCTCCCAGCCCCCACCTGCCCCTGCAGGTGAGCAGACAAGTCTCTCAGCCCGGTGAGTGTTGGTTGGCACCGATCCTCTGTGCGGGAATCTCTCTGCTTTGCCCTCTGCACCCCTGTTGCTGCGCTCTCCTCCATGGCTCTGAAGCTTCCCCTCTGCTCACCCCTTCTCCGCCTTCAAAGGGGCTTCCTAGTGTGTGGAAACCTTTCCTCCTTCACAGCTCCCTCCCACTGGTGCAGGTCCCGTCCCTATTCTTTTGTCTCTGTTTTTTCTTTTTTCTTTTGCCCTACCCAGGTACGTAGGGAGTTTCTTGTCTTTTGGGAGGTCTGAGGTCTTCTGCCAGCGTTCAGTAGGTGTCCTGTAGGAGTTTTTCCACATCTAGATGTATTTCTGATGTATTTGTGTGGAGAAAGGTGATCTCTACTTCTTACTCCTCCACCATCTTAAACCACATTCTCCATGTCTTTTTTTATATATATACTTTTCTTTTATTTATTTATTTTCTTTCTTTCTTTTGGCTGCGTCACATCTTAGTTGTGGCATGTAGGGCCTTCGTTGAGGCCTACAGGGTCTTTCGTTGTGGCGTGGGCTCTTCACTGTGGTGGGCTGGCTGCTCTCTAGTTGTGGCATGTGGGTTTTCTCTCTCTAGTTGTGGCGCATGGGGTCCAGAGCATGTGGACTCTGTAGTTTGCAGCATGCAGGCTCTCTCTTTGAGGCACACGAGCTCAGTAGTTGTGGCATGTGGGCTTAGTTGCCCCGTGGCACGTGGGATCTCAGTCCCCTGACCAGGGATCAAACCCACTTCCCCTGCATTGGAAGGCAGATTCTTTACCACTAGACCACCATGGATGTCCCCTCATGTCTTTTTATAGCTTGATAGCTCTTTTCAGCACTGAGTAATATTCCACTTTCTGGATGTACATAGTTTATTTATCCATTCACCTACCAACGGACATGTTGGTTTTTTTCCAAGTTTCAGCAATGATGACTAAAGCTGCTGTTAACATCCCGTGCAGGTTTTTGTGTAGACATAAATTTTTAACTCCTTTGGGTAAAAACGAAGAAGCACGATTGCTCGATTGTATGGAAGGTAGATGTTTAGTTTTGTAGGAAACCACCAAACTGTGCCCCAAAGGGGCTGCACCATTTTGCGTTCCCACCAATAATAAGTGAGATTAGCTGTGCTCCACATCCTCGCCAGCATTTGGGGTTGCCAGTGATCTGGATTTTGGCCATTCTGACTGCTGTGTAGTAGTATTTCATTGTTGTTTTAATGGGCATTTCCCTGATGACATATGATGTACAGCATCTTTTAATATGCTTATTTGTGCACTGTATATCTTCTTTGGTTAGGTGTCTGTCATAAAAGTGACATTTTAATCAAACTTAAAATAATTAATGCAATATTAAATATGCAATGCAATAAGCAAAATCCATCCCTTGCCATCTATCCATAAAGTCATCTCTCTAAGCCAAAACAACTCTGGAAAGGGAGAACAAAGTTAGAGAGCGAACACATACTGTTTTCAAGACTTAATATAAAGGTACAATAGTCAAGACAATGCGGTATTGCATAAAAATAGACACAGGGAGAAAAAGAGTCTGTTCAACAAGAAATTAAGGAAACACTCCCATTTACCATTGCAACAAAAAGAATAAAATACCTAGGAACAAACCTACCTAAGGAGACAAAAGACCTGTATTCAGAAAACCATAAGACACTGATGAAAGAAATTAAAGCTGATACCAACAGATGGAGAGATATACCATGTTCTTGGACTGGAAGAATCAATATTGTGAAAATGACTATACTACCCAAAGCAATCTACAGATTCAATGCAAGCCCTATCAAATTACCAATGGCTTTTTTTTTTTTTTTTTTTTTGCGGTATGCGGGCCTCTCATTGTTGTGGGCTCTCCCGCTGTGGAGCACAGGCTCCAGACGCGCAGGCTCAGCACCCATGGCTCACGGGCCCAGCTGCTCTGTGGCATGTGGGATCTTCCCAGACCGGGGCACGAACCCGTGTCCCCTGCATCAGCAGGCGGACTCTCAACCACTGCACCACCAGGGAAGCCCACCAATGGCATTTTTTATGGAACTAGAAGAAATCATCTTAAAATTTGTATGGAGACACAAAATACCCCAGATAGCCAAAGCAGTCTTGAGGGAAAAAAACAGAGCTGGAGGAATCAGACTCTCTGACTTCAGACTATACTACAAAGCTACAGTAATCAAGACAATATGGTACTGGCATAAAAACAGAAATATAGATCAATGCAACAGGATAGAAAGCCCAGAGATAAACTCACGTACCTATGGTCAATTAATCTATGACAAAGGGAGTAAGGGTATACAATGGAGAAAAGACAGTCTCTTCAATAAGTGGGGCTGGGAAAACTGGGCAGCTAGATGTTAAAGAATGAATTTAGAACACTCCCTAACACCAAGTACAAAAAATAAACTCAAAATGGATTAAAGACCTCAATGTAAGACTGGACACTATAAAACTCTTAGAGGAAAACATACGAAGAACCTCTTTGACATAAATCACAGCAAGATCTTTTTTGACCCACCTCCTAGAGTAATGGAAATAAAAACAAAAATAAACAAATGGGACCTAATGAAACTTATAAGCTTTTGCACAGCAAAGGAAACCATAAACAAGATGAAAAGACAACCCTCGGAATGGGAGAAAATATTTGCAAATGAATCAACAGACAAAGGATTAATCTCCAAAATATATAAACAGCTCATGCAGCTCAATATTAAAGAAACAAACAACCCAATCCAAAAATGGGCAGAAGACCTAAATAGACATTTCTCCAAAGAAGACATACAGATGGCCAAGAAGCACATGAAAAGCTGCTCAACATCACTAATTATTAGAGAAATGCAAATCAAAACTACAATGAGGTATCACTCCACACCAGTTAGAATGGGCATCATCAGAAAATCTACAAACAACAAATGCTGGAGAGGGTGCGGAGAAAAGGGAACCCTCTTCCAATGTTGGTGGGAATGTAAATTGACAGCCACTATGGAGAACAGTACAGTGGTTCCTTCAAAAACTAAAAGTAGAATTACCATATGACCCAGGAATCCCACTCCTGGGCATATACCCAGAGAAAACCATAATTCAAAAAGACACATGCACCCCAATGTTCATTCCAGCACTATTTACAATAGCCAGGTCATGGAAGCAACCTAAATGCCCATCGACAGACGACTGGATAAAGAAGGTGTTGTACATATATACAATGGAATATTACTCAGCCATAAAAAGAAATGAAATTGAGTCATTTGTTGAGACATGGACGGATCTAGAGACTGTCATACTGAGTGAAGTAAGTCAGAAAGAGAAAAAAAAATATCGTATATTAATGCGTGTATGTGGAACCTAGGAAAATGGTACAGATGAGCTGGTTTGCAGGACAAAAGGTGAGACGCAGATGTAGAGAACAGATGTATGGACACCAAGGGGGGAAAACCGCGGTGGGGTGGGGATGGTGGTGTGCTGAATTGGGCAATTGGGATTGACATGTATACCCTGATGTGCATAAAATTGATGACTAATAAGACCCTGCAGTATAAACAAACAAACAAACAAACAAAACAACTAATACTAAACTTTCTTTGCGTTATTTGTATGGAAATACGTTAATATAAATGTTTCAGACATTATATGAAATTTCTAAAAATCTTAAAAAAAAAGTAGTGGTAGAATAATTGATATTCAGAGGCAAAAAATAATCCCACTTTCATGTATATATTGTATAATAAATAGGCAAAATATAGTATATACTATGTGATTCCATTTATATAAATCTAGGAAATGCAAACTAAACTATAATGACCAAAAGCAGAGCAGCCATTTCCTGGGGAGTGGATAATGAGGAACAGTAGAAACAAAGGATTACCAAGAGGCATGAGGAAACTTTGGGGTGAAGTTTTGAGTGTGGTGATGATTTCACAAGTGTATGCATATATCAAAACTTGTCAAATTGTATACTTTAAATGCAGTTTGTTATATGACAATTATACTTCAATAAAGCTGTATTTTTAAAAAGCAAAGAAAACCTAAAATTATCATATTAAGTGAAGTCAGAGAAAGACAAATATCATACGATGTCACTTATATGTGTAATCTAAGAAATGATACAAATGAGATGGCCAAAAAGCATATGAAACTATGCCCAACATCACTAATTATTAGAGAAATGCAAATCAAAACTACAATGAGGTATCACCTCACACCAGTCAGAATGGCCATCATCAAAAAATCTACAAACAATAAATGCTGGAGAGGGTGTGGAGAAAAGGGAACCCTCCTACACTGTTTGTGGGAATATAAATTGGTACAGCCACTATGGAGAACAGTATGGAGGCTCTTTAAAAACCTAAAAATAGAACTACCATATGTCCCAGCAATCCCACTCTTGGGTATATAACTGGAGAAAATCATAATTCAAAAAGATACATGCACCCCAATGTTCATTGCAGAACTATTTACAATAGCCAGGACATGGAAGCAACCTAAATGTCCATCAACAGAGGAATGGATAAAGAAGATGTGGTACATATATATAATGGAATATTACACAGACGTAAAAAAGAATGAAATAATGCCATTTGTAGCAGCATGGATGGACCCAGAGATTATCATACTAAGTGAAGTAAGTCAGGGAGAGAAAGACAAATATCATATGAAATTGCTTGTATGTGGAATCTGAAAAAAGGGTACAAATGAACTTATTTACTTATTTACAAAACAGAAGTAGAGTCACAGATATACAAAACAAACATACGGTTACCAGGGGATGAGGGGGAGGGATAAACTGGGAAATTGGGGATGACATATACATGGTACTATATATAAAATAGATAACTAATAAGAACCTGCTGTATAGCACAGGGAACTCTACTCAATACTGTTTAATGGCCTATATGGGAAAAGAATTTTAAAAAAGAGTGGATATATGTATCTGTATAACATTCACTTCGCTGTACACCTGAAACTAACACAACATTGTAAATCAACTATACTCCAATAAAAATTTTTAAAAATTATAACCAACTGTATAGCACAGGGAACTATATTCAATATCCTGAGATAAACCATAATGGAAAAGAATATAAAATAATGTATATATATATATGTGTAGCTGAATCACCTTGCCATAGAGCAGAAATTAACACAACATTGTAAATCCACTATACTTCAATAAAAATTATAACCAAAAAAAGATACAAATGATACAGTTATATACATATATATATATATATATATAACTGAATCACTTTGCTGTACATCTGAAACTAATACAACATTGCGAATGCTATTGTATACAATGTATTGTATACAACACAGCTATACTTCAATTAAAAAATGGTTTAAAAATCATTACTCTATTTAAGAAAAGTACCTGTTTCCTTACCTAAAAAAAAAGTAGATAAGGAAGATGGGAAGATGTCCACAGTATATTGCTAAGTGTGAAAGCAAGGTTCAGAGCCATGCTACTGCTAGTAATAGCAAACTCATAAAGCATTTATTTGTGGCAGAGATTCTTCTAAATGCTTTATGTGTAATAATCCATTTATTCTTGCTAATATTCATGTGAGGTGGCATTATTACTTTACACTTTTGCAGATGAAGGAGCTGAAGCCTGTCTCAATCATACAGCTAACAACTTGTGAATGAGGGTTGCTTCATCCAGCAGTCAGGTCCTAGTCTGTGCTCTTAACTGCTAACTTGACTGCAAGATCCTACTTGTGTAAAATAACTGTGCCTGTAAGGGCAGATGTATGTAGATTAGGGAAGGAGAGTGAAAAATGGAAAAGGCACTGTTGAAAGGGAATTTTATTCTTTAATGTAAATACTATGATCTTGTTTGAATTTTTTTTTTTTTTTTTTTTTTTTGCGGTATACAGGCCTCTCACTGTTGTGGCCTCTCCCATTGCAGAGCACAGGCTCCGGACATGCAGGCTCAGCGGCCATGGCTCACGGGTCCAGCTGCTCTGCAGCATGTGGGATCTTCCCAGACCGGGACACGAACCCGTGTCCCCTGCATCGGCAGGCGGACTCTCAACCACTGCACCACCAGGGAAACCGCTCTTGTTTGAATTTTTACAGCAATCAGTCCTGTGTCAGTTAGGAGGCAGATGCTGAGAAGTCAGAAATGCAAGTGGTTTATTGGGAGGTAACACTTGTGAACGATAAAGCGGAAGCAAGACTGGGTAGGGAGAGCCTCAGACTATCAAATAGATGGGCCTAAATCTAAGCCAACAGTGGAGAGCTCTGAAGCGAAGACTGCCCACTCAATCTCATGTTGAGTAGAAATGGCCAGGCCCTGGTAGTCCCATCATGTTCAGTCATGGGCTATGGACCACTTAGAAAAGTGAACCCTCAGCTTGAAAAAAAGCCCAAGAGGATCCTGAAGGCACTGCAGAGAAAGGCTGTCAACTACCGGCATTGTGTAGCAGAACAAGCTCTCTCTTTAAAGAGATCTAAACAGCTCTCCTCCTTGGCTGCCACACCACCAAATGGAAAGAATATATTTTCTTACAAAGTTCTTAAGTGTACAGTGTTTCCCAGAACTGCTTGGGAGACAAGTGGAAGATCTGCAATGATGATAAAGCATTGCAGATCTCAGTGAAATAGAAATGAGCAAAGATACCCATTAGACAAACTACTCCAACTATTGATAAGAAGGTTTGGAGATATATCCATTTCTTTAGTATGTTTTTTTCCACCCTGTGGAGAAGAAAAAAAGCAAATGCCCAAGTATACCGAAACTTCTCCAAAAGAAACTGCTTCTTTATACATGCCCGGTGTGGAAGACAATTCAACCACTCCCTCTAAACAAATCCTCCTCAAGAAGGTCTTACACTCTGTTTGATAATACTATATGAGATAGAACTCCTATACTAGTATTCATTTATTATTGTTGTTGTTGTTGTTACAGCATTTAGCAGGTTCCATGCAAGGCAGAACAAGTCAAGGTGGAATCTAAAGTCATCAATGCAAAAGATTCTATTTTTATTTTCAAATTCAATTGAGTGAGATATGCAAGTAAACATGCTCAAAAAGGGAAATACATTTGTTGTCCCTAATACTTTCCCAATCAAGGAAAAGGGAATAAATCTCCAGAATATTGAGTGAAAAGGACATGGTGAAATATCTTGGCCGGTCTCTCCTGCCAAGTAAAGCGGTCTCCAAGTATACAGGTTGCATTACTGAGCCATATGAATAATTAAGCAAGTACTTGCCACCTGCAGGAAACAGAAAATGAAGGATAATATCAAGTACCTCTCAACTCTAACTGCAAAAAAAAAATCATTTTCCCTGGGAATCAGTGGTTCCAACCTGATAAAACTGGCACAAAATTATTAATTCCCTATATTTTACAAATTGAGACATAGCGCTTTTCAAAAGTTTATCTCCTCATCTTTGATGGTTATACATTCTTCCCTATGTTCTCTCTTTTCTTTTTCAATCAACTTCCATCCCCTCAACACACACACACACAACAATATTTTAAGCTTGTAGTATGATTATGGAAATAGATTGTGAATCTGAAGAACAAGGTTTGATACTCATATCTGTTACTGAGTATTCTGTCTTAAGTTAATTTTTCATTTAAATTAATTTTGACACAATTTTCTCAAATGCCCAAGTAATGACTAAATTATAAATATTCAAACAAAGATACACTTTCTGTATTCTGCCTCCAAAGTACCAGCCACAGTCTCTGTGTTCAAGTAGTGTTTCATCTATGGAAAAGCAAGAACAAACATAAAATCTATGGAAAAATGCTAAGGAAAAGGAAAACACCCAATTAGGAATTATGAGCCCCTTGCCTGTATATATGCGATGGCTATAGCCAGACAGCACTTTGAAATACCTGCTTAAGATGAATCTGATTGTGCATACATCAAAAGACAAAACAAAAATTCAAGACTGTGACTCAGATAACATTTAAAACTAAGTACCCTTCATTGAGCTTTTTGCTGTCTCAGATTCTCTGCTAAGACTTTACTGACATTACTCCATTTAAATAACAATGTTAAGAAGTAGATATTAAAATCCCCATTCTAAAAAAAAAAAGAAAAATCCCCATTCTAGAGATGAGAATAATCAAAACTTAAAGGAGTAAATACCTTACACAGTAGAAGTTCCAGAATTCAAAGCAGCTTTGTTTTATTCCTAAACCTGTACTACAGTGACTCCATATAAAACAAAGGAACACTGTCATTGGCCCGCAAACATTCATGTGCATCAAAATCACCTGAAAGACCTGTTAAAACAGACTGCCTAGCCCACCCTCAAAGTTTCTGATTCAGTAGGTGCTGCAGCTGGAGAATTTGCATTTCTATCCAATTCCTAGAAGATGCTGATGCTGCTAGTCTAGACACTACATTTTGAGATGCACTGTTCTAAACCAATGGTTTCCAGACCTCTAGATTTCAGATAGTAAAAAAAAAAAATTTAATAAAGTTTGAAAGATCACCAAACTTTATTATACTAAGTTGCTACATAAATACACATACCAGAACAAAACAAAACAAAAACCTACATTCTAGTATCTCTAATTTTTTTTTAATTAAGGCATAATTTACATATTGGAAAACTGACACTGCAAGTTTTGACAAACATATAGTCATGTAACGGCACTACAATCAAGATATAGAATAGTTTGTTCATCCCAAAGAATACCCCTGTGCTTCACTGTAATAAACCCCTCTCCCACCCCCAGCCCCTGCCAACGACAGATATGTTTTCTGTTTCTATAGTTTTACCTTTTCCAGAATGTCATACAAGTGGAATCATACAGTATGGAGCCATTTAAGTTTGGCTTCTCTTCCTTAGTATAATGAATTTGAGATTCATCTAGTTTGTTTTGTGTAATTTGTATACTGGTATACAGTCTAGAAATACAGGTATTCCCCGCATTTTGAAAGTTCGCTTTACGCCTCTTCCCTATTACAAAAAAACCTACATTAGTATCTGTTTCCGTTAACCAAAAGAAATTCAAAAAAGAATTCTGCTTTTACAAAAAAAGGTGGAAATCATATATAGTGTTCAGCGTTCGTTTTGCAGCAAGGCATTATAGAGGCAGCGTGTGCCCCGAGCAGGGAGTGGCCCCGCCAGGCTCCTTCCCCAAAACTACACACAGCATCTCTGCATCAAGCCACGGTAGCTTTGAACTGTGTCTGTGAGCCTCTAAGCTTTATCTCAATTTATTTTGTGTATCCGTTAGTAAGATGTACCCTAAGGTAGTTGCTTCTTCTCTTTATACTATTTTGACTGTCTTACAGAAGCTTCCATAGGAACTCTCTAGTTTCGAATAGCAGGAAAAGCTGTATTCCACTGTATGGATATGTCACAGTTTGTTTAGTCCCCAGTTGAAGAGTATTTGGGTTGTTCCTAGGTTAGAGCAATTATGATAAAAGCTGTTATAAACATTCACATACATGTTTTTATGTATGGATTAGGAATGGGATAGCTGAATGATATGGTAAGGGTAATCTGAGCTATACAAGAAACTCCCGAACTGTTATCCAAGATGGTTGCATCATTTTACATTCCCACCAGCAATAGAGTTGTTCCACATACTCACAAGACTTAAGATGGTCAGTTGTTTTGTTTGTTTTTAACCTTAGCCATTCTAATAAGTGCATAATGAGATCTGACTGTAGTTATAATCTGTACTTCCCTAATGAATAATGATGTTGAGCATCTTTTTGTGTCTTCAAAACTTGTTCTTCTTTTTCGAAGTTGTTTGTCTATTCTAGTTCCTTTGTTTTTCTAGAATCAGCTTGTTAATTTCTATTAAAAGTCCTGAAGGGATTCTGAATGTCATTAAACTGGCTCTAAAGATCAATTAAGGTATGAACAAAATTGGTTCTCCCAGTCCACAAATATGGCATAGCTCGCCTTGATTTCTTTCATCAGTATGTTTTTGTTCTCAGCATACAGATCTTGAACATATTTTGTAAAATCTATATCTAAATGTTTCATTTTTTGGTGCTACTGTAATGATACTTCTAAAATTTCAATTTCTAATTTTTCATTGCTAGTATATCAGTAATTTAATTTTCAAAGATGTTTTAGTGCTGAAAGTGAGAAAGGTGTACAGTAGTGTCAAAAACTATTTTTGGCATAGTGAATAAATTAATAAGAAAGTAAAATGAGGGAAAAACACAATAAGGAGCTTCAGGTTCTAGACAACGGGGTAAACCTAAGGACCAAGAGGTCTAAATTCCATCCTGATGTCATTCAGCTATCCTCTGGAGCTTCTCATGTTTCCTAGACCTTCAGATATGTGCCTCCTTCTTGACAGTCAGGTCTCAAATTACATGCAACTCAGACAACCCAATCTCAGCCCTACCCCTTATCATTTTCTGTCAATCCATCCTGTTTTTGTTTTTTCCTAACCTTTTTTATTTCTTGACCTTTGCTTTTTATTGACTTATTTGATTATTTTTGGTTTTCCCTCACTAGTTTTGTTTGCTGCTATATCAAAGTACTAAGAACGATGTCTGACACATAGAAGGCATCAGGATGTGTTTATTGAATGAAAGAAGGAACGAAGGCTTAGATACAAGAATGAGCTGCAAAAATAACCATTTTTAAACATAACAAAAAAATAAAATGCACTTAAAAGAGCCAAAAAAATCAAGTACTAGAAATAATTTTTTTAAGTGTGCAAGAACTTCATGGAAGAAATAGAAAATATTTATTGCAGAACATAAAAGAAGTCCTGAATAAACACCATATTTATGATTGAGAAACTCAAAGTCACAAACTATATTTAATTTCCCTAAATAAAATTATAAATGCATGTGCTTCCCAAGTCACCAGAGTGAGGGGAGTGAGGGAAGTGAGGGCCTTCACAAGAGTGCAAAATTTAAAAGGACACCAAGAAACTCAGTAGTCAAGATCAATAATATTTTAATGTAATGCTTCTTAAAAATCAAAATTAATCAAAAAATTAGTAATTAACAAAGTGTACAAATTTTCAAGAAAGGATGAAAGACAGGATCAGCCTTGACTTTCCATTTTGCCTCTGCCTCGAATACGGCTTGACATTGGAACTATTACTGATACGATCTTTATTTTAAAAATGTAATATCTTGTTATCAGGTACTTTTAGCATTAATTTTTATTTCTAAAATATTATTTATCTTGATTATTGGGCTTTTTGGGAACCCCCTTATATTTTGCTCTTTAGATAAATACATCACTTGACTCACCCTAGTTTTGGCTAAAAAGAATTCTATGAAAATTACATGGGATTTTTATTTATCAAACTGATTCTGAAGTTTATATATAAGAATACAGATCTGAGAATAGTCAAAAGGCACCGATATCTAACTAGGCAATCCTAGGAAAACCTACTAATTTGTTATCATCACAGGTCAGGGCATAACCCTCATTCACCTCAGGAAGGACAGAGATGAGGCAGAGTAGCTGCAGAGTGTTGCCAAGAGAACCGGACAGGAGCAGCAGGGGCGAGAGAATGAATCTGAAGCAGCTTTTGCTAAAAGATGCCTCCAAGTGTCCATACAGAGCACACCTATGACCCAGAAAAGCACCAGGAAACAGAGTAACAGAGTGGATGGAGGACTTGGAGGGAGGGCCTGGAGTCCCCGCTCACTAGGTGGTGTCAAGAAGACATGGGATATCTTTAAAACAATCCAGGTACAAAAATGTATGTTCAGGGAGCAGTTGAGAAGAATCACCAACCAGATTTACAGTACATGTCCCTCACCAATCTCCATGTACACACACTTGCTATGTGGTGGCTTTGGATGGCCCCTTGGATTTGACTCACTTTGATTTCTTGACTCCTACCCTGGATTCACCCTTGTTGCCATGATAGCTTGGGTCATGGGTTCATCCCTTTTGACTTTCAGACTTCCCCCGTCCCCCTGGCACCTTACCTGGCAATTATTACTCTGACCACATCCTTAATCCCACCCCACCCCACCATCTCCCAATTGGCTTCCCAGTTATAATCTTCACCCACTCCTACTTCTAGTTCCTCATGAATAGTCACATGCAGGGCTGTGTGGCCCATGGAGGAAGAACCAAATGTATTTTCCTATCCACAAAATGAAGTATAAAAATCAATTAAGAGAAAAAGAGGGGCTTCCCTGGTGGCACAGTGGTTGAGAGTCCGCCTGCTAATGCAGGTTCGTGCCCCGGTCCGGGAAGATCCCACATGCCGCGCAACGCCTGGGCCCATGAGCCATGGCCACTGAGCCTGCGCGTCCGGAGCCTGTGCTCCGCAGCGGGAGAGGCCACATTAGTGGGAGGCCCGCGTACAGCAAAAAAAAAAAAAAAAAAGAGGGAGAGAGAAAAAAAGAGAGACTCTTTTTTTATTATGGAAATTAAGCTACTACTAAAAAAACTGATTAAAGCTGAACTAAAATTTTGGGGAAAAAAAGAGCAATTTTATCTGCTGTTAAATTGAATACAAATTTTAAAAGGGATGCTGGGATACAGAATTTCTACTGATTACTTTATCAGCACCTACTGCTAATACATTTCTGAGAGGCAACCATGTGCAGCAAGTATACAATTCATCACAAAACTGAACAAAGAAAAGTGTCTATAGTCAAAGAAGGATTTTTTTCCCTCTCATTTGGCCCTCTCCTGTAAACATGAGAAAGACAAGCTGACTATGCCTTTTCTACCATCAGACGAAACCCCTGGTTTTCTGAAGTGTAGCAGCATCTCTGTCTTAACAAAACAAAGCTCTTACGGTGTGAAATTTAAGCCAGGTCACTGAAAACTGACATGGTTAGCACACTCATTACTGCCCATATCTGGAAACAACACAGTAAAAGAGAACATTTGCTGAGGCCAACTAACCCTCTCAGCAGTACACATTTCCTATCTTCCCCAAAGCATTAATAATCTCATTTATCAGTTATTAGACATTTATTTCTGGTAGATTCCTTTCTAATTAAATTCTCCTTACCAAACCAGTAGTAGTTTAAGAAATGCAAGTTATATAATGAGTGCAGTTACAAAGATAGTGTCCAGAGAAATTTATTTTTCCAGTGTTAATTTTTGGCTTGACATAAATTGCTAGCACAAGCCCTAAAACAGTGCCACACCTAAGCATGCTGGATGCTTTATGATGCCTTATTTGTGATGTCCTGAATACATTCTAGAGCTTATTATATTTTTCCCTATTTCTGACTCCCAAAAGATGGTTTTTTATATATTTTCCTCTTTGTACTGTTTCATTTGCTTGATATTATCAACAGGAAAATGAGACTGCATTCTATAGGTCATTTTTCCTTTATTTCTTATAATCCATTCAAGGCAGATTACCAATATATTTTCAATTAGTAATACCAGAATCACAGGGCAAGAGGTAACTTTGTTTATGTAGCAACTGGGCTGGGAATACTAATAAGCTTGGCACATCAATCATGGCAACATCCTATAATTCCAAAGTTCACCTTGAAATTTGCATTGCATTTTGTCATTCCTTTTAAATGTGTGTCTTTGTCAAAGCAAGGGATGCAACTTTTTATTTCATTCTATTAGTAATCCTTAAAAACCAAAAATTAAAGTCAATGCCAAACCATAGCTTTATCAATATGCTAAACTTCCCAGTGACATAATATATTTTTGGCTCAAAACATTTTTCTTTCTTAATTTCTTTGTTTTTACTAATGCATCCTAAAATTGCATGCAGATACACTTTCTTAAAAGAGGTGCAAAAACTAGTCTCCCAGAAAGCATAGAATAATATTTTTACTCTTTTATTGGATTCGCATTGACTAAATAACCATGGTAGCTCCAAACTGTGACGGGTGGTGGATAAAGCAATCTTCCATAGGAGTTTTAAATATTATTCAAATTTGGCAATATGACACAGATTTACTATCACAAATATGTAATTTTCAAATCAATTTAACTTCTGTCTTATAAATTCCATGCCTTACCAGATTAAATTGCAACTTGGTACAGATTCTCATTCTTTTTTAGAACTTAAAGTTACAA